>NW_024429196.1:20871605-22071605 GCF_017639785.1 Mesocricetus auratus | reverse complement strand
GATATGAATGACACATTTCTTCAGCCTGGTACATTAGTTCCAGATAGGAAGGAGTGAGTAGAAGCCTCTGGAGTAGGGAACCTGATACACACATTGGCAGTCTCAGCCTCGGGTGGTGTCTCCGCCTCCACTCCTTACTTATATTTGCTCTGAAGAATTACAATATCTTGGTTCTATTTTTCTTTTTGAGACAAGGTGTCATGTAGTCCAAGCCAACTTCAATTTTTTTTCTTTGCAGCTGAGGATGACCCTGAACTCCTGATCCTCTGTCTCCACTTCTAAATGATGAGATTACAGGGGTGCACCACCATGCATAGTGTGTGGTACTGGGGACTGAACGAAGGGTTCACGTGTTCTAGGCAAGTAGCTCACCAACTAAGCCATATCCTCAGTCTATTCTGTTTCCTTGCCTCTCTTCTGAATCTTCCACACTGTCTCTACCCTTGGGACCTCAAGTGGATATCATTGGCTATTTTCCAACTACTGTCCAGTTCCCCATACAATAGAATTTAGCATTCATTGATTACCTGCTGTATGCTATACAGAATACAAAGCACCATATAAACAACCCATTTTATTTTCACACAACATCATGAGTTATGGAACTCATAAATCTGCCCATATGGGAGAGCCATCATACCCAATGAAAATATCCTCCAATAAAACTTTTATCTAGCTGATTTATAAACACCTAGGGATGTGGATAAAATAAATATGACTTAGAAAATTCATTTTATCAATTCAGTTGCACATGCATATTTAAAATCATATACTCTAAATAATACATTCAAGTAGAGATATTGCTTTTTCAGTCTTACATATCATTATATAATTTTATTCATAAATTGTGTGAATTATCTCTAGGGCCAATTTTTGAGTCATTCAGTTCCATTTTTCCTGGACACATTATCATCATTTCCATCTCAATTGTTTGAGATATGACACTCTGTCACTGGAAATTTTATGCCAAGAGATGAGTAAATATGCATTTATACAGCATCAGGACAGTTGTCTGGTTTATTCAAGACATATTGTATATTTATGAGCTCTTCAAACAATCATTGACCTTATTGTCTTTTATTTATTTGTTTGGTTGGTTTGAATTGGTTTGCTTTCCTCAGACAGAGTCTTGCTATCTGAACTAGTTTAGCCTCAAATTTGTAATCTTCCTGCCTTGGTCTTCCTGGTATTTTGACTCCAAGTCAAGTCCACCAAATCTGGCTACCATATTGCCCTTTAAAGGAATCTTCAGGAGGCTTGCTTGCAATAGTATCTAATAGATGCATTCACACAGGCATACTCCCAGAAATAACAGCCATAAAATGTGTCTGACTGCTTTTTCTCCTATGCATTTACTGATTCTTTCAGGAAACCTTGGAAAGAATCCTGAATCTGCATTGACTGAAGGCTCTTTTGGTCAATGTGTTTCTCTTAAGCAGTGCCATGGGCACTAGTCAAGGTTCTCTGAAGGACCATCACTGATAGAAAGAATGTCTATTAAAAGGAAATGTATTAGATTGCTTTCCATGGTATAGTCTGGATATTCCAACAATAGCTGTCTGAAACACCCAGAAAGCTGAGATCCTGACAGCTGCTCTGTCCACAAAACTGGCTGCCTCATAAGTCCCTATTTAATGCTAAAGGCCTGGAGGTTTCCTGAAGAGTCCCGAGTCTTTGTTCCAAGTTCACAGACCAAAGAAACTGGGTTCTACAGTTATGTGGTCAGCAAATGATGGCAGCAGTAGCAGTAGAAGTTACAACAAAGTAGATGCACTCACAAGTAAGAAGTCAAAACAGTCAGGCAAAGGCAATGGCTTTTCTCATGGGCCTCACATAACCCCCAGAAGGTCCCACCCACTCATGGGGAGGGTTTCCTGCTCAGTTAATCCTTCCCAGAAATCCCCTCACAGATCTATCCTAAAGTGTGCCTCTTAGTTGATTCCAGATCCATTCAGGCCAACAATTAAGATTAAACAACCCACCATGTTTTTTCAGATTAAGGTCATTGAAACAGCACCTGCAAATCTTGAAGTATGTGTGAGTACCCCAGCATTGGCCAAGGACTTTTTTCTAAGGGACAATCTCAGCAGGACTAAATGGATCTACAGCTCCAACATAGGAGAGACTGTCAACTCATTTACAGACCATACAGCCGACACTCAAAGGTGAGGTGACTCTCCTAAGATCAAAGAGCTACAGAGCAATGGTTGGGACTGGCATCTAAAAAATGAACCATAACCTATACTGCTCATATTTCTCAGTGTGGCCCTCGGTTCATAAGCATTGTACAGTCAAATCCTTTTCCAGAACATTCTGGCTAGTCTCAGCACTGATTATGATGTTCATATCAGCATCTGACCCAGAAAGTTCACTTATAGGGATGTCTCTAAGGGGAGTTATCCAAATGCATGCAAAATTATTCAGCACATAGATAATCACATTTTCATTTTGCAAGGGTTAATATCTTAGAAACACACTCAACAACTATGATGGGTATCTCTTCTCAAACTATGCAAAGTATTTGTGAAGCTAAAACTGGAGCAATGAGAGGCTCCAGTGACTGTATTTTTATGTGCATACATGTGATGTGGTGTGCCTGTGTCTGTGAGTGTGTGTGTATGTGTGTGTGTGTGAGTGTGTATGTGTGTGTGTACACGTGCATGCACATGGAGGTAGAAGCAAATATTGGGTGTCTTCCACAGTTCCACGCCTTACGTTTGAGACAGGGTCTCTCGCTAAACCTAGTGCTCACTGATTGACTAGCCTGTGTGTCTGAGAGCTCTAGTGATCCTCTGGTGTCCTCTTTCTCAACAGTGTTAATGTTACAGATATGCCTGTATTTTGTACAGATTTGAACTCAGATCCTCGTGCTTGTATAGCAGGTATTTCACCAATTGAGCCATCTGACCAGCTCTTATTTTATTTATGCCCTATACATGTGTTCAAAAGACGAGTGGGAAGCACCGTATCATATTGAGTTGGTTAATTTCTAGACATGGAATTGAAGGATTGTTTCTTTTTCTGTTCAGAGAGAGAGGGGGGTGTGTTTGTGACTCAAACAGGGCAATGAGAGAAGCAGAGAAGAAAGAATTGTCGGCAGGAAGTGGGGTCTTCTTTTCTAAGCTGTTGCCCTTATTCCTTTTACAATGGTGTTGTCCTGTGGAAAGATTTTCCAATTAGAGAGAAAAGATTAAGGTTGTAATCCTGGGAAGTTATCAAGTCCACAATCTGCTGTGTGTTCTATTATAGCCACCCAGGTATGACAGTCTATCTTGGAAAATCAGCTAACTGTGTAAGCCACTGGACCATAAGTCAGACCTCTGCTAGGGCCAAAACCCAAGCAAGCTCTCCTAGACATTTGCCAGTTCTCTTTAACCTCATCCCTGGCTTCAAGGTTGTACTAGGTGGAATGTAATGGACTTAGCAAAAATGGCACGTTCTCCACTCTCTGTGTGTCTCTAAGTCCATCAGGGGTTAGCTGATAAAGACATGACCCAATGAGCAGGAAGGAATGACATTCATTAAAGGAAGCCAGATGTCACAGGGATCATGTAAACAATGTCAGCACCCAGAGCGCTCATAATAATTGACCTGAGAAGGTACTATGAGGATATTTGTATTTATGGCCAAGGAGAAGCAAAGACGTCTTTTAGAAAGTCCCAGTTACATACACTGGTCAGGTCATTTTAAATTGTGCTTAGGAACTGAAATTTTTTTGAGAGGTTGTGGTGCCCAACGGAAAATTGGAAATAAGCCCAGGGGCTGATGAGACTTTAACTCTTTAACAGGCAGCTTCTAAGATGTTCCCTACCTCCTGCGTTTAGTTCCACACACAATCTCCTCTCTTCCAGAGTGGGCGGAGTTACTGAATTTTTTCTAATTGATAGAGAGGAAGGGATGGTATGATGGTCCATTTTGATGGGCTTTGGAATCACCATGGAAACAAACATCTAAGCTTGTCTGAGAAGGAGATTCTAGATTGGGTTAGCTAAGGTAGGAAGAGACACCCTAAATGTAGGCAGCAACATTCCATGGGCTGGAATCCTGAGATTAAAAAATAAGAAAGTGAACTGAAACAGTGTTCATTCCCTTTGCTTCCTGACTGTGGGTGTGAGGTGACCAACTGTCACTCCTGCCACCATGACTTCTCTGCCATGATGGGCTGGACCCTTAAACTATGAGCCAAATAAAGCCTCTTTTCCTAAACTGCTGTTGACAGATATTTTGTCACAGCAAGAAGAAAAGCAATTAACGTAGACAGCATCAATTGAGAACCTCAGTTACAAAAGATGAGGGTTCTATCCTAGGCATGACCTTTCCATCACTGAGAGAAGCTACTCGGGGAAGCCAGTGGCTCAGTCTTGACACAACTCCATTCCAAGTCACCTGTCAGCAATCATGTGAATGAACTTGTCAGAAAATATTCTATAGCAGGCCCTGCCTGTGAGACCTCAGCTCCAGTCACCAGGTTCACCGCAACTTTGTGAGAGAACCTGGGTCAGAAGTGCCCAGCTGAGCTGCACCCAAATTCTGACACACCTTGGTATTAGAGGTTTGTTGTATTAAGATACTAAGGTGGGGGTGACACATTACACAGAAAGGGGAAAGTAAGAAAGACTGGAAATGACAACTCTCTCAAAGAAGCTCCAGCTACCTCCCGAGAGTCCACACCCCAGCTCCAAAATGGACTACTGTGAAAGAAGAGGCAGTTTTCAGTCTCTCTGAACTGCCATTCTTGGTTGGACGAGAGGAATAATCTAGCACCCAAGTGTATAAAATGAAGATCAAAGTGTGTGTGTACAAGCACATATATGTACATATGTTTATTTGTGTGTATATAAACAGTGCCTGGCAAGCAAGCAAAACTTAACCACCTGATTATTATGATGGCCATGATTATAGTGGGATAATAGAAAAGAGCCTGCCATTGTACTTTGTGTGTTTTCTAATTTTCAATTTATGGATTTGTTTTATGTCACATATATGAATATTATACTTGCATGTATATCTGTGTACCATATATGTTCCTGGTGCCCTCAGTGGCCACAGGAGGACATCTGATCCTCTGGAACCAGAATTACAATGGTTATCAGTGCTGTGTGGGTAGGTGCTGTAAACTCAACCCTGGTTCTCCATGAGAGGAACCAGTGCACTTAGCTGCTGAGCCATCTCTCTGGTGCCTAATTTTTCAGTGTCCTCTGAGCGGCTCCAGACTTGTGACAGTTTCAAGACAGAAGTGGCACCCGTGCTTTCATCCTGACCCCTCTAACGCCTATGCGTGGGCACAGCTGCTTTGACGTCTTCATCTCTGTGTCCCCATTTCTTTTCTGCTCACTCTAAAGCCATCCACAAGATTTCCTCAAATAAAGTTTTCTTACATAATGAAAAAGAAATCATGAAATGGGCTGGCAAGATGGCTCAGTGGGCAAAGGTGCCTGCTGTCATGCCTGACCTCCCGACTCCAGGTCCAGGCCCTACATCCCTACATGGTGGAAGAAAAGAACCAACTACACACACACACACACACACACACACACACACACACACACGCATGCACACATGCACACATACACACACACACACACTCACATGCATGCATTCACACACACTGAATAAATCAATATTTTTTAGAAGGAAAAAATCATGAAATAAACTTTAAGGTCATATTATCATGTATTCTACACATCTTGAGATTTTTGTCAGTTTCCCTAATGATGCCCTTTCACAAAAGAGAATTAAAAATTATCTGCTGCATTCAGCTTTTCTCTTTCTAGTCTCTTTAATCTCCAAGCATTCTTGGCTTCTTCTTTTTTTAATTTAATGATACTTTTGAAGCACTATTTGGGAAGCTAGTACTCAATTCAGGTTTGTCATTTGTCTCTACGTCATTGGATTCGGGACTATGCGGAAGTAATCCCGAGCCTATAGAGCACGAAGTAGAAGTCACATGCTAGTGATGAGGCCATTTCTGAAGACTTTCATTCTGAGCACTGGTTAAAGTAGCCCTCAACCAACTGAGCATGTCTACTGAAATGCTGCTTTATACCCTTTGTGATTAAAAGTAGGGTTTAGAGGAGCCTTGGCAGGCTGGGGATCTGATGAGGATGTGGTTAAGTTGGAAGAATTCTAGGCTAGGGAGCTCAGTGCTTCCAATGCCATCCCAAGTATCTCAAAGTAACTATGCTGAGTGAAAGAAACCCTAGAGGAATATAAACTGTATGAATTCATTTATAAGAACTTCTAGGCTCTCAAATAAATACATATGGGCAGAATTTAGAATGGTGATTGCTGGAAGCAGAAATAAGATATGTGAGAAGGAGCGCTGAATATATTTATTATTTTTATTGTGATGGCTTAAAAACTATGTGTCAATATGAAGCTTATCAGGTATTGTGCACTTGAAATATGTTCAGAAGTGTCTCTTAATTATACTCCAATAAACCTGTAAGAAAAGACTACAGTCACAAAAGTGTAAAAGATTCTAAGGCAAAAGCTTTATGATGGCAATAACAATAGATAGTTAATGTGCCAGACATAAAGTGCTTTTAGTAATCAATAAAGTCCATAAAGTTTTTAAAAAAGTTAAAAGTATAAACCAACTTTATAGCTTAAATAATACATATTGACAATCATAATATTAATAAAAGAAATATTTAAAACAATGATTTGTCTGTCAGTCTCCATTGATAAAATTGGCCCATCCTTTTCAGTCATTCATAACTAATTCAGGTACTGGCAAAGTAAGACTAGCATCCATATTTCTGCAAGGTTGATATGATTGGAAAACTTTCCAGGGAAGCCATTCATTGGTAACGTAAGATATTTCTATCTCTTAGCACTGGAATCACATTAATATTCTCTTTTATAATTTCCTTTATACAGTTTTAGACAGAGGAATATATTCTCAGAGAGGAAATCTTTGAATTGACTTCATTTTGCAGAATTTCACTCAGGAACAATAGGTAGCGTTCTCCCTCCCCCATTAACTGCTGCTTTCCCACAGCGGGGGGGGGGCGGGGAGATTCATGCACAGAGTCCTCTCTGCTTCCTGCCTGGGACCCCAGGAGCTCCAGGTTAGGCCTTTAGCACTTCTTAGTCACATGATCCCCACTTACTCTCTCATGTGCTTCTGCCCCTCCCTGATATCATGTGTTTAAGAAAAGTAATAACACCTTCTCAATGGGAAACAATGCCTTGAAGAGTCTATGCTAAGGTACAGTGAAACAAAAATCAGAAAGTCTATCCCTTTCCCCTCATTCCCAGTCTTAATAGAAGGCTTTGCCTGATGTCATCCAAATGGGGGCAGAGAATAATGAAAGGGACGTGGTCTGTAGTATTTCCCTCAGTGGGTGGAGGGTGGCCTCCAAACAAACAAACAAACCACAATTCAATATCCACTTACAGTTTCTCTCTCCCTTCCTATGTGGGTCCTCCTTTACTGTCAGGGAAAATCAGAATTCTACAGGACCCATTTATCTTTGAATGGACTGCACTAATAAATTTTCATCCTTACAAGCAAACCATCTAGCAAAAGGTAGTTATCCATTTTGCAAATATTGACATCAAATGGTGACTGTGTCAACAGGTCAAGCCATGAGACAGCTGCAATAACAGGGGAGACTGATATGTCCTCCTGATCCAACCGGATGACTGCCAGCTGTCCTGTATACATATTAGGTCACAAGTTAAGATTGTTTTCTTTCATAGCCAGATATCTCAAGATACTGCAATCAGTTTAAGATGAGAACCGAGGTGAGTGTGTTGACCATGCGAGGCATGTTCCGATCTTAATACTTAGGCTGTCAATCCCTCCCTTCCCTTTCATCAGTGTGATGCAAACATTCCCAGTCCTGCTTACAATTTTCATCTTTGATTTCAAGAAGAACACTTAGGAATTAGGAGACAGATGTGGGTTTTTAAGAAGGCAAATTATTGCTTATAAATTATGACCACAATGAAGTATTGCTGCCTTTGAATTAGAGAGGCTTTGATCAGGAAGACTAAAGAAAACAAATGTTGACAAGATGTGGACAATAGAGGAAGAGGCTACAATGGCCTCATGATTTAAAGGGAGGTGTATTGGTTATTTTTCTGTTGCTGTGATAAACACCATGATCAAAAGCAACTGAAGGATGGAAGTGTTTATTGGGCATAGGGTTTCAGAGGGTTAGAATCTGCAATAGTATAGAAAGAATGGTGGCCATAACAGAAAACTGAGAGATTACATCTCAACTACAACAGGAAGCACAGAGAGTTTTGAATTGCAACACTATTGCTGAATGAGTACAGTAAAACTGTGTGTGGGCGTGTGTGTGTGTGTGTGTGTGTGTGGGCGTGTGTGTGTGTGTGTGTGTGTGTGTGTGTGTGTGTGTGTGTGTGTGTGTGTGTGGTCACATATGCACTATACCCAATGTATGGAAGTCAGAGGACAACCTTGGGTGTTAGTCTTCACCTTCCACTTTGTTTGAGACAGGGTCTCTGTTCAGTGCTGCACATACCAACCCATGGACAGAGCTTCTTGCCATTTTCCTGTCTATCCCTGCTGTCTCCTGGTCAGAGGCATGGGAATTACAGACACCTGGCTTCTAGGAATCTGGACTCAGAATGCCACAGGCTTATGTAGTGAACACTTGAACCACTGATCCAGATGCCCAGCTTGAGCAGGGTCTTTGAGGACCATGTGTAAGAGGTATTTACATCATTCTGGGTTCTGAGAGTAGGAACTCTCACTTAAACACTTTGTGCTTCTTTCATAATAGAATTCAGCAAAAAAGAATCACTTTGCTAGATATCTGACAAATAAGTTTTCTGCCTCAACTTCTGCCCCAGCAAATGCTTACATCAAATTCAGAAGTAGAAGAAAGATTCCTATTGGAATGGAGCAGTGATTACGGAATTCTGGTATTCAGTCAAGCTATTAAAATATAAGGCTATGTTATTGGCTCACTCATTCAAACTTGGAAAGGAATGAATGTACCTTCGTGTTATGGCAGGTTGGTCATGATTAATTTGTCTAGGAGAATTAAGGATCATAATTGTGTTCTTTTTACCCTTATTTGAAGCACAATAACACTCTGTGTTTCAGATTAGTTTGCAATCTTAATAAAAATATAATTAGTAGGTGCATATACAACTGTAAGAGGTACAGTGCATCAGGTACAGCTTTAAATTCTGTATGATGTTAACCCATCTTAATTAACATCATCATATGAGGCAGGTCCCATTACAAGGCCCACTTTACAATTGAAGACTGAGATAAATAAGTGAAATCAAGACTAAATTTAGGTTACACCAAATTACAACAAGGATTCCAACTGGGCACTCTGGCTTCTAAGTTCTTGGTTTTTTAACCATGACAACATGTACTTCTTTGGGGTTTTAATTCTTTCCCTGTATTTTTCTCTCTAGTTGAATAGGTCCCCCCTTTTATGTATTTACTTATGTACATATGTATGTGTATATGTGCATGTATGCACATGCCACAATATAAATGTGGAGTTCAGAAGTTGGTTCTTTCCTTCCACTGCATAGATTCCAGGGATCAGACCCAGGTCATCAGGCTTGGCAGCAAGCCCCAAATCCCACTGAAGTATTTCACTGACATCTTTATCTTTCTTTTTCCATCCCTCCTTCTCTCCCTTTCTGTCTCTCCTTTCCCTCTTTCCTTCCCCCATAGTACAAGAAAGCAAACCACATGTATCTTTTAGAGGAAGAAGAATGGGAAGCAACACTGAAGTATTTCACTGACATCTTTATCTTTCTTTTTTCATCCCTCCTTCTCTCCCTTTCTCTCTCTCTCTCCTTTCCCTCATTCCTTCCCCCATAGTACAAGAAAGCAAACCGCATGCATCTTTTAGAGGAAGAAGAACGGGAAGCAACACAAAGGGCTTCAAGCTCAAACAGAGTAGCTGTCCCCAGCTACCATGAAGTACACACCTGACACTTGGAATTTCTGCAGTCATTATAGCAAATCCTGTGCAGCGATTACTTTTGTCTTATCACCGTCCTGGAGAGTAATGTTATTATGGTATGCGCTCAGAATTAATCTTGCTATAAGAATGATTATTGGACTGCATCCCTCTATGTCCCTATCCAGGTAGCCCTGAACTGGAACTGACCTCCCTACCTATAGTCCTAACAGCACCACTTCCCTCCTAATGACTCAAATCAAGGCTGCCACCTGTGTCACAGAAAGCACTGTCAGCATCCCTCATGTGTTGCTGTGCTCAAAGGGATGTCCTTCCGAAGAACAGGCCATCACACTGGTACCGTATCTCACTGTGACCTGGCATGCTACAGCCCTCAGTGCATCAGTTAGTAGAGGTCCTGAGCCCTTCAATGAAAGCCTAGTTAATAGTAAATGTTGTCCCAGTTCATCTCTGCCAGGACCTGGTTGTGTGACCTTGAGTGACCTTCATCTATAATTGACAGTTACAGATAGGAGGTACATATTTGCTTCCCCAACATCATGGTAGAAAAGTCAGGGTCTTTTAATACTGTAGAATTTTCGTGTATATTTTTACCTAAAGAGATGCGCGCGCGCACGCGCACACACACACACACACACACACACACACACACACACACCTTGCCACAGACCTCAAAGTGGTTGCTAACCAACCAGAGACTGCTAGATAGAAGAAAATAGCACCATGTCCCCTACCCTTCCTCATTTTCTCCATTTTCTGGCTCTCTACTTCTCTCAATCTCTAACTGCATGTAAGCATGTTTGCTTATGTGTGGTGTGCTTATGTCCATGCATGTGCACATGGAAGCCAGAAGACGACCTTGGGTGTCATCCCACAGGCACTATCTACATCACTTTTTGAGACAAGGACTCTCACTGGCCTGGAACTTTCCAAGTATGCTAAGGTGGCTCACCAGCAGACCCCAAGGATTGTTCTCAGCATTAGAATTGCAAGCACATACCACTATACCTGATATATATATATATATATATATATATAAATTTAAATAGAAACAAGGCTGCTTCACATGTCAATTCCAGGTCCCTCCCCCTTTCCCTCCCCGCCTCCTGTGCCCTCCCACCAACCCCCCAATATCCCCTCATTTCCCCAGTGAGGGTGAGGTCCTCCATAGGAGTGTCCATAGTCTATCATTTCATCCAGGGCAGGTTCTAGACCCTCCCCCAACAGTCCAGGGTGAGAGTGCATCTCTCATTGTTGGATGGGAGTCCAAAGTCCATTTGTGTACCTGGGATAAATACTGATCTACTACCCAAGGCTCAATAGATTACCTAGGCCTCCTCACTGACACCCACATTCAGGGGGTCTTGATCAGTCCCATGCTGGATTCCCAGGCATCAGCCTGGGATTCAAGAGCTAACCTTTGTCAGGTCAGCTGTTTCTGGGGGTTAAACCAGCCCAGTCTTAATGCCTTTGCTCATCAGTCCTCCCTCTCTGTCACTGGATTTCTTGAGTTCAGCTCAGTGCTTAGCCATGGGAGACTGCCTCTGCTTCCATCAGCCACTGAATGAAGGTTCTGTTTCCCAGACTCTCTGGCCATGGGATTGTACTCCCCAGATCTATGTCTAAAATCCATATATGAGAGAGTACATGCCATGTTTCTCTTTTTGTGACTGGGTTACCTCGCTCAGGATGGTTTCTTCTAGTGCCATCCATTTGCCTGAAAATTTCATATACCTGTTATTTTAAAACATGAAAATTGGATTCTGATGAATCATATTCAGGTCCCCATGCTTATACACAAACGTTTTACCAACTGAGCCACCATCTCTGTCCCCTCCATGTCTTTTTGTCTTCCTTCCACCTATTTCATCTTACTTAATTCAATTCCAACATTTGAGGATTAGTCTTTGATTCATAAGTATAAAGACTTTGGGGGAAAGTTAGTGTTTTAGTGTAAATAGTACAAAGAGCAGACAATACCATATGCCAGTCTGCATCTTTCTCCAAATTTCTATGTGAAAACTGGGTTAGCATATAGCTTTCCCTGACCCAGTCTGCTGATCTCTTCTCTTGGCCCCAAACACTAATCTGGGACAGGGCTAAGTCACCCATATTCTCTGGATCCTATTTCTTTAAAATATCTATTTTGGGTTAGAGAGATGGCTTCCTATGTAAGAACAACAGCCATGCAGGCATGAGGACCCACGTTTGGATCTTACCAGCCATGTAAAATGCTGACTATGACATGTGCCAGTAACCCCAGTGTTGTGAAGTGGAGAAGATGGAGAGTCACCTGGACATCCAGATTCAGTGGTAGACACCATCTCAAAGAATCGAGGGAGACAGTAATAGAGCAGGATATCCAACAATCTCCTATGGCATTCTCATGTGTGTGAGCACATGCACACACGAGTACATACACCACACACGTATGCGCAACATATATTTATGAGGTCGTTAATATGTGACATTAAAAATTCCGTGCTTATGGCAAGCAAGATGGCTCAGCAGGTCAAGGTGCTTTCCAAATGTTGGCCTCTGACCTCCACACAGGCTTGCACAATAGAACAAGTGTTCTCATATACAGAATAAACTTTATACAGCTTTACGTAAAAGAACTTCAGATCTTGGTGTTATGCACCCGGTTGTTGTCAGTAGCAGCAAGGCTGAAGCAGGAGCTGTGTTCTACCTCATGGACTGCATTGTCCTCATCACATTCTCCCCACTCCGATTCTTGCCAGAGCTCATAATTTAAAGGCACACAAAAGGCTCTTGGGCAGTGAACAGCGGGAGGAATTTGAAATGAGCCTGTTTGCTTTATTTGAAGAGTTTGGGATGAGTTCAATGAGGGGGAAAAATAGAGACAGAGCCTCACAGACCTCAGGGTGGCCAGTGGGGCTTCAGATGATGGGGTATGCCGGTTGAATAGAACCTCAGGTGAGGTCTGCACAGCAGTGAAAAGGCATGTCTGTCTTAGCAGAATCATTTCTTTTCCAAGTAAATTAAACAAGCGAGCATACTGAATAGCTCACCAATTCATCAGAGACATGGGAGGTCAAGCCATGAAAGCAGCACAGAGCAGTCCCGGTCAGGGCTGCTCCCATTCTGTCCATCAAGACTGGCGCGGGGGTGTAAACAAACTAGCTGAGCACCTTTGCCATCCCAGCTTAGAAGTACACTTTCACAACAAGTGGACTGAAGGAATCTCTCCCTCTCCTGATGGGTACGGGTTCAAGGTTACTAACTTAAATGCCATCATCCAGTAGTTGATGGAAACAGAAGCAGAGACCCACAGCTAAGCACTGAGTCAAATTCCTGGAATTCAGTTGTAGAGAGGGAAGAGTGATGAGCAAAGGGGTCAAGACCAGGTTGAGGAAACCCACAGAAACAGCTGATATGAACAAGGGGGAGCTCATGGACCCCAGACTGACAGCTTGGAAACCATCATAGGATGGAACCAGACCCTCTACACATGGGTATCAGTTAGGAGGCTTGGGAAATCTATGGGGCCCCTGGTAATGGAACAGTCTTTATACCTACGAATGGACATTGGGAGCCCATTCCCCATAGAGGGATACTCTCTCAGCCTAGACACACAGGGGAGGGCCTAAGCCCAGCCCCAAGTGATGTGACAGACTTTGATGATCCCCCATAGAAGGCCTCACCCTTTCTATGGAGCAGAAGTATGGGATAGCAGTTGGTGGGGATCATGGGAGAATGGGAAGGAGAGGGAAATGGGATTGATATATAAAATAAGATTGTTTCCAATTTAAATAAAAAAACAAGTGGACTGAAGAAAGGACATTGTGTACTACATCTCAATGGCAGAATTAAAGGAGACAGACTTCAGTGAAGGTCTGACTTGGTTCTAGGAAACAAGAAACTAATGTCTTCTCTTGAGGGATGGCATAACAACCTGATGACCTATGCTACCCTGAATGAAGCTGCTGTTTGGTAGAGTCAGATTCCATACATGTAAACAGGACATACATATGGCCTATTTGAATAGTGCAAGAAGTGCGAGGGAGGTCATCTAGATCACTTATAAGGCTGTTGGGCAGACTTGCTGCCAAGAACCACCCCAAATTCCCATTGGTGTCCTTTGTTGCATGGACTGGTTTTGTTGTTGTTTTCATTTAAACAGGCGCACCCATCACATGTGCTTTGGAATATTAGGGCTATTCATTGTAAATCATCTTCATTCATTGCCAGGAAGTCACTGGAGACCACAGTTGCCTCTGGGTTCCTTAGACCTGTTTCCCCCTCATGAACAGTTACTTGATGGATCCAGAAGATGCCTAATTGGGTGCTACTCATGGTAGGATCCCTAGGTTCTGGTTCTACAAGCCTCCTGGTGCTGTGAAGTTAGGGTGTAAATGGAGAGGGGGATAATTTACAAGGAGGCATTCAGAGGCATTAAGAAGCAATTAATTTTCACTTTGAACTATGCATGTACTCTGTAAGCTGATGTCAAACTTAATGTAAGAGATTCCTACAGCCTGTCGCATTGTCAGAAAGGACAGCTGAAGGTAAGGCATTTGGGGTGTGCTGATGCTGGGAAACCCACATTTGGTGAGTATCAAAGAAAGCAAAGGCCTGGAGAAGTGCTGGGCTCTTCCCTCCTGTGAGCAAGCATCGTGCTAACCACCGAGAGCAGAGTAGTGGAATTAATTACATGTCTCCTTGCTAAGACTAGCTCCCAGACTGTCAAGGAAAACTAATGAATGCAATCATAGCATCGCTCAAGAACGTCTCACCTGCCAAGTGCTTTACCAGGTTAGCTCATTAATCCACTCACCCTCCTGTGAAACTGCTAATTATGCCCAGTTCAAAGATGGAGCCATTGAGAAGAGAAGAAGCAACGGTCCAGGATCCCTGGGCATATCTCAGTCCTTCCTGCTCCACAGTACAGAGCAAGGGTCACTGGGCTCTATAGCTCTGTCTCTCCTTTGATACCAGACACATGGGTACCAGCATCCCCGAAGCAGGGGAGGAAATAGGTAGGCTAAAAATTCCAACTTATTACTGGTTAATTTTCCTCTAAAGTGATCATTACTTTGGACAGTCCACATGTTATAAATTATGCATAACTGGACCATAGTGAATGGCCCACTTATCCAAAATAATAAATTAGTATAATCAGCAGATTTTTAGTACCTGCTTTTCATATTTCAAGGATTATTCCATATACTAGTATCAACTTGCTATTAAAAAATAACATAGTTTCACTTTTAATTTGTTGTTGTTTTACCTGAACAACAGGAATCCCTAAAGACCATTTAAGTAAATGCTGTAATTCCAGATTCCTTTCCTTTCAACTTTTCCCTCATCTGACTCAGTAGGTAACTGATCACTTAATGCTGTGATCCATCAATATCATCCCATGTCCTGGAAGTTACAGCCTGTGAACATTTTCTGCAGCCACTGCCGGGACCGTTGAACCAAGCAGCCTTTCACCACTTGTTACCTGAAGTCCAGCAGGCATCCTTTAGGGGAATGTCACTCTGAGCTCTGATGGTAAAAGAGCCATAGTACAACTTAGGGTGCCTCTCTTGGTAAAGACTTGGGAAATAAAAGTTAAAATAAGTCTTTAAAAACATTTTAAATTACTTATTTATTCTTATTTTGTGTGCATCGTTGTTTTGCTTGCATGTATGTCTGTGTGAGGATGTCAGATACCCTGGAACTGGAGTTACAGACAATTGTGAACTACTAAGTGGGTTCTGGGAATTGAACTTCAGTCCTTTGGAAAAGCAACCAGTGCTCTTAATCTCTGAGTCATCTCTCCAGTCCCAAAATGTCATTTTTTTTCTTGGAAAATAAATCAGATGGTAAAGTGCTTGCCTTGTAAGCATGAGGATCGGAGGTCAGTCCCCAGTACCCACATCTTTAAAAACCTGGGTATGGGGGTTGATGAGATGGGTTGGTAGTAGGTGAGGATGCTTACTATCAACCCTGGTGTACCAAGCTTGATTTCTGGAGCCAATATGGTAAAAGGAGACAACTAACTCCTGCACATTGTCCTCTGACCTCTGCATGTGCACTGTGACACAATATATATATATGTATATATATATACACACACACATACACACACATACATCACACATAAACATGGGATTGATGCATTTTAAATGGTAACATATATTTGTAATCACTGTATTAGGGGAGAAAGCTTGCTGTCTAGGCAGCCAAGCCTCTTTGGTAAGTTCCAGACTAGTGAGAGACCCTGTCTCAAAGAACAAAGTGTCCTCTGGTCACCACATGTATGTGCACACACATGCATGTACACAGTGCCCACACATGCAAGTGTACATACACATGTATACCTGCCACACACGTACAAATACATGCCAAGAAATATTAATCTTGTAATAAAATAAGGTTGTGATGTGGAATAAACTCAAGTGTAGGGATAGAAAAGTGGTCCTTCATCTGCCTCACTCTCTGAGAGACCTTAGTGGAAGTCAGAGGTGCTATGGTGATCTGAAGTTCTAGATAAAAGATGCTGACTGATGCTGGCATCGATGTCTTGTAGTGTCAAGTGTGGATGTCAAGTTTATGAACAGAAGAGACAGTATGTGAATATGCCAGGGAAGATACCAGTCCCATAAAGAAAGTCTAGGTTTGCTTTGTGGGATAGAGTACCATTCATAGTCCACTGTGATATGCCAAGTACTTGATAAGGAATTCAGAACTCAGTCAGCTATGTCTGACTCTAGTCCCTGCCCACCACTTAGTCCTCGGATGAGGTTACTTAATGTCTCTAGGCCATCAATGTCTTCATGTCTAAAACAGCTCAGAAGCAGAGGTTTTTTTCCTGAGCTGGTGGCAAGAGCCAGATGAAATACTCCACATTAGGTACATTATATTCCTGATACATAGTATCTTTTTTTTTTTTTGGTTTTTCGAGACAGGGTTTCTCTGTGGCTTTGGAGGCTGTCCTGGAACTCACTTTGTGGACCAGGCTGGCCTCGAACTCACAGAGATCCGCCTGCCTCTGCCTCCCGAGTGCTGGGATTAAAGGCGTGCGCCACCAACGCCCGGCTGATACATAGTATCTTATATTAAGAACCCATGCTGCCTGAATTTTAGAGTTTCAAAGGGCAGCATAATTATAACAAAATGTATTCATTTTCATTAGTATTATTATTTATGAAAGCTCTTATTCAGTACTCTTAATTTAAGATAATACCTAATTAAGATGAATAGTGTGTGATCCAGGGCTGAGCAGAGCAAGAAAAGTATTTGTTTGGTTTGGTTTCTTATGCAGAAAGTCTCTATAGATATTTGGCAAACACCTTAGGATTTGTGCTATACTGGGAAAACCCATTACTTCTAGAATAAGAAAGAGAAAGAGAGGGGAAGTCTGTATTGTTCTTTATATAGCATCTACTTTGAGACAAGGTCTCTCACTGGCCTGAAGTTCATCAACTGTGTAGCCAGTGAGTCCCAGGGACCCTCCTATCTACATCCCAAATTCTGGGATCACAGGTACACACTACCTACCTAGCTTTATGAGGGTCCTAGGGCCCAGATACAGGTCCCGATGCTTGCAGGACAAGCCCTTTGCCAGCTGAGCTATCTCCTCTGCCCTGTTGTAGAATATTGAATGATATTCCTGATCTCTACTGACTAAAGGTCAATAGC
Source organism: Mesocricetus auratus (assembly GCF_017639785.1). Classification (NCBI taxonomy): domain Eukaryota; kingdom Metazoa; phylum Chordata; class Mammalia; order Rodentia; family Cricetidae; genus Mesocricetus; species Mesocricetus auratus. The sequence goes on along the minus strand of NW_024429196.1, from coordinate 22,054,026 downwards.
TCCTGCCAATTTTGACAACCCCCACATCTCAAAAGATATGAAAATGTTCTGGGTTGGGGAAAAGGGGTGAATAAAATAGTCCCCAACTAAGGATCATTATTTATCCCTCAAGGACTTTTTGTCAAAGTCAGAAAGATTTTGGAAAGGTGCCTGAAGATTATTAGTAGTCATTTCGGGTAAAATATGATTGAACCACTGAATAAAAGAATCTTATTTCTGTTCCATTTGATGCCAAGAACTCCTGGTGTGTGCTGTGTTCTGCATGTGTGCTAACACTTGGGATAGCACAGAGCCTAAAAATCTCTGTGAAAAAAATGTTTCCCTGAAGATTAATGATACACATCCAATACATTCATGAAAGAAAAAAATAAATGAAGGAAGAAAAATTCATATTTTCATACTTCAGAGTACACATTCATTTAACTACTTTAATATTTCTCTAATCATGAAGAGACTTCAAGAAATGTAATTGCAACAATAGCCAAAAGTTAATTGCACTATTATAAATTGTATCCTTTTACCAGTCTCTGGGGAACACCAGGAATTTGAGGGTGAGTAGATGTGTATAAAATACATTTTGAAGTTAATGTATGATTTACATCATCAAGGTGGTATAAATAGGAATTTTCACACTGTGTCAGAGAAATAATCAAGAACAAAATTTCTTCTTTGGAACTCCTGCGGTGCATTTGAGTTGGAGCCTTGCTACAGATGCAAATGACAAGACCCTTTTTATTCAAGTGACTTGGTGACTGGGGCAGGCAGACAAATGCAGTTAGCAGGACAAAAGCATGCAAAGATGGTATCATCGTTTGGATTCTACCAATAAAATCCATGACTGAACTGAGAAAGGGCAGTAATTAAGGTACAAGAATTTGACATATTAATAATTACTTTCAGTGATTTATTACTAATTATCTTTCTGCATATGTATGCTTGTGTGTATGCATATGTGTTTGTGTGTTAGTGCGTGTGTGTACATACATGTGGAGGCTGAAATTTGATGTTCAGTATCTTTCTTAACCTTGGTTTACTTTATTTAGTGAGGCTGTGTCTGTGGCTCTGGCTAGTCTAGTTAACCAGCTTGCCATAGGAATCCTGCTCTCTACCTCCCAAGAGCTAGGATTATAAGCCACTGCTACTCTTGCTTGGTTTTTACACTGGCTCTAGGGACCCAAACTCCAATCTTCATGATAACATAGTAAGTACTCTACCCATTCAGTCATCTCTCTGACTCTAATTTAGTTTTTATTTAGATTTAATTTCAACTGTATGTGTGTGCATGTGTGTGTCTGTGTGGGTGTGTATACATCAGTGTGGATGCCCTTGGAAGCAGCAGAGGGTGTCATATCTGCTAGAGATGGGGTGCTGGAGTTCCAGGAGGTTGTGAGCTAAGCAGACACAGGTAATAGGAACCAATCTCAGGTCTTCTACAAGAGCAATATACTCTCTTAGTCCCTGAGACAACTCTCCAGCCCTCCAATTTAGTTTTTTCGAGGTAGGATCTTGTTCTGAACTTCAGACTTCTTAGAAATTTACTGTGCAGACTGGGCTGGCCTCAACCTCATGAGTGTCCTGTCTCAGTCCCCATGTGTTGGGATTACAGGCATAATATAGCCTTCAACATTTTGAGATTAAAGTACCTGTCTTATTATTTTATGTTAATTGATATAGAACATGCATGCATATTCATAGAATACAGTATAATAATTCAATACATATTTATAATGTTATAATAAATTCAAGGTAACTAGGATTTGCATCTCTTCACATTCATGAAGATGTTCAGCATTTCTGTTGCCGCAAACTGGCTTATTTTGTTCACCCACGTCTCTCCAGACAGTGAAGTTGAGTCTGCTCTATACTGCAGTTCCTGTGAACATGGCTGAAAAGACAGCACAGCAGCAAGAAAAACTGTATGCGTGAGACTGGAAAGATGGCACACTCATAGAGCACTTGGCATGCAAGCCTCAGGATGTTAAGTCCAGATTCCCCAGCACCCATGTAAAAAGCTGGGCTTGCTGGTGAACATCCATAAGCCCAGAACTGAGGAGGAGGAGACAAGTGGAGTTTGCTGGCCAGGTAATCTTGCTGGACCAGTAAACTTGAGATTAGGTGATAGGCCTTCCAAAAAAAGTAAAGTGAAAAAGAAAAGGTGGGAATTGGGACTAAGGGAGCCACCAGATGCATAAATACATGTATATGCCCACACACAAACCCACAGGTACACATACACAAACATGCACACATACATACATCACACACATGCACATAGATGCAGTTCAAAATTGGGTCTTCATACTCAATTTTATTGAACTTCTCTAATGTCCCCTGGAAAGGTGTTATTGCCCATTTTAACAATGAAGAAACTAGAGTGCCAGAAATTAAATTGTTCATTGTTAATTAAGGACACCATAGTTTACACACAGATATGTCCAACCCTAAAATCCTTCTCTTATTAATGACTGTGTTGGCATCATACTTGGCCAGAATATGTCCTTTATATGCAGAATGTACAATATTCCATGGCTTCTCCCCCCTCTATCTGCAATTCAGCCACCTAGGAATTCATGAAGGTTAGTAACACATGCTAAGCTATAAATAACTCTTAACTTAATGTTCATACATTAATTATACAATAGTATAATTAAATAAATTCAGATTTCCTGATGTTTAGATTTGGGTCCTAGTTCCTTTGTTTACTAACTCTGAATCATGAAGAAGGTCATTTATCTTTTGAAGACTCATATATCATCTTATGACATAAATAGGCCTAGATGCCTAATTACTAACTGTGGCTATTTGCAAAGGAAGTAATCCATTCTGAGTTTTTTGTAACTAGTTCAGGTGGATGTTAAATGAAGGAAGCCTGGAATTTTTATCTAGCTCTATTTCAGTACTTTATTTGTGGGCAACTAACCTGTTTAATAATTTTTAACACAATTATTTCACTCATGTCTTGGTTCAGCTGTGTCAACAAAGCAATATGTATCAGTATGCTTAGAAAAATGATTAGTATGTAACTGTATTATTACTCATATGTGTATTTCTGCTTTTTAGATAAAAACAGGAAAATGGCAATTGCTCTATTTAGTTTGTATTTGTGCATGGATATCTATCATCTATATACCCACCTTCCTAATATCTGCCCTAGACATATATTTGTTGTGAATTTGGTTTCATGTCTGAAGTAGCACTCCCAGGTCAGAGTAGAGTTGAGCAGTAAGAAGCAGAGAATTTTCAATTAAAATGCCATTCAGCAAAGGACAACTTCTCCCTCTTGTGCTACGCATGGCAGATCTCACTGAACAGTATTTCTTTCTAATATGTATCTAGTCTAATCAATGAGCACCTTGGACACACTCCTGGACATCCATATTGCTTCAGTTTTAGGTCTAGTTGCTTCCGCAGAGGGGCCCAAGCACGAAAAATGTAATGCACTACAAGTTTCTCTCAATTTACCTAATTTACATTCATCTTCATAGAAAGAAATATGGTGGGGAAATAGCCATGTTTCCTCATGTGCAACCCTCCTGCCAGGGCCTCCAACAGGGCAGTGCAGGCTTCTAAGTGTCTCACCACCAGTTGAACTGCTTACGAAAGGAAACAAAGTTATTTCTGTGAGATACTGAAAGCATTATGATAGTTATATGACAGGCTTGTGGAAATATAAACTTACATAGGACACAAAAATGCTCTTTCCCAGATAAGTCAACAGCTAGGCAAGGCAACTTAGCACTTCCTATGATATCAAACCATCCAGGGAGCTGATGTCATTTCTCAGTTTCCACCTATCCAGTGGGGCCTCAGTTTATAATCACATTTCAATTGCATTAAAATTGCTGCCTCAGCCAGGCAGTGGTGGTGCAAGCCTTTAATTCCAGCACTCGGGAGGCAGAGACAGGCAGACGGATCTCTGTGAGTTCGAGACCATCCTGGTCTACAAGAGCTAGATCCAGGTCAGCCTCCAAAGCCACAGAGAAACCCTGTCTCCAAAAACCAAAAAAAAATTCACCTCATTTGAATTGACAGTTGTCTACTGAGCTTATGCCACACAATTGCCAGTGATGAAACTTTCTGAAATTTGGGTACAATAACTGAAGAGCAAGAATGAAGAACCCCAGAAATAACCCCATCTTCCTGCTTAACTGATTGTATGTGGGATTGTAAATCATGCTATTATAGCCCTGGGCGATGAGGGTAGGATGAGGCTGTGGGTTGGTGACTATTTATGAAGGTGTGAGGGTAAGGGTATATGCAGTATCAAATACTGACACGCTAAGGCCAGGTATCTGGCCTAGTAGATAAAGCGTTTGCTGTGCCCAAAGACCTGACTTTAACTCCCCAGAATCTATGTGGAAAGTCTGGGCATGGTGATGCATGCCTATAGTCATAGGGAAGCAGAGATCAGAGTATTCCTGTGACTTAAGCTCTAGGTTCAGTGAGAATGACCTCTGGTCTACACACACACACACACACACACACACACACACACACACATTCTCACATACACTTACTCCTAGCCAGAGTCAGAAAAGAGTATACATAGGCTGGTTGTATTCAAATCTGACCACTTTACAGAAGTCTTCAAATCTTCTGTGGTCATATTCCTTCTTCAATACTGCTATGACAAATCATCACAGACTTAGCAGCCTAAAGACACACATTTACTATATTACAGTTGAGTAGGGCAGAGACCTGGCATAAGCTCAAATCAAGCTGTCAGCTTTACGGGAGAATGTTTCCAGTTTCCACAGCCCCTTCATGACTTGCTTCATGGTCATCTTCAAAGTCATCACTATGGCATCTCTCTGACTTTACTTCCATTTTCACACATCTTCCTGTGATCTTCAGCTAGAAAGTGTTCCACTCTTCTGAGATGATTCTGCTGGCTATAAAGCCCAGCTGGCCATGAGTTCATGGCAATCCTCCTGCCTCAGCCCCAAGTGCTAGGATAATAGGTTTGTACCACCATGCCTTGATAAGTCTTTAAGCTTAAATATATTTTCAAAGTGAAGATGGCTTTGAGTTGTCAATTTGATTAAATGAAGCATTAATAATTAAAAGCTCATAATGATTGATTAATAATCATTAAGGGGCCATCATTAAGGGAACCAGTGATCTAGTCTCAATGATTTCAATCATTACTCCCTGTGCTGCAGCGCTTACTGAGCTGGTAATCTCTCTTTTGCTGGAAAGGAGGCTTAGCTGGCTGGACATTTAACTGGTCAGCCACAGCATGTTCTCAGCACCTGATCTGGGTGTTCATATTGGGTCCGAAGATGCTCCCTTGGTGTGAGCAGGCACTATCCAGTTACAGATGGGAGAAGAAGGTAGGGGATGGTTTCAATCTCTTTGGATCCTGGTTGCTGCCTCCACCTCCTGTCCTTGTATGTCAGAACTCCAGGTTCTGCTTCCTTTGGACTCTGTAGGACACCCACCAGCACCCTGTCACCTCCCATATGTTTGGCCTAGCCTGAGTCATTATTGATTATGATTAACTATTGACTTTATTGGCTATGAAGCCTCTAGACAAGGACTGACGCTTGTCACTGGCCCCGCTTCTCCACGTTGAGATGCCCTGATATAAGACACGGCAACCTCTGTAACCACATGTGTCAGTACCCTTAACTGTCCCCCCTAGTTCTCCATACCCTAATGTTCTGTCCTTCCGGAGAACCCTGGCCCAGCTGTCCTTTTTACTATGTAAGGTAGCATACTGAATCTGCGATTTAAAAAGGCTATTCTGGGGGAGCTAGAGTCTTCCCTACTACAATGGTCCATGATCTGAAAACTCCTGAGTCCTCTATCCATCCATGTACTTTAGTGGGGGAAATTCCCCCTCCTAGCCCTAAGCACTGTAGTGGGCCATCTAGAAATAGATCAAAACTGCAGAAGCAATTTTACCTGATGCATGTCAACCCTGAGAACCCATTATTGTTTTTAATTGTTCACCTAGCAAACTCCCAAAGGTTCTTCTGAGAGATGCTGTTAGGACAGGTGTTAGCATGTGGCTATGCTCTGTGATTGCATCCCCCTTAGTCCTTAACAGCAATAGCTTGCAATTCTTGGGTTTGGAGCAGCTTTGACTGAAACCGTGTTCTAATTTAATGACTAGCTTCCATATAAAAACTAAAGCCACTATGAAGACAGTGAGGCATTTCCCAGACGTTCTGCAGGATAATCTGCACTTCAGTTCATTTTAATTTGTAATGTAAAACTCTTTGAAGCCACAGAGTGACCACAGTAGTAGCGTTTATTATAAATTGCCTTGTTATAAAAAAATGCCAGTAGAACTTTAATGGTAGTTGTCTTAGTACATTTAGAATTATTTTAGATTAACAATTAGATTTAACAATGAAAAAGTTCCTTTAACCAACTATTTGGTAAGTTAATCAGAAAGAAATTTATTACATGGGTCAGGCTAAGAGAGGCTTTGTTGCAACAAGTAAATCCTAATATCTCAAAAATAAAATATATTTTTTAATCATGCAAAGCCTGGGATAGCTTAGGTAGCCTTATCCCATCTTGCAGCTGTATCACATGGAAAACATGACTGAAAAGGTCATGCTAGTTCTCAACTTTCTCAGCTAGAAAGTAATAAATAATTTCTTGTAACCACTGACTAGAAATAGTGACTTCAGTAGCTCCAGTTCAAAGGAGTCTGGGTGAAATCAGGGGAGGATATGCATGGTGTAACAATTTCCTTCAGAGTTGAAATATTCCATCCTGGAGAGAAGCTTATTGAGATTCAGGATGCTCTAAAGCAGTGGTTTTCAACCTGTGGGGCATGACCCTTTCACAGGGGTTATATATCAGATATCCTGCATATCAGATATTTACATTATGATTCATAACAGTAGCAAAATTACAGTTATGAGGTAGCAACAAAATTATTTTATGGTGTGTGTGTGGGGGGGGGGTCCCACCACAACATGAGAACCTGAATTAAAGGGTCACAGCTTTGAGGTTGAGAACCATTGTTCTAAATGATGCCTATTAAAGCTCTGGAAACCCATAGAGTAGGTTTGTAAAAACTCAGGAAGTTAACAACTCACAAGTCTCAGAACACCCCTGAAACTACAAGACATACAAGGCTGCTTCATCATCAAAGTGAACAAGCTATAAGAGTGGCTAAAGATTCTCCAACCAGATGAACTATCTCTAAGTCCTGTAGAGAGCTTCAGGGCTCCAGGCTTTGTGATTTTTCATCCATGCTTGGGTGGGCTTTCAGTGACACAGCTGTCTTTCAGCCATCCATGCCCCTGAGAGTAACTCCTCATGACTGCTCCTTATAAACTTCACCAAGTTAGATTATGGGGTATCATTACTTCAGCCTGTCATTCCTATCTGGGTTGAGTAGATGCTTGTTCTCATCTCTCCAGAAATCAGCAAGAGTTATTTGTTAAGGACCACCTGTTTTTATCACTGTCTCTTGCATCCTTGTCATTTACTTTTCTGTATTATGAGAGATGAGCAAAGAGTGATAGAAATAAAGGGATCTGCATCTAAGCCAACCAAGACACTCCATCCCAATGCCTCCACCCATGTTCTGCCATTTGGCAGCTTTGCAGTTTCCTAAAAGTCTATCAGACTAAGTTTTTTAGGGTGATCTAGTATGACTAATTTCCATGAAAGTCATGGAAATTTCAAGGCATGACACTTTGAAGCTATAATATGTGTCTTCCTCCGGTTACTTTTCCTTTAGGTGGTCAATCATGTTGGAACACTCTAAGCCTATTCTTCACAAACAGACTGATTTCCACTGTCTCTGAAATGTCTGAAGTTAACACATGAATCAATTTAATTTACAAATATTTGACCCAAATAGACACCTTAATATTTGAAATTCCATACTGTTCCTTTTTAAAGTCATGCCTTCTCTGGGGATTGTGAAATAAATGATTCAGTTACCCTAAAAGATGCATATAATAAACTCTAGTTCTCTGGGCTACAGATGACCCATTTCTAGCCAAATATTCAACCTTTGTTTCTTATCCATAACACTTACTTTCCATTAAATTCAATAAAAATCACTTTTCAAATAAAATATTAATATAGGTAGTATGAATTCCCACAAACTGGTAATGTAGTATACACATGGGGTGGAAGGAGAAAGAGAGAAAGAGGGACATGAAGAGGGAGAGGGAGAGAGAGAGAAATCCTGAATGTCTTTTCAAGTTCAAACAGCTTGAGAAAGGTGAACTTTAATGTTCTCTCATAGATTGTTTTCCAGGCCCAGGTACTATATGAAGACACGGAAGAGTCATAATAGAGTCTTATCCTATACAGGCAACTGTGACTCAAGAACCCTGGCTGCTTTGGGAAGAACTGGGATGGAGAATTTGTTCCTTTAATAAAGTTCATCAATCTCAAGATTATAACTTGTCATGGAGAAACTGTGATGGACCAGGCATTCAATAAATATTTTTGGGATGGGTGTGGCGGTGTGTGTCTTTAATCCCAGCACTTGGGAGGTAGAGTCAGGTGGATCTCTGTGAGTTCAAGGCCAGCTTGGTCTATGTAGTAAGACCCTGTCTCAAAAACATAACAAAACAAAATAAAAACTTTAAAGCTCTTACTAGCTTTGAAGGTTTGACCAGGACAGGTGGAAACCTGTAGGTTTGGGGAAGAGAATTTACAAGTTTGTCCTGTTGTTTTGCTGGCTATGGTTATCAACATTTCCTAAAGATACACTTCCAGGATGATATGCATAAGTCCATTTCACAATTCAAAACTAAATACTTGAGCTCAAAGAAACAGATCACTCTCTTCAGGTCACACAGAAGTTGATCTACATTCTATATGTTGTTCAAAACTCCACATCCCATGGTCTTTTCCATTTCATTATTTTCCTCTAAAAGAAACATGGTTCGCTGAGGGGTAGAGAGGCTATGGAAGACCTGAAAGTATGGAGAAGGGATACAGGAAGTCATGGTCAGTACTTTGGAAAACTGCTACAGTTGCCAGCATGGTGCAACTTCAATGTACGGCTTATGAATGGAACCAAGACTGGGAACGGGGAACCCCCTAATGACTTTTTCTATGACTGGAACTACAAGTTCCAAGCCACCATCAAGGAGGAGTTGAAGAAAGGAAGAACCAGCCAAAGATGATTACGTTTTAGAAACCTTATAACCAACACATGTTTGCATCAATGGGATATTGTCCAGCTCAACTCCAAACCAAGTAAGCACCTGCCGCCTCCATGAATTGGCCAGACAGGCAGGTCCAAGTGTACCAGAGATGTTCCCAGGGGCTATTAGACACTTTTTCTCCAAGCCCCCTCCTCCTATTTTGGTTTCCACATGAATCCTGAATCAGATCTCCTTCCTGCTCCTGATTTTAATTTCCAAGTTAACTCTGCTTCTTTCTCAATGTTTAATCTCAGAACATTCTCAGAGGTCTGCTCTGCTTCCTACAGTCTTTGGTAGGGTTCTCCCTGTCCTGGTCTAACTTTAAAACACATGTCCTAACTCCAACTGCTGGCTCTTCCTTCCATCCTGTCTCCACAAGGTTAGCTAGCGCCTCCCAAGGGCCTGGTATCTCAGCGCCTCCCAAACAAGACTGATAGTATAAATCTGCCTCACTGTTGCCCTGCCATTGTGTTAAACAGCATAGATTAAAAAATGTATTGGGTTATGAAAAGCATTCTTACTGTGGTTTTTTACTGGACTGTTCAGACACTGAATCTCTGTGGAAAACTGTGTGGTTGATGTCCTAACAATCCTATTTCTTGTCACTGTGACTGAATACATGGGAAGAAGCAATGTAGTGGAGGAGCAGTTTATTTGGGCTCAGGGTCTGAGATGACTCCTTACAAGAGGCTATGGTTGCAGTGGACCAGGAACTAGAGATCCTGGACCAGAGCTAGAACTGGGGCTGGACTATACTTGGACAAGCCTGTCACCACTCCTCCCCCTTAGTGACCCACTTCCTATATCTGGATTCCATTTCCTAAAGGTTTCACAGCCTCTGAAAATAGCACCACCATCAGGGGACCAGTGCCCAAACACATGAGTCTGTAGGGGGACTCTTCGCAACTAAACTGTAACAGTGGCCATTTGAATAAGTCTCTGCAAATACATCAGACACTATAAAGAAAGGGAGTAGAAGAGAGGTGAACAAAATGTTCCCAAGAGCAGAGAATAAGGCCATTCTGCATTTCAGATGACATTGTTAAAGTTGTTTCAATTTGTTCTGAAGTTTAACCAGTCCAAAATGCGATGAATTCATTGGTAAATGTAAATATCTATGAATTTAGGTAAAATTATTTTTCCCATCAGGAACCCACTTCTGGCCTTATTGTCATTGTCATTATTAGGGTTATTATTTGGGGGTTCTGGGCAGTCTAACCTAGGACCCTGTGCATGCCAGGCAAATGCTGTAACTCTGAGCTAACTCCCCAGCCCACTCTTGGTCTTTAAAACTGCAAAACAAAAAAAAACCAGAGATGAAGAGACCTAGTTCTCTTATTGACTCTGCAGTGTTTGACATTGGTCAAATCACATGAATGTAGGGGGTGTTTTTCCTTGCTGAGAAAAGGTAACCATTTTAGTAAATTTGTAAGGACTCTTGGCTCTAAAATTAATGCTAACATTGCAAAGTTTCATGGCCATAAGCTTTAGTACACTGGCCATCTAAGGGCATTGAGAGCTCTTGAGAGATACAAACGCTAATGTGACCAGTTTGACAATCAGGCAGAGCTGTGACTCAATGTGGACGCTTCCTCTAAGCACTCTCCCTGAGACCTCCACAAAAGCCACTTGGCACAAATCCTGCCACCCAGCATTTGCTTTCTCATGGTTTCTTGGGAAAGCTATTCAGAGGGAGGAACACCTTCAGAGTGTCTTAATGAGGAGGCCCTAGTTGAGAGGGCTTTCAAAGCAGGAACTCAATGCCCTCATTTCAGAGCACAAACTTATCCCTTTGGCCCCCTGCCTCTGGCTTCTGTTCCTGCCCTAGAAAGTTCAAAGTGGGATAAAACTGTATAGGAAAAGCCTTGCCTTGGTGTCATCAACATTCTCATCCCTGAGACAGAAGGAAAAGGGCAGAATGAGACTACAGGGGTTCTTGGCCACCACCTGCTTCTCTGAAGTGCTAATCATTGACCTTTCTGATGTTGATTGTCCTCTCCTGTCCCCCGATAGGTCCCACCTTGTGGGGGATACTGCATACATGATGACTAAGCATTGTTCATGGTTGTCTGGAAGGCATGAAGGATGCTTTGGACTGCACGCACTCCTTGTCAAACTCCCAACTCTATGTTGAAATCTAATCTCCCAACACTATTGCATTAGAAGATGGGGCTTTGGGATCATGGCTCCTCCAAAAAAGAGCTTCCCTTTCTCTTATATCATGTGGGAAGAAGTGACCACTAACTCTTCCAGTGATTTGCTTTTGTACTTACCAACTTCTAGAACCATGAGAAATAAACACATTATTTAAGCCATCCTGCTTGTAAAATACTGCTACAAAATTGTCAGCTTCTGTGAACTGAGATATGTCTATAACTAATAAGACAACTTCTAGGTGTGTCTCTGGCATTTGCAAGGAAGATTGGTATGTGAGAGTGAAACTAAAAGCACAACAGCCTGCCTCGATTGAGAGCTACAGTGTCCATCCAATGGTTTGCCAGCCTGAGTTGAATACAAGTGGGGAAGGAGGAAGCCAGTTGGTGTGCACAAGCCTCCCCCTTGCTAAGTAAATGTATACACTGCTGCTGCCGCCACTGCCTATGGGACAGCGACTGAGTTCTTCAGTCACTCAACCTAGCTCACACCAGTGGATCCAGACAGTGCCCAGGTCTTCAGCTTTAGATGGTAGCTGCATTGTTGTGCTCCTTTGCTCTGAGGCTTACAGCTTCTTAGACTAAGCATCAGATCCCTGTCTCCAGCTCTCCAGCCTGTAGACAGCTATTGCTGCTTGTCTGGGAGAGGCAGAGGACATCTTGGACTGAATGTGTACTTTTCCCAACTCACAAGTCTACACATTGAAACCCTAACTCCCAATTGAATGATCCATGTTAGGAAATCTCCCCATTGTGGATTCTATTGCTTGTGTTCTTCCAGATAGCCATGATAAACACGTGGCACAGCACCCTAACACAAGGAAGTCAACTCGGGGGTCAGGAAGAGACGAGAGAGAGATACATGGAGAGAGACAGAGATGGAGAGAGATTGAGAGACAGAGAGGCAGAGACACAGGGAGATAGGAGAGACAGGAGAAATCTCTCAGCATATGAGGAAGACACAGAGGCAGCCCTTCTCCCAGCTTCTTTGCCCTCGCCCTTATGTCCCTCCTAGCCTTTCCTCTCTGGTGCCAAGGATCTAACTAAGGATACTCATGAAGCCTCTTAAGCTCATTTCCTGCCAAGGTGGGGGTCCTACACCTAGCAAGATCCAGAGTATCCTTTGCTTTCTCAAGGTTCCATTTTTCCTGTGATCACCAATGTGCTTAGCTATAAATATAATAGCTGATGTTCAACACTAAGATCAGACACCATGACTTGCTATCTTTTAATGGGTCTCAATTGTTCCAGTTCACAGCTACCAACAGCTAACTGGACCTGGAGGTCAGGGTCCCAGCAGTGGCTCCCACTCTACAACCTAGCACTCTTTCTCTGACATGGAATTTAAGACAAATTGGTGCCTCAATATGTCAAGTCAGTTTGAAATAAGTCCCTATTCCTCCAAAGGTAAAGACTGGCCATGTGAGATTCTAATTCTTAGGTCACTCAACTACTAGCTATAAGGAATAGTCACCTTTACTTAAAACTGCCTTTGTAGGCATTTGACAGGTGACCAATACTTTCCTCACTGGAGTGACAAAGAGCCTGACAGAGAGTAGCAAATTAAGAGAGGAAGGATTTCTTTTGGCTTGAAGCTTAAGGGGATGTGGTCCATCACGGTGGGGAGATGTGGTGTCTGGGAAAGCATATGTCACATAGCTTAGTTTGATCTGGGACATATCAGGGAGAAGAAAACTTAGGATGAAACCAGAGCTGGATCAAACCTTTAACCCTCAATATCCACCCCTACAGCCTTATTGCTAGGCCCCAAGTTTCCACAGCCTCCATAGACAGTGCAACCCGCTGAAGAACAACACTTCAAACACATAAGCCAATAGGTGACACTTCCCATTCAAGCCATAATCAACAAACCCCAAGGAACCAGAGCTGGCTGGTTCCTAGAGCTAGTATTCTAAGTGCATGTTATCACAGATGGCTTTTTTGTAATGGTTTTGGGAACCTAATTGAACTTCTGTTGTTCTGTAAGCATTTCATCAACTAAAGCCATCTACCCCACCCTGCTAGAAGCTTGTCTTTCAGAATCCTTTCTTGGAATACTTAAGGCTATTCTTTTGAAAATGTTTAAATTTAATTTAACTTGATTCCTTTGGGACCTGACCAAAAGCCCCAAGAATGCCATGGGTTCAGTGGCTCTATGGCTAACACTGGGAAGTCTCCTGCTTGTCCCTGACGGGAGTTTGAATGGGATCTTGCATTTTGCAGTTAATCACACAAAGCAGGCAGCACATCCTTTCCCTCCCGGAGCTCGGCCTGGTCTAATGAAGCAGTCAGTTTCTTTTTGTCTGACAAATGGTACAAAGAGACCAGAGCTGGGAGAGCAGGAGTGCAATCTTTTTACTTTTTCTATTTCGCCTTTTAATCTTGTATTCTTAAGGAAGAGATATATGGATCTCTTTCTCTGACTTACTTGTGGCTTTATGTCTGTCCCTCTTCCTTTTTTCCTCTAGTATTGGGTTTCCTTGGTTCATCACCTGTGGAAATCATGGGCATTTATTTTTCTCTACTGTAGCTAACTGAGTGAGAGACAATTTTAGTGTACACCCAGCACTTGGCCTAGCCTGCACTGCAATGACCTAGCTCACACTGATCCATGGGTATTCAGAGAGTGCGAGGCAGATTCAATCTAAACCCACTGTCTTTGTTTTGTGTTTCTATAACAGAATACCACAGACTGGCTTCTTTATGAAGAAAAGGTTTTCAGACTGGTGAGATTGCTGAGGTGGTAAAGTATCTGGCATGAGCGTCTGAGCTTGCATCTCCAGAGCTTATGTAAAAATGTGTGGGTGGTGCAGCACACCACACTGGAGTAGTACAGACAGATGGACAGTTCAGATTTGTTGGTTACCATCTTAACCTAATAAATGAGTCCCAGTGAGAAACCCTGTCTCAGAAAACAATGTGGTATCTCATCTAAGGACTGACAGCTGAGGTTGACCTTTCATCTCCATACACATGATCATAAACAAGCATGTGCAACACACATACTTGTATATCCCACACACATGTATACATGTGTACACATACACACACAGAGAAAATATATTGATGTAGCTCACAACTCTGGAGGCTGGCAAGCCCAAGACCATGCACCTGCACCTGGCATATTACATCATGACCTAGCTGACAGTGGACGCTCCACATGAGTCAAGCCAGAGACCATGAAGATGAGAGCAGGCTACTCTTGCCACCTACTCTCTCTATAACTAATCCATCTCCAAAACAATGACATTGGTCCTTCTGAAGGCTTCTGCCTTCATCCTTATTGTCCATGGATCCTGACTCTCAACCCTACGTCAGTGGAGTTTGTTTCTAACCCGGGAATAGAGGGGAAATGTCTAAACTCACATACCTATATCAAAGCAAATGATTTCCTGGAAGTCACAGGGTTTCTCAACTTTAGTAAAACATAAACAGAGTCTGTATTTGCTGCTCATAATATCTGCTTACCACACTCTCCACAGAATCATAGAGCCAGGATATTCTGAATTTAAATAGAGCATGGGTTTTCTGAATTAGAGGGCAGGTTGGCGTTGGGTAGAGTACTTGTGGCAAGTCCTTACTTCATGCTCAAGTTCCATGTCTGATCTCAATCCTCACAACAGTTTTCTGAGAGAGAGCCTATGGATTTTCCCACTTTAAAGAAACTGAAGGTCAAAAATGAAAGATCTTATTAAAGATGCCATTGTCTTCTAGTCTGGCACAGTACTGTTTGTAATCACTATGTACCCTTTCTATTGTATGCATGTCACGTCTTTAATAAGCAGAAACTGAGTTCCACAAATTAAAGACTGTCCACTATCACAGGAATAAATCAGTGGTAGAATAAGTGAATCTACCCTGGGCTCTGACTTCATTCCCATTCTCCTATATCCATTAGGGACATGATGGTGAATGGAGAGTTATGATAGAGGACAGTTTTTTAATCTAACTTGAGTAACATTCAGCAGGACTGTGCAGGCTGGGGGAAAGCAGTTCAGTGTGGCAGACAGGTAGACAAGGGCAAGGAGGGAGCAGGCCACCTTCCTGGAACCTTAGCATCAAGGCGGCCTGCTACCTCACAGTTCTGGGTTTTTTTTCTGGAAGTTATTAAGTTCATTCTACTCTTCTGTCAAACACTTTGTTCCTATAGAAGTATTTCAAAACACCTAGGTCTATGGATTCTAAGGGACTCTAGGGAGATGAATTTTGATGAAAGTTCATAGCCAACTCTCATCCTTAATTTGAGAACAATTAAGTTGCAAGTTTGATGAGTTTTGCTCCTTTAGATAAACCAACCCCAACAACATTTATTATTCCTATGGAATTGACTCTATATTCAGAGTTTGCACGTTGATGACCTGGCTCCCCTACCTCACAATTTGGCTCAGTTTGAGGTAAGTTCTTTAAAAAGGTGATGGAAGTGATTGAGGTTACAATGGGGGCACATGAGTGGGTCCTAATGCCATCTGACATGTTTCATTTAATGAGGAAGAGACCAGAACAAAGATGTCTACATAGAGAATCCATCTGAAGACACTGCATGAGGATGGATTTCAGCAAGACAAAGAAGGGGCTCAGAAGGAAATCAACCCAGCTGACACTCTGATCTCAGATTCCTAGGCTCCAGAGAAGGGAAAAATGAATTTATATGTAGTCTTCTGCATGATAGTGATAGCAAATGAATACAATTTTGGCAAAATGTAGTAGCATCAAATTTGCCAGTTTGTGTAACAAACATCAAGCTATACTTCAGAAGTATAAACTCTGCATCCATTAAGATTCATGGACCTTGTAAGTTACCTTAGCCCTTATGCAATTCACCTGTCCTGTTATGAGTCTATATAACCTCTGCTGGCTTGATTCTGACCTAGATGAGTTGTCACAGGGAACACAAATCAAGTTAATCAATAATTAGAAGAGCTGTGCATGAGAATATCCACAAGAGCCTGAAAATCCCCTTCTCAAGATATTAGGAACTAGTTCAAATGTTTTCAACCTATTAATATTGTGAAATGACACCATCTATAAGTTAATTCTCAAGAACTATATGATTACTAAAAGAATTACATGGCTACAAAAATTTACCTCAAATCATAAGTTTTAAAGAAAGCTGATGAGTTTGTGTTGGGCCACATCATAACTATCCTTGGTGACACGTGGCCACCTGTTCCAAGTGAAGCTTACAGCCTTCTTAGTTAACTCTCTTGCTGGTGTGGTGGACAAGACTGACCAGCAGCTGTGATTCATCCATCCTCCCCAAAGGCTCCAGGCAAGTCCTCAAATAAAATGAATAATTGTCTCTGCTAAACCCATGGAGAAGTTGTAGATTAAAATGAGAGGGACAGAGAGGGAAACAAATTCTAACAGCCTGGGAGCCAGCTTTGAGGAGAATATCTTTACTTACTAGTTGCAAGGCTGACTGATGAACAAGAGTCCCCCAAAAATGTTTTGGGCTACTTGTAAAACAAAAAGCAAAGTAAAGAACAATTAATAAACTGACAGGTCAACAGAGCTCAGGCCAACACGGGTTGGGCCATCCTTCATTTATCACTAATTAAGAAAATACCCTTAAGCTGGATCTTATGGAAGTATTTGCCTAATTGAAACTCCTTTTTCTCTAATGACTCTAGCTTGTGTCAAATTGACATAAAACCAGTCAATTCCAGTACAAGACTTAAGTTCAGAAAACCACATAAATGCTGGGTGTATGTGTAGACTCACTCCTAATTCCAGGCTGGAAAGGCAAAGATAGGATAGTCTCACAGCAAGTTGTCAAGCCAGACTAGCCATATGGGCAAATTCTGAGTTTGATTGAGAGACTCTGCCTTGTTAAATAAGGTAGAAGAATGATTGTGGATGTTTCCCAATGTCAACTTCAGGCTTCTATATGCACTCTAATACATATCCATACACATGTTAAAGAAAGAGCATGTACATACACTTGAAAATTGGAAAAAGTAAAGAAATTATATAGCCTATCTAATTACAAGCTTATTTTAATATCTTTTCCATATATATTTGTATTCCACATAAAGATGAACAGGAGTGATGGGGCAAGTATCAGAGGAAATAGACAATTAAAAAACCCAAACAAGGGAATTTTGTAAGCTGATTCATATATTTGTATTCAACACTTCAGTATTTTCTCTTATGTTCCAACCCAGTTCCTCACTGCATCAAAGTGACAAGAATTCATTGATTGCATGTCATGTTGACCTCCATTTGTTTATGTATGACATGTGGTGCTTCAGTAACTTGGTTGATTCTGTAAATTTTCCCAGACATTGGTTCTGTTTTTATACCACCTAAGTACATTTTGGAGTCAGATTAAACAACACTAATCCTAGGCAAGTTAATCCCTATGATAACAGTAAAAAATAAACACATCTCTTCTTCACTGGGACTCCTAATGGAAGTAAGAGCTGAGCCAAAGAATGAACCCAGATTGTCTTGCTACAACCTTTGATACATCATGAATAAGTATAGTACTAAAATCATTTCCCACCTTGCTGGAGAGGAAACTGACATTGAGCTAGTTAAGTGATTTGCTGTTGCTCAAACTAGTAACTGGTTAGTAATGGCAAGCCCAAAGTGTGCCACTGTATTTGCCCTGTCAGTCCTCTCACCTGAAAAGTATGGGCAGGAAGATTCAACTATCTGCACTGTTGTAAAATTTAAATGAGGTTGCATCACTAACACCAAAGATGCTGGGGACAGTAGCTATGCAATTGAGGTTGCTAAGGTGGCCAATACTGTGACAGTTATGATTACCACTAAATGGACCATTCTTATGTGAACTTAAAGTCAAATAACACTTTGAATGATGATGGAAGTAACTTGAATTTGTACCAACAGTGACGATACAAATCAATGACGTAGTCTTGTTATTGGCTAAACACATTAGAATCTTTAGCAAAAATACCTATGGAGTAGTGATGGTCATTTTGTTGTTGATTTGAGACAGGGTCTCATGTTATAACACATACTGGTCTGAAACTCACTGTGTACCCTAAAATGACATCGAACCTATGGCTCTTCCTACCTCAGTCTCACAGGAATGGAGGTTATAAAGTGAGCCACCACATTCAGTGGGGTACTAGATGTACTCATGAAGAAGTCATGCTATACGCAATAGATCTCTAGACATAATTTGCCCTTCCCTTCCTAGAAAACTCCTATTCATCCTACTACATGGCATTCCCCAGTGCTTTTTCTCCTGGAAATTCCTTCTTATGCACAGAGGAGAAAGGGGCAAACCCCCTCCTCTGTAATACAGCAACATAGCACTAGGTGGTAGTCAAGAGTGGAAACCATACTATAGGAAATTAATATCTTTACCCAGCATAGAGCCTGACTATAAAAGGTAAAGAGTGAACTGTTTCTTTAATGGAAGAATGCTTTCGATATGCTAATTCTGAGTTATTCATAACCTAAGTATTTGAGGCTAAATGTTGCAGCTATAGAGAGAGAGGGTCAGACATAGAGCATCTAGCTGAGACTATTACAGACCCTCCAAGATGAATGTGTCAGCAGGATCTCGTCTTCCCTTGCTGCTTGTCTTGGGCTGAGTCCCCCTTCTGTATGCACAAAGCCCTCCCTTGGATTAAGAGCCTCACTAGGACTCCAAGCAGAACATGCCAGTGGCTGTCAGTGTTATTCAGGAGAAACGGTACAGATGGGAAATGCCAGCAAATAGAGCTGTGTTGAAGGGGGATGCCCTGCACCACAGGAGGCTTTAAGGAAGGCTTTCCCAATAACTCAGTGGAATTGTACAGGATTTCATAGGCAAGGCAACTTGTAGCCCTTGGTATCACAGAAAAGAGACAAAGTCAGAGGGACACTGTATGGTCACCCATTTCTACAACATTCTAGTGATGAGACCAGGATAGAAACTGGTTAGGCAGTTTAGGGACAGGGTCCTCTCTTCTTGTCCTTGGCCTAAAAGTGTTTAGTTCTGTCAAGGTCATGAGCCAGAAATTCCATGAGTACTAGGAGGTTCTAGTTCCCCATCTGGTTTCTTTTTATCTTTCTCCTCCTTTTATACAGCTTCCTGGTGGCTTCATGTGATATTGTGGCCAAAATTCCAGCCAAGACAAATTGGGATAGAGAGGCATACAGACACCTGTAGGGTGGATCAGCTGAAGTGACCAGCTCCTCAACATTCCTCCACCCATATTGTCATAAGTCTTATAAAAAGCCACTAAACTAGCAGTTCAGTGGTCTTCCCACTATGATCACACAGGAGCTCCAATTGCTTTAAGTCTGCATCTACACACCTATAATAAATTCCTTTCTAAACCCTCGCGTCCCTTTGCTCCATGAAACGTATTCTAAAAAGAATCCAGGACCATTGTCTCAGCAGAAGTTTTGCATGACTATGAGTTTTGGGCATCCTAACTTGTGAGTTAAGCTCACTGGAGGCTAGAAAATCTCTGTCACACTCAAGAATCCACTTTCTCCCCATTTCAGTATCTGTAAACCATTAATGGGCAAGTCAACTCACTTGACTATCTGTGAAGTGGATGCAACATACCTCAAGACTGGGGCGGGATCTATACAAGATTCTAGGTGTTAAATATTCCTTAGGGCCCCGCATTGTACTTACTTATCACATATTAATTACTTTGTACTTCCCATTCTACCAATGGGAACTCTTTGAGGTTATTTAGTTTGGGGTTCAAGATCAGAGCCAGCTAATTGGAAGTCTATGGATTAGATTTTAAATTTGCCACAATGGTAGTGATGTTTGGGTCTGAATAGGTATGACTTAGCCATATCTAGTGAAAAACACTGGGAGAGGCTGGAGAGATGGCTCAACAGTTAAAGTTAAGAAGTCTTACAGCTTTTCTGCCAGAGGACTAGAGTTAATTTCCAGGACCCACACCAGGGAGCCCATAACAACATGCAACTTCAGCTTCCAGGGTTCTGGCGCCCTCTTCTGGCTCCTGTACCCACACACGGTGGCAGACACTCACATAGCTACCTACACACACACACACACACACACACACACACACACACACACACACACACACACACAAACCTTTAAAAAATACGATGGTATAACCATGAAAGAACTTGTGTTTCCAAAATATGAGAGCTGAGAAGCGTGGTAAGAGGACTGTTAAGAATCTCCACAGACATTACATGCTGATTTGAGATCAGAAATTACCCTCCCACATTTTGTTTTTCATAAAGCACTGGGATTCTCATTGAAGTATTCCCCCTCTTCTTCCACTTGGTAAGTGGATTCGAGGGACGAGGAAGAAAAGAAATCACAAATATTCATTGAAAATGTCTTTGCTCAGACTCTCAATTCCATCAAAAAGAGGGAGCCTGGATATTTCAGTTTTGATGCAGTTCACACCTAATAATCTTTCAGGGTTTCTCTGAAAGTCAGTCCACAGGAATAATAATATACACCCATGTTCCTGAGCCAAGCTCTGCTCCAAACAAGTCTTACAGCTTAGCCCCGAGCCTTTACAATTTCTTGATCTAGCATTAACTGATTTTTTTGATAATTTCTCATCATAAGCATAATTTCTTATAAAAAGTATAATGTCTTGAATGAGCATTAATTCATTTGCAGGCTCCTCTCTCTTAATTACTGACCTGGGAAATCATGAGCCTGGAAAGTGCAATGATCCAAATGGGGAAAGAACTGCACATGAAGAGAAATCAATGACTCTTTAGTCCTTGCTGAGTCTGGAGCTCACAACCATGAAGTTCAAAGTTCAGCACCTGTCTTTTCCAGCAAGAGACTGGAAGACCCCTGCCTAAAATGTCCAGAATTGTTCAAAATGGGTCCTTTGGGAGCCTTAACCTTCCCTAGAATGAAGAAAATGGAAAAACTTTAATCTTCATTCTATTTGGGATTGCTCCACCTCCAGTCTGTCCCCCTGGGTTTTCTTTGTGTGCATCCTCCCAGAGATAGCCATAGGTACAGTAAAGCCAGGATCTCACAAGGTCTTTTTGTGTGTCAGAAATAGCCCTGTCATCAAGAACAGCAGTTCAGCCTCAGAAGCCATTGGGAATGACAGCAAGAAGTTGAAAGGAGACAGTTGTGCAGGGGTCCCTTCCAGAGTCATTCAGATGTGAAGCTGCTCAGTGATGTCACCAAGGGCAAGGTCAGCTCTCCAGGGTTGCCCTTCCATAGGGAAGGTCAACAGTCTCCTCAGACTAGAAAGAAAGAAACGGTCCTTCATCAAGACAAATACAGAAGGGGTTGCCAACACCATGTTTAGCTACTACAGTCAATGGAGCCCTGCGCTGTGTGGACAACCCATCTACATCCAGTTCTCCAACCTCAAAGAGTCAAAGAGCTCAGGGCAACAGCTTGATCAACTATGTGGATGCTTAGGAGGGTCTTAAGGCCATGGACTCTGGAGTTGGGATGCCTGGCCTTTACTGATCCCACTGAGGCTGAGGATGTGGGAACAGCCATGACAGGCCTGAGCCCCACGCTCAGGATCACCATGGAAAACCTCTTCTACCCAGTGACCCTGGGTGTGCAGTACCAGACTTTCTCTAAATTTAGCACCATTCTCAGGATTATCACATTTATCAAGAACAACCAGCTCCAGGTGCTGACCTGTCACTCGATGGCTAGAACACCTACAAAGCCTGCCGTATGCTGCACATTGCTTCTCCAAGCTCACCAACCTCAACATCAGGTTCAACGACACGAGCAGACACTACATCCCCCTGGACCTGCCCACTGGAGACAGCTAGGGATGCTGAACCTAACCAGGGCTGTAACCTTCTGCCTCTCAGTTCCTAACATCCACAGAGAGATGGCCCCTCTGGCTATCCTATGTGTAGCAACTGGAGCCAGAACAGTCCCAATTGCCATCCTAGGCCTGGCTGGTGCCGGGAATTACATCCTGTTAATCAATAACCTGAACCCCGACTCCCATTCTAAAGCCTCTTTATTCTTCTCTATGTCTATGGTGTGTAAACAAGGAGAGCACAATGATGCAGATAGCACATGGCAACCAGGCCCAGCTAGGCAGGAGCCACCTGAACAGACACAAACTGCATGGGAAGCCAGTGTGCATTATCTGTTGTCTATGCCCCAGAGTGTGAGGCTTCCCCATGAGGGCCAGGAGGACTTGGGCCCAACTAAAAACTATGGCAGCTAACTGCTATACTGCTTCAAGAAGCTGGATCCTAAGAACTTCCAGAACATCTTCCTGCCCTTAGTTACCCTGCACCTTTCCAACCTCCCACCCTTGGTGTCTAAGGAGGACTTGAAGAGCCAGTGGCATGGTCAAGGGCTTCAAGCTCTTCCAGAAGGACTGCAAGATGGCACCAGTTCAAGTGTGCTCTGAGGAAGGGTCGTGCACGCACTGTTGGAGCTGCACAACTACAACCTAGGCAAGGGGCACCCTTGTGTGTGTCCTTCCCCAAGCCTATCATTTAGGAGCCCATGGACCTGTGGCTTTCCAGAAAAGCCACTTTGAAAAGTAGCTGAAGTGACTTTACAGACCAGAGAATTTTTTATGAGAGAGGTTTACATTTTTTCTCATTGTAAGTGTATCTAGACCATCTTGCCACAGTAGAAAATGGCTTGGGCCACAGGGGCCCTGGCAAGCCCAGCACCATGCCTTGAGGGGCCCAGGAGTGAAGCCACTGTGGTACCACGGAACACAGCTGCCTTCTTCTATCTTGCAAAATCAGCCTGCATTGCAGAGCACACCCATCTGCACAGGCTACCCAGGTCTGTCTCTCAACCTGCAGGTGAACCAGGTGGCCCGCATGTGCTCCACAAGAGCTGGAGCCACCACCTCACTCTTATAGTCAAGTGACATGGTTCTCCCGTGCCTCTGGCCAATCCAGAGGGCCCAGGCCATGCTTAGCTGCTAAGCTTCATGTGACATTTGTATTCTCTTTGGTACAGTCATTGACACTGTGCCTAGCAATATTTCCACTTGACCAAATACCTTAATTTTTTTCCCTTTATATGCAGGAGATATAGTTTTAAGTAACTTTTGTAGCAGTGATAAGATCAATGGTGTGTGTATACTCCAAGTTTCTTAGTTTCCTTCACTCTACACCACCTTCTTGGTGACCATCTTGCAGGTGGAACCCAGAGTGGCCCGCCTCTACCTGACCTGCTTAGTGAAAGAAGTCTAAAACCTTCAAGAGGTTCCCGCCTTCAGATTTTGGACTAAAATTGTGCTTTTTGTTCACCTTTGACTCAGCCCAGGTTGGGGGGGGAGCTGACCCAGACCTTAACTGCCCTTCCCAAACACATAACTCCATGCCTAGTCTGTCTCCATGGGAGGGTGTCCCTGGACAGTGAGGCTCTATGAAAGAGAGGGAAGTATGTAAATATTTATGATTTTTAACCCATGTGGGATAGAGATGGCATAGCAGTTTTGTGGTGGCAGATTTGTTTTGGTGCAACTGTAACCTTAATGCTTTTCTGGGGACAGTCCTGGCCACATTCCATCCTGTCCTGGATGGTATATGTATGTGTATGGTGGGGATCAATTAAAGCCATTTTATAACCTATAAAATTTTTTATTTGCTGTGGTGGAAGAAATGAAACCATAAGAACTGGTGGAGGGAGAACCAGGAAAGTTCTTGGTAAGGAAGTCTATGGAAAGCCAGACATGAAGCATTCATACTAAGGAGCTACCAAAGACATAGAGGACTTACTCACATGGCTTGTGGCATTATAAATACCATGCTTTTTAGAGAGAATTCCAAGATGTTCTAAGGTTCTATAGTGTTAGGTGGGTCCTTAACAACACTCCAAAAGAGAGAAAGCTCTTCCCTCAAGTCCCATGCACACCTCCCTGTGACACATTCATGTTCTCAAAAGTCATTGATGTAGGCCTACTATGAGAAAAAGGCTCTGTTTCCTTTCTGTTTATGCCCTGAACTATAGACCTGGTTTGGCACCAACAAGTCACCAACTGCATTTCTGACTAGACTATTAGTTGACAGCGCCTTTTGCATACTTTTTTCTAAAGACCTATCAATATCTTAGGAGATGATGAACTATAGCCTTTTAGGCTTCAAACAGTGCCACTACCTAGCATCTCAGACCCACGAATGGTGGTAGCCACTGTCAACTCTATGCTATTGTTCCTCTTGCCAAGATAGTTGTCTTTAAATTGGCCCTTTCTTGCCTGCCTTGTGTCCCTGTCTTGCTATGGACTCCTTCCCATACTGAAGCAGCATACCTGACCTTCTTAAGATCCACCTCTGCCAGTTCCTGGGCTCATTTTTGCAAACACCTGGGAAATGGGTAAAATCTAGGTTTGAGAGACATCAGGTGTTAAGACAATAATTCTGGAATGTCAAAAATGACAAAAGAGCACCTATCCAAGAAGCTCAAAGTGTCTCCTAAACTAACTGCCCCCCAGACTCCCGTGGAGACCTTAGGCGTGTATCATCCATTTTCAAATCAATTTTCCGGAGAAATTGATTCTCTAAATGAAAAGATTTTCTACCCTGAAGACAGGGTGATGGAAAGATATGGGCGTGAGAAGAGAAACACATCCTCTCTCACCAGCACTTTCATTATCATTATTTTTTTCTAGGAAATGTGAGAGTGTCATGGACTGTTTTAATGAGTAGTTAAGAACTGAGCATAAGGAAGCTTGCAGCCCAACTTCGCCATAAGGAAGCCCTGTGATACTACATTACTTCCAAAGAGAAATTGCAAAGTCCTATTTTACTTTAAGTCCATAGTCCTCCAAGAGGACACTGATATGGCTTGAATGAAACTGGGATAAACTGAGAAAGGTAAACAGATCTGTTCCAATCTGATCACAACTTAGCATACAACAGGAAATATGTCACATTCTATATAGGATGGTTAGATTTCCCAAAGGCCACGCAAACCATTGCATGTATTAACCTACCCCCCCAAGAGATCAAGGAAGCAGTGCTGTGCTGTGGAAATGGGGTGACCTTCCCTGACTGCTTCTCATAGGAGTTTACATTAGTCCACCTATTTTTGACATTAAAGATCTATTTATTTATTTAAAGAAGACAACATAAGATTGACACTATCAACAGAATTTTAAGTGCCCATTTTGTTTTGTTTTGTTGAGACAGATTCTTACTTTATGCCCAGACTAGGACTGAATTTACAATGCTCTTGCCTTAGCCTTCTAGGAATTGAGAATACACCTATATACTATTATGCTTGGTGCACAACATTTTAGATTCTATTTACTTGTGTATTATTTACTTTTGTGGAGATGTGTGTGTGTGTGCTGATGTGCACACTTGTGTGGGTGTGCTAACCTGTGTGTGTGCCTATGGAATCCAGAGTTCACCTTTGGGCGTTATCCTCTATCACTCCCTATATTTTTTTAAACAGGTTCTCTCACTAACCCTGAACTTAACTGCTTGGTCTAGGAGCCCCTAGCAACTGTCTGTCTCTGCTATGCTACACACTGCCAGGGTATGGGCCAAAATGCACAACTATTTATGTAGGTAATGGGATCTGAACTCATGTCCTCTTGCTGAGCAGCAAGCACTTTACCTACTGAGCCATCTCTCCAGCCCCACATCAGTTTTGTTTCTGCTTTTTCTTTAAATATCATTGTAATGTGAAGTGATATTTGAGTGTTATTTTGGCTTATATTTACAGTGGTTAGTGATGCTGAACAAATTCCATAATTCTTAGAAAAGTTTCTTTCTATATCCTCTCTCCATCTTCAATTGAACTGTTGTTAGTTTTATTATCTCTATTTTATCTGGATAGTTTCTTACATATTTTGGACGTTACTCACTTATTATCTACTGTTTTTAGTTTTTTTCTTCTAATTCTGTGGGCTGCCTTTGACAATACTAGGTGTATAAGCAATTTATCTCAGTATAATAAAGTTTATATAAGGAAAGCCCACAGCTAACACCATAATCACTGTCAAACATTAAACTATATTTTCACCTAAGAACAAGGACAAGGGACAAAATTCATAACATGACCCAGAGTCATTAGGCAAAACAAAAGGCCAGCACTCATATCAGAAAGGAAAATAACATGATCATATGTATATATGCATATATTAAATATTCTATCAATAAAATCTCTTAGAATTAATAAATGAATACATTAAAGACGTGGAACCAGTGTACAAAGGCGATGCATATTTATGGATATTAACGATGAACTATCTGAAAAGAAAATTAAGAAAATAATCCTATTGCTAGTAATATCAAAAAGAATGAAATACTTAAGAATAAACAGCCAGTGATGTGAAAGAATGTACAATTAAAGACAAAATTAGTGAAGAAAACCTTTTTTAAAAGACACACATTATTAGAAAGGCATCCCATATTAGTGGATTAGAAGGCCTACTACATACATACACAAGTATGCACAAGTAAATAAATGTAAAAATTTTAAGTCTCCCCACCATATCTCCTTGGTTTTATATCAAGAATGAAGAGTTGGCTGAACAGGGAAAGTTCCATCATTAGTAGCTTAAAGTATAAAAAAATCTTCTCATTGTCTTTGGACCTGTAAGTTAATAATAATAACTTAGCAAAATATAGCATGTATTCATGATACAGTACCCTAGCAGATTAGGAATAGAAGGGCATTTCATTATCCTATTAAGTGAACAAAATATTAGTACATAAAAGCATTTAGAAAATAATACATTTAAGGGAAAAATATGAGCATAACATTTAAAATTGGGAACAAGCTAAGTATTGTTACCATCATTACTCCTTACTGGAGGTCACAGTGAGCAAAGGAAGATCACATATGAACATATATGATATAAAAACGACAATGGACATATATGTGAAAACTGAAACTTTAAACGAAGGACCAAATGTCAAAAAGTAGTGATCACTGGCCATTGATAGAGAAGTCAAAAGAATTCGTGAACTATTAATAGAAAATTTAAAGGATTAATTTAAATAACTTACAAAATTCAGTTTTAAAGAATGCATATCAAAGTTAGCTTTGCCACAACTCAACTGGAAGACACTGATGCACGTATATGTCACAGGAACAAATCAAAATACATGTAGGGGCTTAATGGAGAAAGTAAGAAAACATCAATGAAAGACTTTAGTTAGCTAAATTAATAGCTAAATAGTTCATAACTTAGAGTCCAACAGTGAAAGTGTCACTCTCTCAAACCTGGTGCATATTTAAATTCAAGATTCCAAATAAGGTATTTGGAAACAAAGGTACAGGGACAATTAAGACATTCCTGGAAGGAGAGGTGTCCTGAAGACATCATACAGACAGATTTAGGCTATATTGGCACAGGTGTAGGACATGGACTAGTGGAACAGAGTTTTCTGCAATGCTTGTGTGATGTATAGATCTTTGATTGACCACAGAGGACACAGAGGGAGTGGGAAGAGAGACAATTCATTCATGGTGTAGACTTTCCACAAGAAAGAAATTAAGTAGCCTCCCTTCCTCACCCATGTATAAAAATAAGTCAGGCGAGCTTCAGTAACTCCAACAGGGAAAATGAGGAAATCTTTAGAAGGAATAGAAGTTCATCATAATGTTGAATACATTAAACAACACATGGCAGCATAATCTGTAAAGAAAAGATTATAAATTTGATTTTAGTTAGATCAAGACTTTGTGTTCAGAAGAGTGAAAATACAAACTAAGTGTTGTATTTATAACTAACAGAATATAAGAATCACAAGAATGTACCAAACTAATAAAATTAATAAGAAAAAGACAAGAGGTAGGAAATGTGCAAAAGACAAAACTGGATTATGTGAAGATAATCCTATGAACAAAACAGCCTACTTACTGATAGTTAGACAATTGGTAAAAATTATCTAACCCTCAAGTGAGATAATCATTTCACACTATCAGGGTGATACGTTTGGATAAAGATATAAGAAACTAAAATACGAACAAAAAAGAGTACTGCCTGCCCACTGCTAGTTAAACTATAATGTCTGTTAACACAGAGCATGCCTCAGTAGATAAAATCAGTCAGTCCTACTCTTTAGAGTGAATCCTAAAGAAACTCATGCTCTTAGTTACCAGGAAACACATTTAAGAATGTTTAAATAGCATGGTCCTACTGGTAAAATTCTGGAAACGGTCTAGATTTGCATCTACAGTAGAGTGAATGGATTATGGCACATTCTTAACTGAACATTGCTGTTAATACAAAGGAAGCTCAATGTTAAGACAAAGAAGAAAGGAGATTTTTTTTCACTCAGAAAGTGCTTGACTTACAAGTCTGAGGACCTGAGTTCCATCCCCAAAGCCCACATTAGAAAGAGCTCAGGCTAGGGAGGTAGAGGCAGATGAATCCCTGGAGCTCACTGGCCAGCAATATAGACTAATTGGCCAGTTCTGAGTCAGTGAGACAACCTGTCTCAAAGAAATTAAAAGGAAGATAGACAGTGCCTGAGATATGACACCAAGGTTGTCCTCTGTCCTTTACATGAAGTGCACATAGGTTATGCACACAAACACACAGAGAAATAAAGAAGTAAAGGAAGGACTCAAACACAGGATTCCATAACTAGGCAATATCAAATATATTATTTGGAGATCCTACACACACACTACAACTGTCTCCCAAAGTGGTTCAATATAATAATGTAGAAAAGAGAGCAAGAAAGACCATTGGGGGACGGGCAAGGATGGAATGCAAATAATGAACATGGGTTATAAAAGAGATATAAATCTGTTTGTCTAGTTCTTATTCTGTAATTTAGTTTTCATTTTTAGTGGTGGTTAAGTATGTGGAAATATACTTAATAAGGAAAGCATAGAATCTATTGTGGAGCTCCATAGCTTCAGAAGGCTATCCTAACTGTTCATTGAGATGTGTAGACTTTAGGTCTAGCTAATTTTGGTGTATGATGTCTTCTTGTAAAAAAAGTTCATAAAATGTAAGAAAGAAAAGTAAAGGTACAATTTACATAAGACAGACTAACATCATACTCCTTAGGAAGCTATTTTTTTGCTTCAGGTAAGACAAAGGAGGTGATATAAGGCAGGGATAACCATTGTGTGCTACCAGTACTGGTCCTTGGCAGACTGGCAGGTACACTAATGCTTACTTATTTTCCCTTAAGCTGCAAATATATGTGATATAGTCTTTTGTGGTCAGTGTATAATTTCCAGTTTTTAATAAAAAGAAATTGTTGTATCTTTGCTTTAAGCCATTAGGGATGCTAGCCATCAGGGCTCTGCAGGCTAGAGGTACTCATGGTCTCATGTGGACTAATAAAAAAGACAAGCTAGCAAACATTAAGTGTCCTTCATGTCCACATGGCTGGAGGCAGATGAAACAATAAGGCCAGGCCTGTGGATTTATGCTGAGTGCAATATTTCTACACAATATCGCACCCCATAGTTCACTGACCCTTCATATTGCCCTCATGATCACAACAGAAATGGGCTCCAATTCAACCATATCCAAAGGAGTGAGCCAGCGAAAATGGAGGTTTGTACTGTTAGAAACAACAACCAAAGCCCAATAAAGACACAAAGCTTTTCTGCACAACAGCAAGTGCATCCTCGCATCTCATTAACCTGCTGACACTGTTTATCCACAGGTCACCACAGCCAAAATTCACTCAGTAAGGTTCACTGCTGTGCTCTTCTCAAAACCACCGCTTTGTTAAATATCAGCGCCCATCTGATTCCTGAAACCACTGGAAGGTTACGGTGGGCTCAGGTGTGCCGAGAGTGGCTATGATTGGGTCTGTCATTGGCATCACTCAGCAGGATTCCTGAGGACCTGCAATCCAGGCTGGCAACTTCCTGAGGTCTAAGTGAGGATTCTGGCTTTTTAGCAGAGGCAGAAACAAATTTGATATACAGCATTTTTTAGTGATAAGATTCCTTCCTCCCTTCCTAAAATACTGATGCCAAGGAGGATTCAGCTCTACAGACTCAGGGCCTTTAATAAGTTTACATGAAGGGAAGGAATGAAGCAGTCCAACACCAACTTGGGGCTGGCATTTTGTAATCTTTCTATGGCATGTAGGAGCATGGGGGACTTTCCTATGATTCTACATCATGCCACTGTGGAATCCTTATGTATAGGGAGGGTTTCTTTTTGTCCTAAAATACTGGGACAAAATATTCAGCTTACACTACAGATCTAACTTACTCCAATTTAATAAAAAGTGATTAAGGAACTGAAAATCAAGAGAAAATATTTTGTTTTGTTCTTTTGGATTCAAAGAAGAGGCCTACTGTGGTCATTTTTGTCCTTGTATTTGCTGAACTTTCCATTTCAGCATCTGCCTTCAACTCAGTGCTCCAGTCTCCAGTGGACTAAGGAATCCACTTGGCTCACCTCCCAATGCAGGAACTTCCTAGACAGACACAAAGGTACTGTCTGTTCCCTGAGCTAACCTTTATCCAGTGGTGTCAGGGGCCAGGAGATGTGAATGGACACAGTCTGCAAAATCTGTCTATGGCAGGGACTATAGATGACCAATGTCCTGGAGAGAGTGTGGGTGAGAGCGTTGATAGCAATACAGAATTCTTTCTTCATTCACCTTTTGGGTGTGTAATATGTGAAGTCAAACACAGATTCTTACACTTCCTAGGCAAATGTTCCATCATGCAGCTACCTTCCCATTTCCATTACACAGAATAAAACAAGGAGCTATGGAGATGGGTCAGTGGGTAAGAGTGCTGGGCAAGCCTGAGAACCTGAGTTGAAATCTTAAACAACTTCATACAGCATCAGGTACAGCTGTGTATACCCATTACCCCATAATTAGATATTGGGGCTTATACAGAAGAAGATTGCTGGATAGCTGGCCTCTGGCCTAGCTGAAAAATCATATACTCCAGCTTCAAAGAAAGAGAGACACACACAGTTAACATTTTAATGAGAAAATATCTTTATACATATATAAGACGTACCAAAACTGAATATGGTAAGCTTCCAAAATAGTTTAACTTTCTTGAAAATGGCTGCAGAAGATGGGATAATAAATTAGTCAAATTATCTCCTGGGAAAGGTAGTGTCATCTTTAAGCCTTCTTCAACTAAAACATTTTTAAGAAGCATTTTTGCTTTTCATTTTCTATCACTGCTTTTATCTTTATATAGCTTAGCCAGAAGTATCTTCTTGACAGTAAGAAAAAAATGCAAAAAAGAACTGCTGGGCCTTGCAGGGGATCGAGCTCTGGTCATAACTCAACTTCCCCAGAAGGAAAACAGAGCTCCTGAAACCTAGTCATGTACACAGTCATAAACCTGTTCTTGGATGAACATATTTCCTGTGTCCACCTTTGGCCAGGGCAATATAATCCTAGCTGACTGAACAAGGCTACTCGCGGGCACGAACGCATCGCCACAAGCACAAGCACGGGCTAGTACTTGGTAGAAAGATGAATGTTAGGTCTACTGCTCCAGAATATAGATGGCCACAGGAGGCACTCTCTGCCATCCCCAGTCACCTTTGAACTCTTCTGGGGAAGGTATGTATGACTGCATGAGTGCGAGTCAAATGGATTATAGTTCTGTTCCTGGGAGTTGAGGGAAAGGAGCTTGTAGAGTCTGGAGTGAAAATGAATGCGAACATGAAGTGCTGGCATATGTACAAGGCTTTTGCGAATTGATAAGCTTTTTAAATACATTATTGGTAGTATTTATTTTGTGTGGATGAGTGTTCTACATGTATGTCGGTGCTCCACATCCATGCAGTGACTGTGGAGGCCAGAGGAGGGCATTAGATCCTCTAGGAATGCAGTTACATAGGGTTTTGAGTTACCATATGGTTTCTGTGAATTAAAGCTGAGTCCCCTAGAAGAGCAGCCAGTGCTCCTAACCATTGAACCAACTCTCCACCCCTGAAAAGTTAAGATTGTAGCATCACTTCAGTAACAAATGAGCAACCGATGTACTCTGCATTTTTATCATTTGTAAAATAAAACACATGGACTAGATGGAGATTTGAGATGTCCTAAAGCCAAATGCAGCCCAACACCTAACAGTTATGAACAAAATTTTATTGGAACCCACTTCTGCTCACTCATTATCTAAGGTTGCTTTCACGCTACAGGGATAAATCTGAGCAGTTACAAAGATAACCCCATACCCTACATGTTTACTATCTAACCCTTTACAAGCTTGCCAACTTCTGTATTATGCCATTACCCCCATGTTGAGAAACCTAAATGAATCAGACAAGTACCAGATGTTAGTGTCACAGGCACAAGGACAGCCACTGGATCTCCTTGCTTTAGTTTTTATTGTCTCGGTTTCAATAGACTTTGATAGAGAAGGCTATTTTCTTCATAGAGAGAAAGACACAAAGAAACTTGCAACTGCACTTCAGTATCTGTAGGGGATGGACTGTATGCTAAATGGGGCATGCAGTGCTCTGTATGAGGGAAGGAGCCACATGACAACAGGAACTTAAGTCCACCATTGCCTACTCTTCCATGTAGTTTTGTCTCCACTCAGTGAAAGGTATTGAAATGTAGGGCCTTATACATGGTAGGCAGGCACTCTACTGCAGGGCTGTATTCCAAGATTCATGTGTAGATTTTCACATGGTATCATTAAAACATAAATATTCAATGTAGCAACCAATAAATCTGTCTGCAAGGCACCTGCAGCTTGGGATTCCACTCTGTCCTTTGGCTAGTTATTTGGTGGTTAGCTGGATTTGTGCTAATAGATTTTATAGACCAAAGCACGTCTGAAGACTGGGTGGTGGATAGGAAGCAATAGGGCAAAGGCATGTGTGTGCAAGGGCAGACCTGTCAGAGGACAGGGAGCTACTGTCAGGAGCCACATGTGTGGGAGGAGGACATCATATAGATGAGGCTGGGGCAGAAATGTGAAACCATCTAGAGAATGGTTTCAAATTCCAGATTAAAGAAAGAGGTGACCATAGCATCATTCCGGAATGAAATGGTGTCTGTGGTTTAATTTTATGGTGGAGTTACTTACAGAACTTGGGAAAAGGTAGTTCATTGTAGAGCAGCCAAATATCCCATATTACCCAGGATTGAGTCCTTTTCTTGGTCACAAGATATACAGTGCTCTGGTTGTGCCTGTCTTGGAGAATGACTATTTGATGAGAGATAAGAATTTCCAGGAGGCTAATTCTATCATCTAGAAATAAGACAACAAGCTTTTTGTGCTAAAAAGGCTTTCATCCTATTCTATTCTAATGGATAACTTCTTTCTGAATTTTCATGGGAACCTTGCTTTGTTCTGAGTGTGTTCTAGCTGTAAAACCTTATTTCAAAGGACTAAGCTGATTCAGTGGCATGAATTTAGGCATATGGCCAGGCACGGAGAAGCTATCGTGTGGAAGGGTATATGCTAGAGGAAAGAAAGCTTGCTGCTTGCAAGTCTACTAAAGGTTCCCAAGGATCAACCACTTGTGACACAGAACTATTTAATATTTGTGATGACTTGAACAATTAATGAACTCCTCCTTTTTTCACCTTCTATTGTAATTGAGATGGCTATGGAAG
The DNA here is from genome assembly GCF_017639785.1 of Mesocricetus auratus. NCBI lineage: Eukaryota > Metazoa > Chordata > Mammalia > Rodentia > Cricetidae > Mesocricetus > Mesocricetus auratus. The sequence continues at coordinate 22,020,305 of NW_024429196.1, read as the reverse complement.
TTGACAAACTTTGCCAGAATTGGAAGACTATTAAGTAGGAGAGCCAGATTTTAAAACAAGACCTTCCAACTCCTCTCCCTGCAGGACACCTTACCTCCTTGCCTCCTCAGACATCCCCCCATCTGCCCTTTTTAGGGTTCTGGCCCTCAGCACAGATGCCCACCTCCTGGGAAATAAATGAGCTGCCTCAATCGAGCTAGCTGACTGCCTCAAAAGAGCCAGCAGCCTGAAGGAAATTCAAGGGAGAGCCACATGAATAATTAAGAGCCCAGAAAAACTGATCTGTCAGGAAAGATTAGAAGAATTCAATAAAGTGTACTTTGTCTAAGCTAAGACAAGGGAGGAGGAAGTGGGGGGGTGCTGAGGAGCAAGGGAACAAAGTCATCACAGAGTAGGTGGGTTTTCTGCTGGCTACATGCAGCACAAAGAGGCAACAATGACAAGAAGACATGAGAAGGAGAATACACAAAGGCAAACCTGAAGGATAATTTCCCAAGGAACACACCCCAGAACCCATTGAAGAACAGTCTATGTACCCTAAGTAAATGGATAAAAGCCCAGTAGTTCTGTTTTTCTCCTTTCCAAGCAGACTGCATTTCCTTAGCAGAAAATATCGAGTTTAAAATCCTTGCTAGGTCTCTTCAACAGCCAGGTTTGTTCAAGTAGCTCATGTGTGAAAATGAATTGCTTTATCGTACCAATAAGTTTCCAATTACACAAGAGAGTCAGCTTAGAACTATGATGGACTAACGTGAGCATGGCTCTGTTCTACGCAACACACAAACATTCTGATCCATATTTGCTTGTCCAGTGTCATGCAGTACTCTGCTTGATTTTGTTTTCTTGTTAATTCCAAGATCTAGTCTATACTTACTGATATCCTATGATAGTTCTCCAAGCTAATTATCAGCCCACTGTGGTGGCCAAAACAGGCTCAGACCCTGTCCTCATGAAGTTGTGTAATCCAGTGATGCAGATCAACATTTGAATGACATCCACAAAGGCCATCAATGTAAAATATTGTGAGTTACCTTGAAGGAGAGGAATGTATTGTTAATCATGCTATGAAACCAAAGGGTAGCTCAATGCAAAAAGTCAGAATGGCCTCTGTAAGAAAAAGGTAGTAAAAGATAAAGCCCGTACCAGGTAGGTGATGGGTAGGTTTGTTTCTAAAAAAAAAAAAGAAAGAAATGGAGGGATCAGGTTTCCAGCAGTCTTTTTTTCCTTCCCTAATCCCAATAACTTCCAGCCCCTACAACCATCATTCTACTTTCCCTCTGAATTTTATTATTGTGTGTACCTCGTATAAGTAGAACCACATAATATTTTTATTTTTGTGAGTGGCTCATTTCACATAGCATAATGTCCTCAAGGTCTGTTCATATTACGATATATGTCACATTTCTTTCACTTTTAAGGCTCAAAAATATTTCATTGCATGTACGAGCTGCAAGTTTATTCACTCACCACTGACGGAAGCTTGAATCGTTTTACGCCTAGTCACTGCTGTTGAAATGCTGTGATGAAGATGGTGTACAAGAAGCTCCTAAGATCCACTTTCAATTCCAGAAGGGAAATTGTTGGATAGTACAGTGATTCCATTTTTTAGGCTTGTGCCTCTTTTCCCATTACAGTTGCACCATTTTACAATAACATCAGGGCACAACAGCCTCCACTTTCCCACATAGTCTCTAGGCCCTTGCTGTTCTCTGTAGGGTTGCTCCATGAGCATTCCCACCATTGGAAGGTCAGTGGTATCCATTTGGCTTTGACTGGTTATCATTTCCCTAATGATTATGATCTTGGGGGAAGTAGTATTGGTGAATGGTAAAATTTTATTCCTGGAACCTATAGGTAGCATCTCCTCATCTCACGATCTACAACCACATTTCCCATCCTCCATGCTGTCAGCTGTGCTGTTCTGGTGTTCACTGAAGCAATGATTGGGCCAAGGACATGCACCATCAATCAAGATCAAATAGAAAAGAGAAGGAAGTGAAAATGTCTTTCTCCAATGTACACAGACCATCTTCCCTTTCCTTGTGAGAAAAAAAAAATGTGTTTACCGAGAAGAAGTCCATAGATTGAGATGCATAGGACTCAAACATAGAAATCAGGTAAATCTCATAATATCACAAACCGCTGACCAAACAGAGAGGGCATTGGGCTAATATGCCCAATGCTGGGTCTACAGACATTCTAATAATAGGCAGTAACCATGCCTAAGCAACCATGAATAAGAGGTAATGTGGATAGGGCTCTCTGTGCCATGAACTATGCATTTTCTATGTGGGAAGGTGCTAAAGAGGGATGGCCTGATATTTAAGCCCACAACCCAATCCAGTGTTGCTGTGAGGAGACTGTACTTGCTATATGAAAATATGAAGAGAAGAGTCATGACTCAGTAAATACCTAGTGAGGTTCTGCTTGAACTGGTGTTTATAGTCCTCACGTTACATTTCTCTAGCTCTTGAAAAGGTAACATGATTATCCATTGACCAAAAGATATAGATTATTTTACATAACTGAAACTTCCAACCCATAGAAATGTTTATGTGGTGAGGAGGTGACTCAGGTATGAAGGAAAGGGGGAGGGATATAGTTGAGAAGAGAATTTAGGAAATTTTTTAACAGTATAAAGATATTTATTTTGGCTTCCAGGAAGATTCTACTCCCCTGTCTGACACAGGATCCAAGAAAATGGAAAACCAAGCCATATTGCTTAAAGGCAGATGTTTTTACTCTTTGCTGCTGGTAGTACACACTGCCAGTTGACAAATGTTGGTTCAAACAATGAAGGGAAAAACCAACTCCCAGCAGCTGAAGCTCAGTCTTTTAAACAAAAAAGGACTCTTCATCAGAGGTTCATTTCTAATCCTTCATCTACAATTAAATGCAGCCATTTTGGAAGAGCCTTTCAAAGTTATTGATGGTCAAATTGCATTATTGATTGATACAAACTGCAAACTCAGAGCCTCCTGTTCAAACTCCATTTAACTGGTCTTAAATGTCATTCTTCTGTCTTTCTCTCTTTTTCGTTCTTTTTTTCTTTCCTCCTTTCTATCATCTATCTACCTACCTGTCTTTCTTTCTTCCTTTCTTTCAATTCTTAGTGTCTGACTTCTCATACTTCTCTTTGATAGTATTTTTGGCACTCCACTGTCACCAGGAACACAATAGACATTAGAAAGCAACTAATTTGAGCCCAAGAATGAATCAGGGAAAATACTAAAGGAGGAAATCAATACATAAAGGAGCAAAGCCTTGCAGAAAGATCTATCAGCCAATCAAAACAAATGTCCACACTCAGTGATCACACTCTCTAGAAATAAACCAGTAAATGAATGAGCATAAGCACAATCTCTGTCTTGACTTTTGGACACCTGGGAACAATACTTTATAGTTATTCTGAGGAAGAGCGTCCCCAGACACTTGAACACTTCCCTTATTTGGTAAGCACAAAAGAAAACTATAGGGAAGACCCAGAAGTAGATCCTTTCCAAGGTGATAACTTGAAAGACAGGCAGTCAGCTCCCGTGGAGGACTTTCAGAAATAAGGAGTAGAGCTTGGAGTAGAGCAGTGTTGTCTAGTAGTATACACTTGTGCTCTCTCACATCCTTTAATAACAAGCTCTAGAGAACACCAGGGAATTGGTCTCAGCAGGGCTGCTGTGACAGACACACGGAAGGAAACTGCTATCTGTGCCTACCGAAAACCAGTCCTCATTCACAGTCCTCCCTTACAGAGTCCTGACTTCAGTTTCCTACTTCCGGCCATACTGTCCTTTCTTTCACTCCACTAGACTCATTGTGAATTTGCTGTTGAGAGTAGGTGCCCAAAATTCACTGGCCAAGTACCCAAGGAACATCAGCCACGTGTTCTCCTTGCCAAATAGACAACCTTTGATCCAGACAATGAAGAAAACTCCAAATTTTTCAGCACTTTGAAACAAAGGAAGATTCTCTCAATGTGGTCCCATTCCTAATCCTTCAGCTACTGTTAAATGCTGAAGGACTATTGATGGCCAAATTACACAATTGCTTGACACCAACTGCAAACTCACAGCCTCCCATCCAAATCCACTTAATTGGTCTTGAATGGTACTCTTTTTAAATTACTTGGGCAGAGAAAGGAAAGAAATGTGCCAAAGACATCTTACACAAAGAAAATTAACACCCTGTCTTTGTTTCACTTTTCTCTGGCATACATGCGGACTTCAAAGTTATTATTTCTTTCCTTGAGAAGTAGTGAGAATGCGAACAGCAGTTGGAACTTTTCTTGTTCAGTTTCCATAATTAGAAAAAATAGACTAAAATTATGCAGAAGCAGATTGAGGGGAAAGACAGTTCTGCTTTCATATGAAATAGTGAATTCTTTTTTTTAAATTCAAAGATGCTTCTGTCTCCACACATGGCTTTCATCTCAAGAGTAGTTACTGCACTGCTTTCAAGTCTCAGGTTTAACAACTGGTGCCATCTTCAAAGAACTGGAGGCATTGATTGGAAGTGTGTCCATGGCCATTGCTTCCATTTACTAAGAGGATGTTCTGGGGCTCAGTCAGGAGACCACTTGCCATGCATACAGGAGAACTGAGTCTGACAGACTCCCTGGATTCTGTGGGAGGGGTGGTGGCAGGTATATGCCCATAATCTCAGCTCTGTGGAAGTGGGGACAGGAAGAGCCCGTGGCTCACTAGCTAGTCAGCCTATGTGAATCAGTGAGCTCCAGATAAGAGACTGAGTCAAACACTACAGTGAAGAACAATTGAAGAAGATACTGTTAACCTGGGGCCTCCACATGTACCACCCATCCCCCACATATTCACAGGTGTACAGACAAGAAGCAGGGAAAGTCCATGAGTTCTGATGCTCTGTCTCCTACTAGAATGAAAGAAAACACAAAGACTAAAGGAAAATCCCTTCTTCTCTGATTTCATACACTTTCTTCTACTATTCCTGTACTTCACCTAAAGGCCCAGCAAGCTGGCTGCTGCCCTATATGCTTGTGATTCCCTTTGCTCTTGCTCATTTCTACACTGGGACATGGCTCTCCCAGCCTCTCCTGTCCAACACCATAAACTGGGTGCTAATACTTTATTGGGGTCCCACACTTTGTGTGTTGCCCTGACTCCTCAGTCACCTGAGGCCTCTTCTTTCAATCTCCACAGCATTTCTGTCTGTCTCTTTGACTTCCCTCTATTTGATTTTTGTTTCTTTCTTTATGCTTTCAATTTGTCTACATTGAAAATCCACGATTGGAGGACGACTGTCTTGGACAGGGCTTCACTCCCCTTTAGTACTTAGAATGGAGGCTGAGTACTATGAAAAACACTTACAGGACTACTTTACAGATTTGTCTTCCTTTACTTATCCACAATTCCGAGTTCCACCAGCAGTGTCCCCTCTACCAGTTACTACAAACATAGCTTTTTGTGGCCATATACCTACAACCCTGCACCAGCCTTCCCATTCATCTCCTTGTTGGACATTCCTACCATCACCCAAGTCTTCTTTGAAATAATGCTTGTTGGGCAGATATTCAGAAAACAACTATGTCAGTCTCTGTGAACTCAATACGTTTAGGTAATTTCACAAAGCTTTGACCATAAGGGTCACATTACATGTGTGTGACACTAAGATGTCAACTGTAACTCCTACTGCTGTGTGAGAGAGACCAGACGTGAGCCAGTTTGATTCTGCAAGAGTATCCTGCACACAATACATAGCTTCTTTCATCAAATGCCCTTGGCAATTGTCTGTATTGGTTTCATGTTACTCCCTATTACTCATTCCAAGCAGGGTCTTTTGTTACATGGCCCCACTTTATCCTCCTGTATTTAGATAATCTCGTATATCTCCCTCTATCCTACACACTGCTCAATTCCATTTTCTCACCCTTTCCTTCTTCCTGCCTTTCTGTCTTTTTCTTGTGCCCCAGTCTAAGCCAACACCCATCTGTCTCCTAAGAGCTCTGACAGCCGCTCCTAAGAAAAACAATCTCTTTTTTCTTTGTCTTTCCAAGTGTGGATAGTTAAATTATACAGCAGAACACTTATTCCTCTTCATCTGGCATGTCACCATTTGGTTTTAAATGTTGATTTCTCAACCTAGATTGTAAGATTCCTGACAACAGGGATGGTTCCTTTTAGTGTTTTCTTTATGGGTTCATGGGTTAACTGTCAATCAACCCTTGATATCTGCTTAGTAAGAGATGGAAGATAGTTTCCTGGCAATTTATGCTAAAATTGACTTGATATTTGAAAAGTGTGACAATCCATTTTCTCAGTGAAAGTAAAAAGAGTGAGGGAGAAATCTGAGGAAGGGAATGAAATTTTGGGTATAATTCTTGGGATATAAAATTAAAAGGCCATCTGCCTTTGAGATGCGGCAGATGTGTAATTGATATTCTCAGCTCATTTGCCACTTGAATTTTGCAGACATTTAATGCTGTAATTGTTTATACAGTAAGATTATAAATACCCTTTAGAGACTAGCTACTTCTCTCACATTCTGTCTCCTCCCAACCAGCACGTATGAACTGGTCTTTTTGAACTAGAGCTACCAAAGTAGAAAATTTTTAAAATTGGCATGGTGCCTTCTTTTGAAGAAAGTAGTTGGATAATATTTATAAAAATTTAAGAAGATATAGTCTTGATCTATCACTTGCCATCTAGAATTTTGTCCCATATCATGCTCTAGTCATTTGCACAAAGATGTCTGCACATGAGTGCTCACTGTAGGGTAGTTTGCAATTATAATATATTAAAATAGCCTAAATGTCCATCAATGAGGGATTATTAAATATATTATGAGTCATTCATGGAACAAAAGCAGTGCAGCCTTAATAAAGAATGTGATTGAGCTGTGGGAACTGACAAGGAGGGAGGTGACATATGTACAGAGGATATCTGGAAAGATACACAAGAAACTAAGAACCAGGAAGGATGTAAGCTCATTTTTATTATATAGTCCTTTGTATTTAAGAACATCTTAACCATAAGAATGTTTTTATTTTAAAAACTTACAAAGGAATTTTCAAATAATGATATTAGCACTTCGGCTGAAGACACATATGGCTGAGTAACTGTGAAGTTTCAGAATCATAATAATGTTACTTTTTGTCCATATGATCATAATTGAAGTACTAATATTCATTTTTAGACAGTGTCTTGCTCTTTCTTTTTTCACTAGGTTCTAACTATTTTATTACCATTATTTTCACATATGGACAGTGGATATGACTGGGGTGAAGCCTGTAGTGGCAGGAGATTAAACTAGGTTAGGCTTTGTACTCCTTATGTAAGTCACTTTCACAGAATAATGACTATATTTCAAGTGTGTTGGGTTTTCTTTGGAGAAGCTCATGTCCTAAATAAAGGAAACACCTGTCTAGTGTCTCCTAGTTACTTGCATTCCTACTATGCCTACCTTTACCCACAGGTAGTATTTTTTGGTTCTCTATATAGTAGCAACTAGTACAATTAGTTGCTCCTTTGAAGCCAGAAGAGACTAAAACTATTAGTTACCTCTTCTATCACCTCCAAGAAAGCAATGGAGGCCTTTGTTTAGAGTTCTTAGATGCAGTCAAGGAACTCCATTCTAATACATCTAAGCAGAAAGACATTTATGAGCAGGTGCCAGAAAGATAAGAATATACAAGCAAAGGGCTGGAGAGTTGGCTCCGTGGGTAAAGTGCTTACTACATAAGCACAAGAGCGTGAGTTTAGATCCCAAGCACGCACATGAAAAGCTGAGCATAGCTGGCACAGACCTTTAACCCGGTGATGGGGTTTAAAACAGGTAGATCCCAGGGATGGTTAGCCAGTCAGTCTAGCTAAAGAAAGCAGGCTTCAAGTTTAGTGAGACCCCCATCTCAAAATTTGAAGTGGAGAAGAGATTAAGAAATAAACTAGTGGTGACTTCTGTACTCTACATGTGTCACCATTGGTAAGTACACCTGCACACAAGCATTCCATGCGCACACACACACACACACACACACACACACACACACACGAGGAAGAGAATATGTAGGTCTGACAATGTTATATGTCAACTTGGCAGAATCTAGAATCGCTTGGGAAATGGGTTCCTGAACATGCCTGTTAGGGATGATCTTGATTATATTAATTGAAGTGGGAAAACGTAGCATAATTGTGGGTGGATAATTTCCCTGATTAGGAAGTTGGCATTGTATAAGTGGAGAAGGAATCAAATATGCACACATTTATTTCTCACTTCTCCTTGACTTTAAACCAGTTGCTTTAAGCTACTGCTACCTTGATTTTCCCTCCACTAACTTGTAATTGTCAGCCAAAACCAAATCCTCTCTCTTTTAAGCTTATTTCATTAAGGCAAGAATAATGCCCAAGCTTACCTGGAGACTCAGAGAACATATACCACCCTTGATTACTATATGCAATTACTACTTTTAACACTAAAGGCCAGTCACTGACACTTCTACTAGCAGCTTATCTACAAAAGGGGTCAAGGCTATGTTGGGGAAAACCACATAAATAGCTAATCTGAGTAAGTGGACATTCATGGACCCCAGTCTGACAGCTGGGGAACCAGCATATGACTGAACCAGGCCCCCTGCATGTGGGTGTCAGTTGGGGTACCTGGGCAGTCTATGGGGCCTCTGGAACCAGTATTTACTGGAACCATTAGTACACTAATGGACTTTGGGAGTCCATTCCCTGTGGAGGGATACTCTCTCAGCCTAGATATATGGGGGCAGACAGAAGCCCTGCCCCAAATGATGTGACAGACTTTGATGATCCCCAATCAGAGGCCTCACTTTCCCTGGGGAGTGGATAGGAGGTAGGATGGGGGATTAGTAGGGGGAATTGGAGTACAGAAAGGAGAGGGGACTGGGATTGGTATGTAAAATAAGATTGTTTTTTAATTTAATTTATTCCACTAAGTCTGGAACCAGTGAGCTGACCTGGTGGAAACCAGATCACATATTGAACATTAACTACAAGGAGGTCTAGGAAATACATTTTTAGATCCCTGGCCTCTATCACTTAGCAAATAATTTTGTAGAGACAATATTGTGGCAACACAACTGAGTGAGAAACCTACATTTCATCACATACAATGTTCTGATTTGGCCCCAAAACAAAGGTAGTCCAAGAAGTTTGGGGAGAGAGATTTTGCTTTTCGATAATAGAGGGCCAACGGAAGCACTGTCTCTAGTGTTATTTGTAGTTGGGGGCTTCTTATCCTGTCCACCAGTTCCCGAATAACTACTCAGAAGCTTAATATTAATTACAATTGTTTGGCCAATGGCTCAGACATATTACTGACTAGTTCTCACAATTAAATTAACCCATTTCTATTATTCTATATTTTACCACAAAATGGATGGCTTGTTACTTCACATCTTGCTTCACCAGAGGTTACATGGCGTCTCTCTGACCCCACCTTCTTTCTCTCTGTATATGTTTGGATTTTCCACCTGGCTATATTCTGCTTGGCCATTGGCCAAATCAGCTTTATTTATCAACCAATTAAACCAACACATTTACAGCATACAGAAGGACATCTCATTTCAGTTATTTTTCCTGCCTTTGGGCATGGGTGTGATGGATTTGACATTTGGAGCCACTTCTGTCTTCTTAGAGCCGTGCAGTGCCAACATCCTTCCATTTACATTTTTCATCTTGAGTCTCCCTGAGCCTCCCTTCTTTAGTTAGTCACAGTTTCTGCAACTTTGAAATCCACCCCTTGTTTCTTTCCACCTCTGTGCATTTACTTTGCTCATTTTGTAGTCCCACTGCAGTGTTCACTTTTCTTTTTCCTAAAGCTTTTCAAGTTTTTGTACCATTTGCAGGCTAGCACACTATCAGTCTTCTTCATGTCTATAACCCTATCCCTTGCCTCTTTGTCTACCTTGGGATTTTGCTCCATAAACTCTAAACTTTGCTCCAATGGATATGAGCCTGGGCACAGCTTCACCTTATGGTCTAGAGTATAAACCAAAGAACTGTCCTATTTTAGAGCTAGAGATGTGGCTCTGTGGGTAAAAGTACAAACCTAAGGACCCCAAGTGTCTATCTCTAGAAGCCACAAAAGGCTAAATGTGGTGATGCATATCTGTAATCCTAGCACTCCTAAAGGGGAGATGGTGAACAGTGACAAAATTATCAGCTCTCTGGCTAGATGGCTTGTAGTATTTTGTGTAGTGGCAAAAACAAGGAGACAAGGGAAGAATTGACTCCCAAAGGTGTCCTCTGACCTTGACATGGGCACCATGGCAGGTCCATGTATACATGTACACACACACACACACACACACACACTTTTAAGAACAAGTGTTCATTTTATCTTACTAGTTAATGGTAGCCATGATGAACAATCTCTGTCTGCCTCCCACTGTGTCCCTTCCACATGCAACTAGTGAAAATGGATTCTTTCCTCCATTCATAAATGCCCAGCTTACTGTTCAATGTTGTGCCTTTAATACCCTTTAACTCTGGTCCCCTGCCCTGGGGTCCTCTGCTTCTTTCAACCCAATTTCCATATGACTTCCTGTATTAACTATGCTTCTTGTTGCTGTGACCAACCATCTGACAAGATGCAATTTAAGAGAGGAAAGGTTTTCTTCTGGCTTACAGTTTTAAGAGATACAGTCTATCATGGTGGGGAAAGCCAGAGTGTAGAGAGATACTGATCACACTACATCTACAACCAAGAAGTAGAGAGAAGATAGGAAGGAGGGCCATGCTAAGAAATCTCTAAGCCTGTCCACTTTCTCTAGACAGGGCCCATCTCACAGACCTCACTGTGTTGGGGACAACGTATACAAACATACAAACACCGGCCCCTCGCGACATTTTACATTCAAGTAGAATTTCTAGAGTAACATTTCTGTAGCTCAATTCTCATTATGTCATTCCATGCTTAAAATTGTGATCAATTACACATGGAATTCCAGACATTGTCCAAAGTCCTCATTGTGTTTTCAGAGGGTATTTAGTGGCTTCCTCCAGTATATCTTGGCTTTTTTTTTGTCTTGTTGCCTTTTGTCTTCTCTATAAAGAATATGATACAATTGCTGGGACTTGGAACTATTTCCTTTGCATTAATGAGTGATTGCTATTCCTTTTACCTGGAGCTGTGCCCCACTATCACCCAGGCCTTCTGTAAACTCACCAAACCCTTCAACTCACACCAGAAGCTGGGTGTGGGGGTGTACACCATGATTCTAGCATTCCACTGGGAGAGGGAAGAAGATAATGTGAATTTATGGAAATCTCAATTACATAGTGAATTCCAGGCAAACCTAGGCTATACTGTGAGACCCTACCACAAAAGAAAACCCCTCCAGAACCTTTGGAGCCACTTTGGAGTCCTTGTGTTATGTGCCTTTGCTCTATAATACATGAAGAATTCTCTGTCGTAGCATTTACCTGACTGCATTGAAATGATTTGCTTATTTGGCTTTACTGGATAAACTCTAATCTTTCTGACAACAGGGACCAAGTGGTATTGATGTACATATCCTCAACACTGACCATGATGTCTCTAACATCCTCCACAAATTGTTTAAGAAAGGGAAAATATAGACTAGTTTTCACCATGGCATACAAATGAACTTTGGGAGCCCATTTCACATGGAGGGATGCTCTCTCAGCCTGGACACATGGGGAAGGGCCTAGGTCCTACCCTGGATGAAATGACAGACCTTACCCTCCCTGGGGAATGATGTGGGGAGTAGGTTGGGGGTGGGGAGTGGGGCTGCTGGAGGGAGAAGGGGGGAGTCAGAATTGACATTTGAAGCATGTATGTTTCTAATTTAAAAATACATAAAATTAAAAATTATATGGAAAAAGGAAGAAAATGTGAGGAAAGGGAAAGAGGGGGAGAAAAAGGAGAATAAGCCAGGAAAGGGAAGGGAAGAGAGCCAGTGCTTGCTACTCAGGGAGAAAGAACATGGTCACATAGTCTACAAAACAATCAGACATTTCACTCTGCAGAGCCCAAATTACTGATTTCCCTTCCCTTTCTCTCCTTCACAACCTTGGTGCTTCAGGCCTTTGGAAGAAGTATTAAGAAGGCTGCCTCCATCAGCAGTCATGAGAACAGAAAGAAAACAAATAGTTATTGACACAGGTAATGTTCTTGTTTCCCCCCGTGGTAGCAGCATATGGCGCGGGCTGTAATGACCTAGTGTAAAGCATTCCTGGACAATATTAATGACCAACTAGGTTAATGACCAAAGACTCAGCCTCTGGCCAAGAACACATCCTCCTGTTCATTAATTCTTGGGAAATGACCTTAGCCATGTTCATTACAGCTCAATTACACTCAAGCACCGCACAAGAGGAAAAAGCATTTGAGACTTAGTACCAAACTCTGTTCCTCTTGTACCTTGACACATGGGCAATAAAGACACAAAACAAGTTATTAGTCTAAATACCAAGCATGTAAAAGAGGTACGGTTATTGCTTTATCTGCTTCTACAATCAATGAGAACTAAACTCGGTGACCTTAGAGGTCACCAAGCAAGCAAATCGGACTTTTCCTAGTGATTCATGCACACCCTGGGTGTTCTCTGCAGGCACAGCATAGCACTGAACATGTGACTCCCAGCTATATAGTTAGAAGGAAAATCTAAAATTTCAAAGGGCAAAGTCTTCACAGTAGGAAAAAATAAAATTTGCTGAAGATCAGCTTCTGTGGGGGTTCAGGTCCCAAAGAGGATTTGTGGAATGGCGCCTATTGTCAAGATCAATGCTAGATTCCTCAAACCCTGACCTCAAGCCACACCCCAGCTCACACCCTCCACCCCTTTCTCCCATTTAAGCCCATGTGCAGCTGTAGAGTATAATAGGTGTATTCTTTTTTCAATTAAATGATGCTGGCAGCCATCCCGGTTCACCCTCAGATTATGAGAAATAGAGACTGGAATTTTCCTAGTGCTTGTCTCAAACCAGCCTATCCTGATCAGTGTCCCAGAAAGAGACCCTGCCTCACAATCAAGGTGGATGAATGGCTTCTGATGAACCATAACCAGGGCAGATTTTGACATGCATGTACACACAGACCTATGCACACATGACTCTGTGACATGCCTGTACACACAGATCTATGCACACATGACTCTGTGACATGCCTGTACACACAGACCAATGCACACATGACTCTGTGACATGACTGTACACACAGACCTATGCACACATGACTCTGTGACATGCATGTGCACACTGATCTATGTGCACATGACTCTGTGCCCACCCCCATAGTGTTGGCTTCTTCAGAGATCAGCCTATTGGTTAACCAGTCAAGTATGGTCTTTGTCCTCTTAGTAAACTCACATGGATACGTTGCAAATCAGACAAAAGACCTTTAAGCAACATAAAATAAAGTTACAAGCAGTATGCATGTGCTACAGTAGTTACAACCTATCTCACAATCAACATGAGATCAAGTTACAGGTAATGAGCAGGTGCCAATGGTGGTTAAAACTTCTTCTATATACTGCTGACCCTCTTCGTTCATAGAACCTCAATAGCCATTCACCTAAATCTCACCTTAAGGACACTCCTGTGACCAAGAAAGTGCAGCCCCGGTAAGTCTGCATGACTTCCTGAAGAGACCTCAACAGAGGTTTACACATTTCTTCGTTATCAGTTCAAACACATTTTGGGACCCAAGGATAGTAGTGCTTCAATCATTTAGAAGCAGCCATGTTATGGGCAATCCAGGGCACATGGAGAGGACCTCCTCAACTCTAAGGTCAGCAGACCAGTGTGGTTTTGGTGACAGGGACACCCAATGCCCAACATGTTAGTGAAGATAACTTTCAGATTACCGGCTCCAGAATTTAAGTATTACCAGTACCGTCTACAGTGTGGAGCACAGGCAAGTCCACTGTATGCCAAAGGAACTCCTTACACTGACTTCAGAAGCAGAACACAGTGGTTTTTGAAGTCACAATTGTATAGGTGGTGGGAGAAATACAGGGTTTTCCCATATACACACACAAAGAGATAGACAGACACAGCTGATTTGGGGAGTTTATTTTAGTTTCTTATGTGTAGTCTTAGCTCAATGGGCTGGCACTGAATACCTGGCAGAAAACCTCCAAGACTGCTTCATCCAGGCCAGGCAGTATACTCCACACAAGCAAAGTTAATTGAAAAGTCAAGGTACCATTGATCTCATTCCAACGCTGCCTTTCAATGTACGCCAATGTGAACTCACTTTAATCCAGCTGTGCCAATGCCCTCTCTCGGGTTTGACTTGTTCTTCGTTCTCTTTGGGATTTCCATGTCACCCCAGTCCGGCTCTCAGCCCAAATCTAATCACCGGCCTGCTGTGGCTTGTACTGCCACCTGCCCACCAGCCCTTACTGCCAGAAAATTCTATTACAAACAATACCTTCAATTCGATGGTGCTAAGTGAATTGCAATCTATAATTCTTCAAACTCTATTCCCCAACCCAGTTTGGTGCATGTATGTCACGCTCCCTGCAGTCCCATCGCTGGCATTCTGAAATTTAAACTGGGATCCATCATGGAACAGTCCCCCCAGAATATGCCTGTTATCCACCATATTCATCTCATCTCACTATACCCCCAAATTCCAGCCATTGACTCTACACTGGCTTTCTCTCTCCAGTCTCCTACTGTACTTTACTTTTTACTAGCAATTTTCAAAAGCCCAACAACACATATTCAGCTGGTCTCTTCTAGAAAACCAGGGTCTCCCAAGTGCAGAGAGCTCAAACCCAGGACCAGCCCAAAGGATTTGGGATGCGGTCCCTTACCTGATCCCCACTCAGCCAGTTTCCTTCCTCCTCCTGGCACGAGTCCTTGCTTCAGTATACCAGAATCTTTGCTGCAAATGACCCCTCACACTGAATCTCCCTTCACCCAACACCTTCCTGGGTCTTCCCCTGAAAAAGCACCTTTTCTCTTCCCTCCATTCTTAATTGTGCCCAGTCTTCAGAATGGTTCTGTGACTTCTTACTCTTCCATAAACTCTATTTTGATGAGATTTCTAGAACTTACCTCTCTGGACTCTCTCTTACCCCCATTAGCAACCTGGTCTTTGATATTGGGCTCCTTCCTACTGTATGGTGTTTCCAGAACATTTTCTGTGATTTTAATTTGTCTAAGGAGACCCAAGCTCTAGGACATTGGCCGTGTTCCACAGGGACCTGAAATTTCTCCTAAAGTTTGGTCCAGGAATAATTTTCCAGGATATGATCAATCAATTCCTTAACCTATGAAATATAATTCACATACTGCAAGGTTCTAGATCCTGCTAAATGCCTTCCTGTCTCAGGGCTTCTGTGCTGGTTGGAGTGTTCCTGTCGAGACATTTTACCATGGCCTTCCTTTTGCCACTCTCTCTTCGGCTACATGCGACCTCCACGAGAGGCTTCTGCCATCACTCATCCTTAGCTGCATCTGCACAACATCTAAAAATCATCTTAATTAGATATAAGGCATTGCTTTCAGATGGCTCCCCTGTGTATGTCCAATTTGTTTCGTTTTTGCTTTTCCCAAAGACAGTGTAAACTTGGTGATCACAGAAGTCTCATTTGTTTTATTGGCTGCTGTATTATTGCATTAGAGAGTATCAAGGCAGAAGACACATATAGATCAGTGGAAGGGTGCTTGTCCAGCATGTTCCAGGCCCTAGGTTCAATCCCAGATACCAGAAAGAAAACTCCAGTATCAGAAAAAGAATGCCTGTTCAGTAAGAATGTGTTGGGTGAGTGGATGAGATCCTCTATATATGAGACACAACCTATTAAGATATGCTTGCTAAATATCACACAGCACTAAAAGAAATCACAGAGAGGCATCGGTTTGGAAGTGTTAGTCTTGAGTAAGTCTGTTATTGGTGGACAGAAATACAGTTATGCACCATGCAACATCTTGGTCAACAAAGAACTGCTCAAAGGGCAGTGGTCCCTTATGTTTATAGCAGAGCTGGAAATTCCTACTGTGAGTGACATACAGCCACTCTGATATGGAAGTGTAATGCACCACTCAGGTTTGTGGTGATGGTAGTATGAACGAGCTTCCTGTGCTGATGGCTGTCTAACCATATAGCACACACAAATGGGCACAATGCATTCTATTTAACAATAACAGGAGCAACTTTATGTTATTGGCTTATGCATTTCCTTCATTATACTTGTAAACTTCACAGTATTTTCCCACTTATTTGAAAAATGGCTATAATGAAACAATTCATGTTAAAATATATTTCATGGTTCATCACTTAGTTGCATCTTACATAAGCCTACTTCAAAATGACAAAGTCTCTTGAAACTCGTGTATCAGACCGTATTGTCATTGTGAAGCAATGGATGGGTCAAGGTCAGAAAAGTGGGAAGGAATATTGTTGGGGCAGAGGCCTGGTCTTTACATGACTAATGTGGAATATTAGACCTTGAGGCTCATCTCAGGTACAATCAAGTATCTATCAGTGGAAATTTTCAATAGAAAATGACAGCTTGATTTTTAAAAAATATCTCTTTGGCAAAAGTCTCAAGGACAGACAACAATACAAAGAGACTAGAAGCTGGTGTCCGGAGAAAGACTGGGCAGGCAGTCCAGGACGTAGGCTTGCACTAAGGAGGGATGGGAAACCAGATTAGACAGAGTCCGAGAAAGTTGAAATGGTTCACGCTAAGACTAACTAAGCCAGTTGGATAAGAGACTGCAGGAGTCAAAAGTGCATCCTGGACAAGGGGCAAGATGCCAGTGAAGTAAAGGCTTATAGGCCAGGGGAAAGACCTAAGTTTGGGGCACCTGTGGGGTAAGCAAGGGGATAAATGTGGTAAGTTTAGATTTGTAGTCATCAGAGTTGGGGGCCAGGCCTGTGCCAAAGATACAACTTGGAAACCATTATGTACAGATGAAAGTTAATGCTGTGAGCATGCATGATGTTGCTTGGGGAGATGAATTGGATCTACCACTCAGAAAATTGCTTCTCCAGGTCTAGACTGTGACACTGAGATTTCAAAATCCAGAGTTGTAAAGAGCACTCATTATAATATAGCGTGAGTCGCCAGCCAGTGTTACCTTGATATTGAAATTCAGTTCTCCTCATTTGATACTTACAACATGGACTTAGTTAAGCCAGTTTCCAGGCCCTGTGATTACAACCAGGCTAAATACTGTATGTTCCATTAGACATCACATCCTGGAGCAAGACTCAATGAGAAACTGCTACCTATATTTGCAGCATATGTTATCCAAACTGCTATTAAGCTTTTGCAAAGCAGCCATGCAATTAATCTTTAGCAGAGATGCTCTTACAGCCGCCCCATCATGTGTGGCAGCTCTGAAAGGCATGCATCACATATTTGCCAGAGAGAACATATTGCTGCCCATACTTCAGTCATTTATCTTCAGAGGGTAAGAAAGTTGTGTTGGTTATTTAAAATAGGAATGCAAATTTCAGTATGTGTGTGTGACTGGAATGATTTTTGTGACCCTGGGAATACCCTTTTCCCAAAAGCATCAGCCACTTGTCCAAAAGTGGACATTTGTTTCCTAGAGATTCAGGTACTGAGATAGAATTGTAAAACTACTATTTTTTATTGAGTTGGCTCATTCATACAGGAATCCAAGGAGTTAAGTTCAGATAGATAGACAGATAGTCATCTTATGTTAGTTTAAGATAAGGCAAACACTTAACCAAAAAAGCTTGTGTTTTCTTTGGGCCAAGAATAAAGCTAAATGCTTTGTATGTGTAGTTCAGTGAATTATCTCAAGCCTTCTAGGATAATTACTGTATCATTTTGCAAATGCTGAGACTTCTTCAACTTGGGGGGAAAATCAGACAATTGGGTTTCTCCAAATGCATTGTTTTGAAGGAAAGTTGGCCTGAGGTTTAGGGTTCATTGATGTTTTATCTCTTTTGCTAATCTTATTGTGGTATCTAAGGTGCTAAGACCATGTCAATGGGCATCTTTTGTATCTGCCTTGCCAGACTCCCTTCCTTCCTTCTGGATACAGCCATTCTCTGTTTGGAAGATGCCTTCTCTACTCCATGTGATTGGGTGGAATTACCAGCCAGTTGATAATTCTCTTACTTCCTCCAAGGTCTAAATCCCAGGAACTCCTGGTCAGTAATTCCCATTGTCAGACACTATTATTGGCCCAGGGCCATCCCAGTATCCACAGGGTCAGAGAGAATGTGTAAGCCATGACCAGCTGAGAAAAAGCTTGCATATTTACCTGTGTTCATTAATGCTCAGGGCTGGTAATCCCAGAGCTGCTTCTGGAGGAAGAATCCCTAGCTACAAGGTTCAATGAATTTCTTTTTTCTCCATGTTTTTACAAATGCTATAGTTTGAATGTGTCTCTGTTATTTAAACATAATAAAATAGATCAATAAATGAAATTTTACAAATTATAGCAAAAATTAACCTGACTATCTTTGTTGTCATTGACCTCAAATCTCCCCTTTTCAAAGGGATGCATTTACACATTAAACACTGACTACAATATGCTAACATCAAGATTGTAGGTATGCATCAAGAAATTGAACCTCAGAAGATAAACAACTGAATTTAAGTAAGATGTTAGCTACTGACTTAAGTAACAATGATATGACCACTTCCCATAGATATTTGGGAACAGCTCTCCGAGTGTAAGTATAACGGAAAAATAAATGACATTAATAATCAGCTTCACTTTGTACCTAAACATGCCCTGTGGTTGATGATGAGTCTTGAAGACTTTTAGAAGTACATGCCCTGCATTAGCATATCATTATTAGCCTCTAACTTTCTATACAGCTTATCAATATTGCTTCTTTAAGTTTCTGACAACTGTCATTAAATGGGGCAGTAATTCAGTAACACCACAAGCTATCTGAGGCACGTTGGACAAGCTGCTTATCTTCTCCAGACCTTAGCTTCATCACACCACAGGGAGACACAGTCCCTGATTTTCCTGTATCAGGGAGAACATTTAGTAAACCAGCAGACACAAAAGCACTTTGGAAAACTTTAAAACGTAGTAATGGAGAAGCAAGGTTTCTTGGGATAGAACTCAGTTTCTACTCACTTTTTGCTATTTGGGATGTGATCAGAAGCAGAGAGAGACTAAGTACCATATAATAGAACTAAGACTGTGACTCT
Organism: Mesocricetus auratus; assembly: GCF_017639785.1. NCBI lineage: Eukaryota > Metazoa > Chordata > Mammalia > Rodentia > Cricetidae > Mesocricetus > Mesocricetus auratus. The sequence goes on along the minus strand of NW_024429196.1, from coordinate 22,001,182 downwards.
TCCAAGAACACCTGCCCTCCTGACCTTGCAACCCTTTGTTCCCCAAAGAAATCCATCCAAAGCAGTCAGTTCTTCAGGCACCAAAACATTCCAGACTCCATAAAATCCACCCACTAATTCCACCTCAAATTCCCTCTCTTGGTCCCTCCATTCTTTAGCATTTTACCTAAGCTCCTGGAACCTATATCTTCACTCTGGATGTGCTCTAGTGCCTTAATCCAGGTCTTTCATTCTGGGCTCACTGGATGATGTCTTCTGTGAGAACTCATCTAGTTGTCATGTGATTCTCTCAAGTTGTCTTACACATTTCTCCTTTAGAGAAGCTGCCTTCTCATTCCCAGGGAACTATCTTGCCTCTTCAACTCAGCTGTAAGTTTGTTAAAGCCAATATCTGATTCCCATGATGCTTATATGGAATATGTACTCAGCAACTAAAGGAAGATGTCTAAATGAGAAAAATGGTTGAGGAAGAAAGAATTTGAGGGAGCTGGTATATTCTCAAAGAAGCCCAGACATCTGAAAGTAACTCATCTAACTCACTTCCTTCCCTCATTACAAAGATTCACTCTCTAATTTCTATGACTGAGTTTTTTGCATATTAAACCTCTCTACTGTTAAATATGACCTTGGAAAATTCTTAAAAATACAATTCAAGAAATGGAAAACTGACAACATGATAAGTCTCTTATGGATAGAAATGTTGTTCTTCCTATTCGTGTTAACACAGGCATCTTGCAGCAACTTTTAACTTTGTATATTAATCTTTTTATCTTGTATACTAACATAGAAAATGATCAATATTAAACAAGAGGACAAGACTTTCTGACTAGAAACAACGGAAGTAAAGAATGGTTGAGTCTAGATCAATTAGGCACTCATCTAAAGTGTTAGAAGATCCTGGGTGTCAAAATCTTAGTTTAAATACGGTAGCAGAGAACCTTGATTTTGAGACTCTGTGCTTTCAGTTTCAGGTGTGTGAACACTGGCAGGTTTCTCAATGTCTGATTACCAGGTGGTTTTGTCTTTAAAAATATCTTGAAAGAAATTATATAATATATGCAAAAACATTTGTTTATAGAAAAGTAGAGTTTTCATTATTTATTGCCTAGTCACTTGATCTAAAAACTAATATAGGGCTGGAAGATGGTTCAGAGTATAAACACTCTTGCCTCCAAGCCCCATGACCTCAGTTTATTCCTCAGGACCCACATAGTGTAAAGATAGAACTGATTCTTAAAATTTGTCTTCCAGTTTCCACATGCATGTACACAGACAGAAACACACCCACAAATAAGTAAATGTAACAAAAATAGCTTAAAAATATTTTAATCTTCTTATCCCAATGATTTGAGCTGTCATATTCTAAGAAACAAAAAGGCACACTACTACCTTGATAGCCTCTTAGTCATACATGTATATTCTGGATGAACAAAATGGGTGATCTCCAGGGCAGGTATGGTGTCACATGCTTGTAAGCCTAACACCCAAGAAGTAGAGGCAAGAGGATCAAGTGTTTCATGAAAGCTTGAGTTGCATACCAAGACCCCATCTCAACAAACATCAATCAATTTATCAATCAATAACAAATCCCTGGAGGCCAGCATGCTCTAGCCTTTGCAGCTTTCCTGAACTCATGTGACCTCAATAAATGACAAATAGCCTGATCTACAATTAGTTATATGCAGCAGTATGGGGAACAAAAACAGTGCCTTCTTCTATTCCTGTCATTTCAACATTGATGGGGAGGTGAGCCTCTGATGTACCTGAGGACGTTTTCTCCATTAGAGCCTTCTGTCAGCTCTTTGACTCCATCTTCCCTCCTTCTATTATTTGGGTTGCTCCAATTTTCACAATCATCTATCACTCCCTACCCTCTATTGAACCAGTATAGACCTCCCACAGGGCAGACACGAAATGTTGGACCCCTCCCTAAAGACCCACATCCAACTGGGAAAGGTACCTTAGGCACTGTCTTAAGGTCAGTGGGTTTTGTCCAGGGGAGTAAAGCAGACCTTTATAAGCAGAGTGGGAACAGCCAGCTAATGTGACACATAAAAGCCATAAGGGTGGGAACAAACCCCTCCCCCCCACTGGGTTGAGGAAAAAGTGACAACACCAAACAAAGTACCCAAACTGGCTCCTCAGGAGCTCCATCCTAGACAGTGTATTTACAGACTTTACATTTTGCCCACCAGAGTGAAAGGGCCCCAAGAGGCTAGACCCTCTCAGGCAGCAGATGACATAACCAGGACACACAGAGAGGAAGTGACATACTGAACATTACCAGTAAGTGGCAAAGCTGGAGAGAGAATGCAGGGCACTTTAACTCTCCAGACTCTGCTGCTTCCAGAACCAGATAAACATTTCAACTGACTGTAACTCCTGCAGCCCGAGGACTCCACAGCTGTAAACCACAACTACACTCAACCCACAAGGTATTGCTCTGAAACTGTGCTTTCTGGCTCTTATTACTATACCATGCTACTCTCCCCAGTGAGCAGAGCTTGATAAATAGTGAGAGCTGATTGGCTGATTAGTGAGCAAATACATAATAATAGATACAACTCATTCCTGAGCTCACAGCCAAGGCAGCTCCACTACATGGCCTCTTCTCCCCATTTCTTTTCCCTCTCACTTGCTTACAGTTGTTGGGAATCATCCCGAAGCATGTCAAGGAAGCAACTACTTTGGAATTTCCCCTTTAAAAAGGCAAAAAGCACCAAAGTCCACAGGGGAAATTTCCCCTGAACCAAACACGACCCAGAAAATGTGCAGTGACTCGGATTACATACAGCACTCCTGGGGGATGTAACCTAAGGGTCCATCACTGTGTCAAGAGCTAGCTTCCCAGAGAGAAGACATCACAATACTTTAATCCAGGCAGGAGGTGAATGCTAGGCAGAGATCTTAGGCAACAGGCACCAACGAGTAGAGGATAAACTCTGAACTGAAGAAATAGACAAGACAATATTAATATGAGAAGCCCAAGTGGTTATGTGTGGCAGGGACAGCACAATGGGGTACGATGAGAAGCTTCATTTTACTTGAGTACCAAGGACTTCTACTTGGGACCTTGCAGTAAAATCAGAAATATATCTAAGCATCAACAAGCATTCAGTACGGCAGAGAGGCAGACCTAACAAACTTTCTCTCTATGAGTATACTGCAGGACTTGTATCACCTAAACAACATTAGACAACACATGTGTACATGCATGCACAGAAGTACATGTGATTGCATTTTTGTGCATGCTCTGATTCCAGGGGCCCTCACAAAATCCTGCTCCTCACAGATACTGGAGTATAGTGTTGGCAGCCATCACAAATACTCAGAACTTTTGACATTTATTTGACCCATAGTAGACAATGAAATGAATAGTAGTATCATGCAATATCATTAGTAAGTAGGGAAGCCATGTAAAGAATAGTATCTATAGCAATGCCTTTTCACACTTTCTAATTCCTCCTTCCTGGTAGACCAGAAATAGAAGAGGCCCATGTAATTTCCAGCAATTCAAGTGACTCTGTGGACCAATGCCTTTTTTTTTTAATTTTTGGCTAATGGACCACAAGGAGGCATATCCCTCTTAATTTGATGTGGCTCTCCACCCAGGAGGCAAGCTCCCTCTAGCCACTCCTCCAAGTCACCTTAATAAACTCATCAGCCCTCAGCAAGCTGCACTTTCCTATCTCAGTCAGAAAACACAGATCAATACACACAGCAGAAGCACTTAGGCTCTGCTCATAAACTCTCCAGAGTAAATGGTAGGTACATTCCCATGCCAAGTTGACTCAGCCTTCTTCCGGGGGCAGCATTGCCAAGGCCTGTGAACTGCTGGGCAGCAGAGGAGGGGGGCCGGGGCAGCAGAGCAAACTGAACCCAGAGTTGAACCAAAGGCCAACTGGGTTACAGGGTGCTGCTGCTGCCCTTGCCTGCTTCAAAGCACGAATAAGAACGGCTTTCTTAACATCATAAAAATCACAGGGCTCTAAAGTAGGTGAGCAGTTCACACACATATAAACGCCAATGACTCCTGGCCAGCTGTAGATGGGAGAGGAGTGTCCATTAACTGGGCAGCTGAACTGTCACAAGGGCCACCCTGAGGCTCCCTGGCTTCTCTGGTAGAACTTGGGAAGATAACCTTCTCCAATCAGTCTGGAGACAAAAAAAAATAATAATACTTTTTTATATAAATCTCGCAGCTGCCATGGAAAGAAATCAAACATACAAACAAGCACAACTCTAAATTTAGATTCAAAAGACCCGGAGCGAAGGATGAAGGATGCTGAGCATGGAGGGGAGGCGTCTTGAGATCTATCTGGAGCCACCCTTAGCACCTGTTTGTAAGCACATCTCTCAAAATAGCATCCAGCAACAAGTTTCTAAAATGGCAAATCTACTGCGGCTTTTCCCTGAGAATGCTTAGTCACGCTAATCCTCTGACCCGAGAAATCCCTTTGCAGGAGCCTGCTGGATGAGGCAGAGCCGTGCTTTCCCTGTCTGCAGCCATGGCAGCAGCCGCAGCAGTTAGCAGCAATCCGGAGGCAGGGGAAGGGTGGAGAGGGCACTGCTGGGCCCCACCTCCTCCCCGGCACACTCACCATCAGCAGGCTGAGAGCGGAGTCCGGTACCAGCTGCACTGCCATGGTCCCTGATTGCGACTCCCATGCACAGATGCTTCTGCTGAATCAGACTGCCTGGGCCCAGGGCAGCTGCAGAGCATCCACCAGAACCTAGAGCAAAGCAACCGGACATACAGACTTAGGGAGCCAAGGGCTCCAGGTGAAGCTAGGCCACATTCCCCATGGGGTGGGGAGGAGGGCAGGAGGATGTTGGGAAGATGGGGTGGGAACTATGCTTAGGAAGAGCAAAAAAATACATATGGAGCAGAAGGAGCATAGCAAGCTGCAGGTTATTTAAAGGTGAGCTCTCCCTAGCTTCTTTAAGCTGCATGCAGAAACCGCATCAAACAGAGATGCAATACGGGAGCCTGGGATACAGCAATCCTAGCTGCCACCTTAGCCTAGGCAACAATTCTGCTTTGAACCGACAATTAAAATAAAACATTCCCCATTGCAGATAAATCAGCCAGCCCGACCAACACCCCGCCTCCCTGCATCTATCAGCAAATTCTGCTGCATAAACATGCTGAATGTCACAACCTACCGGCTTGCAATCTGGTCAGTTGCGTCTTCCTGCTGCAGAAAGGTGTGTCTCCTCTTCTAAATCAAGTATCTAGGAGAGAGAGGGCCAAGTCTGACCAGAAGCCACCAGGCAGTCACTGGAGATCAGCAGATGCCCTCATGCTAAGTGAGGACCCACTCACTTAGGAACTGACCCCTTCCACCTTCTACTTTTCCTCTCCAACTAGACTGCAGGCACAGCTCCCAGCAGAACTGACACTTAGGAAGAACATGGAATTATGCTGCCTGTTCTGTAAGCGTTCTGATTCCCCTGCCTGTACCACATGTAAGCAGCCAGACACCCTCTACCTCTCTCTCTCTCTCTCTCTCTCTCTCTCTCTCTCTCTCTCTCTCTCTCTCTCTCTCTCTCTCTCTCTCTCTCTCTCTCTCTCATCCCTCCCTCCCTTCTCTTCCCTCCCATCTCTCCACAGGGCTGCCTGTTAGGAATTTTGAAGGAGCCTCCCCAGTGCAGGAGAGGGAGAGCAGAGGAGGCTAAATTGTAAGAAAGGACATTGCATAAGACAAAAAGGCAAATTAGCCTTGAAAAATCATTTCACTGGGGATAATTTCCCTTGAAGATGTCAAAAGAAAAACTGGAGGCTGCCATCAGGTTCTGTTATATACCATATATACTCATGTTCAATGCCTCTATAGTCTTACCCCAAAAGAAACAAATGAAGCATCTTCACAGGAGCATGGTGAAATTCATAGCCTGGGTTCTCATTCCATTCAAAGTGTCAATTGCTGACACCCCAAGCAGCAGTTTTCAATGTCTTTGCCCTGATTTCACTCACCTCCTGTAATGACCCCTAAAATACCTAGAAATTAGGTGGATGGTGTGAAATGCAGGACCAAGTAAACTGACGCTGTACGTTAGAAATGTGGGAGAAAGAATAGCTTTTACATTTTCCTGTAAATAAGGGTAGCTGTTGTCCCTATGCTCTATATATGTGTGTGCTTGTGTGTTCACAAACACATGTATAGATGTATGCACATGTATGTGGAATCCAGGGGATAACCTCAGGTGTCATTGCTTAGGCTCTGTCTATCTTAGCTTTGTTTCATGGATTTGGGGTTTTCTCTAAGTGAGTTAGACTAGACAGTGGGGAGCCTCAAGCCCTGGCTAGCTTTACCTCCCCAGCATGGGAATCATGTGTCTAGAGTTGTGCAAGATCTGGGGGTGCAAGTCAGCTCACGCTTGCACAACAAACACTTTAGCAGTAGGATCATCTCCCAGCCTTCCAGACTCTCTAACATAGTGGTTCTCAACCTGTGAGTCATGACCCCATCATAACTACATATCAGATATCCTGCATATCAGGTATTTACATTACAATTCAGGACAGCCACAAAATTACAGTTATGAAGTAGCGATGAAAATAACTTTACAATTTGGAGTAAGAACTGTATTAAAGGGTTGCAGGATTAGGAAGGTTGAGAACCATGGCTCTAAGGTATTTATGTGGTAATTATACAGCAATTGCTAAAACATTTTCTTTGAATGACTGAAATGATGCTTCTCTAATTTCTCCTATGGCCTGATGACCATGAGTCTTTATTCCATGTTACTTGACCTCAGGGGTCCCTGAGAGAACTACTTCCTGCCACCAAGGACCTGAAGAGTCAAGGCAAAAGTGCATGAGTGTAGCCTTGCACAGAACTGTGAGGACATTCTGGCCATGCTAGAGAGCATCACATTACTACTAAAACTTAATATCAGTAATCAAGAAATGGTGACTGACTTGAGGCCCTTACTCTGGCCCACCCTTGCCCACAGCTTCCTGAATGTTCAGCTCATGCTTGCTCAGTGTCTGCTCTGTCCTGCTGCCTTCAGAGAACTTTTGATGATCGAGGAGGGGAGGTGTGCACAGGAGCTACTTGTAGATGTTAAGATATGGAAACTGCAAGCCAGTGGCTTAAAAACAAGTCTTTAGGTAGCAGGGAAACAAGAAATTCCTAGATTCTGAGATGAGTTCCAAGGAATGACAAGGCATCATTTTAATATTTCTGTCCTGCTTAGTTCTGTATGGACCATGCTCTTGTGAAATGTGGAAAGCTTAACCACTGAAGTTACTTCATGTGGTGCATGTGGATAGGGGCCAGGCTTATTCCACAGAGACAGGTGTGGAGAAATCCAGGTTGATGTGAAGGATGGAGAGGTAGGCCTGAGAGACTCAGAATCTATCACAGATGTAGCTCTTAGAATATTTGCCTTTGTTTGTGGTTTCCTTTTGTTCGGGAAGGAAGTGGTCTGCTTAAAGATACCCTCAACAAATGAAAGAATGCAACAAGTCTATTGTGTGACCCTCACTGAAGGGAAAAAACATCTCATGGCTGTGAGGGTAAGAGAAAAGGGAAGGTGAGGCAGGAATGGAGTGAAGGAAGTCACAAGGTAAATTTCCTGCTATCCGAGTCCAGTGTACATGATCAACCAGTCCCAAAGCCTGGCTGTACTAGCACTAGGAGCTGAAATGACTTTGACAACATCTAGGGTCCCAGAGTAACTAAATTTTAGGGAGAACAAGGGCCCAAGAAAATTTGGGAAGTTATCAAATCAAATTCACTAAAAGTGTATATATTGTATTGTATTGCTTTCAATGTCAACATTTTCACACATGTTAATAAAATAGTTCTTGACTTCTCTGTTTGGGCATTAAGTTATTAATACTTCTTTTTACCTTTTAAATTTTACTTTTTGCCACTTTTTTACATATATACAATGCACCATGAATACAGTCACTCACTATGATCTTCTGACGGGAGATTAGCCACCCAGTGTCACAACTAGATAGACATCCTTTAACTTTGCATAGTCTCAAAACATCAAACACGAATGGCAGTAGATGTGCGCAGTCATAGTGGTTGAAAAATGACAGGAGTGTCAAAATATTAGGTATAAAGCACCAGGAGTAAGGACATCACTCTAGAAGAGAGTAGAATGCGGGTAGTGGGTGAAAAAAGTAATAATAAACTGAGCACGGAGGGGCCCCCAGAGGCTGGGAAATGCACCCCTGAATTAATGGAGATAGGGACATAAAAACAATCTAAGTATCTGTGGAACAGAGGGGGAAGGAAGAATTCATTTATATTAAATAGACCTTTATCACAAAAGCAGTGATCAGCTGAACAGTGGTGGTGCAAACATTTATTCCTAGCACTCATGAGGCAGAGGCAAGCTGATCTCTGTGAGTTCAAGGTCAGCCTGGTCTACAGAGTGAGTTCCAGGACAGCCAGAGCTGTTACATAGAGAAACCCTGTCTTGAAAATCAACCAATCAAACAAACAAAAAACAATAGTGATCAGACAGGGAGAGGTGGTGCATGCCTTTTATACCAGCAGGAGTAGGTGAATCTCTGTGAGTTTGAGGCCAGCCTGTTCTACAGATTGAATTCCAGGACAGCCAGGGCTACATAGCAAAACCCTGTCTCAAACACACACACACACACACACACACACACACACACACACACACACACACACACACACACACACACACACAAAGGAGTAATCAACAGATGGGATGTCACACACACTGGAGTGGTTTTATGGTTAAGGAAGAATTAAATCTTGTTGGTTTTAGTTAATGGAACAGGAATCATTGTGTCAAGTAAATAAAGAAATATTATAAAAGGTAATCATTATGATTATTCTCAAATGTGGAATCTAGTTGTTTGCTCTTTAAAAAGACATAATAATAGAATGGAATTATTTTGGAAGGGGAAGAGGTGGGGGTAATATAATCAAAGTACATGTGTGTAGACCTGGAGTAAAAGCACCATCTACAGAAGCCTGACAACTGAGTTTGATATCAGGAACCCACATACACAGCTAGATATGGTGGTGTGCAGCTGCAATCCCAGTACTCTTACAGGGGCTGAGACAGAAAAATACCCCTGGAGCTCTAGAGCTACTTAATCTGAAGTAGGCTGAGCAATAGCAGAAAACAAGAGAGTCCCTGACTCAACTAAGTAGAGGGCAGGAACTTACTAATAAGTTGCCTTTTGACCTCTACACATATACATGTCCATCCTTACAGACACACACACACACACACACACACACACACACACTTGATGAATTAAAAAATCTGCAAATAAAAGGTATATAAATGTCACATCTATCAAAAGCCATTACAAAAATTAGCCATCGGACAAATGGCATGGCTCAGCACGTAAAGGTGCTTGCTGCTCAGCCAAACAAGCTAAGTTTGATTCCAGGAAGCCATATGATAGAAGTCTGTCTTCTGCTCACAAATATAAGACACAAACAATATTTCTTCTACTTGAAAAATGTGTGTATGTATGTGTGTGTAACTCTGATGTTTTCTGCTCTAACTCAGGATGGGACTATATTTCCACACCCATGATTCTACCATGATGCACCATCACCTTCATACCATGCCCAATCTTGAGTATGGACAAAGTGTAACCCATCTTTACTTTATAGGTAACGTGTATTAGGTGTTTTGTTCTAACAGTGGAAAGCTGGCTAAAACATCTGGGGAAGAACCAGGAAAAAAGCAGTAGCTAGTGTTCACATGGAGCCAGAACAGTGTGTGATCACAGAAGCCAGCCTGGAAAGCCTCATAAATCACAAAACATTAGCAGAATCCTCAGAAGGCGCTTGCTTCAACAGTGAGGAGTAATTTGCTATAGATTGATCACTAACCTGAATCTGCTTACCACTTCTGAGAAGCAAGATCTCAAGGAGTAAACTGTCTCCACACAACCAACCTACATACTTAATCTTAAAAGAGTATCTGCAAAAACACAGAAAATATACAGAAGCTAAGAAAGTAAAATTTATAATGTCTCATGTTGATTAAAAAACACTATTCTTGAAAAGAAGTAAAAAAAAAAACTCCTGTTCCCTAAATAGAAAATAACCAAGATCCCCCACTGCCAACACAGAAAATAGTCTTAAAGCCCTCATAACTCTTCACTTCAGAGATATGAAATACATATCTTTTTTTTTGAGGCAAACTTCCTCTGTGTAGCCCTGACTGTCCTAGAACTTGCTTTGTAGACCCGGTTGGCCTCAGACTCAAAGGTCTGCCTGTCTCTTCCTCCTAAATGCTGGGATTAAAGGCATGCACTACCATCACCCAGTAACATGCAAATTTTTAAAAGATTTTTATGTGTGTATGTATGTGATTGTATGCCACCTGTGTGTAAGTGCTCATGCAATCAGAAGAGGAAATCAGATCTTCCAGAACTGGAATTGTAGGCTGTTGTGAGCTGCCAGATGTTGATGCTGAGAACTGAACCCAGGTCCTCTCAAAGAAAAGACAGTGTTCCTAACTGAACAATCTCTTTAGCCCTAACACCAAAAGAAATTTTAAAGTGAAACAAAATTAGAATTAGTTGGTTGAGGGACAATTAAAAATCTAATCAATACGTAATTTGTATACCTAAAGAAAGGGAAATATGGGAAATACAAATGAAACAAGGCTAAAATTTCTCCAAATTACATGTATGCTAAACAAAATCTAGGCATAATAAGCATGAAGAAAATCACACTTAGATACATCATAATAAAATTTATCAACGTGAGTGATAGCAGACACAGAGGCACAAACATGTCTCACACGGAGGAACACGGACAAGGATGGCAGCACACTTCTGTGAATCTCTTGTTGAAAACAGGGCATGTAAAACACTGAGGAATGTTCTCCACAACACTAAATAAAATATGTCAATGTGAGATTCTGCACCCTACAAAATGCATTCAAGAATGAAAAAAAGACTACTATTTCGGACAAATGCAGTTAAACAAAGGCAGAGGAGATTAGAAAAAAAATCTCCAGTCTCCATGGCTTCAGTGGTAAATTCTACTTAGGAAGAAGTAGGGCTAATTTTCCATTCATTCTTGGAGATCGTTGAAGAAAAGGGATTCTGAGCCCTGATGAAACACCTTTACAATAAAAACAAAGATTTGAATGAACACTTAAAGACTAAAACTCACTATGAATCAGAGGTCAATACTCACCAAATTGATCTCTGAAATTGACAGAGTCCCAGTCAGCCTCTCACTTGGACATTTGAAAATACTGACAAACGGATTCTAAGTTCACTCAGAACAGAAAGGGACATAGAATTGTGAAAACAACTGGAAAAGAAAGATTGGGGGATGATATTTAATTTCAAGAGTTATTACACACAGTAATCAACAAGGTGACTACTGTGGAGACATTCAGTTCAACAACCATGGCCAGGGTCCAGACAGAGACCCACACAGACAAAACATTTCTAACCAAAGCACTGCAGTGGAGAGAGGCCAATCTAGCAACTGGTTCTGGGAAAGAAGGGTATCCATAAGCAAAGGCCTGGACTTCAAGCTCTACCTGGGAACACATAAACTCAGGTCAGTTGCGTACCACAGTCCTAATCATTAAACATCATAAAGCTTGTAGATGAGAACACAGGAAGGGTCTGGGAAATGGTTCTGCAGAGAAAATATTTGCTCTCCAAGCATGGATTGAGTTCAAATCCCCCAGAACCCATGAAAATTTCAGGTAGGTAAGGCAACCCTACTTCAGTCCTGGTGGTGAGAAGGTGGAGAAAGAGCATCCTTGGGACAAGCTGACTAGTTACACTAACCAAATTGTCAAGCTCTGGGTTTTAGTAGAGAAAGCCTGTCTCAGTAAGCAAAGTGCAGAGTAACTGAAGAAGACACCTGCTGGAGTTTGGCCTCCACTACACACATGCCCTCCTCTCTCCTTCCCCCCCTGCCTCTCTCTCTCTCTCTTTCTCTCTCTCCCTCATATACATACACACACAGAGGAATACTCATATGCATGTGAATATGTATATAGACGCATGCAAACCACTTATATACACCATTTTTAAACTTGGAAGACACATACTCAGTAAAGGAAATAACTACACTTCGGTGTTTTAATTTTAGAAGCAGTTAACTGTGTGAATAAGGAAGAAGCCTTCGCTTAGAGAGCCGTAGAAACAGGAAGAGGTACCATCACTGTCCTGGCTGTTGGAGGAAGAAGAGGGCCCAGGGTTAAGTGATTTTTTTAAAGATCTGTAAGCCCCAAAGGAAGCCAAAAGAAAGAGATTCCAAAGAGAGGGGTTATTTTCCTAGGGAAGAGGGAAGCCCATCCCCATGATGCACGCAAATATGGAGGGCTGTTGGGCAAGTTGCTCTCATCCGGTAAGGAGGGGAGTGGAGCGACCTCCTGTCAAAGGCTGCATCTTGGTAGAGTCCTCTGCAAGTCTCTGCATCATCTCTTCTGCCTAGTGGTGTGTAATTCTGAAATGTCCCCTATAGCCTCATCGCTTGAAAGCCATCAATACAGCAGCACAAGCTGAGGACTGTACCTCAAAAAAGGCTATGGGAGAACCATTCAGAATGGTAACCACAGCCCAGAACGATGGTCCAAGGCCTCCTGCCAACTTTACCATGTCAGACTATTGGCCAAGGGTTGCAGCCTGGCAGCAATATGAATGCAGAAGCCTTCCTTACATACCCAGAGTTCTGGAAGGTCAAGAGAGGCTGACCAGAGGCTTCCTTGCATACCCAGAACTCTGGAGGGTCAAGAGAGGCTGACCAGAGGCTTCCTTACATACCCAGAACTCTGGAGGGTCAAGAGAGGCTGACCAGAGGCTTCCTTACATACCCAGAGCTCTGGAGGGTCAAGAGAGGCTGACCAGAGGCTTCCTTACATACCCAGAGCTCTGGAGGATCAAGAGAGACTGATCATGGAAGTCCTCTACAAAGAAGGTCTGAGTTGCCCAGGTCTCCCTGAGCATTCTATTGCTGTCTTGGAGGGCCTGGCTCAGAGCCTGGCCCTGTATTGCTTCAGAAGGCATGCGCTCATACCCCAAGCCTTCTCCAGAGGAGTCCTCACGCTTGCAAGGCAAGCATTTTACCAACTGAGCCATTTTCCTAGGATCTACATTAATTTTTTAATGTTATCTCTGGAAAATTTAGACCAATTACATTCTGGTTCCTCCACTTAGATTCAACTGCTTTTCTTAATGATATCATCTATCTTTAACTTTTGGTAGACATTTGTCTATATATAGATCCTGATGAAAATTTTGTGTTCTGTAATCTTTCCTCATAATCCTTATGTAATAAATATGCTACAGTTTCCTACTTCAGATTTATAAAAAACCATGGATCTCACGCATGCATCAGATTTTGTTAAACTACACACTAATTGAGAATTTTCCAGTGGCTGAACATTTACGCAGTTTTTAATCTATTTCAGGTACTTGTAAATAATGTCTTTTTATAATACATTTTATATTAAAATGTGAATTTCACATCAGTGTTCAGAGTTTGGGTAGTGGGTCTGACTGGGTCTGACTGCATGGATGGGCTGACCATGAATGAGTTCATAACCTGATGGGCTATTGTGGGATGATGGACACTTAGGAGATGGGACTTAGCTAAGGGAGGAGGACCTTAGGAATGAGTGTGATGTGAAGACTGTACCTTGTCCTGACTTCTCTTCCTTTCCTTCCCCTTCCAGTTTCCCAGAATGAAGCTAGAACGTTTTAATGGTACCTAAAATATCTTCCCATTGAAGACTTAAATTCACTCATAGTGTCATTTATGCCCCATGATACACCTTTTTTGAAAACTGTGTCAACTTCTCATGTGTTTGGGGCTTGTTTATAAGTATGCTATTTACTGTAGAAATCAATTTAATTTCCATACATTTCTTTGTAAATGCTAGATATTTTTCTTTTGTGTGGCTAATATGCATGAAACTTGGTAATTTTAGAGCTTTTACGAGCTCTTTATGGCATTTTTATAATAAATCCCCTTCCACTATATTAGTAGACTTGAAAACTACCAGACTCTAAGCAACACTTAGTAACGCTGTCAATATGATGCTTGCAATTACTATAAAAAAGTATTTATTTGCTACTATTTTATCTTTATAATAATTGCATAGATATTTCAAAAGTATTTGAAAATCTACCTTAGTTTCTTTACTCATTGCTGTGATAAACACGTGATAAAAGCATTGTAGGGAAGGGTTTTCATTCTGGAAATGGCTGTAAGTCAGTCCAAGGCATATTTTACAGAACATCACAGAAAATTAAGTTAAAAGAAAAAAATCTGTACAGGGGATATGGTCCACTATGGCAGGACCGATGTGACAGCACATGCCTAGCCCTATCAGGGGCAACACCAGTGTGAGAAAGCCAGTCATGTTGCATCCACAGTCAGGAAGTCAAGAGAGAGCTGGTGGTCAGCTCCCTTTTATTCAGCCCAGGACACTGGCCCGTGAGATGATGCCATCCACATTTAGAGGGGATTTTCCCTCTTCCATTAAACCTCTGCAAACACTCTCAAAGTCACGCCCAGAGGTGTGTCTCTTGGGTGACTGTAAATCTTGTCATGTGGACAATCAGGATTATCCAGTACTCCATATCCCATCTTTTCTTTGTAACTTCAATAATCTCAGCCAGCTCCTTATTCAGTTAAAGAACCACACTACCTCTACGTTTACAATTTAATTTAATTTTTATTAGGGTTTACTCAGATAAATTTTCCTTTTACTGTAACAAAATAAAGTTATTATCAGCATCATGCAGAACACAATTACATTCTTTTTTATTGTATTGTTTTTATTTACTACATATATCTTTTCTTATATATTTAAAATAAGTAATTCGTTGACCATTTTGTTTCAACAGTCAATGTTTCTTCTAATGCAGTGTTACACTGTTTCAATTATTGTTGTTATAAAAACACTCTATTTTGTGGAATAATTACCATTATTTTAATTAACTCTCGAATATTCTTGTCTATCTTTCCAAGTATATTGTAGAATTAATTATAAATTTTATAAATGCCAATGCTGCCATAGGTATTTTAACTGGTTATATTAAAATTATCTCTTCAGTCACAAACAATTGTCTTTCTCATTTTATCTTCCTGTGCTGGAGTAAGACATATTTCTGTATATATCCAAGTCTTTTTCCATATAAAAATTGTGGAATTTTTGGATATGTATTATATATCTCCACACAAGTTTAATTAACATGTAATTCAATTTTGTTGCTTGTAACATGTACTTTTTCCCGCCAGCTGCCTGGGTCCTGCCGCTGTCTCAGCCCCCAAATAACACACGAGACACTATATTAATTATGAAGCTGTTGGTCGTTTAATATGGTTTCTTAATGGCTAGCTCTGACTTAGTTATTAACCCATAATTGCTAATATATATTTTTACAAGGACTTATCTTTCCGAGGACACCAACCTTTCACATCCTCTCCTCCTGGGATCACATGGTGACTCTCTGCTCTTGACTGCATTTCCCAGAATCCTCCTCGACTCCTAGCCCCACCTATCTTGCTACCCTATTGACCAATAGTTCTTTATCAACCAACAGGACAACATATACACAGAAGGACTTCCCCCATCAGTGACTGTTGTAAATTAGAAATTTTTGTTACATTTTTATCTGCTTAATAAATGTAACCAAGCATGAGACTAATTTTTGATATTGTATCTCTTGACCAACAGTTTCTTTTTACTGGTTTATTATCTTAGCTTTGGGGCTGAGTGCTTTAGCTCTTCTAGTACATGGTCATAGTCTTCCAACAGTGGTCCTTCTTGTACATATAAAACAATAAAAATATCTATAAAATAGTTACATAAAATCCCCTCCCCACATTATGGCTTGGATCTGAAATGTAGCCCAGAGAATTTTTATGCTGAAGCTTTCGTGCACAATGCATCCGGGTTCAGAGATTGGGCTTTGGGAAAGTGACTGGGTGTGGCCTCATAGACAGACTGGTCTTTGAGTTCATAATCTAATGATTAGGGGAGATGATGGAAACTTAGTAGATGGTACATAGCTGAAAGGAGGAATGTGCCTGTGAGGACTCAATCTTGCTCCCCCTTATTTCTCTCTCATCTTCCTCCTATCCTTTCTTTCCTCTTTCCTCTCTCTCCTCCCTGAACACTGTGAGGTGAACACCTTTGGTTAACCCCTGATATGATGTTCCACATTAACATAGACAAAGCATAGGAACCAGCTGATGACAGACTGACACCTGTCCACACATAGACCCCTTTAAGTTGCCTTTCTTGTGTATTTTGTTACACAATAAAAAGGTGACTAATAAACTCATATCCTACTTTTTGTGCCAACATAATTCCTTCAGAGTTCCACCCTTCGATGCCTCCAGGATCTTACTGGAACTACACTCTGCTCTCTGCTGCTATCTGCTCTCACAGAGTCATGGTGATGGCCTCCTCACCACAATCCAGAAGATCACCAAGGTGACCTTTCAGAACTTAGGTCAGCTCTCAAACATTGCTTAAAATCCTCTGAAATCCTTATGGTCCTTTACTGTCCTGTGGGCTCTACCAGTTTCACCAGGGAATTCTTTTTCATGTTTAGGAGGAATGTTTTTATTCCTAATTCTCGCAGATTTGTTTAAGTGCTGAACTTTATTAAGTACTTCGTGAAGCAGATGTAATGTTGGGTATATTTAGAGGGTTAAAATATTTCCCTGCATAAGTTCTCCCTGGAATGATTAAATAAAATTAATCACAGGCATATCTCCTTAAATATTATTAGGTAGATTGTTCCTTTGTGTTTATTGGCTTCTCATGGATACAAACACATTGCTGGTACATCAGAGAGAGAGGAAGAAGATGCTTCAGTGACTGCTTCAATGACTTAGCATGCATGAAAAATAAGCATGCTGAGAAGAAAATGACTGGTATGTCTTGAAATGACCCACATGAATCTGCTTCAGTTACCTATATGCATGCTACTGTTTTAGCACATGGCTTTGTCAACGGGAGACCCAGCTATCAACAGCTGCTTTTCTGCAGACATTATTTCATAGCACTCTTGCACATCCCCAAAATTTGAATTTCTTTACTTTTTTTGACCAACCTGTTTAACCAACATTTGGCAGTTTTCCTATTTTCTAACAGTAAAGAAATAAAGTAAAGCTACCATGTAGGTTTTTGTGCTCATATGTTTGTCTAGGGGTCCAAGAAAAATTTTAGTGACTACATTAGCCTTTGTCTTTTAGTAGAGAGCATGAGTTTCGTTAGAATATAAGATTCCTAATACTTAGAGACAACTTTGATGCAGTTTTTCACATTTATTAATTCTAAAAATTAAAATTTTAACATAGCAGAAAAATTCAAATGCCGTGACAATTTCAGTTAATTCTGAAATATTTTATTTCAATACTATCCTTGTTACCTAAAATTAATATTAAAGCCATAATTATTTCAAGTAAAATCTGTTCCTTTTAAAAATATTTCTGCTCTTTGAAAGTACGATACATTTATACAGTATATATTCATCATATCAATCCACTGCTACTCACCTCCAGCTCTTCCTAATGCTCACACCCCATGTCTCTCCTAGCTTTATGTCCTCTTTTTAATTTTTAGGTCTTTATTATTAATATCCCTTGAATCCAATTAGTGCTGCCCATATACATATAGGTGTGTGTCATCCTCAATGGCGTGAGCAACCTATGTGGGTTGTACCCACAAGGAGAGTGAGTCCCCCTACTCAACAGTCATCCCTTATTAGTAACTCCTCTGCCAAGGGTCCGACTCTGGGGATCTCTTCCCTGTTCATGCTGGAATTTGGCATGGCTTGACGTTGTAGAGGTAACCGCACCACTAAGCTGATGTGTGCAACAGCCATGTCATGCCATGTTTTAGAAGTCAGCATTTCACAATTCTCCTCCCCACCCGCCCACTCCTACACTGTTTCTGCTCACTTCCCCTTAGTTTCCTGATTAGATGACCCATCCACAGCTTGGCATTAGAGTTATTTAGACTCCACAGTTTGACTGACTGGTTATGAGTCTTTATACTAACCATGACCTATTGCAAACAGAAGCTTCTCTGACTGACTTCTGGTTCCCCAGCTGGCCAGCAGCATATGTGGGATTTTGTGACCTCTGCAATTTATTGGGGCAATTACCATAATAAATCTCCTATCTCTCTTTTCTTCCTCCTTTCCTCCCTTGTCCCCTTTTCCTCCTTTCCTCCCCCTCCTACCTACACTCCCCCTCACAGTCATGTACTGCATAACAATTCTTCAATCAATGAGGGACTTCACATCCAACAATGGGCCTCTTGTACTAGAGTGGGCAATGTGGAGCTGAAAAATTCCTATCACCTAGTGACTTCACAGTCATTAAAATATCATTACACATGTATAACCATGTGTTTGGGTGACACTAACGTAAGATAAGGATTCTTAAAACTTTTCCACTCATGACCCCTTTTTCCTCAATAAATTTTTACCCAACCCTAGGAAAATAAGTATATAAAATAGGTGTGCAAATAAAACATTTACTGATAATTCATCATAACAACATTAAAACAGTTTTTTGGCTATACACGATTTTATCACTTATTAAGCACAAAAGAAAATATGCATAGTAATGACATGGGCTTACTTTATTCTTTTTTTTATTTTTCAGTTTAAATTTAGATAAGAAACAAGGTTGCGTCACAAGTCAGTTCCAGGTCCCTCTCCCTTTCCCTCCCCTCCTCCCGTGCCCTCCCCCAACCCCCTCATTATCCCCTCATTTCCCCAGGGAGGGTGAGGCCCTCCATAGGGGTGTCCATAGTCTGTCATTTCATATAGGGCAGGGCCTAGACCCTTCCCCAAGAGTTCAGGGTGAGAGTGCATCTCACATTGTTGGATGGGAGTCCAAAGTCCGTGTGTATACTCGGGATGGGTACTGATCTGCTGCCCAAGGCTCAAAAGATTACCTAGGCCTCCTCACTGACACCCAGATTCAGGGGGTCTTGATCAGTCCCATGCTGGATTCCCAGGCTGATGCCTGGGATTCAAGAGTTAACCTTTGTCAGGTCAGCTGTTTATGGGGGTTAAACCAGCCCAGTCTTAATCCCTTTGGTCATCAGTCCTCACTCTCTGTCACTGGATTTCTTGAGTTCAGCTCAGTACTTAACCGAGGGAGTCTGCCTCTTCTTCCATCAGCCACTGAATGAAGTTTCCGTTTCCCAGACTCTCTGGCCATGGGATTGTACGCTGGCACTCCCCAGATCTATGTCTAAAATCCATATATGAGAGAGCACATGCCATGTTTCCTTTTTGTGACTAGGTTACCTCACTCAGGATGGTTTCTTCTAGTGTCATCCATTTGCCTGCGAATCTCAGGATTCCACTGTTTTTTTCTGCTGAATAGTACTCCATTGTGTAGATGTACCACATTTTCTCTATCCACTCTTCAGTTGAGGGACATCTAGGCTTTATTGTCATATGAAGAACTAAAGATTGAATGAGTCTGTGATACTGCTGGACATAGAACGCCTTTGGTGTTTTTCAGAGTAGACTGATATTTTCATGTTACAACTGCCAGTGCTGAGAACACCAGTTTATATAAATACAGAGTACAAAATGGCAAAAAAAATAATTAGGGCCATTTTGGAAATGAGAAGAAATTCTGTCTTAATCCCAAGCCAAATTTTACCATTTTTATGAAACTGAAGTGAGCAACTCACACAGAGATTTTTTTTAAATCCAACTTTCTAACATAATACAATAGAAGACATGAATTTGATCCATGTTAAATAATGATAAACATTATTTTTCCAGGTGAGCGGAAACCCTTGCATGTGGAGTGCAAACACAGCATTTTCTAATCTGTGCTGAGACATGTCAGCCAGTGTTTTCTGGCTGTGTGTGGTGTGGCAGCATTAGCCATATAAAGTACATGTGTTGTATGTTCAGAACCAAGACTATAGTGGAATCATGTAATACAACATGGGTTCAGGCAGAAACTCCTCAGATTTGTCACACACTCAACTTTGAATTAAGTTCTGGCTACTGTACATCCAAAACCATTTATTGTTGCCAAATTTTTCACAATCCCCACACTGAATTAAGCTATCATATCTTGGGTCATGACCTACAGTATAAGCAACTGATGTATAAGCAAACCTACTGCACTGCCAGTCATGTAAAAGTAGAGCACATATGTAACATTTGATAATGATAAAACAAGAATATGTTTGAGGTATGTTAACATAGTTCTTGTTTTTAATTTAGGGAATATTCTATAATTTCTTTTTTTTTCCGATAGATGTAACCAGCCATGTTTGCCAGCAGCAGCTTCATATAGCTCATATTTACTGTCTCCTGGTTGCAACATTCTCTCTAGCAATTGGTTTAGCTCATACTGTTTGGTTCTTCATAGGTCCAGAAGCAATAAATTATACCACACATATATACTAGATAGTATAGAAGAGCTACACAATCTAGGTTTTTTGGGGGGTTGGTGTTTTTTTGGGGGGTTCGAGACAGGGTTTCTCTGTATTGCTTTGGAGGTTGTCCTGGAACTCGCTCTGTAGACCATGCTATCCTCAAACTCACAGAGATCTGCCTGCTTCTGCCTCCCAAGTGCTGGGATTAAAGACATGAGCCACCAATGCCCAGCTCACAATCTAAGTTTATGCAAATATACTCTATGATATGCCCAGAACATGAAGTTACCTAATGCATCTTTTTGAGAACATCGTCTCATCTTTTTGCATATTTATTGCAATGATGTCATGAATAATTTTCCAGAGCAGTAGTTTAGGGATGTGACACCTATACAGTCAAAAGTTCAATGTTTGTCAAGCAAGTATGCAGCTCCGAATTCAAGCCCCAGAACCTATGGACTTCAGTGGAAGGCCTAGACAGGAGGATAACTGAGGCTTGCAGATCAGCCAGTCTAGCCTATTGAGAACCCTAGATTCAAAATTTATGTGGAAGGTTAGACATTATGGCACATGCCTTTAGCACTTAAGAGGCAGAGCCTGGCAAATCTCTTGAGTTCTAGGCCAGCCTGATCCATATAGCAAGTTCCATGCTAGCCAAGGCTACATAGAAAGACTGTCTAAAACGTCCTGCATATGGAGAGACACACACATGTACATCCCACATGCAACTTTTGACTCACCCAAAAACTTAACTGCTAATAGCCTGCTGTCAAACAAAAAACTTCCAAAATATTAATAGACAATTAATGCATAATTATTATGTTATATGCATTAATTATGATGAAAATACATTAGACTTGGAGACTGGGAGAAGTGAAATAACGGCTTAGTGTAAGAGTGTGTTACTGGAAAGGTAACCTGCTCATAAGGAGAAGGCTAGCCATCTGAGATTTTACATGGTGACTGAATACCTCTGAGCTCCCCCAAAGAGGAACAGGAGCTTGCTACAAGAGGAACAGGAACTTGCTACATGGGAAGTCATTGCAGCATCCAGAGTGTACTGAGGTTACAATTTAATATTCCACTTTGACACTTACCTGTATTTCTCCCAACTACAACTGATGCTGTGTGTTGTTTGAATGTAAAGTGTAACAAAGTTTATATAGGTTTAGGTATTTTCTAATTTTAAGAACAAATAGCTTGTTCTGTATATATCACAAATGAATAATATGCCATTTTCTTTATTTTTTCAATATGTCAAGGCTATATACTTTTTCAAGTTGTCTTAAAATTTACAAAGAGCAGGTCTTTATTTAAGTAAACATGGGTTGTCCAAACCTGTGCTCTTTGAGGGTCATCTGTATGTATTCTATTTCTGTTTATCTGTCTGTCCACCCATCCATTAGTTCTATTTCTCTGGAGAACCCCCACGAATACATTAATCATAGGAGTTACACTCAGAACAATGTGCATTCAGTGACTCTTGGTGTTCACTAGTTCCCAATCCAAACCAGCAGCATCAGGACCACTCAATTTGTTCTTCCCACGGAAGTGAATCACTGTTCCCCAAGGTCCCACCCTTAGGGCTCTGTTACAGTTCCCATAGAACACACCCAATATTTTGCACAGTAACTTTCAACAGCCCATGTAGCTATATCCCTTCAACAGAATTGTCTTGCATCTTCATATTCTTCTGAAGTACCCTGAATATAATAATATCCATTAATAAACATGAAACACAGAGTCCAAAGGAACCATATCACCATAACAAAGAGGGTTGCAGTTTCTTTGGTACCTGATACAGATATTTCTACCTAGCACAGTGGTTCTCAACCTTCCTAATACTGTGCCCCTAATACAGTTCTTCATGGTGCAGTAACCCCCCCAACTATAAATTATTTTTGTTGCTGTTTCATAACTCAAGTTTGCTACTGTCATGACTCATAATGTAAAGTTATCTGTGTTTTCTGATACTCATGGGTGTCCTCTGTGAAAGGGTCATTTGACCCTAAGTTGTCATGGCCCACAGGTTGAAAACCACTGATCAAGAAGGGTTTTCTTGTATGTCCTCTTAGCTTCTGTACAAGTATCAATTTGTGAAGATGTTTTGGAAAGAAGTTGAGGGATATAAATCATAAAAAACTGAAATCACTATGGAACATAAAAAATAAACATAGCTGACTTCTCACCTTTCATAATGAAATTGACATGCTATGATCAGTAATCAAAAATAACAATAAAGCATTCTTTCTTTTCTCCTAACACTAATGTGAACTATCAGAAATCTAAGAAATTTCCCAATTGCCCAGGCTGCTACAATCACTGTTAGGTTTTTCAGGTACTAAATTTGTCCCAAATAACTTTGCCTTTGATAATCTATCCTTCTGTACCCTAGTGATCTCTGCGACAACATGTGAATCCTAACCTGTTATTTTACATTACAAAAATGGCTTCCTGTCCTTTTGTGATGGCTGAGAGGCCAACAGGGGACTGATCCAGACTCCATGAATGCAGTACCAGTGAGGAGGCCACAGAAATCACTGGGGCCCAACAAGAAAATTTTTATAACATTTATTTATGAATGTAAGTTGATATATGAAAATCAATAACTAAAATGTCTCTTGTTGAATAGGGCCATGCTCTTAAATATACACAGATCCTATTAGGTTTTAGAACATGAGTAAATTTTAAGTATAGAAATGAAAAATATGATATACAAATAGGTATATATAGATGCATTTGTGCATACATACATGGAGAAACATAAATACATATGAGTAGATTGTGTCTTGGTATTCTCATGTATATTCATTCATATGAAGGCAAAATCCCATCCAATCATGGAAAATGTCTTAGAGGTGCTAAGATATAACTGAGCCTTGAAAGAATTGAAAGGCACAAGACGGAGCAGATGGAGGCTACCCAGGCACAGGGAGCTCGTGATAAGAGTGGAGGAAGGACAGAGACGAGATCTATTGCCAGGTGAGCCAGTGATGACAGATGGGCACAATGGGGGAAGGCAAAGGACAATAGGCCCAGTTATTTTGATTCAATTATGTTGATTAAGACTATTAAAGATCAATGTCAGCAAGTTACTAGGGATTCATTCATTGCAGACATGATTTCATTCATTTTGTCAGCACTTCCAAGAGAAAGACTGGTGTATAATGACATATATTCAATTATGGACAAATAGAAATTATTTTCACACATAGGAACCCCTCACAGCATAGTAAATCATATTCATGATATAGATATGGATACATAAGATATTACAAATAAAATACCAAGCTCCTCAGGTCCCTAAACTTGGGATCTGTCCTTAGCATTTTCTGCCCACTTTTAACAAAAATCCTGTTATAACAGTTTAGCAAAAGTTCCTCTCTGTTTATAATTTTGCTTCTGTTTTGTTTGTTTTTAACACAGGGTTTCTCTATGTTAACAGTCCTGGGTGTCCTAGAACTCACTCTGTAGACCAGGCTGGCCTCAAACTCACAGAGATCTACCTGTCTCTGCCTCCCTAGTGCCGGGATTAAAGCGGTGTACCACAAGCACCTGGCTTCTTTTTAACTTTTAATATATTTATTATTTGCATTTTATTTTATAAATATTGTGCCTACTTTCATGTGTCAGATCCATGAAAACTGGAGCTATAGACTGTTTGTAAGTTCCCATGTGGGAACCTCACTTCTCTGCAAAAGCAGCAAGTACTCTTACCTGCCAAGCACACCCCCTCACTGTTGATTTTGGTCAAATTCTTCTTTTTTCCACCCATACTATCTTATAATCCTGGCCTGCTCTCAGCAAGAGCCCTATTTTGGCCTAACAAGAATCCCTCAAAAACCAGGGACACTTAGACACAGTTGATAGCAATGCAGTATAGCTATTACCAAATCTGAACAGAGATTCTGCAAAAAAAGTGAAAATAGATCTATCATGCAATCTAGCTCTATCATTGCTGCATATTTGCCCAGAGGAATCTAAGTGAGAATAACAGAGATGCTCACTCTCTGTTTACTGAAGCACAGTCAACAACAGCTAAACTACAGGACCTAGAGGTCCATCATCAGATGACTAGTAAAAGAAAATGTGGTATGTAACAATGGCTTCCTTCAGCTGCAAAACTGAACAACAGTGTGCTACTTCAGGAAAATGGATGGGACTGGAAACCATCACACCAAACAAAATAACTTACATACACTGTGTGTGTGTGTGTGTGTGTGTGTGTGTGTGTGTGTGTGTGTGTAAGAGAGTGTGTGTAAGAGAGAGGAGGCAAGCTGGGCGGTGGTGGCGCACGCCTTTAATCCCAGCACTCGGGAGGCAGAGGCAGGTGGATCTCTGTGAGTTCGAGGCCGGGCTGGACTGACAGACTCCAAAACAATACAGAGAAACCCTGTCTCGTAAAACCAAAAGAGAGAGAGAGAGAGAGAGAGAGAGAGAGAGAGAGAGAGAGAGGAGGCAAAGAGTGAGAGAGAGAAATGGAAACTATGTAGAGGGTGGAAAGGACTTGTTTAATGGGGAGTGAGAGTACGAGAGGATAATATGAGAGAATATTGCATATTCTTTCTTATACAGAGAAATTAGATGTGTGTATGTGTGTGTATATATGTGTGTGTGTGGTTATGTGTATGTGGTTGTATGTGTGTGAGTGTGTGTGGGTGTGTGAGTGTACGTGGGGTATGTGGACATGCATGAATTCAGAAGGTAAACTAGAGAGATTAAGGGAACCATTGGGAAGAAGGTATGGGTATTACAAAGGGCAGTAGAGAAACAAATATAAAATAAAATTATTTATATATATGTATATAACCTACTACTTTCTATGTTCACTAATAATAATTATGTAAAAGACTATATAGCCAAGATAAGGACTTAATCAATGTGCCCAGTAATGGATATATTGTTTTATAGTTTAGTGTCATTTTTTCTTCTTTATTAAAAAATATTTTGATCATTCTTTTCCTTCCTACAACTCCTCTTAGATTCTCTCCATCTCCCTCCCCACAAAAACACCAACACAAAAAATAAAATGTGTACACACACAAAACAAACAAAAATAAAACCAGCCAATTTCTATTGGCCAACTCTTCCTGGGCAAGGTGCCTGCCCTGGAGTGTGGTTGATATACCCAGGGACATTCCATTGGAGAAAACTGATTTTCCCCTCCCAAGCAGGTGTCAATTGCAAATAGCTTCTAGGTTAGGGGTGGGGTGCTATGTCTACTTCCTCTTCTCAGTACGGGGGTTTTTGTCTGGTGTGAACCTCTGCAGGTCTTGTACCTGCTGTCACAGTCTCTGTGAGTTTATATGTGTACCAGTCCTATTATGTCCAGAAGACTCTGTCTCTTTGGCATCGTCTATCACCTCTGGTTCTCTGAATCTTTCCACCCCTTTTACATAGATCCCTGAGCCCTGAGGGAAGGCTTTGATGACGACATCCCATTTAGAACTATGTGCTCCAAGGTCTCAGTCTCTGCACACTGTCCAGTTGTGAGTCTCTGTGTTAACACTGTAAGAAGCTTCTCTGATGAGGATAGGTCTATTAAAAAAATCATACCATAGGTTTGCTGTTTCCTCTCGATAATTTCTCATCAACAGTCTCACTGTGCTTTTTAGCTTCCAGCCTCGATTGTCCTTGTACTTGGGAGTTGAATTAGACTTTTCTTTCCTCCTACAAAATCCCATTGTAACACACACACACACACACACACACACACACACTTTGACATGAGTAAAGTCTTTCTTATCTTCTTAAAAACAAAACAGGTTTCTTTAATTAACTCGTTCACCATCCCATCTGTTTCCTGCCAGGCTGCTGATAGATACATGGCATAAAAACACATTCTGGTTGAGGACTCAGGAAATGAAACCAGAATGCTTCAGATCTTCACACACTACTATCTAATGCTTAAGCCCTGGGTCCACTGTTCCTTCGCCTAAGATTCAATGTGATCTGATCTACTGTTGCATTGAGTTTGAGCATCAGGAGTTCAGGAGCGCCAGGGAGCAGTTTCTTCTTTACTGGAGCCTTGGAGCCAAACCCCAAGATCCTTACCTCACACCAGAGCCACACAAATGTAGGTCAGTTTAGCTCACCTGTCATTGTCACACTTGACTAGAACGCGCAAGATGGCTGCCAGGTTTGGGCACCATCACAGCCTCATTCTCTTTCCTGTATATGTAGGTGGGGCCATTGCCAGAATGCATCTTTCTGCCATTGGCAGCCAGAGGCTGTTCCAGGGCTGTCTTGCAAGGTTTGAGCCACGTAGAACAGGGTGGCTAGACCACACACATTACATATGTGTGATGGTGTGCTAGTGCCAATTAGCAGCATGTGGTGTTGATCCTATTTCAAAACTACTCGACAGTCAGCTGCACCATGGGAGAGAAGGATGGAAAGCAGATCAGAGGTAACTTGGAGGCAGAGTGCCATGTGGTACTATATTGTTAGAGAGAACTGCAGCCCATCTGAGGAACAGGGCTATAAGAACAAAAGCATGGCAGAAAAAACACAGTGCTTACAGGGTTAGAGAAATGCCTCTTGCTTCAAACACACTGACAAGACACACGAGCTATGAAGTCTGGTAGTACTATCCATGGATAGGGGAATGGCTGCTCTGATAACCTGGCACGTTCAAGTCTCTAGTGCGAGCATTACCGTCTCAGAGAAGGGTATCACAGACAACTGCCAGACAGCCAAGACAGAGGCAGGTTGAATGCTACAGCACAGGAATGGTGGGAAAGGTATACAGATAGGGATACCCTCCTGAAAAAGACTATGGCAACAAACAACCCACCTCCTGTTTCTAGCAGACACTGCAGTTTAGTTTATTGCATCTGTTTCAGTCTCTTCATGTACCTTTCTGTGTTGCAGAAGCTCAAATGTGAAAGCAACCCCATTTAGAGGCTTCCTGCATCTGAGGTCTTGGTTGGGATTTAGGTTCTAGCAATTCATTCCAGATATAAATAGAGAATTATTATGAAGAGAGATGGGAAGGTGGCCAGCTTTCAGGTTGCTGGGGCAAACCATGACACAGACAGGATGACTCTATAAGGAGGCTTCCTGCTTCCAATGTCTGCGGCAGAGGCAGTCACCTACTCACACTCTGCAGAGGCAGTATGACTGCCAGGGCTTCCCTGGGGCTTCTCAAGTCCTGCCCAATGGGTTGCTTTGGTTTTCTTCTTTTTGTTTTGGTTTTGGTTTGGGTTTTGGTCAGACACCTACATCTTGTACCAAATCCCTTTCTGCTTCAGTCAGTTATGATGGTTGCTACTTTTTCTTTGGAAGATAATCCTAACACACTATTCAACTATCTTCATTTCACCCCATTTTCTATGAGAAAGGACAACAGAGAGAGAGAGAGAGAGAGAGAGAGAGAGAGAGACAGACAGACAGACAGACGGAGACAGAGACAGAGACCAGAGATGGGAGGGGAGAGGGAGGAGAGAAAGAGAGAGTCTTTAAGATGTGTGAAGAGCCTGGAGTGAGCAAGAGGGAAATCCTCACATCCCCTCATCACATGAAATGTGTTGGCAGTAAAAGGCAGAAAAGTGGCCAGATGAAGAATGAGCCAGAAAAGACTTCTGCACATTTTTTTCTTTTTAAAAAAATGTGTTCATATATTCAGGAAATGCATAAAACCTTGGAGATGAACACTTGCATACTCTAAAACTCTACAAGCAAACTAGAAACAAAGAAACTGAGACTTTGCTCCATTTGAGGGCATTTGCCTGAGCCATGAGACCACATGCTCTTTCTGGATGGCATGGGGAGCAGCGTAGAGAAGAAGAGAAAGGAAAGATGGGGTAAAACCTGAAAGCTGAGTGCCACATAAACAGGCGTGCAACTTGTCTTTTCTTTGTGACTGTTTAAGCCAACCCCACACCTTATGACAGTTAAAATTAATTCACTTGAAGCTTGGAGTCTGGAAGACTGAGGATGAAGGGCTGGCCCATGGAACCTCTGATGGCTTTGAAATATGAACCATTTCATGACTCTCTCCTAAACCCTGATGGTGGCCAGGAAGCGTTTGTGCTCCTTGCCTTATAGCAACATGGCCCCAATCTCTAGCTGCACTGTCATCTGGAATTCTTTCTATGGCAGGGTCTGAGTCTTTTCTTCATAAATAGGTACTAGAAATGGTGACAGAGAGCCCACTCTCCTCTAGCATTCTGTCTCAATTTCTTCTAGAGGTAAATGAGATTCAGAGTTCACTTTATCTTTGAGGGAACATAATTTCCTCTTTGAGAGAAAAAGATTGGAGTTCCCCTTGGAGTCATTCTGTTGTTCAGCTTCTATATACTAGTTCATTACAAGTTAATAAAAATTAGCTCAACTTCGCTCAAGGGACCATGCCCCGTTTTCAGCTGATCCTTCTGTTGCCTTTGAAACGACTAACTCTAGTAGCCTCCTGACACTTGGGATGTTCTGCTGAAAACTGAAATGCATCACTGGAAGCAAGAAAACCATAGGCTCTCAATCTTCCTAGTGCTGCAACCAGTTAGTACAAGTCCTCATGCTGCGGTGACTCCCAACCGTAAAGTTGTTCTCACTGCTACTTCACAACTGTAATTTTGCAACTGTTATGAATCATAATGTAAATAGGTCAAATGCAGGAAATCTGATATGTGAAACCTGTAAACGGGTCATTTGAGCCCCAAAGGGGTCATGATGCACAGGTTGAGAGTCACTGAAACAAAGGGAAATTAAATGACTCAAGATATTTAAGGAATGCTATTCTCATCAACTGAGAGACCCAAATCTTTATTTTTATTTAAATTAGAAACAAGCTTGCTTCACATGTCAATCCCAGCTCCCTCTCCCTTCCTCTCCCTCCCCTCCTCCCCTGATGCCCACAACTTCACCAAATCCCCACCCAGTCCCCACTTCTCTCCCCAGGGAAGGTGAGGCCCTCCATGGGGGATATCCAAAGTCTGTCATATCATCTAGGACAGGGTCTAGACCCTCCCCCATGTGTCCAGGCTGAGAGAGCATCCCTCCATGTGAAATAGGCTCCCAAAGTCAATTCCTATGCCAGGGATAAATACTGATCTACTACCTGAGGCCCCATAGATTGCCAAGGCTTCCTCACTGACACCAAATTTAGGGGATCAGTCCCATGCTGGCCTCTTAGCCATCAGTCTGAGGTCCATGAGCTCCACCTTGTTCAAGTCAGCTGTTTCTGTGGATTTCACCTGCCCAGTTTTGACCCATTTGCTTATCACTCCTCCCTCTCTGCAACTGGGTTCCAGGAGTTCAGTTCAGTGTTTAGCAGTGGGTGTCTGCCTCTGCTTCCATCAGTCATTGGATGAAGGTTCTAGGATGGCATATAAGGTAGTCATCAAACTCAATATCAGGGAGAGACATTTAAGGTAGCCACTATTGCTTAGATTGCCAGTTGGTGTCATCCTTGTAGATCTCTGGAAATCTCACAAGTTCCAGATCTCTCCTCAAACCTATAATGAGTCAATCTATTATGGTATCTCTCATCCTGCTCTCC
The DNA here is from genome assembly GCF_017639785.1 of Mesocricetus auratus. NCBI lineage: Eukaryota > Metazoa > Chordata > Mammalia > Rodentia > Cricetidae > Mesocricetus > Mesocricetus auratus. Next base: position 21,971,301 of record NW_024429196.1, on the reverse strand, counting down.
TCTGTTCTTACCCCGACTCAACCTTCCTGCTCCCCCATGTCTTCTCCCCTCCTCTTCTCCCCCTCTCTTTCTCTCAGCTCCCTCTCCCCTCCCCTCCTTCCCTGTTCCCAATCTTCTCAGGAGATCCTGTTCCATTCCCCTTCTCCAGGGTACAATGCATATCTCTCTTAGGGTCCTCTCTGTTTCCCAGAATCTCTGGCAGTGGGATTGTAGGCTGGCACTCCCCTGCGCCATATCTAAAAATCAATATAGGAGTGAGTACACACCATGTTTCTCTTTTTGTGACTGGGTTGCATCACTTAGGATGCTTTTTTTATAGTGTCATACATTTGCCTACAAATTTCAAGATTCCATTGTTTTTTTTTCCACTGAATAGTAATCCATTGTGTAAATGTACCATGTTTTCTCTATCCACTCTTCAGTTGAGGGGCATCTAAGTTATGTCCAGGTTCTGGCTATTACAAATAATGCTGCTATGAACATAGTGGAACAGATGAATGCACATCTTTTGGGTATATGCCTAAGAGTGGAATTGCTGGGTCTTGTGGTAGACCGATTCCCATTTTCCTGAGGAATCTCCATACTGATTTCCAAAGTGGCTGTATGAGTTGGCACTCCCAGCAACAGTGGAGGTGTGTTCCCCTTTCACCACATCCTCTACAGCTTAAACTGTCCTTGGTGTTTTTTATTTTAGCCATTCTGGCAGGAATAAGATGTTATCTCAGAGTTGTTTTGATTTGCATTTCCCAGATTGCTAGGGATGTTGAGCACTTTCTTAAGTGTCTATCAGCCATTTTAGGGATGGGGGATGGTGGGGGGGTGGGGGAGGAGGGGAGGGAGAGGGAACTGTGGTTGACATGTAAAATAAGCTATTTAAAATTAAAATTAAAAAAAACTTCTAAAAAAAGAGAATTCTCTAATTTAGTTCTGTACCCCACTTTTTAATTGGATCTTTTGGTGTTTATAGACTTGCTTGTTGAGTTCTTTGTAAATTTTGGAGATCAGCCCTCTGTCAGATGTGGGGTTAGTGAATATCTTTTCCTGCTCTGTGGGTTGCCTTTTTGTCTTGTTGACTGTCTTTTGCCTTAGAGAAGTTTCTCAGTTTCAGGAGGTCCCATTTATTAATTGTTGATCTCAGTGTCTGTGATACTGGTGTTATGTTCAGGAAGCAGTCTCTTGTACCAATTCGTCCAAGAGTACCTCCCACTTTCTCTTCTAAGAGGTTCATTGTGGCTGGGTTTATGTTGAGGTCTTTGATCCATTTGGACTTAAATTTTGTGCATGGTGATAGACATGGATCTATCTGCAGTCTTCTACATGTCACCCTCCAGCTATGCCAGCACCATTTATTGAAGATGCTTTCTTTTTTCCATTGTATAATTTTAGGTTATTTGTCAAAGTTCATAGTATTCATAGGTTTGTGGGTTAACATCAGGGCTTTCAATTACATTCCATTAGTCTACCTGTCCATTTTTGTGCCAATACCAAGCTGTTTTCAAGACTATAGCTCTATAACAGAGCTTGAAGTTCAGGATGGTGATGCCTCCAGAAGTTCCTTTATTGCTTTGGCTATACTGGGTCTTTTGTTTTTCCATATAAAGTTGATTATTGTTCTTTCAAGGTCTGTGAAGAATTGTGCAGGTATTTTGATGGGGATTGCATTTGAATCTGTATATTGCTTTTGGAAAGATTGTCATTTTTACTATGTTGATCCTACCTATCCAAGAGCATGGAACATCTTTCCATTTTCTGGTATCTTATTTAATTTCTTTCTGTAAAGACTCAAGGTTCTTGCTATGCAGATCTTTCACTTGTTCAATTAGTGTTACCCCAAGATATTTTATGTTGTGTGTGGCTATTGTAAAGGGTGATGTTTCTCTGAATTCTTTCTCAGTCTGTATATAGTAGGACTACTGATTCTTTTGAGTTAATCTTGTATCCTGCCACTTTTCTGAAAGTGTTTTTCAACTGTAGAAGTTTCCATGTAGCATTTTTCGGGTCATTTATGTAAACTATCATATCATCTGCAAATAGTGAAAGTTTGACTTCTTCCTTTCCAATTTGTATCCCCTTGATCTCCTTTTGTTGTCTTATTGCTCTAACTAGAACTTCAAGTACAATATTGGAGAGATACGGAGAGAATGGACAATGTTGTCTTGTTCCTGATTTTAGAGGAATCTCATTGAGTTTCTCTCCACTTAGTTTGATGTTGGCTATATATTACTTTTATTATGTTCAGGTATGTTCCTGTTATCCAGGATCTCTCCAGGACCTTTATCATGAAGGGGTGCTGGATTTTGTCAAAGGCTTTTTTAGCATCTAGTGAGATGATCATGTAGTTTTTCTTTTTCAAACTGTTTATATGGTGGATTACATTGATGGATTTTCATATGTTGAACCATGCCTGCATCCCTTGGATGATGCCTACTTGATCATGGTAGATGATTTTTCCTATGTGTTCTTGGATTCAATTTGCCAATATTTTATTGAGTATTTTTGCATCAATGTTCATGAGCTATATTGGTCTGTCGTTCTCTTTCTTAGTTGTGTCTTTGTGTGAATTGGGTACCAAGGTAATAGAAGTCTCCTAAAAAGAGTTTGGCAATGAACCTTCTGATTCTGTTGTGTGGAACACTTTGAGGAGTATTAGTATTAGCTGCTCTTTGACTTTCTGGTAGAATTCTGTGCTAAAGCCATCTTGGCCTGGCTTTTTTTATTGGGAGACTTTTGATGATTGCTTCTATTTCATTAGGGATTATAGGTCTGTTTAAATTGCTTATCTGTTCTTGATTTAATTTTGGTAAGCGATATCTATCGAGAAAATTGTCCATTTCCTTTAAATTTTCTAATTTTGTGGAGTACAGGTTTTCAGAGTATGACCTGAAGATTCTCTGGATTTCCTCTGTGTCTGTTGTTATGTCCCACTTTTCATTCCTGATTTTGTTAATTTGAATGTTCTGCCTTTTGGTCAGGTTGGTCTATGTCAAAGCACATTTGTGCATGTCACCTCAGGGACATGCCCCCAGTGACTTACTTCCTCCAGAGAGGCCTAGTTGCTAGGATTTCATGGCCTCACCAAATAACACCACCTCCTGGGAACCCAGGCTTCAGTGCATGGGCTGATGGAAGAAGAGGCAGACTCCCTTGGTTAAGTACTGAGCTGAACTCAAGAAAGCCAGTAACAGAGAGTGAGGACTGATGATCAAAGGGATTAAGACTGGGCTGGTTTAACCCCCAGAAACAGCTGACCAGACAAAGGTTAACTCTTGAATCCCAGGCATCAGCCTGGGAATCCAGCATGGGACTGATCAAGACCCCCTGAATCTGGGTGTCAGTGAGGAGGCCTAGGTAATCTATTGAGCCTTGGGAAGCAGATCAGTACCCATCCCAAGTATACACACGGACTTTGGACTCCCATAGAACAATGTGAGGTGCACTCTCACCCTGAACTCTTGGGGAAGGGTCTAGGCCCTGCCCTATATGAAATGACAGACTATGGACACCCCCATGGAGGGCCTCACCCTCCCTGGGGGAATGAGGGGATAACGGGGGGGGGGAGGGGAGGGGAGGGAAAGAGAGAGGGACCTGGAACTGACTTGTAAAGCAACCTTGTTTCTTATCTAAATTTAAACTGGAAAATAAAATAAAAAAGAAAGTCACTGTTTCGAGAGTGGAAAGACAACTGGCAGAGCAGAAGAAGGTGTGTTCATAGACACAGCTGACGAGCGACTCCTATCTGGATTCCATTAGGGATTCCTGCCAATCGATAAGTAAACTGCAAATTAGCTGATAGAAAAACTGACAAACCTGGAACTGACATTTCACCAAACAAGACTTCCACATGCCAGTAAATATATGTCCCTCAGCCCTGTCATGAGAGCAATGCAAATTAAAGCTACGGTGTGACATCACCGTGCGCCCACTAGAATGGAGAAAACAAAAAGAGAAAGAGGTGTAATTATCAGGTATTGGTAAGAGTCTAAAGCAAGCCAATCATTCACATGCTGCTGGTATGAGTGCCCAATGTTGCAGGAACAATATTACTGGACTCAGTAAGTAAAGTGAGGTTTATTCAGGGAGACATCACTTACACGCAATGCAAGACCGGCTGCCCTCTGTGACCCAATCGCAAGCAAGAGAGAGGGAGTCTGTCCAGGACCCCAGACCAAACACCACCTGCTCACGTGTGCACCTGTGACCACACCCAAATGGAAATTGTGAAGTCAATCAAACATACACACTTTAGGAAGCTTCTGAAACTTACAAGCTTCACAAAGCTCCTTCTCCATGTGATTTAAGCACAGCTGCAAGGGGGAAGAGACTGACCAGCTGAATTGCCTGCATGTTCGTGAGTCATTATCCATAATGGGGTGGAAGTTTGGGTGCTACCCTGCCCTTGAGTCACCCACAATGCTATATATGTAGCTCCAATAGACCTTCCAATTCAGTGAGCCAGACTTGGATGAATGTCTTTGGTATTTTGTTGCTATTACATCTAGGATGAATGGGTGCTTATTCATTCTGCACCAGGCAAAGGCAGACATCAATGATCAAGGCAGTACCACTTAGGATGGCTGAAGGTGATGGTCCCCTGAGAGACAGTAAGGGGCAAAGTAGACAGTGCTGTCTCATCAATTCTCCACATATCATGGGTTTAGAGCTACTTTCTAGGCTGTTATGCCTTCATCACTTCTAGCTTGCCTAGAAAGTAGGCATGTTGTCCAGGCCCTAGAGAAATCATCAGGCTCAGCGTGGACAGCCCTCGGTGCACAGAGGAATGGCAAATGATATATATGTCGTACCAGCTCAAATCCATGCTTGCTATGTTCACTTGTCTTTCAAGGTAGTACCTGATCATAACCTAAAATGATTTAAAAAAAAAGTGCCTCCACTGGGGCTGTCCATTGTAGTGACAATAGCCAGAAAACTATCAGGTAGCAATGAAAAGCATTGCAGCTTTACAGGCTTATTGCTGAAACTGGTAGAAACCATGGTTAGGATTTCTGTAGCCTTTTTTTTAGTTTATATTGTGGGTAATAACCCAGATATTCTTCCCGAGCAGACTCTGAGCCCTTGTTACGCTGTGATTGTCGCCATTATTGGACTTTTCTAGTCAATACTTTGAAAGTATGGACAAGCTCCTGATGGATTCCCTGGTTTCCAGACATACTCCTGTGCTGTGGTCCAAATGACAATTTAAATGACCAAATGTCATGTTGAAGTTTAATATTTATTGTGAGGGTATTAAGAAGTCAGACCCTTCAAGAAGTGATTAAGTCATGGACACTGATGAATGGATGAGGAATTTTATCATAAAGGACTCATAAGAGTGAGTTTTATCTCTCTTTTGCCATATTGAAGACACAGTCAAGAGGGATCTAACTAGACATGAACACTTTGATTGTTCAGGCTTCAAATTTTTGGGAATAAATTTCCATACTTTATAAATTATCCTAGCAAAATAGACCCAGATATCTTCTTTACCCCATTGTGCAAGAGCAGCCCTAACATTATGTGATAATCAGTGTCAGTTACCATTATAAGAAACATGATTCCTTTGTCTACTAAACTAGTGGTTCTAGGAGCTCCAAATAGCCAAGAGGTAGCCATGGGTTTACTTTGAGTGTTGTCCTTTTCAGGTATCCTCTGATAGAATCCCTCACCCCAAAGAGAACCTAAAGTTGTGAGTCCATGAGATTGAAGTTTCTCAGAGGTCACTTGGTTGATAAGATGAGCTACTTCTACATCTGCCCATGACTGTCAAACTCATTTGATTTATTTCCCTGGGACCCAGCATCATTAGTTCATAGTCCATAGTACACCACTCCTTTCTTATTTAGGATTTCTATTGCTGTGATAAAAAAACACAATGAAAAGGAAATTGGAGAGGAGGGGTTTACTTTTGCTTATACTTCCATATTAACAATCTATTATCAAAGGCAGTCAGGGGCACATTAGCTCCTGAGTTAGGACAAATTTCTTCAGTTATTCTTACAATCATTCTTTTGGGGACTAATGTTTTCTTTTATCCCATCATAGCAGATCACTTCACCAACTTCATCAACAATGTCTGATCACTTACCTAACCTCTTAAATGGTCCCCATGGCAGCTTATTATTTGTAGCCAACAAATTCTTCCACCAGCCAAAATCCTGTGCATATAAAACAAAGCTTTCCATAGAGAAGTAGCACTTGGAGTCTCAGTTTGAGATTCACAGTCCAGGACTGGCTCTTCCGCTCATCCTTCTGGGATACCCAGAAACAGACACCAAAAGGTAGAAAGAGATTTTCCTGGAGTGTCGTGGACTTCCAGAGACTGGTTGGCCCACAGAGGACTCATATCCCCCTCTGGAACACTGGGCAGATTTCTTGGGAGAATGTCCTTCCTCAACCAATCCCAGTTACAAGAGCTTGAAAAATGGTCTGAGTTCACACCAAGCTTGTCTGCCTCCACCAGGGAAGCAGGCCAGACTAGCTGGACTTCTCTTCATTCTCTTCATTACCACAAAGTTATTAGAAGAAACCTAGTAAATCAACACGTTCCAATGTGCTGGTTCCAGCTTGCTTACTCTCCTCAAGCTTAGAGTAGGTGTAAAAAAAAAGTGTCCTGAAGTCACATGCAAGAGACAGATAAAAAGTGCAATTCAGTTGCTGTGATTAGACCCGAAACCCCTAGGATTCTGTTTGTTTTAGAGTGGGGTTCACCACAATCATGCAGTTGCCGTTTGACTTCCCTCCACAGCTTAAGCCACAGTCTGCTTTTCAGACAACTTGTTTAATTCAAAGGAGGGTCAGCCCTATTCAAAGAGCAGCACTGGACTCCTGCACCAGCCACATACATCCCCTGTGGCTTGGGTTAGAAACCATCTGGATTGCACAGGATCTCACCACTACAGGTAGAGCCTGTATTCTGGCAGATGTCAGCATCATCTGTTGTGTGTTTCTGCAGAAGCTCACATATTTTCTGTCAAGCCCACATTTGCTACAACGCATCATGATTCTTCAACTCTGTCAAAGTGTCTCAGAATTCTATCAACCTCACCCCATGAACAACTTCTTCTTCAATGTCATGGTACATGGGTTGTTGAGGGAACATAAACACACATGAAAAAATCCTTTTTAAAATCCAAGACATAACCAAGCTTAGCCAAACTTCTGTGGTCAGGGAGTGTGGCTTCTCTTTCTGCCATGCTTCTTTTCCCAAGTCCCAATTCACAGGTGATACGATGAAAACCTGTATGGCACTCAGTAAAAGCCACAGACTGTTCCACTTTCAATAGCTGGCTTGTTCTCTGTGGGTTTTCCATTTAGTCCCTCTTAGACTTGGGATGTGTCAAAATATGGGCTAAGCAATAGCAGTCTCCCTACTGTGGTAACTGTCACATTGCTGCTGCTGGTGGTATTTGCTCCACTACCACAGCAGGAGAGTGACTGTTCACAAACCTGTCACATCCTATACAAGGGACTTCACTACACAGACAATCTATTTTGCCTCTTATGGTCTCAAGCCACCTTTCCAAACACTTCAATTGCAAGATGAAAATTCCCAGAGATACAAAAGTTGACAAATTTAAAATTTATCCAACATGGAACAAGACATTTAGATTATCCAATATTATCCAAACACAGTTGAGCAAGGAAGAAAATATGGCATAGTTTTACATTTTTGCAAAATCAAAGGTTTGACTGCAAAAACATCTGAATTCTCACAATTACTCCTACATTCAATTGATCTGAAATATCCCATATTTTGTAGTCTCTGGAAAATTCTACCAAATACTTATGGGACAATGAAAATGAAAAAAGCCAATGTATCCTCTGTTTTTTTGTTAGGAATAGCTTTGACACTGAAGATACCCTAAGAACAGGCAGAACAGATCCAGAGGTTATGAGTACACTGTGGCAGAGGGCAGTATAGATCCAGTGGTTATGACTACACTGTGGCAGAGGGCAGTATAGATCCAGAGGTTATGAGTACACTGTGGCAGAGGGCAGTATAGATCCAGAGGTTATGACTACACTGTGGCAGAGGGCAGTATAGATCCAGAGGTTATGAGTACACTGTGGCAGAGGGCAGTACAGATCCAGAGGTTATGAGTACACTGTGGCAGAGGGCAGTATAGATCCAGAGGTTATGACTACACTGTGGCAGAGGGCAGTACAGATCCAGTGGTTATGAGTACACTGTGGCAGAGGGCAGTACAGATCCAGAGGTTATGAGTACACTGTGGCAGAGGGCAGTATAGATCCAGTGGTTATGACTACACTGTGGCAGAGGGCAGTATAGATCCAGAGGTTATGACTACACTGTGGCAGAGGGCAGTACAGATCCAGAGGTTATGACTACACTGTGGCAGAGGGCAGTACAGATCCAGAGGTTATGACTACACTGTGGCAGAGGGCAGTACAGATCCAGAGGTTATGACTACACTGTGGCAGAGGGCAGTACACATCCAGAGGTTATGAGTACACTGTGGCAGAGGGCAGAACAGATCCAGAGGTTATGACTACACTGTGGCAGAGGGCAGTATAGATCCAGAGGTTATGAGTACACTGTGGCAGAGGGCAGTACAGATCCAGAGGTTATGAGTACACTGTGGCAGAGGGCAGTACAGATCCAGAGGTAATGACTACACTGTGGCAGAGGGCAGTACAGATCCAGAGGTTATGAGTACACTGTGGCAGAGGGCAGTATAGATCCAGAGGTTATGAGTACACTGTGGCAGAGGGCAGTACAGATCCAGAGGTTATGAGTACACTGTGGCAGAAAGCAGTACAGATCCAGAGGTTATGTGTACACTGTGGCAGAGGGCAGTACAGATCCAGTGGTTATGAGTACACTGTGGCAGAGGGCAGTACAGATCCAGAGGTTATGACTACACTGTGGCAGAGGGCAGTATAGATCCAGTGGTTATGACTACACTGTGGCAGAGGGCAGTATAGATCCAGAGGTTATGAGTACACTGTGGCAGAGGGCAGTATAGATCCAGTGGTTATGAGTACACTGTGGCAGAGTGCAGTATAGATCCAGTGGTTATGAGTACACTGTGGCAGAGGGCAGTACAGATCCAGAGGTTATGAGTACACTGTGGCAGAGGGCAGTACAGATCCAGAGGTTATGAGTACACTGTGGCAGAGGGCAGTACAGATCCAGAGGTTATGAGTACACTGTGGCAGAGGGCAGTACAGATCCAGAGGTTATGACTACACTGTGGCAGAGGGCAGTACAGATCCAGAGGTTATGAGTACACTGTGGCAGAGGGCAGTACAGATCCAGAGGTTATGACTACACTGTGGCAGAGGGCAGTATAGATCCAGAGGTTATGACTACACTGTGGCAGAGGGCAGTACAGATCCAGTGGTTATGACTACACTGTGGCAGAGGGCAGTACAGATCCAGAGGTTATGACTACATTGTGGCAGAGGGCAGTATAGATCCAGAGGTTATGAGTACCTGTGGCAGAGGGCAGTATAGATCCAGAGGTTATGACTACACTGTGGCAGAGGGCAGTATAGATCCAGAGGTTATGAGTACACTGTGGCAGAGTGCAGTATAGATCCAGAGGTTATGACTACACTGTGGCAGAGGGCAGTATAGATCCAGTGGTTATGAGTACACTGTGGCAGAGGGCAGTATAGATCCAGTGGTTATGACTACACTGTGGCAGAGGGCAGTATAGATCCAGAGGTTATGAGTACACTGTGGCTGAGGGCAGTACAGATCCAGAGGTTATGAGTACACTGTGGCAGAGGGCAGTACAGATCCAGAGGTTATGACTACACTGTGGCAGAGGGCAGTATAGATCCAGAGGTTATGTGTACACTGTGGCAGAGGGCAGTATAGATCCAGAGGTTATGAGTACACTGTGGCAGAGGGCAGCACAGATCCAGAGGTTATGAGTACACTGTGGCAGAGGGCAGTATAGATCCAGTGGTTATGAGTACACTGTGGCAGAGGGCAGTATAGATCCAGAGGTTATGACTACACTGTGGCAGAGGGCAGTATAGATCCAGAGGTTATGAGTACACTGTGGCAGAGGGCAGTATAGATCCAGTGGTTATGAGTACACTGTGGCAGAGTGCAGTATAGATCCAGTGGTTACGACTACACTGTGGCAGAGGGCAGTATAGATCCAGTGGTTATGAGTACACTGTGGCAGAGGGCAGTATAGATCCAGAGGTTATGAGTACACTGTGGCTGAGGGCAGTATAGATCCAGAGGTTATGAGTACACTGTGGCAGAGGGCAGTATAGATCCAGTAGTTATGAGTACACTGTGGCAGAGGGCAGTATAGATCCAGAGGTTATGACTACACTGTGGCAGAGGGCAGTATAGATCCAGAGGTTATGAGTACACTGTGGCAGAGGGCAGTATAGATCCAGAGGTTATGACTACACTGTGGCAGAGGGCAGTACAGATCCAGAGGTTATGAGTACACTGTGGCAGAGGGCAGTATAGATCCAGAGGTTATGAGTACCTGTGGCAGAGGGCAGTATAGATCCAGAGGTTATGACTACACTGTGGCAGAGGGCAGTATAGATCCAGAGGTTATGACTACACTGTGGCAGAGGGCAGTATAGATCCAGTGGTTATGAGTGCACTGTGGCAGAGGGCAGTATAGATCCAGAGGTTATGAGTACACTGTGGCAGAGGGCAGTACAGATCCAGAGGTTATGAGTACACTGTGGCAGAGGGCAGTATAGATCCAGAGGTTATGACTACACTGTGGCAGAGGGCAGTATAGATCCAGAGGTTATGACTACACTGTGGCAGAGGGCAGTATAGATCCAGAGGTTATGAGTACACTGTGGCAGAGGGCAGTATAGATCCAGTGGTTATGAGTACACTGTGGCAGAGGGCAGTTCCAGTGGTTATGAGTACACTGTGGCAGAGGGCAGTATAGATCCAGAGGTTATGACTACACTGTGGCAGAGGGCAGTATAGATCCAGAGGTTATGACTACACTGTGGCAGAGGGCAGTATAGATCCAGTGGTTATGAGTACACTGTGGCAGAAGGCAGTATAGATCCAGAGGTTATGTGTACACTGTGGCAGAGGGCAGTACAGATCCAGAGGTTATGAGTACACTGTGGCAGAGGGCAGTACAGATCCAGAGGTTATGAGTACACTGTGGCAGAGGGCAGTACAGATCCAGTGGTTATGAGTACACTGTGGCAGAGGGCAGTACAGATCCAGAGGTTATGACTACACTGTGGCAGAGGGCAGTACAGATCCAGAGGTTATGACTACACTGTGGCAGAGGGCAGTATAGATCCAGAGGTTATGACTACACTGTGGCAGAGGGCAGTATAGATCCAGAGGTATGACTACACTGTGGCAGAGGGCAGTATAGATCCAGTGGTTATGAGTACACTGTGGCAGAGGGCAGTATAGATCCAGAGGTTATGAGTACACTGTGGCAGAGGGCAGTATAGATCCAGAGGTTATGAGTACACTGTGGCAGAGGGCAGTATAGATCCAGAGGTTATGACTACACTGTGGCAGAGGGCAGTATAGATCCAGAGGTTATGACTACACTGTGGCAGAGGGCAGTATAGATCCAGAGGTTATGACTACACTGTGGCAAAGGGCAGTATAGATCCAGTGGTTATGAGTACACTGTGGCAGAAGGCAGTATAGATCCAGAGGTTATGTGTACACTGTGGCAGAGGGCAGTATAGATCCAGAGGTTATGAGTACACTGTGGCAGAGGGCAGTATAGATCCAGAGGTTATGAGTACACTGTGGCAGAGGGCAGTACAGATCCAGAGGTTATGACTACACTGTGGCAGGGGCAGTATAGATCCAGAGGTTATGACTACACTGTGGCAGAGGGCAGTATAGATCCAGAGGTTATGAGTACACTGTGGCAGAGGCCAGTATAGATCCAGAGGTTATGACTACACTGTGGCAGAGGGCAGTATAGATCCAGAGGTTATGACTACACTGTGGCAGAGGGCAGTATAGATCCAGAGGTGATGACTACACTGTGGCAGAGGGCAGTATAGATCCAGAGGTTATGACTACACTGTGGCAGAGGGCAGTACAGATCCAGAGGTTATGACTACACTGTGGCAGAGGGCAGTATAGATCCAGAGGTTATGTCTACACTGTGGCAGAGGGCAGTACAGATCCAGAGGTTATGACTACACTGTGGCAGAGGGCAGTACAGATCCAGAGGTTATGAGTACACTGTGGCAGAGGGCAGTACAGATCCAGAGGTTATGACTACACTGTGGCAGAGGGCAGTATAGATCCAGAGGTTATGACTACACTGTGGCAGAGGGCAGTACAGATCCAGTGGTTATGACTACACTGTGGCAGAGGGCAGTACAGATCCAGAGGTTATGACTACATTGTGGCAGAGGGCAGTATAGATCCAGAGGTTATGAGTACCTGTGGCAGAGGGCAGTATAGATCCAGAGGTTATGACTACACTGTGGCAGAGGGCAGTATAGATCCAGAGGTTATGAGTACACTGTGGCAGAGGGCAGTATAGATCCAGAGGTTATGACTACACTGTGGCAGAGGGCAGTATAGATCCAGTGGTTATGAGTACACTGTGGCAGAGGGCAGTATAGATCCAGTGGTTATGACTACACTGTGGCAGAGGGCAGTATAGATCCAGAGGTTATGAGTACACTGTGGCTGAGGGCAGTACAGATCCAGAGGTTATGAGTACACTGTGGCAGAGGGCAGTACAGATCCAGAGGTTATGACTACACTGTGGCAGAGGGCAGTATAGATCCAGAGGTTATGACTACACTGTGGCAGAGGGCAGTATAGATCCAGAGGTTATGAGTACACTGTGGCAGAGGGCAGCACAGATCCAGAGGTTATGAGTACACTGTGGCAGAGGGCAGTATAGATCCAGTGGTTATGAGTACACTGTGGCAGAGGGCAGTATAGATCCAGAGGTTATGACTACACTGTGGCAGAGGGCAGTATAGATCCAGAGGTTATGAGTACACTGTGGCAGAGGGCAGTATAGATCCAGTGGTTATGAGTACACTGTGGCAGAGTGCAGTATAGATCCAGTGGTTACGACTACACTGTGGCAGAGGGCAGTATAGATCCAGTGGTTATGAGTACACTGTGGCAGAGGGCAGTATAGATCCAGAGGTTATGAGTACACTGTGGCTGAGGGCAGTATAGATCCAGAGGTTATGAGTACACTGTGGCAGAGGGCAGTATAGATCCAGTAGTTATGAGTACACTGTGGCAGAGGGCAGTATAGATCCAGAGGTTATGACTACACTGTGGCAGAGGGCAGTATAGATCCAGAGGTTATGAGTACACTGTGGCAGAGGGCAGTATAGATCCAGAGGTTATGACTACACTGTGGCAGAGGGCAGTACAGATCCAGAGGTTATGAGTACACTGTGGCAGAGGGCAGTATAGATCCAGAGGTTATGAGTACCTGTGGCAGAGGGCAGTATAGATCCAGAGGTTATGACTACACTGTGGCAGAGGGCAGTATAGATCCAGAGGTTATGACTACACTGTGGCAGAGGGCAGTATAGATCCAGTGGTTATGAGTGCACTGTGGCAGAGGGCAGTATAGATCCAGAGGTTATGAGTACACTGTGGCAGAGGGCAGTATAGATCCAGAGGTTATGAGTACACTGTGGCAGAGGGCAGTATAGATCCAGAGGTTATGACTACACTGTGGCAGAGGGCAGTATAGATCCAGAGGTTATGACTACACTGTGGCAGAGGGCAGTATAGATCCAGAGGTTATGAGTACACTGTGGCAGAGGGCAGTATAGATCCAGTGGTTATGAGTACACTGTGGCAGAGGGCAGTTCCAGTGGTTATGAGTACACTGTGGCAGAGGGCAGTATAGATCCAGAGGTTATGACTACACTGTGGCAGAGGGCAGTATAGATCCAGAGGTTATGACTACACTGTGGCAGAGGGCAGTATAGATCCAGTGGTTATGAGTACACTGTGGCAGAAGGCAGTATAGATCCAGAGGTTATGTGTACACTGTGGCAGAGGGCAGTACAGATCCAGAGGTTATGAGTACACTGTGGCAGAGGGCAGTACAGATCCAGAGGTTATGAGTACACTGTGGCAGAGGGCAGTACAGATCCAGTGGTTATGAGTACACTGTGGCAGAGGGCAGTACAGATCCAGAGGTTATGACTACACTGTGGCAGAGGGCAGTACAGATCCAGAGGTTATGACTACACTGTGGCAGAGGGCAGTATAGATCCAGAGGTTATGAGTACACTGTGGCAGAGGGCAGTATAGATCCAGAGGTATGACTACACTGTGGCAGAGGGCAGTATAGATCCAGTGGTTATGAGTACACTGTGGCAGAGGGCAGTATAGATCCAGAGGTTATGAGTACACTGTGGCAGAGGGCAGTATAGATCCAGAGGTTATGAGTACACTGTGGCAGAGGGCAGTATAGATCCAGAGGTTATGACTACACTGTGGCAGAGGGCAGTATAGATCCAGAGGTTATGACTACACTGTGGCAGAGGGCAGTATAGATCCAGAGGTTATGACTACACTGTGGCAAAGGGCAGTATAGATCCAGTGGTTATGAGTACACTGTGGCAGAAGGCAGTATAGATCCAGAGGTTATGTGTACACTGTGGCAGAGGGCAGTATAGATCCAGAGGTTATGAGTACACTGTGGCAGAGGGCAGTATAGATCCAGAGGTTATGAGTACACTGTGGCAGAGGGCAGTACAGATCCAGAGGTTATGACTACACTGTGGCAGGGGCAGTATAGATCCAGAGGTTATGACTACACTGTGGCAGAGGGCAGTATAGATCCAGAGGTTATGAGTACACTGTGGCAGAGGCCAGTATAGATCCAGAGGTTATGACTACACTGTGGCAGAGGGCAGTATAGATCCAGAGGTTATGACTACACTGTGGCAGAGGGCAGTATAGATCCAGAGGTGATGACTACACTGTGGCAGAGGGCAGTATAGATCCAGAGGTTATGACTACACTGTGGCAGAGGGCAGTACAGATCCAGAGGTTATGACTACACTGTGGCAGAGGGCAGTATAGATCCAGAGGTTATGTCTACACTGTGGCAGAGGGCAGTACAGATCCAGAGGTTATGACTACACTGTGGCAGAGGGCAGTATAGATCCAGAGGTTATGACTATACTGTGGCAGAGGGCAGTCCAGATCCAGAGGTTATGACTACACTGTGGCAGAGGGCAGTACAGATCCAGAGGTTATGAGTACACTGTGGCAGAGGGCAGTACAGATCCAGAGGTTATGAGTACACTGTGGCAGAGGGCAGTACAGATCCAGAGGTTATGACTACACTGTGGCAGAGGGCAGTATAGATCCAGAGGTTATGAGTACACTGTGGCAGAGGGCAGTATAGATCCAGAGGTTATGACTACACTGTGGCAGAGGGCAGTATAGATCCAGAGGTTATGAGTACACTGTGGCAGAGGGCAGTATAGATCCAGAGGTTATGTGTACACTGTGGCAGAGGGCAGTACAGATCCAGAGGTTATGAGTACACTGTGGCAGAGGGCAGTACATATCCAGTGGTTATGAGTACACTGTGGCAGAGGGCAGTATAGATCCAGAGGTTATGACTACACTGTGGCAGAGGGCAGTACAGATCCAGAGGTTATGTGTACACTGTGGCAGAGGGCAGTATAGATCCAGAGGTTATGACTACACTGTGGCAGAGGGCAGTATAGATCCAGAGGTTATGACTACACTGTGGCAGAGGGCAGTACAGATCCAGAGGTTATGAATACACTGTGGCAGAGGGCAGTATAGATCCAGAGGTTATGTGTACACTGTGGCAGAGGGCAGTATAGATCCAGAGGTTATGAGTACACTGTGGCAGAGGGCAGTATAGATCCAGAGGTTATGACTACACTGTGGCAGAGGGCAGTATAGATCCAGAGGTTATGAGTACACTGTGGCAGAGGGCAGTATAGATCCAGAGGTTATGACTACACTGTGGCAGAGGGCAGTATAGATCCAGAGGTTATGACTACACTGTGGCAGAGGGCAGTATAGATCCAGTGGTTATGAGTACACTGTGGCAGAAGGCAGTATAGATCCAGAGGTTATGTGTACACTGTGGCAGAGGGCAGTACAGATCCAGAGGTTATGAGTACACTGTGGCAGAGGGCAGTATAGATCCAGAGGTTATGAGTACACTGTGGCAGAGGGCAGTATAGATCCAGAGGTTATGAGTACACTGTGGCAGAGGGCAGTATAGATCCAGAGGTTATGACTACACTGTGGCAGAGGGCAGTATAGATCCAGAGGTTATGACTACACTGTGGCAGAGGGCAGTATAGATCCAGAGGTTATGACTACACTGTGGCAGAGGGCAGTATAGATCCAGTGGTTATGAGTACACTGTGGCAGAAGGCAGTATAGATCCAGAGGTTATGTGTACACTGTGGCAGAGGGCAGTACAGATCCAGAGGTTATGAGTACACTGTGGCAGAGGGCAGTACAGATCCAGAGGTTATGTGTACACTGTGGCAGAGGGCAGTATAGATCCAGAGGTTATGAATACACTGTGGCAGAGGGCAGTATAGATCCAGAGGTTATGTGTACACTGTGGCAGAGGGCAGTATAGATCCAGAGGTTATGACTACACTGTGGCAGAGGGCAGTATAGATCCAGAGGTTATGAGTACACTGTGGCAGAGGGCAGTATAGATCCAGAGGTTATGACTACACTGTGGCAGAGGGCAGTATAGATCCAGAGGTTATGACTACACTGTGGCAGAGGGCAGTATAGATCCAGTGGTTATGAGTACACTGTGGCAGAAGTCAGTATAGATCCAGAGGTTATGTGTACACTGTGGCAGAGGGCAGTACAGATCCAGAGGTTATG
This sequence comes from Mesocricetus auratus, assembly GCF_017639785.1. Classification (NCBI taxonomy): domain Eukaryota; kingdom Metazoa; phylum Chordata; class Mammalia; order Rodentia; family Cricetidae; genus Mesocricetus; species Mesocricetus auratus. Next base: position 21,954,449 of record NW_024429196.1, on the reverse strand, counting down.
AGTACACTGTGGCAGAGGGCAGTATAGATCCAGAGGTTATGAGTACACTGTGGCAGAGGGCAGTATAGATCTAGAGGTTATGAGTACACTGTGGCAGAGGGCAGTATAGATCCAGAGGTTATGACTACACTGTGGCAGAGGGCAGTATAGATCCAGAGGTTATGACTACACTGTGGCAGAGGGCAGTATAGATCCAGAGGTTATGACTACACTGTGGCAGAGGGCAGTATAGATCCAGAGGTTATGACTACACTGTGGCAGAGGGCAGTATAGATCCAGTGGTTATGAGTACACTGTGGCAGAAGGCAGTATAGATCCAGAGGTTATGTGTACACTGTGGCAGAGGGCAGTACAGATCCAGAGGTTATGAGTACACTGTGGCAGAGGGCAGTACAGATCCAGAGGTTATGTGTACACTGTGGCAGAGGGCAGTATAGATCCAGAGGTTATGAGTACACTGTGGCAGAGGGCAGTATAGATCCAGAGGTTATGACTACACTGTGGCAGAGGGCAGTATAGATCCAGAGGTTATGACTACACTGTGGCAGAGGGCAGTATAGATCCAGAGGTTATGACTACACTGTGGCAGAGGGCAGTATAGATCCAGAGGTTATGACTATACTGTGGCAGAGGGCAGTATTGATCCAGTGGTTATGAGTACACTGTGGCAGAGGGCAGTATAGATCCAGTGGTTATGAGTACACTGTGGCAGAGGGCAGTTCCAGTGGTTATGAGTACACTGTGGCAGAGGGCAGTATAGATCCAGAGGTTATGAGTACACTGTGGCAGAGGGCAGTATAGATCCAGAGGTTATGAGTACACTGTGGCAGAGGGCAGTACAGATCCAGAGGTTATGACTACACTGTGGCAGAGGGCAGTACAGATCCAGAGGTTATGACTACACTGTGGCAGAGGGCAGTACAGATCCAGAGGTTATGACTACACTGTGGCAGAGGGCAGTATAGATCCAGAGGTTATGAGTACACTGTGGCAGAGGGCAGTATAGATCCAGAGGTTATGAGTACACTGTGGCAGAGGGCAGTATAGATCCAGAGGTTATGACTACACTGTGGCAGAGGGCAGTACAGATCCAGAGGTTATGAGTACACTGTGGCAGAGGGCAGTATAGATCCAGAGGTTATGACTACACTGTGGCAGAGGGCAGTATAGATCCAGAGGTTATGAGTACACTGTGGCAGAGGGCAGTATAGATCCAGAGGTTATGACTACACTGTGGCAGAGGGCAGTACAGATCCAGAGGTTATGTGTACACTGTGGCAGAGGGCAGTATAGATCCAGAGGTTATGAGTACACTGTGGCAGAGGGCAGTATAGATCCAGAGGTTATGACTACACTGTGGCAGAGGGCAGTACAGATCCAGAGGTTATGAGTACAGTGTTGCTGTTGAGAATTCTACTCCAGTACCACACTGCCCTGGCTCAGCATACAGATTACCACAGTGTATCTCTCTCTACCTCAAGATCTTTCCTTATTATTTTGATCATTAAATGGGTACTAAACATCTGCTGTGGACCCAGTGCTGAGACACATGGTGTGGTGTGTGTGTGCATGTGTGCATGCGTGCATGTGTCCTCTGAAAATTCTAATGTGAACTCCTAACCTTTGACATGATGGCATCTCTCAGAATTGCCTTTGGGAGGTAGTTATATCACGAGAACTAGGCTGTTGTGAATGAGGAACTAGACACTTGTGAAGGATGCTATAGTTTGAACTTGAGATGTCCCTCCAATAGCTCCATGTGCTTAAACACGGTTGCCAGGTGATGGTGCTGTTTAGGGAGATTGTGGAATATTAATGACATGGGTGCCTAATGGTGCTAGCAGGTGACTAGCAGTGGGCATTGAAGGGTAAACCTCTGCCTTCTGAGTTCTGGGATTACACTAATGAATCAGATTTGAAAAAAGTATTAACCACAGACACACTGCAGATAACCATTCATTTTCTGCCTTTCTCCATCATGCGGTGCAAATGTGAAACAAGAAAATGTAAGTAGGTAGGGATCCTTTCTAGAGACCACTGTGTAGAGAGGAAATTGACAGCACTTTCTGAGTAGAACTAAAACAGAATGAATGCACTAATGTTACATTCCAAGATCCACACCCCTCCCTGCAAGCTAACATCTACTTCAACCTCAGGATGCTCAAACCATAAAAGATGCATTCCCACCCCTCAGATGTAGCAGATGAGCCAGGCAGGCTCCCAGAAAGCCCTGGAGATGGCACATTGATTCTTGTTTAGCTTCCCAATGAGACACAGAAGAAATTAGTTCACACGTTCTGTATCTATTTGTTTTTCCTTCACTGTCTCGGGGTCTCAGGTGGACCACAGAGACAATACAGGGCTCACCACCAGGATGCACACTGAAATGACATCAAATTGGAAGCCTTCTCTCTGTGGCCAGAGGCTGACCTGGTAAACCTGGAAACACTGTTCTCCCCAGTATTCCCTGGAGTGTTTTTTTAAAGTATTTTTTTAAGAAACAATCTTATTTTACATATCAATCCCAGTTCCCTCTCCCTCCCATCCTCCCATGTTCCCCACGGAACTCCCCCCAGCCCACCCTCCACCCACTCCTCAAGGATAGTGAGGCCTTCCACAGGGGATCATCAAAGCCTGTCACATCCTTTAGAGCAGGGTCTAGGCCATCTTTCATGTGTATCTGGGATGCAATAGTGTCCCTCCATAGGGATGGGCTCCCAAAGTCCATTTGTGCTCTAGGGATAAACACTGGCTCCACTGTTAGAGGGTCCATAGACTGCCCAGGTCTCCTAGCTGGCACTCACATTCAGAGTGCTTGGTTCAGTCCAATGCTGGTTTCCCAGCTTTATGACTAGGGTATCTGTGCCCTCACTAGGTCAGGTCAACTGTTTCTGTGGGTTTCTCCAGCACAGCCTTGGCTCATTTGCTCATCCCTCCTACCTCTCTACAACTGGATTCCAGGAGTATGGCTCAGTGTTTAGCTGTGGGTACCTGCTTCTTCTTCAATCATTTACTGGATGACAACTCTAGGATGGCAACCAAGGTAGTCATTATCCCTAGAGCACTTTAGTGCCTCCCTCCCCCTGGTCTTTCTGCCTAGGTCCTCTCATGACACCCACAGCCTTCGCATACATCCGACAGCTCCAAGCCTCTCACTGTCCATGCAACCTTCCTGCCAACTTCAGATGTGAGCACTTGACACCTGCATCACATTTCCTCTTAGATGTCCCAAATAGATGTCTGGTTGTGACCAAGGCTCCTCATACCTGCTTCTTATCGAAGCCTGACAATGTCACCTCCATTAAGGCTTTCAGACTGTCTAGAGGGGCTGAGGAGATATCTCAATGGGTAAAAGCACTTGCTATACGAGCATGAGGCCTTGAGTTCAAACCCCTAGAACTCTCCAAAAAGACTCATAGCTCAAGCATCTGTAACCCTAGAACCTCTTATAGAGAGATAAGAAGCAGAGATAGGAGAATTCCTAGAAGCCTGTAAGCCAGATATCCTATTATATGTAGTGGGGGCAGAGCAAAAAAGAAACCCTGTCTCAACCAAGGTAGAAAGCAAAGTCCAACTTTGAGATTATTATCTGACTTTCACACATGTGTGCACACGCGTACGCACACACATACACACACACACACACACACACACACACACTTTCTAGACACCTGAGACAAGTTGAGGACTTCTTTCTGTTTCCACACTCTATGCCCAGCACAAGGCCCAGGTGTTGACTCTTTCAATCTGGGCATGTTAAGTTTATCATTCACACTGCCAGCAAAGGTTTTAGTCTCTTGCTACTCTGGGTCCTATGAAAAGCAGTTTAAGTGTTCAGGGTTGGGAAACAGGCATGGCTGTGCCATTCACCAGCTACATAACCTGAGGACAGCTACCTTGTTGGTATTTTAATTTTATGCTCCTAACTCTAAGGTGGTTTGCAGAACTAGGCAGGTCTGTAAAGCTCTTCGGACACTGTATCATCCATAGAAAGTACTCATTAGGTGATAACTATTAAGATTTTCAGTGGAACTTAATATCCCTACATATGCTAGGGATGTGGCTCACAGTAGAGTGCTTGCTTAGCATGTATTAAGCATGGATCCCTAGGTTTGATCCCAATGCCAACACTAAGTCCTGCACACACATATCTTGCATAGTGTATCATCACCAACAGAAAGAATTCCAAGTCCCAATCCCCAGACATGTTCCAGGATGTGTTTGAATAGAAAGGGGTCATTATCAAGGAGTTTCTAAGGGAAGTAACTTGTTCCTATTATTTATGTTCTATGCAGTGGGGGTCCTACATTACTAACAGGTTGCTAGGTTCATTGTTTGAAGGGGGTTGTGTTCATAGCCCACGCAGGGAGAAGTACTAGGTTATTCTATTAGGGAACTAAGATCTTTGGGTTAGGTCTGCCGGTGCTGTGACATTTCAGCTCAAGGGAAGCAGTGATTGTCACATCAGACCTATCTGGGTGTGTGGCTTCAGTGAGTGACAATGTACCTATCATAACTGATTGACCAGGTAGTAGGAAGGGAACTAAAGGAATCCAAGGAACTAAGATATTCCCTGTGCATCACACCTCCCTTCTATCAAGCACCAAGGCCAGTTGCATACATTAGTGGTGCTGATTCAAAAACTGGACTTTCTGCAAATTGGTCAACTCGCATAACTGAGAGTTGGCCAAAGGCAGACTGTGAAAGGAGGCACTTACAAAAAGGGGTGTCACGGCACTATGGTGGTGATATCTTGTCCCCCAACTCCAGTCAATGGATTTTGGAAGTGCCACCCAACACCAGTCTGTGGCCCTAAACAGGCTCAGAACCATATCACTAACACTAAGGAGTAATAAAAGTCACTACCTGATTTGGAGCATCCTGCATTCCATCCAATTTAAATATGCTATCTCTGGTCTTGTCTGTCATTCATTTTAATAGCTCAGCCTACCATTTTCAATACAGATAGAGATATCTGCTACCTTCAGATTAGGCTCTGGTGCTCATCATTAAGTCATCAAACCATTCCCTGCCCAAACTAGCATTTCTTACTGCTGAAATGTTTCCTGTTTTATTATCTATAGTCAACAGCTGATTTCCCCAACCCCTCCAAATGAATATGCATCCAACCAGTGCCTGGTCCTACTTTTTACCTGGTCAATCAGTCATGATAAGTGTACTGTCACCCACTGAAGTCACATACCCAGACAGGTTTGATGTGACAATCACTGCTTTCTTTGGACCCTGCAGCAGCATTTCAGATGATTAGAAATGCCACAGTGCCAGCAGACCTAAGTTCAAATCCCTTCCCTGCTGTTTTGCATGTGTTACCTCAGGCAGTTTTCTTAACCTCTCTGAACTCATTTACTATTTTGCAGAACATGAGATAATTATATTCATCTTGGATATGGTTTGGTGTATGATGACTAAAAGAAGAATATTCATCTGTGTGGGGTGGGGGGCGTGCCTAGGCTCAGTCACAACCAATCAGCAACCTCAGACAAATGTCAGGTTCTTTCTGTTCTTTACCCTTGACTTCAGTGGTACTAATTAATGTTTTGTTCTGTGAATTGCTAAGTTGACAGAACTTGAAGGACAATTACTTGAGAGTCTCCAAGTGGAGACTGATGGGAGCCTGCCCTTCTAGAAAAAAGCAGAACTCGGTGACTTCTTACACTACTGAGCTTGCAAAGCTTGTGACTATCCAATGGGTAAAGAAGCATGACAGCTATGCTGAGCTGTGCTTGGGGTGCAGTCTGAGTGGGATCCCCATCCCAACATCATGTGTTGGAATCTTAATGTTCACTGGATGGTACTGAGATGACACCTTCATCACGTGCAACCTAGAGGACAATGGTTATGCATGGGAACTCCAGTCTGTGAAAGCAACAATTCAGAGCTAACAGCCAGCTATCCTGAGAGGGGATGATATCAAAAAAGGCTTATTCCCTTTCTGACGTCTCCACTTCCCTTCCTCTCCACAGCCAGGACAGTTTTATGTCAACTTGACACAAGTTAGAGTTATCTGAAAGGAGGCAACTGAGAAAATGCCTCCCTAGGATCTGGCTGTAGGGCATTTTCTTAATTAATGATTGATGGAGCAGGGCCCAGCCCATTATGGAAGGTGCCATCCTTCGACTGGTGGTCCTGGGTTCTATAAGAAAGCAGAATGGGCAAGTCAGCTCCCCCCATGGCTTCTATACCAGCTCCTGCCACCAGGTTCCTGCCATGTTTGAGTTCCTGTCTTGACCTCCTTTAATGATTAGCAGTGCTCTGAATATGTAAGTACAATAACTCTTTCCTCCCCAACTTGGGGAGGTGTTTTGTCACAATAGAAACCCTAAGACAACCAGTATGTTGGAACCCCCGAAACTGTGAATATTTCTTTTCTTTGTATAGTTTTTATTGTCATCTTTACACAACCCTGAGTCACCTGGAAAGAGGAAGTCTCAAGTAGGAATTACACACATCAGATTGCTCTGTCACCATGTCTACGGGCAATTGTCTTGATAAGCGTGACAGATCGGGGAGTATCCAGTCAATATGGGTAGAAGCACCCCTGGGCTGATAGTCCTGGGTTGTGTAAGAAAGCTGGCTAATCATGAACCAGTGAGCAAGGGAGAGGGAGTGAGAGAGTAAAGAGCATTCCTTTATGGTCTCTGCTTCAGTTCCTGCTCGAGCTCCGGCCCTGTCTTCTCAGGGATGCTCTGTGGCCTTTTGGGCGGGTCTTTATCACTGCAGCAGAAAGCAAACCAGGACAAGCACACAGCTTCAGTCATTTTGCTCTAGCAATGGAGAATGGACCGAGGGCTGGTCTGTGGTAGACAGCTGCAGCTGCCATCTCTGTTTTGCCCACACATCTCTGTGCCCCTGTGCCTTCAGGTAGCCCCTCCCACACCGGCTGTGGGCTTGGCAGTATGACTATCCTGATATAATGGAACAATATAAACAAATGTAACCGAGTCAGGGCCTGGCAGAATACTCACACCTAAGAACATGGCCAACATTGGCATTATTAGAGTTTGCAACCAGCATTTCAGCAGGTTTAGACCACCCCGTAGGAGGGAGAGAGACTGTAGGGAAATGACAAGCCAGCACTCCTAACTGGCCCTTCCAAGACAAGTGAGCCAGTGAAACACAGACAAAAATGATAAGCTGAATATATAGCCACTTCATTCAGAGTGTTAGTATTTTTTAAATGCACCCAAACTAACCACCTGATGAAAGTGTTATTCCTTGCCTTGAATTGGAATCCTGGCTGAGGGAGAAAATAAAGCCATATCTTACATAGAAATGAGAGATGGATAAGTGGCCAGCACCCACTGAGAGGTAAATTTTTTTTTTGGTTTTTGGAGACAGGGTTTCTCTGTGGCTTTGGAGGCTGTCCTGGAACTAGCTCTTGTAGACCAGGCTGGCCTCGAATTCACAGAGATCCGCCTGCCTCTGCCTCCCGAGTGCTGGGATTAAAGGCGTGCGCCACCAACGCCCGGCTTAACTGTCCTTAAACACATAGCTCATTCCACTCAGAAAGCATTTACAACATCTATAATGAGGCCCAGTACCATGCGGGGGCATGCCTCAGGCCAGCCTGTGTCCATCCTGCGGCCACATCTCCTGAGAATAAGACTGTCATTTCCACGGGCAGATAAGGGTTAATGCCTCACCTAGACTCACCCTGAAAGGAAGTGGCAGTGGGGACTATAAATGCAAGTACTGTGTCTGCGTTACATAGTTTCTCTAAATTTAGAGGAACTTGATGTAAAATTCAACATGCATCTGATGTAGCTATTCTTGAGTCCCACATGTCACTAGGAGAGAATGACACAGGAGGCAGCCTCACTGAGGGGTCCGCTCTCAACTCATTCTTCCTATCAAAGATGCCCAGAGCGACACTGTCCCCAACTCATTGCACAGTCTTAGAGATGGAGCAATCTCTTCTTCAATGACGACAATGGCAGCTGGCGGTGAAGCCCCTTCACCTTCTAGTGACACCTCTATCACCCAGTAGACTCAGAAGGGGAAGAAGAATGCAGGGGGGCAGGACAGTCCACTACCCCTGCCTGTCAGCATTCATGGGATGAACAAGGAGGAGGAAATAATAGTCATAGAAATCCTTTCCAATTCTCTGAACTTCCAACACAATCCCACTGTGTGTGCTCTTCTCTCCTATGTTCAGACGTTGTGGAAAACAGTTCCACTTTGTGATACCTATAAATAGAGAGGAGATATAGATATATGTACATATATATGTATATATGTGTGTATATATACAAATATATATATATATTGATGTGATGTGTGTCAGGTTGTTTCATGTATATTGATGAGATTATATTTTTATATTTGACATGTGTTTGGAGACCCTCAAAACTGGGAAGCATGGACAAACCAAACACCAACTAGCAGTGAACATTTATCAGGCTGTTGTTAAGTAGCCTGTATATTGTTCTCCATACATTTTTATCAGTTGGTTCTATAAATAAAGCTGGAAAGTAAAGACTACTCATTTCCTTGTTTAAACATGGAGTTCCCAGCCTGGTGTCTCATGCCTGTAATCCCAGAACTTGTTGGGGGCAAGTGATATTAAGACAGGGTTATAAGATCAGGGCCTGCTTGAGCTTTATAGTGAGACTCTGTCAAGACTGGAATGGAAAGGGTGAGAGAAAGATGGCAGTCAGACAGTAACTGAGATGAAGACAACAGAGACAAATAGAGGGAGAAAAGGGAAAGGGGAACTAACTGAGAATGTGCGTTTTTATCTGAAGTTCCAGAGCTGGAAAGCAACAGGCTGGGTTCAAATTCTTACAATTTGGTAATAGGTACCAATTTTTTTAAGCAGGTGGATTTTAACTGTTCAAAAAGATAGAAAGAAAGAAACCCACACAAATGGAATAAGGAAATATTCATTCGAAGATATTCTTCAAACTGGAAATATAGGCCAGAGTTGATGGGGATGTCCTTCTGTATGCTGTGAATATATGTTTCTATTATTGGTTGATGAATAAATCTGTTTCAGCCAATGGACAGGCAGGATGTATCCAGGCAGGAAGTATAGGTAGGGCTATCTGACTAGGAGAAGGTGGGAAGAAGAACTCAGAGAGTGAGTCACTAGAGAGATGCCACGTATCTACTGGGAAGCCAGGAAGCCAGGACATTCTCCAGTAGATTAATAGAAATGGGTTAATAAGAAAGAGCTATCCAGTAAGAACCTGAGCCCTCAGCCAACAGTTTATGATTAATATAACCCTCTGTGTTTATTTTGGACTAAATGGCTGTGGGACCAGGCAGGATAAAAACTTCCGTCTACACAGAATAAATATTCCTGTGTAGCAGAGGTATTAAATGTAAGTTAACTATATAGTCAGCCATGTGTTGCTCAGAAAACTGAGGTATGAGTCAACAGATGGTTTTTGTTTATGAACATAGGCTGCTTACAGAGACCTAGGTGACCTAACCTGCCTAGGTTGTGGTACAATCTGTGGCTTCTAGGTGGTAAGCCCATATAGCCTATTAATGCAATGAATACTATTGGCAATGATACTGGAAATATTTGTATCTAAATATAACTAAGCATAGAAAAGATACTGTTAAAAGAAAGGTATAAATATTTTAAAAACTGATTCATCTGCTTGTGGCCCACAGGACTGGAAATTACTCAGAATGTCAGTGTCTGATGAAAAATGTCTGTGAAAAGACTAGACTTATGGTCTCTTCTTTGGCTGCTCTGAAGTTACTTCATTTCTTTTTTTTTACTTGATAATATATTAACTTTATAAATACATAACTTTATAAATACTTCTTTGTAGAAAATGGAATCTAGTGATGATACTTTAAAAAACATATTGTACAGCTGTAAAAATGTATTTCCTTACTTGGCTAGATGCGAAAGCTCATAGGTTTGATCCTCAGTCTCTCTCTCTCTCTCTCTCTCTCTCTTTCTCTTTCTCTATTTCACACATACAAATCACTTTACATCTTTATCCTATAAGTATTTTTTTTACTTTTTTGTTATTGCTGCTCTTGTTAAAAGTTGGACATAAACACACTCATTAGTCTAGGTCGACAGAGGTTCAGAATCAACAGCAATGTCTCCCATTTCTACATCTCACCATTCTGGAGGACTTTGGTGCCAACAACTTAGCATGAGGACCTATCATCTGTGATAATAATGTCTTATTCTGAATTCCCTTCTGAAGGTCCTGCCTGAACCTTTGCTTTTCATGTATATATGTTTGCTTTGTGCATCACATGTGTGCAGTGCATACAGAGACCAGAAGAGGGCATCAGATTGCCTGGACCTGGAGTTATAAGTGGTTGTGAGCCACCATGTGGGTGCTAGGAACTAAACCTCTGTCCTTTGCAAGAGCAGCAAGTGCTTCTAACTGCTGAGACATCTTACAAACCCATTAATTTTTAAAATAAGTAAACAGATCACTTTATAAAACAATGAAAAAATTCACCTCAGGCAATTCATAAACCAGGAGCCTAGTTGTTAATTATCATTCTGAACAGGAAATAATTGCATGTACTGTGCTTTTCTATGACTCCATATACAAGCATTTCTACAAATACATGGGCAAGAACATCATAATAGCTATCCATTACTGAATGATAGGAGGAATTTCTCAGTTCCATCATGGACCACCATGATACATGTGAAACTTTGCTATACAGCATACAATGGTACTATAAATGTAGTCCTAGGCCACTAAGAGTTAATATACTATGGGTATTTAAAATATAGAATTTCAAGGAACAAAAATACTAATAAAAAACCCTGTAGTGACTTTAACTATTCACATCTATGTAGGCACTCACAGCTCTACCCATCTCTATAGATGTCTTCCATCTGGCTCAAAATGGCCACCACAACCATCATGTCTTCCTGGCCATAAGAAGTAAAAACAAGAAAGAGACAGAGACAGACAGACAGACAGACAGACACACACACACACACAGAGGGAGAGACAGAGACAGAGACACACACACACAGATGGGGGGGGAGATATGCCTCCCTTTAAGAATAGTTCCTGGGCCAGGTGTGGTGATGCACTCTTTTTGATCACCGCCCTTGGAAGGCAGAGGCACAAAGATCTCTGTACGTGCTATCCTGGTCTATAAAGCGAGTTCCATCCAGGACAGATAGAGCTGCTACACAGAGAAACCCTGTCTCACAAAAACAAAAATACAACAATCAATAAATAAAATGCTGGATTCAGCCTCCCCACATTCAGCCTTTGAAGAGGAATCCATATTGCCAGGTGGTGGTGGCCTATGCCTTTAATCCAAGTACCTGAGAGACAGAGAGAGGCAGGTGGATCTCTGAGTTCCTGAGTTCAAGGCCAGCCTGGCCTACAGAGTGAATTCCAGGATAGCCAGATCTACCACAGAGAAACCCAGTCTCAAAAAATACAAAATAATAATAATAACAATAATAACAATGAAAGCAATAAATTCCTGGAAGCTATGCATACCAATTTCATTTGCATGTCATTGGCCAGGATTTAGTCTCTTGTCATATTCATTTGTGAGAGGCACTGAAATTTACAGTCTATCCCAAGAACTACAGGTGGAGCAAAATGGGAGGCCAGACACAAAGAGAATGGGGCATTGGTAGCTAACAGGAGGTACAGCCTCTGCCACAGACTAGCAAGAAAGGACCTTCAAGAGCTGTCACTTTTATCTTCAACAGCTCACTAGACTCAGTCAACTGACATCTTTCCCTCCATGTTACCTAGGCTTTGCCTCTGCACTAGGCTTCACATACTCTTTTTTTCCTTGTCTGTGCTTCTGCACACCCTTTCTCCTTCCTAGTTCTCCACTTACTTCTATCTCCTTTGAAGCTTTATTCTCCAGCAGTTGCTCAAACCACTCCTTTGTGCTGCAGGATACCGTGTATTACTCAGTCATGTTGGGACAAGGCATTGTCCAACTGTTTATTCACTAGGTTTTTTCAAATTTAAATTAAAAAATGGAAAAACAAAAACAGTGTGCACCACCACCTTGGGTTCTTAACAGGGGTGCTTAACCCAGGTCCTTCCTCATGTTTGCAGGGCAAATACTTTACCAAGTGGGGTATCTCCCAGCTCCCAAACATATCATTTTTATTAGTGTCTTTTCTAGCTCCCAGGGCTGATGCATATGCAAACAGATATGAATATATGCTTATTTCCCTCTGTGTTTTCTGCTAAAGTTAAATCCTTCTGTGCCTGGTGGGCTTTTACACTCACAGTGAACATCGACTTCTACCAACCCTACCATGTCAGGAAAAAGAGCACCTTCGTTTCTCTTCCGCAATGGCGCAGTACCCCACTGTGTAGATATGCCTCTATTAACATGTCCCATCATTGTCGCTGCAGACAAAGCTGTAGATGTCTTTTCATATACAGAGAAGTGAATCAAGAATAAACCCCAAATGAGATCTTTATTTAAAAGGGTAAATGCATTTGTCATTTGGTAGCTATTGTGGCTTGGCATTTTTAAACTTTGAAAAGAAACCCTAGTGTGAAAAAGGTTGCCTTCCAGGAGTCTCCTTTAAAAAAACAACAACAAAAAACAATCTTTTCTAAGGAAATAAACCATGAAGATATTCAGGGCAAGTTAATTTATTGTCCTTGGGCTGTTCTGTCACATTGGCAGTGGCCTAGGGAGGGACTAGGTGTAAGAAACCACTGAGCCTTAGCCCTTTCTTACAAATGCAAGACATTCCAGGCCAGTGATTGTGTATTGTGTGGCATTTACCAAAAGGCCATTTCTGCTAGTGGTTTGTAGCATGACAAGCTTTGCATGGAGTTAGAGACAAAATGACAAATTTCTCACATTGGAGACACTTTTTTGGAAGCAAGAGACTGGCTTCTCACTCTGCTGGGAGAGCTTTGAAAACACTGCAGCAGATAAAACTATAGGACCATCTGTGATGCCATCCCTGTGGGGGAGGGGACAGGCAGAAGCAGCCTCTTTGGACCTCTCAGCAAATACACTGAAGCTGGGCCACCAAGCAGGGCACTGGGTTCCTTCTGTCCTGACCAAGTGCCTTTCTGTCAGCTATCTGCTCCCATCACCACTCCAAAATAAGACCTAAATTGGCTGGTCAAATATTCCTGATCCCACAAAGACTAGTCTCCAAGAAGCTTATGAACAGGGTTAGGAACCTGTCCAAGGCCACAGAGATCAGAACCACCAAGTATTAGAAAGAGTAAGAGGTCAGTACTTCAAACTGCTACAAATCAGCCAGAGTGCCCACCAGTTCCTGCCAAAGTCAGTGAGATGCCTGCTACTCACACTGTATGAACATGGAGCCACGGCTAGTCCAGATACAAGACTCAATACATTAGCATAGCAGTAAAAGGATCACACACACACACACACACACACACACACATACACACACACGGACTTCGGGTGATACTAGAATCATATGTGTATTAAAGAGGCAAAGGTTTGAGGGAAATGAGGGATGTCAAAGTTCTAAAGAAAGTAATGCTTGTTTCCATGGTTCCTGAATATGCCTTTGCATGTTTCTCTCTTTCCACCAATCCACTGTCCTTTCCCTCTGGGTATGGCAATAGGCTGCCAGCAGATCAACAGCTTCCTTTCTGTGTCATCCTCAACACAGTGGCCACAGTGACTCTTTTCCAGTGCTTTCTTCCAAACCCTTCCCTGGTGCCCCTTCCATGCCAAGAGTTCCAGCACCAGACTCTCATCCCTTGCTACTCTGCCCAGACCTCCACTCCCTGACACTCTGGGCTTCCTAACTGTGTCAGTATTCTTCCTAGAGTGTCAGCACTCTGCCCCTGGGCTTTAGCTCCCTGTCTGGAAGAGCTTCCGTCCCCATAACCACAAGGCTCACAGCCTCAGAGCATTTCTCTTGCTGAGCCCTTGTCCAGCTATCCTGCTCTAAGAGACACTTTTCATTGGCATGCTTACCTTCCCCAACTTTTCCCCACAGTACTTTGTATCATTTTCATATATCAGGTTCATACACATGCACACATGCGCGCGCGCACACACACACACACACAGCACAGCACACACTAGTATAGTGCCTAGGACACTGAAGGTCCCACAGATTTATTTAATAAATGAACACACAAATGAAGGGATGTAGTCCCACAGAGACTGCTTATCAAAAAGGTCAGCTAGAAATCCATGCACACAAAGACACTGTCCGCACCAGTGCCACAGACTCAGCAACAGTAGAAATAGTGAATGGTTCTTGCTGCATTTGGGAGAAGAAAGGTCTGATTTTCACATAAAATGGCAGCTCTCTAAGGTACCTGGGGGATAGCATTTTGGCTAACATTTTCTTTTCTTTATTTGTAAAAGAGCTTAAAAAAATACCATCACTGCTTTAATCTTGTTTTCTTTTTGTAAATAGGCTGGTGTGCCAGAATAGACTGCTGACTTTTGCTCAAACTTGAGCGGCTAACATTTTCTTGGATGTATTTCTCTCTATGACCCCTGACTATGACCTGGCTCAAGGGGAGGGGGGGTGACAGCAGAACATATGGGCTCTGCCGTGTGTCAGCATCGACGACGGCACAGAATGTCTAGGACTCAGAGCTTATAGACTGTGACAAATGCCTGCAAGTGGACTCATCCTCAGTGTCAGCCAAGGATGACCAATGCACCTGTGCTTCTGCAGCCTGAGTGGCGAGCAGACAGCATGATAGGGCACTGTGTCTCTTCACCAAAGCCATGCTTTTACATTGGTTTAGATGTGCTAGTAATGCCAAGGGACACACACACACACACACACACACAAACACACGTCTATACGTTTTCTGTCATCAGTCAGGCTACAATTAAAAAGTGGGGGACTGAACTAAATAGAGGTCATAGTGCAAAGCGGAATGTAAGAATAGGAATAAGGAGTGGGGAAGGGGATCTTTATTTATTCACATTGGATAATATCACATACTAGCTACTTACAAAATATGAATGCAGGAGCTGGGGAGATGGCTTAGTGGATAAAAGGTTTGCCATTCAGGCCCGAGGACCTGAGTTTAGACACTCAGAGCCCACGTAAAAGCCAGGCATGGGCACACAGGCCTGTAGCCACAGAGCTAGAGGCTAGGGAAACAGAAGGATCCTTGGGACTTGATATGGACTAGACTAGTAGAAAAACAGCAAGTTCTAATTCACTGAGAAACTTTGCCTCAGGGAGTGAAACAGAGAATACTAGAGCAAGACATGTGCCATCTTCCTCTGGGCCCATGCACACACATCTACACACACATATACGCACACATGTACACACACGTACACATATGTATAACACATATACCACCCACATGCACATGCATACAAAAGGCAGAAAGAACCTGAGGAAGACTTCACCTAACATGGACCTTTAGTCTCTGTACACGTCTGCACATGTGTGTATGCACGCCCACATGTACACATTTACACACATAACACATATAACACACACACACAAATGGAATTGAGTATAGAATGAAAAGGCTGGTGAAAACATAAAAATCCCAACAACAGCTGTAATGAGACTGGGAATAGGTAATTTCCTTAGGTCCTACATTGTTGCTTTCCTTGTAGTTGTTACCTTTTTCTCTTGGACACAGCAACTAGATCACTAATATGCCGCTTGCACAGGTCTCTCCATTATGGGTTATGGCAGTTCCGTTCTTCTAGTGACTTAGGTACCCACACTGGGTGTGGTGGTTTGAATGAGAACAGCTTCCATAGACTCATATATTTGAATGCTTTGTCCGCAATTAGTGGAACTGTTGGAGAAGGATTAGAGGTGTGGCCTTGTTAGAGGAGGTATGTCACTGGCAATGCTCTTTGAGGTTTTAAATTCCCTCGCTAAGCTCAGTTCTCTCTCTCTCTCTCTCTCTCTCTCTCTCTCTCTCTCTCTCTCTCTCTCTCTCTCTCTCTCTCTCTCTCTCTCTCTCTAAGCTCTTAGCAATGCCACACCTTCCTGCTTCCCTGCTCCCTGCATGATGAACATTGACTAGCCCTCTGAAACTGTAAGGAAGTCATCAATTAAGTGCTTCCTTTATAAGTTGTCTTGGTCGTGGTATCTCTTCACAGCAACAGAATAGTAACTAAGACACTGAGTCAACCTTAATCCTCTTTCTCCTGCTTCTGCTCTAAAATATAGTAATCCCTGTTGGTTCTTGCTTCAAAATATCATCTAAATTTACTGTCTTGGGATCACCATCCTCACTCTACCCTGCCCAATTGAAATTGCATCCTAAATGACTTTCCTGCTTCCATCATCAAGAAAGTCCTCCCAGCACCTAAACTCTCCACATCCTCCAGGTTCAGATCCCTCCAGTGGCTCTACAATGACTTGAATCTGAAATATGTCTCCCAAAAGCTCATATGTTAAAGGCCTGGTCACCAATATATTATAGAGGTTGGTGGTGTACCTCTGGGAAGCAACTGAATTTTTTAGACTCTAACATCATTAATGGACTTAATCCATTAATGAATTATTTTTAAGGGTTATGTAAAGTGTGTGTGTGTGTATGTGTGTGTAGTAGTAGTAGTAGTAGTTGTTGTTGTTGTTGTTGTTGTTGTTGTTGTTGTAGCAGTAGAGACAGGGTCTTGCTATGTAGCCTACAGCCTTGAACTCACTGTGTACCCATACTGGCCTTGAATGCACAATTCTTTTTTTCTTTTTTCTTTTTTCCTCAATATATGTTTTAATTTAAATTAGAAATAGAAACATGAGTGCTTCACATGTCAATCCCAGCTCCCTCTCCCACCCCTCCTCCCTTGCCCCTCCACTAGCCTCCCAACCCCCACCCAATCTCCACATCATTCCCCAGGGAGGGTGAGGACCTCCTTGGGGGATCTCCAAAGTCTGTCATTTCATTCAGGGCAGGACCTAGGCCCTTCCCCATGTGTCCTGGCTGAGAGAGCATCCCTCTATTTGGAATGGACTCCCAAAGATCACCATACACCATGGCAAACACTGATCTACTACCCAAGGCCCCAGTGATTTCTGTGCAGTACACAATTCTCTTATCTCAGCCTTATGATTACTGGGATAGCAGATACTCAGTGAGTATTTTAATGAGCTGAATGAATAAAGTGAATTTCCTATGCTATTTTGAATGACAGAGGCAATATCATTTTTCCTACTGACAGCATTAAAAAAGTAAATGGTTTTCTCTGTGCTAGATAAGTACCAGGAAATTCTTTGCCTACTGCTTCTGGTAGAACAGTGATAATGAGGAGTCCTTAAATGTCAAAGGCTTATATATCTGTCTAGACACACAGTTGTGCAGCAGAAAGCATGTTAAAGTAGGCAAGCCGATATAGTCTCCAGGCTCTGGTATAGCAGCTGCCACCACTGTGGCATTAGGATGCCCACTTAGTTTTCTTCTTCATACTAAGGACCGAGCATATGGTGCCGCTCAAAGGACCATGCTCATGGTGGTTATCCAAGAGCTAAGGACCATGCATATGGTACTTCTCAAAGAGCTAAGGACCATGCATATAATGGCTTCCCAAGAGCTAAGAACAACACATATGCTAGATCCCTGAGAGCTAAGGACCATGCTCATAGTGTTATCCAAGATCAGAAGTGGCAGCAACATCCAAGCTCACTTCAGTGAGGCTTTACTAAGGTCAGCCTGCTACTCTGTGTTTGAACACACTGCCCCACATGAGATTGATACTCTAAAGATGAAGAAGCACTACTCTCGGATAAACAAGAGCATGCTGGAGGAAACAGAGCATACGAATTTAGCAAAACCTGGACTTTGGAAATGGTTCAGTTAGTAAAGTGCTCTGCTTTGTAAGATAAACATGAGGACATAACTTTGATCCCCAGAACCCTCATTCGAAATCCTGATGGGAGCCTTGTCTTCCCTACTCTTGATGGACTGTGCCTCAAACTGTGAGTGACAAAAACATGATGCCAAATGTTCATAACCTCAGTGCTAGGGAGGCAAAGACAGCAGACCCCCAAGCTTACCATGAGCCAGCCTAGCTTACTTGGTGAGCTTCAGGTCTGTGAGAGACAGTCAAATCAAAAATGAGGATGTCTTCTGGCCTACACACACACAGGTGCATGTGTACCCACCCCTCTCTCTCTCCTCTCTTTCTCCCTCCCTCCTTCCCCCTCTTTCTCTCCTTCTCTCTGTGTTGTGTGTGTGTGTATATGTGTGAGAGAGTGCATGCACGAGTGTGTGCACACACGTACGGCTGTGTGCACAACTTCAATGTATCAGGCTATGAGATAAGCATCTAAAAGGGAAAGGGATGGCTCCAGAGAGAGAAAAGTCCTGTTGCTTCCCCAGCACTATGCTCTTACCCCAGTCCAGATGTTCCTGGCTGGCTGGCATGGAATCAATTAGTGGTGTCACTAGCTTCCAAAGGAACAAATGTCTCTGCCATACTCAGAGCAACCAATATCATCACTTGCACTAATTGGTCTGCCTGGTCAGACCTGTGAGCGAGCGTCTCGGGGACTAAATGAGCTCTGGAGACTGAATTACACTTCCCTGATCTCAGCTGTCTTTACTCCACCTTCCGCCCCAGTGAAACCCCATCTACAGGATATGTGAAACCGCACAGGAGCAACACTGAAATACAGGGCCTTTTGTGAAAGGGAAAAGCAGAACCCAGGTGCACCACATTTTTATACATTGTGAATGAGAATTTTTATTAATGACATCAACACCTGCCCCTTATGCTGGACCACGTGGCCAGAGGGAAAAATCAGACAGTAAATGCAAACTTACTCAAGTCACGACACCTTGACACTGTATTTAGAATACAGTCTGAATGTCCTCAGCAGCATAAAGGAAAATATATTTAACCAGGACTGGGGAGACGACTCAGAGGAAGTTCTCTTGGGGCAAGCATGATAATTTGGGGGCCTCATAACCTATATAAAGTCAGGCACAGGAGCTCACACCTTCCACCCCAGCACTCATGTCAGTATGGGGGTTAGGGATGGGAGGATCTCTGGGGGCTAACAGACTAGTTAGACTTACATTTACAGCAGCAAAAACCACAAGGGCCTGACTCAAATAAGATGGCAGATGAGGACCAACACCCAAGGCTACCTTCTACACAAACTCTGCAGCACATGCACGTGTTCACTCACACGTGCAAGCACACACTCCATACACATAAGCATATACACTAGAGTTGTTTTAGAACATGCCATACACATAAACATATACGCTAAAGTTGTTTTAGAAACACAACGAGCACAGATCTTTAATAGACATTTCCTAAGGAAAGCATACAAAAGGCAATAAGCAAGTGAAGAGGTATTCAGCAGTACAAATCATTAAGGAAATACAAATCCAAGCCTCAGTGAGTTCCACACCCAATGTGATGACTGCCTATCCAAAGCCAGGCAATGGCAGCAGAAAAGTAAACATAGAACAAAATCCAGAAATCATGAATGCTTGAGGTGATATGGATACGTTGGAATGCTATGAAATGCTGGTGAGAATATGAATCAGGGGCAATCAGTCTGGGTCACATTTAAATGCAAAAGCATTTAAACAATAAACATGTGATCTGGCAACTTCTTCTGGCATATGACAAAAAAGAAAAACCTGAAAAGTCACTCCTCATGCAGGTACCTGAGCATCAGTGCTCCTAAAGCATTGTTCACAACAGCCAAGAGGCAAAACAACTCAAATGTCCATTGAGAGCTAAACGGATAAACAAAATGTGGGATCCACACAGTGAAAGGCAAACTCTGACACCTGCCACAGTACCCTCTCCTACCTGGGTACATGCATTCCTCTGGGCATACCTTAATTGTATCCTAGACCTAGTATTCCAACCTCTTTTGCAGTTAAATGTGGTATGTGATAATAAATCACGGGCATCATTGGCAGGCTTGTTAATGCCCCTGAGAAGAAGATTTTGATGCTCAAGAGCATGGTTACCATGGAAATGGCATGTTAAATAAATACTGTGAAGCTACAAGGGGGAGGGGCCAGGAACCCAAAACCACAGAAGAGTCACCTGCTGATTGATCAGCCAATATTCATTTTGGGTTTTGTGTGAGGAAAAAAATCAATCGGCTTTGAGCCATAATTCATGTAGGGTTGACCCCGCTGTGTAGATCAGCCAGAATGACTCATTAATATGTACCAGGATCAAAAGTTTTCTAGCTGGGCATGATGGTGCACACCTGTAATCCCAGCACTCAGGCTGCTAACATAGGATTGGGAGTTTGAAGCCAGCCTGGATGGAACTGAGTGCCTGTCTAAAAAATGGGAACAAAACTCTGCAGTTGTCATTGTTCTCTGCTTCTTCACTGCTCCTTTGTTCTCTGCAGTTTATTTTGTCTTTTTAATGCTCTGACTTCCGTATGTTTCTCCCTTTAGATGGCAACCTCCTTTGACAAGCAAACTGTCACTTGCTTATAACTATATTGTCTGATATGCCTAAGGCAAACTTGATAACCATTTACACTATACAAATGAGCAAACCTCTGAATTTGAACCTTGTTCTCAGGAATCTGTGCTATTCTGGAAGGCTCTCCTCTGCATTACAAACAACAAAAACTAACTTTACTCAGTCCCTCCTCGATGGTATTAGAACCTCTTGAAACCAGAACACGCTCTAGTGAAATCTTTTAACACACTGTTTTGTGATGCCGCTATGAGTACTATAATGAATATCTGTCTCTCTGGGGACTGTTTCTCTGGAGTATATTTTCATTCCATCTGACTAGTAGGTAGCAGATTGTCAAATCCATGAATGGCTGGCTGCATGAACCAAAGAACAAGTGAGTGAGTTCATTTGTTGAGGAAGAACCTGATACTGATCCTATCTCAAATCAGAGGCAAAGCCCAGGATGCAACTTGGCAAATATTGTCTTGATCCTGTGAGTCACACTGCCACCACCCTGGGAGTGGAGGTGGTTGTATGGAGACAGTCTGGGTCTGGAATTGCTGTGGCTCAGGTACAGAGATGTAAATGCAAAAGACCCTGTGGAGTTTAGGCATCACCTTTTCTCTTCCTGACTCTGTTTGCTTATCTATAAAACATGAAATTATAAGCGAAATTGAAAGACCATGTTAACTTTATAATCTAATTATTTAATCTCCATAGTCAAAGGGAAAAATAGAGAGCCATGCTATATTTGTGTTGTGTAATTCAAAAGTCACTAACAACACGTGGCTATTGAGCATTTGAAATGTGCTCATGCACATCACCAATATCATCACTGGTTCTGATAAACCTAATACAACAAATATACATTTTTTTCTTAATGGCTTTTATGTTGATAACCTATTTAAACAGTGTTTTAGATATAGCATGTTAAAGACAGTTTTCTCCATTGCTTTTGACTTTTGAAAAAATTAATCACTAAAAAATGTTAAACTACAAATGTACATTGCATCATATACAGCAGCATCCTGGGCCATTATGAGTATTGTAATTATATGAGTATGTAATGTGTAAGCCCACTTTGATGAGTTTTACAAGCTCTGTTTCAAATAGCTTCAGTTTTTTTTTACTGAAGTTGTAACAGAACTTTCCTCCAAAAGGGCAACCATGGAAGCTTTGTATAATTTTGTTTGATAGCCTGGTAGTTAGGCTAAAGCTACTTGTGAAAATGCAAACCGTTATAACAATGAAAAGGCCACAGGACTCAGTCACAGCAGAGACTATGAAACACACAGGGACAATGAGAATCTTTTCTAGATATTGTGTAGCCCCCCTCACTTGCTCATTCAATCCTGTGGGAAAATGCTAAGATGAATGAAGCAAAGCCAATTGTTGTCCTTGTTCTGTTCATGTTAAGAAATAACCAAATCATGGTCTTAGGTAGAAGCTGGGGCCAAGGAAAATAACAGAATAAAGAAAAAGCGGTAAGAAATGTGAGTAAAAAATATGTATCCAAGGGAGAAATTTGAAGGAGGCAGGGAGAGACCAAGGCAAGAGAAAGCAGAGGATGGGTCTTAGGCACTGCTAGCAGGACCAGCAGCACTGACAATTCCTGGGGACTTGATGGAAACCAGATTCTTGAACCCATTCCGAGTTCAGTTCCTATCCAAGATTATTCCCTTCACCAAGTCTTTGGAAGACACTCCATTAAGCCTGACATTTCCAAGGAGTGGATTTCACAGCTTTTCTTGGCAGATCTCTAAGCCTGGTCCTGTCACAGTATCCACAGTGTCCTTCCTCTGCACCAGCTCTATTTTCATTGGTCACCTTGAAGTATCCAAAGAATATAAGACAAGGTTCCCTCCTCTATTGTCTCAGAGCTTTAATGTCAGTAAAGTCTTCCTCCCACCCTTTGTCTATCCTAAACCAGATCACGCCCCACCCAATAATATCATCATCTCAGCAGAATGGACTAAAGCTGGCATTTTGCAAATAAGTTACTCACAATGAAAACACAATATGAAGACACAACTGATATGTGGGTGTTTTTTCTTTCCTGGATGGTGCTGGCCTATAATCCTGACTCCTCAGGAGGCTGAAGCAGTAGGATCTGAGCTACAGAGTGAGTTCAAGGACAAGCTGAGAAGCTTAGGCAGATGTGATTGGGGTGGGAGGTAGCTCAAAGGTAGAACACTGGCCTAGAGTTTGGTCACCCCAGGCTTCAATGCACAGCATTCAGAAATAAGTGCAGAAATGAACAAAATATCAGTAATGAGCGCTGGCATTCCACACTCAGGTGAGTTCTTTTTTTTTTAAGCTTCAAGTTATTATTGGCTCTCTATTGTGCCCTCTATGAAAATAAAACCCCAAAACAAAAGTGAAATAATGCCTTTGATGTGACAGTTGCCTCCTGCAGGAAGTCCTCCACCCCACCAGAGTCTCCAGTTTTAAGTTTTTGCCACACTTTTCACTACAACACTAACCACACCTGGAAACTATACACACGTAGGTGTTTATTTGCGCAATACTAGCTCTTCTATCTGACCATAACGTCCTTTATTATAAAAACCTTGTCTCTCTTTTCATCTTTGTTTGCTACCAATTATCAGGTTTCTTTTGGCACACGCAGGAATTATCTGTTGAAAGATAAACACCCAAGAAGTTCTCTATAATTAGGAAGTATCTACAAAGCTTTTCAGTTTTTGAAAAGAAGGCCAGGGCTGTAGGAGCTCTGCAGAGTAACAAACAGCCAGGCGAGAGAAAGGTCTAGACTCTTAGGGCTGTAGCCTCTTGTCAATGGCAGCTTGTCAAAAGGCCTACATCTTGGGATTAGGGTCAAAACTCCACCTGTCATGAACGAGAAAGAAAATCAATACTGTTTGAAAGCTTCTTGGGTATTAGTCATCCCATAGCCAATCGGAAGTAACAGAAAAAAGGTATGAGTCGACATTTTTAATGCCAATATTTATAGTGAATTTCCCCCAACTTCAAAGACAAATGAAGGAAACAATCCCCTCCTAGACCAGGTAAATGGTCAGTCAGTGCACAAGTGAGTGCTTTAAATCTTGTGTTCTGATTGTTCACAGCTGAATGACAACCCATGATCATCAGTCTATGCAGTATTGTGAGTCCACTTTGGCCAGAACGGTCTGCCCTGAAGACAGCAGAGCGCAAGGAGACACAAGAGGAGACCCCGGCACATGATTCACTTTCTCCACAGAGCTGTGATCTTAATTGTTAGGTTGAGCACATTAGTAGGCCACACTACTCCTGTCCTAAATAAATAAATAAGCTCTGCAGAAATGAACAGATGGAGGAAAAATTTCAAAGCAGCATGTGGGCGTTTCAGGCCCAAATCCCATTATCAGATAATGTGATTTCTAACAGCAGTTCCCACACATAGCTTTGGAAACTTCAAAGTTCTGTGTATCAGGGAGCAATGCGGTCCCCTCCCCCAAACTGTCTGCATTGCTCTCAGGGACATGATGCTCCTGCACCTGGGTCCAGCTTCTGTCTCCAAAAGTCCACATACCCAAGCAAAAAGCAAGCATTGCAGGCATATGGGTAGGTTTAGATGGCTTCCTTATTCTCTTCTTTTCTAGAGGTATGACAAGGTCTGGAAGGAGGGAGATGGGCTGTGGTAAAATGGAAACAACTTCATGGAAGACTCACAAGAATGTATCCTCTGGGTAACTTAGAAAACATGGTCTCTTTGAACAAAATGAGAGAACACAGATCCAGTTGGAATACTGAGAGACTTCTACCTAGCCATGTTGCAGAGCTGCAGAAGGGTGAGCAAGGCAGGGACCATTGAAAGGCAGTGAGAAATGACCCTGGAGGCACACACAGGCAGACAGAAGAGGTCCCCAGGCCTAGGTGGAGAGGGAAGAATCTGTGGCCTGGACTGTTAATGAGAAACTGGTTTACTTAGACCTTATTTACCTGCTTTTCTCTCTCATGACCACGATAGAAGTCTGACCTGCCTGTCAGGACTTGGGTAGAAACAAAGGCTCTTAAGCTCAATGGCTGTCCTGAAACTGGGTTAATTAGTATAGATAAAAGTCTATAGAAAGAGGCTCAAGAGATGGCTCCATGGTTAAGATGCACTAGCTGTTCTTCCAGGGGAATCTGAGTTTGATTCCCAGCAACCACTAGGTGACTCACAACTATTTGTACCTCCAGTTCCAGGAAATTCCTACTCCCTCTTCTGGCATCCATGGGCTCCACGCATACAAGTGTACAAGTGCACAGACAGGCATGCAGGCTAAACACCCAAATGCTGATAATAAAATTAAAATCCATAGTCAAGATTCAAGGTTGAAGGAAGTCTCTACAGTTGCCTCTGGCCCTTGGCCCTGAGCACAGTCCCCATTGCTTCATTCATGTTTTACTCACTCGGGGGCCTGAAAATGTATTAAGATGCATGAACAGCTACATGACAGCAAGTGAGCTGTCATTAGAGCACAATAAGACGTAGTTATGGAACCAGGCACATCTTAAATCACAATAAAATTATCTTCTAGACTCTATCTCAATAGATGCACATTCCCATAGCTCAGCTTCAGCTTCCTTAAAGTCTACCTCACTCACTCTGCACGTCTCTGGAATGCATCCCCGTGGTATCGGGTTCAAACCTTACAGCACGTCACCCACTGTCACCAAGCATTTAATTAGTTGTCAATGTATACTCCATGTCTATCTTCTGTATCAGAGTGCAAGCCCTGTGAGTGGGACACTTCTATTTTATCAGAAGAGTTCATACAGTATTTGTGGTATGACCCCATACTAATGCCTGGAATACTGCCAACATTATTCATGAAGGAACTGAATGATTGAGTTTATGAATCAATGAATCAATAATCTTCAGTAAGAGGTAGGGTTTTACAGCAGACCTTCAATTAGTTCCATGTGAAGAGAAGTCTGGAAACACTGCTTACTTGCCTTAGGGCTGCAAAATTAAAAAAAGGAAAAGAAAGACTGTAGACAGGACTTGGAGGAGATGCTGACCTTGGGCAGGTTCAGTGGAAGAGATGCTGACCTTGGACAGGTTCAATGTCAAGTCTGATGAGAAGATTATAAGCCAACTTCAACTTCCATGTCATTCAAATACACAACAGCACATAAGCTGTATCCTTTGTCACCATTGATAGCAACAGTCACTTGTGTGACAATAATCTAGATAAGTAACATTCAAAACAAGAATAAGTAACATTTAAAACTTAAGCAAAAGTGACACTGAGTTCTAAGGACCTACAAATTCTATAAGGAATCATTCTCTCCAAAATATACATATATACATACATACATACACACACACATTCTCTCTTTCTCTCTCAACTAGACTATGTTTATGCTAATGGCTGAGAACTTGGTATCCCTGGGCATGTTAGATAATAACAGATAGGTTCCTAGGCTCCTTACATAAACTTGGCTTCCTAAGGGAAAATGAACCAGTCCTAGGTGGATATGGATAAACAAATGCCCCACCCACAAGTACAACATTCTCTGAGTTCAGTAAAGCCAATTTGAGATGAGTACAAGAGTTTCCCAGACTTCTATACCAAATGCAGTTAACATCAGGCTGACTTCTGGCTTCAGCACTCACAAACACACACACACACACACACACACACACACACACCAGGTACCAAAGCCTGTGTTCTAAAGTACAATATTCGCATGAAGAAGTAACATACTCATACTTTTTTAAACTATGTAAGCTCTCTAGTTGTCAAGATTAATTTCTATGTGTCATCCTGACTGGGCTAAGGGGTTTCCAAATGACTTGTAACATATTGCTCTAGAAACATCTCAGTGAGTGTAACCATAAGAGATTAGTATTTGAATTTGTAAGTTCAGTAACGAAGGTCTTGTGCATCCGTGTGGCTGAGCACTCTCCACTCTTCACAGAGTCTGCACAGAACAGGGGGTCTGGGTTTTCTCTTCCTGACCTAACATACCTGCCTATCTACACATGGACATGTATTCCTGGTTCTCAGGATTTCAGCCTTAGATTGACAGGTTCTACCGCCAGTTCCCCTGGTCCCCACTTAGCAGCATCTTCCTTCCTGTTCTAGTTTATGGAGAATCATAAACTAGATTCCTTAGCCTCACACTAAACCAGTCTTGTCAACAAAGGTTATTCCATTTAAAAGTTTTCACACCTTCAAACCATCTTCACCTTATTTTTTCTAGTGATTATAAGTTTCTCTCTCACTCTCTTTTTTTTTTTGTTCTCACAGGAGTCAAATTGGTTTTAATTGGGGAATATGAAGGAATCACAATGATATCTATTCCCCTAGGGTCCACAGAACACACCTTTAAGAGGTATAATACTGTATTTTATATAAATTAATCCTCTTGGCTTAACTTTGTGGGAATTCTTTGTACTTCTTTCATACAGTGGTGGAAGACTGGAGAAAGGGAACTAAGGTATAAGATGTTCCTTTGTTTTAGAAGAAATACATGAAAAGGTATCAGTATTATGTTATCGTAATACTATAATTACTTCTATATTGTTAGTAATATTAATCATATTAGTAGTAGACCTGCCATACACAGAGGAAAAAAACCCATTTAATCATTTTAAACAATGAACTATTCGTTTTCTCTCCGTGAGAGCAGAAATCTAACCATTCCCTCCTTTCTGTAGGCATCATTGGAGATGCCCTAATTTTCCTTATAGTGCAGAGTCCAGGAAAAGTATGGGATGGTGTCTGCTCTACTGGCTATCACTGATAGCCCCTCCCCTTTTCCTAGTACTCCTTCCGCATTCCAGGATCCCCTCTCCCTCTTCCTTCTAACAGCAGAATCCAAGCCAGGAAGTGACCTGATAGACTTATTCACACTTAGGGACTTGGGAATAAAAGCCAAGGAACTGGCTGCTTCTCCCAGCAGCCCTTGCTCAAGACTAAAAGAGCAGGCTTACAAGGAAAGAATGCTTCCTTGGCTGCAGCAGAGCCTCGGTGGTAGAGAATGCACCTAGCACTACCTCTGACATGACAGAGAGAGAGAGAGAGAGAGAGAGAGAGAGAGAGAGAGAGAGAGAGAGAGAGCGTAACTGGCTCTGTAAGTAAATAAAATTTAATTTTCACTGGTCTGTTGATGGCAAGAGACTATCCTGGCAACCTTGACATTGCAGTGTCATAGATTCCACACTGAGCCTCATTCTTAACCACCCCCTCCCCACCGTTCCAGACCATAGTTTCATTATCTGTCTATGCTTTGAAAGCCCCTTCTGGATCCAGAATACTCCAAGTTCTGATATCATCAGAGGACAGGATATAAAAGTCTTATTCGGGAGTTTTACAGGGTCTGGTAGGATGATCGGCAGGCAATGGGACTTTTTGTGCAGGACTAAGAGCTCAAATCTGAACCCTGGATCCCATGACCTGAGTTTGAATCCCAGCCCCACAGCTCAAGTAAAGAACCAACTCCTGGAAGCTGTCCTCAGACCAGCACACGTGTTTGTATGTACATACATACATAAACAAATTGAATTATTTTTTAAGTTTCCTAGATTCCAATTACAGCACAACCAGTCACATCCTATTCCAGAGAGAAATAGAGGGCCCAGGTCTGGGGACACTGTCACTCAAAAAAAAAAAGCCAAGAGCTCATAAAATACAACTGCCATCCTGTAGACCTGTAGACCAAGGGCCAAAGACATACAAATAACAGTGTTTAAATCTCCGCCCCTGTGACAGTGGCCACATAAAGCATGGATTCAAACCTCACCTTCATCAGAAGCTCTTCAGTGACTGGAAGGCTGTCCCCACACAGAAAGAGCTTGCGGCTGAGTGATAAAAGCTGTCATACCAGAGACGGGTTAGTCCTCATCTCTAAGTGCTCCACAAAATAGAAAGAGTAGAAATTGGCAGGCCTGGCCAGTCACCCATGTCTAATGCAACTGTTGTCAACAGGCCTTGCTGTCTTTTTTCCTGAACCTACTTTGGCTTCAAAAGAAAAGAAAGCTAATTTTTAAATGCCCAAATCAGGAAACTTGGTACATTTTTCTGCCCAGAACAAATAATGTCTCCCACCCTTTCAGGATCATCCCAAAGGAGTCTGGTTTGGAAAGTGTTGCTGGGGCCCCAGCAGGACTTCAGGTATTCTCTCCTCCCTCTCCCTCCCTTCCCTCTCCCCCCCTCTCTCCCCCTCTTTCTCTGTGTGTCTGTGTATGTTTCATGTGCTTTACATACATGTACAGATATGTACCTCATACATGCATGTGGAGGCCAGAGGAGGATGCTGGTTGTCCTGCTCTATCATTCTCCACCTTGTTGGCCTTAAACGGAGTCTCCCTCTGTACCTGGATCTGGGCTGGCAGTGAGGACATCTCAGCAATCCTCTGCTGCACCCCCCTTCTCGATGCTAGATGTACATGTAGCCAAAACTGCCTTTTTACATTAATGCTGGGAATTATAACTTAGGTCCTCATGATTTCCCAGCAAGTGCTGTGACCCACCGAATCATGCATGTCCCCATTTCCATTTTTTGAATACAATAAATTTAAATTAAATTCCTTTTAATGACTTCTCTAGTATAAGTAGTACGAAAAATTATAAGCATGCACATTCTTTTTATTATTTCATAATCCATTACCACATAGATGGGTGAGTAATGTGGTTTATAGCTAAGGAACTCCTATTTCATCACCCAAAATACAAATAGTCAAGTTAACATTTTTATGAAAAATTGCAACTAAACTTCCTTTCCTTACTTTAAGTCTGTGCACAGAGGTTAACCTAATGGTGGTAGCTGGCAAATAAGTAAAAGAAAATCAGTAATGAAAAATATTAAGTATATCTAACTTTCTAATTTTTAAAATAGGACATCTCCTTGTATGTGTTTTCTGGGTCTCCGTTTGACTAACTACTGCATCTTTTAGGCATCAGAGAATTGCAAATACTTATCCTTGCCTCTGGATGTCAAAGTTGACTTTCTGGATGAAGTTTTAGGTGCTAGGCACCAAGAAGGTGAAAGGATTTACTTATGTGGCATGTTACCACATGGTACCTCATGTGATCTCAGCAAGTCTGTGATGAAGGCAGAAACACCTACAAGTCCTACACTGGGAACCGAGACCAACAGATCCTATGACTTCCTCAGAATGACTGACATGGCTGATATATACATATACATAAACTAGGTTTATAACTTAGACCATCTTACTCTCTCTTTAGAACCTCCCAGCATCTCAACTTGCCTTCCCCTAGGAGAATAAATGAAAATGTTAAACAAATGTGTCTTGCCAAAGAAACAGTTGGTTGGAGTGAAAGGTGATCAGAAGAACAGCAAGGATGGGAGGGTGACACGGTGAGGGAAGACACGCAGAACTCAGGGAGCACAGTGGAACTTGAGAGTATGTAGGGTCAGGGTGGTCATAGAGAAGTAGGTAATTCCAGGAAACAAGGATGCACTCCCCTGCCCAAACCCCAAAGCTCTACTTTGTCTGACTCTGAACACAAAGGAAACAAGCCCACAGCAATGAAATGCTCACAGGGTGGCTACATAGTCATAGTCTGCACCTGGAAGCATCCGCCACCCCTTTTGCTCAATGCAAATCCCAAGTCACAGCTCCTCCGCTGGCAAACCATCAGTATCCTCTCCCAATCCTTTTCCTTCTGCCACCTGACTTTTCGCTCCCTTTCAGTTTCCCCATGGTTTGTCCCACCTCCAAATGCTGCCTGTTCTTGCATAAGTCCACTGGCTCTCCTGGCTTGCAATATCCAGTAAGTAAATCTGGGTCTTTAGCCCCTCTTAATTAAGTTTTTGCACACTTCCTTACCCTCCTTTTCTATGTAGCAAAGAGTATGACCTCTGTAAGACAACTAAGCCTCCCCATGAAGGCTCAGCATGCTTCAAGGGCTTCCTATAGGATAAGAACCCTGTTATCTACTTAACCCAGCATGCAGCAATGCCAGCAGCCTTTTCCTCCTCTGTGGGCTCAGCAAGCACCTCCTCCTCCCCTTCCTCCCCGCCTCCTCCGCGGTCCAAGAACCATGTTGGAATGCCTCTATGTCTCTGTGCTTGTTGACCCACTCTCTGTCTTTTCTCCTATGGTCAATCCACTAAGCCTTCCCCCTCCCCTCCACAGTGCCTTTGCTTTCATGACTTGAAACTTTTCTCAGATTTGGCTCAGTGTCATCTCCTGTCCCCTAGGAAGCCTGATCTGACACAGGGTGAACCTAGACTTTCTTTTCCTGCAGCCCATCCCTGATTGCATGTCCATTCTCTGCTAATGTACTATGCAGCTCGAACATGGCTCCCATGATGGATTATTATTTCAATTTATGTGTCTATGTATTTCCAGACTCTTGGCTCCATAAGAATAGGACAGGATCATTGTCATCTTTGAGTCTTTTGTACATAGCACATAGTAGTTCCAGGACTGTAAGAGGCTAGAATTAGTGTCAGATGGATGGATGCATAGATGGATGGATGATGGATGGACAGATGAGAGACCACTTTACCAGTTACAAGCCACATCTCTTTCTGAAACTGAATAAAAAACTCTTTTCAGTCATATTTTTTTCTTTCAACCATTTCTGTCCACTCTGCGGTGACGTAGCTTGTTTCAGTCAATGCCAAGACAAGCTTGACTCCTCCTAATTCTAATATCCAGATCTCATTCTAGCAATGCCAAGCTGAGTGGAATGATGAGCCCCTTAAGGTCTGTCCATATCACAGCACTGACATTATTTAAAAAGTCTGTACAGAGCTAATTAAGGGTCTCACCATGAGATCAAACGATGAATTCTGGGTTCTCCAGGTGGGCTATAAATGCTGGGGTAAATGTCTTTGGAAGAATAGAGGAGAGAGAGAAAACCATCCTATGAAGACGGATGCAGCAACTGGGAGATATGGAGACATACCAAGGAACACTGGAGTCACACAAACTGTGAAGGGTGGCAAAGTTTGGTTCCTGGAGTCATGGCAGCCCTGGGAGATAAAAACACTGGTCCTCTTGGAAGCATATGCTGCTGCCTAAGGCAAGCCTAGAGGGTTCCCATTCCTGAAAAAACAACATTCTGAGCAAATGCTTGATCAATAATAAAAATGGGCTACTTTTGTTATTGTGGCAAGAGTGTTCCGTGCTTATTGATCCCCCCACAAATGCCAGCCACAGTTGCTATTATTTCTTATCTAGTAACTCATTTAATTTTTTGAACCTATTATGTAGGTTCTATTACTCACCTCCATTATACGGACAAACTAGTTTGGAGTGGCTCTTTCATTTGTCTAGATTCTTGTAAAATGAGTAGCAGAGCATCTCTCGGTCACATCATTCCACAAAGCACAAAGACACATAAAAGAGCACTTACTCTAGAGTCCAGGCCCCAGTGCTGGTCTCCACTGCCCTTGAGAAGGTTTACTCAACTTCCTCTGAGCTGGACCAAAGCTCTGGCCATCTCTGTGACTCCAACATTCTGGGGGCTCCTAGATACATTTTGGTTCTGACATGGTACAATTTGCAAGCCAGATTTTTCCTATTAACACTGATTTATTCTGCACTTTCACAGTGACTGCCTATCAGACTCAGACACCTGGCAGGAAAGGAAGCTGAATGCAGCAGAATGGGCACTCACTGAGCCACGCTGAGGGGACAGACAGAGCCATACCTCATATTTTCAAATGTCCTCTTCCTGCTGCAACCAGTCCTCACTGGCAAAGCCGGCCCCGGGCTGCCAGGAAGCCTAGCTCCCTCTCATTCTTACATTTAAATTTAATTTAACCGTAGCGTTACCCTGCATGTCAACAGCTCTGGACAAATTGATGGATTCTAGTTTAACTATTTAGCTGTGCCAGTGGTAATATGCTCAATCATGCATTAAATTAAAAATGACACTTGGAAATATGTATATCCTGGACTTCAGTTCTGTGTACCAAATAGGAAAAAGATTTAAAATGCTGTCTAGTGGAGGGTTACCACTGAAGAAGCATGGATCTCATTACCGCCGGCTGCACAGAACACATTTGCAAGGCTCCATTTAAAAGCTCTCTGACAGCCGCAGCCTGGTTCTCTGGCTGGATAAACATGCCATTTCCCTTTGAGAAGAGAACATTCAGCTGTTGCCAAAACAAGGCTGCTGTCCAAGTCTCCAACCCCCTCATCCTCACCTTGATTCAGGGTAACCTTATCCATAGTTTTCTCACCTGCTCCAGCTCCTCTTCCTCTCAAGACCAAAGTTCTCTTTCCCGAGACATAACAAGTGCATCCCAAAACACATATAACTAGACTATACTAATGGTCACCCTATAAAGCACCTACTGTGCCAGAGCCTGGCAATATCTCATTCAACAGCTCTCCACATTCTTTTCTTCCTATGGCCAACGCGGAAGCTGATGCTCAGAGATGGCAGGCACATTTTAAAGACACAGTGAGGACAGGCAGAGCTATGATTCCGAGACCAGCCTCTTATCCGTGACCAGCATTGCTATTTTAAACTTTGCTGTCAGTAGGATGTGGTGGCACACACCTCTAATGCACCTGGAGGAGAGGAATCGGTGGTTCCCTATGAGTTCAAGGCCATGCTAGTCTACATAGTTTCAGCTACCCTGTCTCACTCTTGAACTTGTCCATTTAACTGAATCACCCATTTTTCATATCTATCCATATGGCCACATAAGCTTCATTTTGGTTCCGGATAGGAACTTCAGAGGAATGAGATTTGCGTGGGCTTATTGTATTCCTTTCCCTGTGGGGCAGGTAAGTCCTGATACTAGACTATGAACCCCTAAGGGCTGAGGATCAGACTTCATTATCCAATATACTCATCACTTAATCACATACCCAGCCCTAAACAGATGCACGTAGACATCACTGAGCTGCACTAAAGTGAGGTTTGTGGAGGGAAAGAGTGAAGTAGAGGGTTCCACCAAGGACATGGGGGAGTGTGGGCAGAGACCTGGCTGCCAGAGCACAGTCGTGAGAAACCAAGCAGTGGAAGAGGAAAATGCCACCTTCCTTTCACGCTAACAGAAAGACATTTTTCCTGTGGGGCTGAGTCGATGTTGCCATACAGTCAGAAGCTTTCCAAACTTTCATCTCCCAACATGTAAATTTGATCATTTTGATTGAGTCACAAAAGAAGGCCTAGCAGTCCGTATTTCCCTTCAGTAAGAGCAGTCACACTATTCCACACCTCTCCCTCTACGACTATCAAATCACACATGCCTTACTGTTTCATGCAAAGTCCAGTCGCATAACCAGTGAAGTCCATTGTTGCTCAAACCATTGTGTCCTTTAGGAAATGAACACAGATCAGGTTTTAGACATTTTCCCATTCACCAGCCTCCACTGTGGTGCATTTGCCTGCTAATTTCTATGTTCTGTCCTATTTCCATCTCCTAATCATAAGCTGACAAGTCCTTTCCTAAACAGAACACCCCATGTACTCAGACCTTCTGAGAAACGTCCATTAGTGGAAGTCTCCCCATGACCTAACCTTGCAGATTTCTGGGCGGAGCTGGTCTGGACTGTAAGAGGCCAACAGTAGACCAGGCTGAAATTAACCCGATTTCAGCAGTTGGCTTTCAGTGTGTCTGCATCTGTTGTTTTAATGGACTGTGAGAGCTGCCGGGTTGTCTGCCAGAACCTGCCGTCAAGGTCGAGGGACACAGGCAGGCAGCCTGAGGGAGCCTGCAGCCTGAACGCTTGGCAGCCACACTGAGTCGGTTACCCTGCACTGTCATGCAGGTCTGCCTGGATGTCTCTGGCTTCTCCAATCTCCCTTTATATAAAAAAAAATATAGTAAAAGAGCTATTCAGTGTGAACTGGGTTTGTTCAACCAGAAAAAAAAAATAGAAACATTTTCATCAACTTCATTTTAGCACTATCCCCTCGATGTCAAAGAAAACCCTTCCTATCCATATTCCTTGTAGTCCATACAGCTTGGACAAAGCAGGCATTGAGAACACATGACCATAGACAGGTGCTGTGCACAGTTAACAACAGGCAAACTCTTGACCTCCTAGAGAAAAGCTCCAGCTGCTATTTTAAAAAACTACAGGGCTTACAGGGCCATATCCCTCCCTGTTGAACTATTTACTCTGGGTGGATTCCAGGGGAGAGGCAGTCATTGTCTTTAGTTGTCCAATCACTAAGGAGCCCGCCAGGCTTAAGTAGCTAGCCGCAAACTCATGGGCATATAGATCAGTGGGTCCCAAAAAAACAAGCAAGGTAACAAGAAACAAGTAATGGATATGGGTACTTGTAAAGGAGGTAAGAGATTTGGAAAGGAGATTTGGGGTATACAAAATTGTTAAATTTATACATGTATACAAAATTGTTAAAGCGCAAATTCAATCAAGTTAAAGGATATATCTGTATGTGCATACACATACATATATATGTATATGTACATATATAGATATAGATATTGCATTACATATTGTGTTACAAGCATTATGGTAAGTTGCCTATCTCTGTTCTCATCTGACAGATGAGAAAATTGAGTGAGCAGAGGTCATGGAACTTGACACTAATAACAAAGGGCTGGAATTCAAATCTAAGCCGCCTGATTCTACAGCCCACTCTTTCAAGGATCGGGCTGCACTCAAGAACCAAATGAAGGGGCAAGGGGTCTGAAGTATCGAGGGCTAGCATGAGTCCCAACCCTTGGCTCCAGTATCTTCCATCCCTGTCCAGTCTTTGAACCACTTCATACTTCTGCAGAAGTTTTCTAAAAACCATGATCATCACTAGACTTTCAGTACACACAGAACTAGGACCACTATGGACTTAATAAGGTTAATAATTATACCTTTTAAGTACAATAAAATCCACAAACAGTACCCATGGATATGAATTCTAATATCCAGGGAGCACACTGTGAGCATGTATGATGCTTGGATCCCTTGCATCAGTCTTGAAATCCACAGCCAGCATCCATTTCTTCTTCATTGTTTTTTTTCATGGATACCCAAAATAGATGTTATAAAGCTGGATATGAATTCAGACTTAAAAACAACAGTCTGACAGCAGCAAAGGATACTAACATAATGCCAGTGAGGGGCATAAGGAGACACTGGATTTGCTACAGTCAGGGTTCTCCTTGTCAATGGAGGCAGCAAAGGTCAGCCTGTGGAAATCAAGGTCCTTACTGCCACTTCCCCCATATTAGAGCCCCTTTGTGCTTTTTTGAAATATCGTCATATTCTTTGGAATGGGTCAACAATATTGTTCTCTTCACTGTGACCAAATACCTGTAGGAAGCAACTTAAGGATGGATCTTTTTGGGTTCACAGTTGTAGCCCATCATGGCAGGGGAGACATAGTGGGGTTCATAGTGGTGGAGTCATGGGGCTGGGACTCCTCACCACACATCAGATAAGGAATCAGAAATTAATCAGCCAGGAACTGGGAGCAGAAAGCCCTCACAGCACGCCCACTAATGACCCACTTTCTCCAACTAGGACACACCTCTCATACATTCTGCAATCTTCTGAAACAGCACCACCAGCTGGGGATCAAATACATGATCCTGAGAGAGGTATTTTGCATCTAAACCATAACAGAGGGTTTCTAGAACTTTCAAGAAAAAAATCCTAAGGTTAAATTGACTACTAACCACCCCAGAAAAAATACTCAGGACTGTGTACTCCCAGTCATTTTGGGCTGTGGTGTTAGATACTTGCCTAGCATTCTTGGACACTTGATGGGTCAACCCATTATACCTCCAGCCAAACCAGTTTGCCCCTTTCATGGGATCCCATTAACCATGAATCCAGTCAAAACCAAACAAACAAACAAAAAACCCAGCATGACAACTCTCACGTTGTTTTTATTCTCTTCTTGGGGAGACTGAACTTTGAGTTTCTCTGCCTCAGATGGCAGCAGAGGAGTTACCAGTCTGGATCCTAAGGCCTCTTGACCACATAAACACAACAGGATCTCCTGGCCTTCCCACTGTCAAATGCTTTGATTTCTCTTATTCTTAAGATGAGTTTTGAATAACTCCTGGTATTAAAGGGAAAACTATCTGCCAAGAGTCCAGAGTTACAGGAAAACTAGCAAAGAAAGAAATGTCCCTCTGCTGGGTATGTGTTTATTCTGAAATCAATATGGGTAAGAGAGTTCATTCTGAACTCATTTGATTAGAAACCCAGAGTACAAATCCACATTACCGCCATTGCCACTTAGGCTAGACAGAGGATGCTGACAAAGGAGCCATTGTGTGGAATATAGAAAGTGCCCCATGAGGCACCATCAATTTTTGTGTCTGTGTTTGCATTGGGTTTATTCTACAGAGTCTGTTTCTCCATCTAGACATGCTGCTGACTCAAAGGCTTTTCCTGCTAAACAGACACCTGGGGGACAGCATTTCTGTTGCCACCCTTCACTTCACCATTTCCCATGGAGCAAAGGCATGGCATCAGAACCAAGGCTTCAATCTAGCCTTGATTTGTCAAGACACTTACTTACAAAAGCAATGGAAAGGCCTCTGGATGGTCCTGGGAAGGATGTTGATTCTTGCTGATGTGGTTTCATCTGAAAGAGTGTGGCAGCAGCCTTGTCCTGCCAGCCTTCTCAAACTCTTTGTGAGATGAAGAATATTTACATTTCTGTTTTTCGCTTGGAAGCTCTGGATCTTTCTGTGAACTAAGAACAAACACAGTGGTGAACAAAGACATACATCTGATCCATGTCTCATATCTCATCAATGGCAGGAGTCAAGAGACCCTTGTCACTGGACTCTCAAATGGAAAGAACAGGAAATCATGTCTGAACTAAAAGTTTCTTTTGAAAGTGAGAAAGAGACCAGAATACAGAGTTGACCTGGCTTGGATATTGGATCTGAGATTACTTAATCAGCATGTCCCTATGCCCACGAATGAGATTAACTAGCATGTATCTGTATGCAGATGTTAAAAGTAATGAAGGTGATCATGTAGGAAAGCTAAAACCAACATGCCTATGAACATAGCTTGGGGCAGAACTTTGGTCCTGGTACTCTGCTGCAACTGTCCTTAATACTGCTCCAGTCCCAACACATATCTAGGAACAGGCACATTGTAGAAGGCACATTTTACACAAATGAATGAATCAGGTTAGACACGATGCCTATGAAACTCATATTAAGATGCTCTGCTCTAGGGGTGGAGAAATAGCTCAGCAGTTGAGAGCATCACTGCTCTTGCAGAGGCCTGGAGTTTCGTTCCAAGCATCCACATCAGGCAGCTCACAACCATCTGTAACTCCAGCTCCATGTAGGTAATACCCTCCCCCAGTCTCTACAGGCACTTCCCCCTCGTGCATAAACCCATACAGACACACAAATTATTTTTTTTAATCTCTGGTCCTTTTCTCTGGACACAAGTTGTCTAGGTGGACTTGGCCTACTTTGTCCTAATCAACTACCCCCCACCAACCCCACTTTGA
This sequence comes from Mesocricetus auratus, assembly GCF_017639785.1. Taxonomy (NCBI): domain Eukaryota; kingdom Metazoa; phylum Chordata; class Mammalia; order Rodentia; family Cricetidae; genus Mesocricetus; species Mesocricetus auratus. The sequence goes on along the minus strand of NW_024429196.1, from coordinate 21,916,719 downwards.
CCCGCCTCTAACCTCAGTTGTCTCAATTCCCCATGGTACATGCTAACTCAGCCCAAAGCATTACCTCTGTGGTCTCTAGCTCCAAGAAACACATAGCGTACATTTTATGAGGGACTATGCAGCACAGGTCTTTTTAGTCTTTAAAAGAAGAAAGGTGGGAGGAGTTTCTGGAGCAAATAAGACCAGGGAGCTGTGAACTCCCACACAGTAATAAATTGTATGCCATTTCATGGAATTAAAGGACAAGTTTCTTTGTTTTCTCAAGTATTATCTTGCTATGTACAGCTTTGAAATTTCCCAGGAGTTCAAATAAAACATCTTATATGATCCATAAATCTGACATTAGCCCTTGGATGCCATGAGAAACCCTATAATTTTTTCCCTGACCAACAAAATCAAAACTAGCATCATTGGCAAATATACCATTTTATAATCCTCTCTGGATTATTTTCATTCCAATTCTTATTTATATTTTAACAGTCATTTGACAGAGGGCTCCTTTAAAAAAGGTAGCTGAAAGCTTGCTTTTCATTCCTGAAATACTATGGTTAAGTGTTAGCTTATTTCTATGGAGCATCAAGAAATCAGAATAGTCACTAGTTCATATGCTTATACAATGGGGAACAAGATTGAAAACTACAAAAATCATAGGAAATTCAGATTTGGTAATTAATAAAGAATGACCGATGGGGCATGATGGTCATAGGTAATCTTTAGTAGATATAAATTGAGCAAGAGAACTTCATTAAAGATAAAATAAAATGGAAATTGTATCACAAGAAAAACCAATACTATACTCAAAACTAAAGTACATACAATGTTATGTAATCAACACTATTTTGTTTGTTTGTTTGAAGACATGGTCTTACTATATAAGCCAAGTAGGCCTCACCCTGGCAATTCTGTCTCTGCCTCATAAGTGCTTTGATTATAGATGTATGCCAACAGGACCTATACCAACAATTATTTGTGTGTTGAGAGACCTGAGGAAGGTTCCATGTTCACCTGAGTTCTCTGGGATCAGGATCTCATATTTCACCTCCATGTCCCTCTTATTACAGTATATGCATTATTTCTGTAATTTCACTCTCATTCCATTCCCATGAGTGCCAATCATTTCCTCTTCCTCTTGCTGTCCCAGGGAGTGATTTTTTATAGCATTCCTCCTTTGTTCTAATTTTCTCAATTGTCCCTTACTTCCCTCAGTTGTCACCAGGAAAATAAAAGGTAAATTGGACACCAGATGCTACAATATATTTTCTCCTATACACTTTGATCGTAACACCAAAGATTTAATTTAGGTGGAGATGTTCCTAAGGAGAAAACCTTTTCCATGAGAACCTGTAACTGGAAGCAAGGATGACGCTAGATTAAGATGAAGACAAAGAAATATTGTACCAAACTGCAGAACCCGTCAAAACAGACTTCTGTTTTCAACACTAGCAATGGGAACTCAGACATTTTGGACAGTCTCTTTTCCTAGCTTTGTTCTGGAGTTTGTGGTTTGGCTTTATGGGTGGCAATGTGTCAGTCATCCTTAAGTCTCAATCCTCCTTAAGTCTCAATCCTCTGTATCCTCATTTCATTTTCTACCACTTAGCCAAAAAGCGACCCATCCATCCCAGCTGCTGCTGAGCCACCTTGATCGAGACTGTTGGGAGTGACTAGAAATCAGGACACTACCTGACTGGCAAGGGTAATCAGACAAAGTCAATCACAGGGCTTTGTCAGAGAAACCCAGATGGCTTTGGAAACAGAACCATGAAAAACAACCACCGCCCAAGATTCTTTCTGAGTCATGAGATTCTGGTCAACTCAAACTGTTCTTGTTTATTTGAATTTTCTGGCATTTTTCCCTTTCCGGCAAGGGTATATACACTACTGGAACAGTCAGAAAATTGCAAAAGATTTGATGACTTTATTAGCACTATTTGGATTTCTTTAGATGGTGACCCTTAGTGATTTTTCTAAATCACTGTTCCATACAAATCTCTATATTGTTTTATGCAAATCAATAACTTATTACACATCTCACTGGAAGGCAGGCTGCTGCAGGCGTCTTAGTCTTCCTCTGAAATCTCCCTGACATTTGACTGTGTCTCTAAGTGCAGATCTCATCAAGAGCCTCGCAACATCTGTCTGCTCCCTTTATGCCATTTCAAAGCCTTTCTCTGGGTTTCATTTACAGCAACAGTTCTTTCTGCTCAATAGTTCAGATGTCAAGCGGGCAGCTCAGATGAAATGGCTTCCGTCAGACTGTTCTGAGACAACCCAACCTACACAAAGCTGGAGGATTTTCAGTTGAACATTTCTATAAATAACTTTAACAAAAATCACCATTGTGATTAAGACATCCTAATGTTAATTCAGCAAGACATACTAAAGAGTTGTTCCGGATTTTATTAGGCAGTGCATGTTTTGACTCAAGCTATTGAACAAATGGGATTTTATAGACACAGTAAATATTAAAAGCTGCTGTTTCACTCCTGCCAGATTTCAGTGTGCCTCAGCCGTAGTATGAAGAGCAAAAGCATTATTCATACTACCTGAGATACAGAAATAAATGTCCCTAGGTATCACTAGTGGATGTATACTATGTATGCATATCATATCATGGAATCATATCGTGGAATGTGGCTCAGACGTAAGAAGAAGGAAATCCTGCTCTCTGTGGTAATGTGGATAAGCACAGAGGATATAACAGTAGGAGAAATAAGCCACACAAAGAAACACAGGCACTGCGTGATCTCATTTATTTGTAGAACCTAAGCAAGTAGAACTCACAGAAGCAGAGAATGGAATAGTAAATGCTACACATAGAGATGAGAGAATGGAAAGAGAGAGAGATATTGGGGACATAGGTCAAGGGGTGCTCACTTTCACTTATATGATGATTAAGTTTCAGAGATCAAATAACTGTAGTCTGGTGTATACTTGAAATCTGCTCAGAAAATAACTCAAAACTATTTTTACCACACACATTACTACACAGAGAGATAACCACTAGGTGATGGATGAGTTAAATACCTGGTATATGATAATCATTTAGTATTGTCTATACATAGATACATAGATAGGATGTATACATAGCTATGTTGTATACCTTGGATATCCAACAATCACCATTTGTTAATTATATTTCAATGGAGTTGGAAGAACATTTGTAGCAGTGAGGAAACTGTTGTCTACCTAAATAAGTTACAGGGAAGTAAAATAGTATCTCAGAGGTCTACACTGAGGATTAATGGCACAAATATATATCCAAGAACTTGGAATAACGAACATCATGTACTAAACACTGCATGAGTGATATCCGTTGTCCTCTTAGGGACACAGAAGTTGGTGGAACAATGTCACCCTAAATCATCATTCTTCTTTCATACATTCATCTTAGATTTAAACCTAGGAAAAGTATCACAGTTCTGGGTAAGTATATGAAGGAATATAGGCATGCATACAACAGAGACACCTGAACGAACACCCATGATTATCACTTCAGGGGTCACAATAGCCAAGGCACAGAATCTTGCCCATCAACAAATAAAGCATTAAAGAAGACGTATAAGTATACACAATGGCATTTCATCAGCCAATAAGAAGAATGAAATTACATCATTTGCAAGAAGTGGATGGAAGTGGAGATCATTATCATAAGCAAAATAAGCCAGACTCAGACATACCCAATCTCCTAAATATCAGATATTTATATTATGATTTATGACAATATCAAAATTACAGTTATGACATAGCAATGAAAAATAATTTTATGCTTGAGGGTCACATAACATGAGGAACTATATTAAAGGGTCACAGCATTGGAAAGGTTGAGAAACACTGATCTATGATTTCAAACATCCAAGACAATGTGTATGGAGATGATAGACAAAGCTTCATACAACAAAGGTATTTTATGAGTGATAGATATCATAGTATTTTCATTATGACATCTGGAATTAAGTTAGTACCAGGCTTGATTTCCTGTCTTTGATCTTGTCACACAAAGTGAGGTGTTTTTTTTTAAGTCTCCACTTGGTTGTCTATGTCTGCCAAAGGCCTGTGTAATGAAGGCTCAGGAGGGGGTAGGGCCTATAAGAGGTGGAGTCTACAGAAATGGAGGGGTGCCAGTGAAGAGGAAGTTAAGATTGCTGCACTCTACTTTTTGTTTCCTGGATGACCCTTCTCTACATTCTTCCACTATGATATCACACCTTATCACAGGCCCAAAGAACAGCCCAGTGAACATGAGCTGAGACCTCCCAAATCAAAACCAGAAGTAAACCTTTTTCTTTTTCTTCCTTTCTCCCTTTCCTTCTTCCTTCCTTCTCTCCTTTCTGCCTTTCTTTCTTCCTTCCTTTCTGATTTTATTGTCTCAGGTATTTTGTTAACTAACACCACTTTTGAGAACTAGCCAGTTCATCTGTAGGGCCAAGACCCAATGAGAACATCACATTAAAAAACAGCTAATGTCCAATGGTAATGGAGGACAGCATGATTTCAGTTCTCTTGTTGGAGTCCTGGAAGATCCACAAGTACCTTGTAGCAAGCCTGCGGTGAATGAGCAGCTTACTAAACTTGGCATCCACATATCATCTCTTTGGTGACAGAAACTCACTAACGCCCAGCAATGGGCATTGGTGTGTTTATCATGGTATACCACCAGCACCCATTGCTACCACCACAAAGTACAGAATAGTCTGAGGGACAGGAAAATAAATTTCAGCAAAGTACCTGGGGAAATTACTTTATATGCAAGGATAAGCCTACCTTGTGTAGGTTTCATTTGACTTAATTATTTGATGTATGAGCAGTCAATGTTATTGACCATCTAGCCATCCATAAACCCTTCCACTTAATAAAACAGTGACCTATTAGCCCATGGGCTTAATAAACAAGCAGCAAAGGGGTGTAGCATATGTGGGGGCAACCAATGCTATGATAGCCAGATTCCACTGGCTCCATGAATGTTGTCCCAATGAGGATAAAGATTGCATTTTATTTCTATAATACCTTGTCTGATTTTGCATAAAGAAATTACTGTGTGATTAAACTATAACTTAGTTATAATGATCAAACTACTGAGACTTTTACCAAGAAAATATGAACATATGGAAAAAAGAATATCAGAGTTGACTATTCAACAACCCAGCCATACATATATCAGCTACTACAAACTCACTACCTCACATTTGCAGACCCTCCAAGTAACCAAGTCAGAAGGAGGCATATAAGAAGGGAATATTTTATGATACAGTAGTATTCAGTCTAAGGTGATAATGATATTCTATAGGGAGTGGAGGAAGCCCTGAGTAAGTAAAGCCCTGTATAAATGTGTGCTGTTGACTCAGGCATGGGCATACCAAAAGCTCCAGAGCCTCAGACCCATGGAAGAATGGCAAAGCCTTTCCTCTGGAATGAGGTCCAGAGGGAAATGCCAAAACCTGTCTCAGGGGACCAGGCATGAGTGCTGCCCGTCTGTGCACAACATGTCCACCATGGCTTTCTCCCTGAGGATGTTTATAGTCTGAAGACGGCTCCCCTACAAAGGTTCCTCCTACTGAGATTAGCTAAACCTACCTCCATAATCCAGCAGGATACCATAGACCCTGCCTCATATTTGCTTTATGTTATAACCCTGCCTCCTTGTCCAGCTCTATGCAATAGCTCTACATCCTGATTCAATTCTATATAATAAACACATTGAGCTTCCAGGATGCTGAGGTTTCTCCAACAGAGAGCCCAGTACACCCAAACACAGCTTTTCTGTGTGTCTGTCTGTATCTACCTTTTCTTCATTCCATCTCCACCCCCAGTCAGGTCCAAGTACCCAGAGGCAAACAAAGACTCAGAAACTTTCAGTCCATGCTAAGAAACCAAGGTTCTTTCAAGATGTGACCAACTATGAATACAAGAGGATATAACCTTGGGTCATCATCAGAATAGAATGTCCCTCTATGCTGATGGATTTCTACATTTCCATGCCTTTTACTACAAACACCTTCCTAGGAGTCCTTACTCTGAGAAGATGTCCAAATCAAACCTTAGAAATTGTTTCTTGCTGCCTCTCACCAGATTATGCAGAGTCAGTAGAGGAACAATTAGGTACCTGTCTCCTGATATGATGCTCAGAGAATGCACAGCTCATCTGTGCTTCTCCTGCCAAAAATTCTTGAGACTTCCACACCATCCACATCAAAGGGCAAAGAGAAGCCAGTTCCCCACACTCTGTGTGGTCCTGTAGAAAGCCCTTGTTTCTAAGGGTTCAAGGTAAGTGTCCTTGTGAACTGTACCATGTTGGGAGGGGCCTGTTTTGTCCTTTACTGAGACTTTTCACTGAAGCTCCTGTGACTGCACGAATGCCTGTGACAGATGGAAAAGGCTGGGAAAGGAGCAGCTACTGGATCATCAACTGAACCAAGGATGCTCCAAAGTGACTCTGGTACCATTCAAGGACAGAACTGATTTTCCCATGTTACCTGATGACCCAGAGAGAAGTCATGAAAGCTATTTCATTTCATTCAGCTGAATATTGAACAATTTTATTATTCATAAGCCATCATTTACGAATTAATGTAATATTCCTGGTCAATAATATCACTGTTTAGCATGAATTACCATTTTAACACATAAATAATTTAGACCTTAATTTGGTTTGCATGGGATCACACAGTTGTTATTCACAGAAAAACTGAGTGGAAAAAGCATAATGCATGTTCACTAAAACGTGAAAATCATGTAATAGGCTTGAAAGTACATTTTCACATTTATCTACTCAAGACATAAATTTATCAGAACATAAAATGTTATCTCAAGCAACTTAAAGGCTGCTGCTTCCCAATTCTGAAAAGAAAAGGCAAATGAAAACAAGCCAATCTTATTATCAGGGACAGGTTTTATAGCACTTATTAAAACACGCAGGAGCTCCTGTCAGTAGTACACATCCCATAGCATTCAGTTCTGTCAGCTTGATGGTCTCCACATATTTGTAATGGCTGAAAGAGACACCCCCAGCTTCCCAAGAGGTCCATTAGTTTTATGACTTCCCAGAGCTTTAGCTCATCAAGGTATTGATATCAATGAGGGCCCTGAATGTGCACACTCCCCAATTATGATCCTCGGGAGATCATGAATGCCTCTAGAGAAGAATAATCCTATAGGATCTGTTCAATAAACTTTATGTACCTAAATCAAGTATTTTTAAGATGTTTCTGTCATTTATAGCCAATAAAATTTGTTCTACTGAAATAAAACACAGAAATTCACCAATAGGCATTGAGATAAGTATGTAAAAGTGTGGAAAATGTTATTTATACACCCTCTATTATCACCCTGCAAGTTACTATTCACCACAAAAGGAGTAACAGTAGATTTACAATGGAGACACCTGGAAAGCAACTTCTTAAACCGTGGAGCAAAGTCACCATCTTCAGGGTCAATGAAATAAATACTGGTCACCTGGCAACAGGCTGCACTGAGAAGGACATAACATCCCATCTGTGCTGTTCCTACCAAACATTCAGAAGCTGAATCTGGTTATAGGAAAAAGTTGCAATCCAGCTAGACAGATAGTGAAGAAAATAAATAGCCCCTGCTTTTCAATGAGGCCAAGACAGAGAAGCAAAGACCTGGGAATCTGTGCTATGTCAAAGAGAAACAGGCTGGGACAATTAAAGGCCATCTGTATTCATTAGATATAATCAGAGATTGTGAAGAAAATGGCCACAAAAGGCAGGATTGTCATTGTTGAAGAAAATAGAAGGCAGCTGGACTGTGGTTAGAATAATAATACATTCCATTAATGTGAAATTCCCAGACTTTATTTAAATGATAGTTATCTTAATGTAACAAAATACTTACTTGTAAGGAAATGTATGCTGAAATATCTAGGGGCATGATGTCTTCAACTATCACCCATAATTCAGATAAAAGTAAATGTACACACAGAACAGTCTAAAAATGTAAATAATTGTGACTAGGTATGAAATATTCAGGAGTCTTGAAATATTGCAGTAGTCTTGAAAACTTTTTTGTAATTTTAATATTTTATGTAAATTATGAGAAAATTCACACCTGGAAAAATGCAGTCTACAAGTTTTCTATCAGTGTGTCTTGGGATGGAACTTTGAAGTCTCCCCATTCTGTCCTTTGTCCTTCAAGGAGCCTACACCAGATCTTGGAGCAAGTTCTCACCTTGCAGGGACAGAACCCTTTGAGTAGCCACAGCACTGTAAGGTATGGCCTCCCTACAGGTCTCCATATAGACACACCCCATGGAAACCTATGGACTAAGTTCACTAGGAAAGAAGGAACAAGACAAGATTATTCCAGATCAGAGAACACCCAACATGTTCTAATTTGAATGCCAGGTCATGTTTCAACTCATCTGAAAAACTCCTTCAAAACCATGATGGAGTATGTGTGTTTATACACTGTGAGTCATGATTTTAAAATTAAACAAATAGAAATCAGACAGGCTCAAAGTCTATGTAGTAGCATGAATATTGTTTTCAGTTGCTTTACTTTTTCAGATACAAATAGCTAAGATACTGTCCCAAAGAAGAGCAAGACTAAAAGCCCCCAAATCCATGTATGCAGTGGGCATCCTGTATGATGACCCACTGGGTGCTCTGCAAAGGCCCTTCTCTTTCCCTCTATCTGGCACCAGTTACTCATTTACTGACTCTTTCACAGCTCACCCTTCTGATATTATTCTTGCTTTATTTGGAGGAGGAAGGAAGACTGGGTAGGGCCCCGTTGCTTTTGTTACAGTGTCTCATTTTAAAGCCCTGGCAGAGGCTGGAATTTTCTATTTATCCCAGACTAACCTTGAACTCACTAGCTTCCTGTCTCCACCTTCTAACTGCACCTTCTACTTCCCATTGATTCCCACATCCCCTCTTGAGCTGACACCATATCCTGTCCTTTCCATCTCAGTATATGACAACTTCATTTTGCTCATTGTTCAGACCAAACACAATATAAAACAAATAAAAGAAAACAAACACACCTTGGAGCCAAACTAGTCCCGCTGATTCAAAGTCTATGTCTCATATCCAGCCACTATCCCAAGAGTGGCTTCCGATATACGCCAAATCTGACCACTCTGCCCCGTATCATCTCTCACAGACCCACCAGCTTTGCCTGGCTTACTAAACAACCTCTGTCCGAGTCTCAGGCTCTGCTTCCAACCTGCATGCCTGTCCTAAAAGGGCCTGTCCTTACAGAAGGTGACGGTCTTCATCTGCTCAGGCTCCCCTAACAAAGTACAGCTGTCCGAGCAGTTAGAACAACAGAAACGTCTTTCTCATGTTCTAGAAGTCCAAGAACAAGGGAGGGACAAAACTGACTCCATGGCTACCTGACTTCTCCCTTTGGCTGCGCATAGCCTTTTCTTCCGCTCATACATGTATGTGCCTGTGTCCTAACACCTTTTTCATAAAAGACACAGGTTCACTGAATGAGAGTCTACCCACAGGACCTCATTTTATGTTAATTACTTCTTTAAAGGATCAATCTCCATAAAAAGACATATTTCAAAGTACTGGAGTAGTGTACTTAGTGTATGAATTTGTAAGTATAATGATTTCGTCTTCCCTGGCAACTTGATTTAATTTAGAATCACCAAAAAAGCCTATCACTTGGTGTGCCTATGACAGTGTTTCCGGACAGGTTTTTCCGAAGAGAGAAGTCTCACCTTGGATGTGGATGGCACCACTGATGGGGTAAGTTTGGGGATTGAAGAAAGAAAGGGAATTGGCTGAGTACCAATCATTGATCTCTCTCTGCTTCCTGATTGCCGATGCCGTGTGGCCAATGACCCCATGCTCCTGCCATCATTCCTTCCCCAACAAAGATGGGCTGTAGCCCCTCAAACTGAGCCCAAATAAACCATTCCTTCCTTAAGATGCTCCTCTTCAGACATTTGTTCTAAACAACAAAAATAAGTAACATGTGGGGTAATGTTTGAACCCATAGCAGGCAGACTACACACTCCTCTTGAAATCTTCTAGAGGCCTCCCCCCCTACTACTCAAAGCAAAATCTGAAGTCCACATATTGATATTCCAGCCCTAAAACAGCTGTCCCTTGATGCCTTTGGATTTATATCACTCTATTCCTTGCTCATGCCATTTATACTGGTCTCTTTTTAATCCTTGAAATAGACCAGTGCACCCCACCTTCAGTGACTCTGCCTGCTCCTCCTACCTGGGTATCTCTCCAATTCACAATTATTATATGGACTCTATTTTCTTTTAGGTCTTTGCGTAGACACTACCTTATCAAGGCAAAAATTTTTCCAACCACAGAGCATCACAGCAAACCAACCCATAAATAAGGCTTTATCGCATTTATAGATTCATAAATGATATAATGCCATCTAATGCTATATTCAAACATTATCTCTTCCCCTCATTCAAATGCAAGTTTCTTAAGGGAAAAAAGCCATTTTGTCAGCCACTCTATTTGAAGTACTTAAATCCTGTTTAATGAGAATAGGTCATTCATACCATACATTGTAAAATTGAGTAGATTAAATCATTGGTTTACACTTGGCTTTGAGAGAGATAACCCAAAACATAGCCCATCTCTATGAGTAAACATGTTTATAGACTTAACTGTTATAAAACCACATATTAATTAGCACATCTCAAACATAAATGTCAAGAAAAGGAGGGAAGCAAACTTCAGTTTTTCAAGATGGTGAAAGGGTATTTTTCCACCCTATTTCTCAAATCATCCAAGGTCCATGGCTTCATGCACTATTCTAATATAAAATTTGTAATCCCCAGAGAAGACCATTTTTCAATATATTTCTTTATTTAAATTAGAAACGTGCTTGCCTCACATGTCAATTCCAGCTCCCTCTCCCACCCCTCATCCCTTGCCCCTCCACCAGGCCCTCCAACCCCCACCCAATCCCTACACCAATCCCCAGGGAGGGTGAGGCCCTCCTTGGGGGATCTCCAGAGTCTTTCATTTCATCCATAGCAAAACCTACACCCTCTGCCATGTGTCCAGGCTGAGAGAGGATCTCTCCACGTGGAATGGGCTCCCAAAGTTCATTTGTACACTGATCTCCTACCCAAGGACCCAGAGATTGTGGAGGCCTCCTCACTGATACTACATTCAGGTGGTCTAGATTAGTCCCCTGCTGGCCTCTCAGCCATCAATCTGGGGTCCAAGAGCCCCTCCTTGTCAGGTCAGCTGTCTTTGTGATTTCACCAGCATGGTCTTGACCACTTTGTTCATCACTTCCCCCTCTCTATCATTGTGTTCCAGGAGTTCAGTTCAGTGTTTAGCTGTGGGTATCTCCCTCTGCTTCCATCAGTCACTGGATGGCATATAAGGTACTCCTCAATCATTATCAGGGAGGGACTATTAAGGTAGTCTCTCCACTATTGCTTAGTTTGCCAGTTGGCATCATCCTTGTAGATCCCTGGAAATCTCACTAGTGTCCGCTGTCCCCTCAAACCTATAATGACTCCCTCTATTATGGTATCTCTTATCCTGCTCTCCTCTATTCTTCCCCAGACTCAACCTTCCTGCTCCCCCATGTCTTCCTCTTCCCTCCTCTTCTCCCCCTCTCTTTTTCCCAGTTCCCATTTTAAAAAATAATTAAGCCTGGAGAATGGTCTCACTGTCACTCTCTGCAGAACTAAATCTGCCATAAAATATATCATTGCACTAAGAGTATCCTTGGGTTTCCTTTTTTAAGACTACAAATACATACACTCAAGTAGCATCAGCCCACTCTTGTTAATTCTGCCGGAATAATTCCTATTTACACCACTTATTAATTCAGTCTCTCTAAAGAGACCTCTGTGAGCCCAAAGGCAGGCATCTAAGAGACCTTACCAGGCTGGATCAGTTCCTGTAATGGCATACGGTGACAGCAAGGGCTGAATGCCCAAAGTGAGAAGGGAACCCTTCATTTCACCTCTAATTATCATGATTAAGGAAAAGCCCTGACATTTTACTTGAGCCTCTTGCTGTCTTCTACCTTCCACAGCCAGCTCATGAGGAAGGCATTCTGCAGCAATGAGTTCAACTCAAGGTCTGACAAATGCCATTTCCCCAGTCACACACACACATATACTACTGCAGCTAGACAAACCCATGCATAGCATTCCCAGCACATGGGTCCACAAGATATCCTCTGTTGGGATGTCTCCACTACACTGAAGTCTCCCTTTTGCCCATCTACATAAATAAGTCCCAATCACATTCATTATGCTACTCATGCACCCATTTCAAAGTCTTCTATAGCTAGCCCTCCTTTCCCTGGGTTCTTACAACATTTCACTATCTTAGTCAGGTTAGATTAGGCTATTCTATAGTAACAATACATTCCCCAGACATTTGCAATTGTGTAACCAGGGATTGTATCTGCTTCACACAAAGCCTTCTCAAGTAATGGTTTCCCAGGGACATTCATTCTTCAGGCAGACCCATAGACAAATGATGGCAATGGACTTTATTAGCCAAACCATCTGGAATGTGGTGCATTTTCATTCTGAACAAAGGGAGAGAAAAGAAAACACTGGTCCTTACATAATGCTGCTACTTCCATCCATAAGCTATTGGCCAAAAATAGAATAGTCTCTTGGGTTCTGAAAGGGAGAATCCATGCCAAAGAAAAAATTAATGGTATGGGTGAGAATTATGCGTGCATGTGTGAGCATACTCACATGTGAGTCCATGCATGTGTGAGCATACTGACATGTGAGTCCATGCATGTAGAAGCCAGAGGTCAATTTTAACTGCATTCCTTAATCACTCTCCACCTCCATTTTTTCTTTTTACACAGAATTTCTCACTGAACCTTGAACTTGCTAATTCCACTAGAATGGATGACCAGGAACCTCCAGAGATTTCCCAGTACTGGGGAATGCCTGGCATTTTATGTGAATTCTGGGAGATTGAACTAAGGTTCTCACACTTGGGTAGCAAGCACTTTGTATATGTAGTCCTCACCCCATGAATGAGAATTCTTTCATTCAACAAATGCTACTGAGTGCTAAATATAAGCCAGAAAGTGAGCAAGACAATATTTAGAGGGTGAATTAAAATTGTAAGTAGAGGTCTGTTTACCCAGAGTTCTTTGCTCATTTTCAGAGCATGTCAGGCCATGGGGTGTCGAATTCATTCACTAAGCTGGCTTTGTAATTGCTGTGTCAATTTTTGCTCAAATACCTATATACTCAATGTACACATTTTTAGAACAGAACAAGAACCTACGAAATGCTTCTTTGATAACATCTCATACTCATTTCTCAGGAGATGAGGCTGCCTCCTCTGAATGTTACAGAAGTTTTTATTAGCTGGACTGACCTTCCAAGGGCAGACTTAGGTTGTTCTAAGATGCAGAAGTTGGGACCCCTGCTGTGAGAGGATGACTATCGCTAGTACCCATTACTCAATGCAAAATGATCAGGGTGGGGTTCAGACAGTCTTCAATCTTTTCAATGGTCTCATAAAATTGTTCTTAGATAAACTTGCTTCCCTTTTATTTCTTTGTACAACATCAATAGAGGAAAACGTGAGTGCTTTCAAACAGCTCTCCTGGGTTCACAGTGCAGAAGCTGGTGTTGAAACAGACCCTGTATTTTCTCTCTATGGATTCCATAGCCTTACACTATAGCATCCCACTGCTAGCCATCCATTCCCCTTGAGACCACAGAACTCCCACTGTAGTTAATGGAGACAATTGTGTCCACAAGCCAAAGGAAAGCAAGCCCTGTCATTTGTAAATTAGTCAATTTCAGTAGATTTTCTTTGTCAAACAGAGGGGAAAAAACATAAAAACATGTCAATCACGTTTCTCTTGGTGGTTGTCAGAAATAAGTGTTCATCTGGAAAACATCACAGACCTTTTAGGAAGAAAAGACAGCACAGTCTACAGGCAACCAACTCCATGCCATATCTTCCATGCACACCTGGTATCCCCTGCCAATCCTTTTCCTATGAACCAAGCCCCACTTCCCATAGGGCATTTCCTATAGTAACATTGGATTCCAATGGTTTTCACTGTTAATTAAACTGATGACAGTGGTCATCTCTCTTTTAAGACTGTCAAATGGGCTTCATAGATGGCTCAGAGATTACATGAATTGGTTTCCCTGCACCTATGTCAGGCAGTTTTCAATTGCCTGTAACTCCAGTTCCAGAGGATATGATACCTTTGGCCTATAGAGACTGCTCATTACACATGCTCCCCCCACACACACACATGCACACACACTTTAAAAACTAATAAAAACATTTTTTGAGACAAGGTTTCACTACATAGCTCTGGCTGGCCTGGAAATCACTAAGTAGACCAAGCTGGCCTTGAGTTCAAGAAGATCCTCCTGCTTCTGCCTCTTAAGTGCTAGGATTATATGTGTGCATACTACACACAAATTAAATCTTGAAAAACATTTCTGAAATGCTATGTCAGTACTTTTCCCCTTTCAGTAACCTTGATACCCAAGCCACACAAAGACACAACTAAGAAAGAGAACTTCAGACCAATATCTCTCATGAACACTGATGCAAAAATACTCATTAAAATACTGGTGAATTGGATCCAAGAACACATCAGAAAACTCATCCACCATGATCAAGTAGGTTTCATCCCAGGGATGCAGGGATGGTTCAACATACAAAAATCCATCAATGTAATCCACCATATAAACAAGTTGAGAAACAAAAATCACATGATCATCTCACTAGATGCTGAAAAAGCCTTTTGGCAAATCCAACACCCCTGCATGATAAAGGTCTTGGAGAAATAAGGGATGACAGGAACATACCTAAACATAATAAAATCTATATACAGCAAACCGACAGCCAACATCAAACTAAATGGAGAGAAACTCAGAGAAATTCCTCTAAAATCAGGAACAAGACAAGGCTGCCTACTCTCTCTATACCTCTTTAATATTTTACTTGAAGTTCTAGCCAGAGCAATAAGACAACAAAAGGAGATCAAGGGAATACAAATTGGAAAGGAAGAGGTCAAACTTTCACTATTGCAGATGATATGATAGTTTACATAAGTAACAGAGGACTGATCTCCAAAGTCTACAAAAAGCTCAAGAAGCAGGTCTCCAAAGCACCAAAGGATCCAATTAAAAAGTGGGCTACAGAACTAAATAGAGAATTCTCAATAGAGGAGACTACAATGGCCAAGAGACACTTGAGAAAGTGCTCAATATCCTTAGCAATCAGAGAAATGCAAATCAAAACAACTCCTAGAGCCGGGCATTGGTGGCACACACCTTTAATCCCAGCACTCGGGAGGCAGAGGCAGGAGGATCTCTGTGAGTTGGAGACCAGCCTGGTCTACAAAGAGCTAGTTCCAGGACAGCCTCCAAAGCCACAGAGAAACCCTGTCTTGAAAAACCAAAAAAAAAAAAAAACCAACTCTGAGATACCATTTTACTCCTGTCAGAATGGCTAAAATCAAAAAGGCCAAGGACAGTTTATGCTGGAGAGGATGTGGAGAAAGGGGAACACTCCTCCACTGCTGGTAGGAGTGTCAACTTGTGCAGCCACTATGGAAATCAGTATGGAGATTCCTCAGGAAAATGGAAATTAGTCTACCACAAGACCCAGCAATTCCACTCTTAGGCATATACCCAAAAGATGCACATTCATACAACAAGGACATCTGTTCCACTATGTTTATCGCAGCATTATTTGTAATAGCCAGAACCTGGAAGCAACCTAGATGCCCCTCAACTGAAGAGTGGATAGAGAAAATGTAGTACATATACACAATGGAATACTATTCAGCAGAAAGAAAACAATTGAATCTTGAAATTTTCAGGCAAATGGATGACATTAGAAGAAACCATCCTGAATGAGGTAACCCAGTCACAAAAAAACATACATGGTATGTACTCACTCATATATGGATTTTAGACATAGATCTGGGGAGTGCCAGCCTACAATCCCACTGCCAGAGAGGCAGGGAAACAGGAAGGACCCTAAGAGTGACATACATGGTACCCAGAGAAGGTGGAATGAAGCAAGATCTCCTGACCAGATTGGGAGCACAGGGTGGGGGAAGGGAAAGGGAGCCAGGAAAAAGAGAGGGAGAGAAGAGGAAGGGAGAGGGGGACATGGGATGGCATGAAGGTTGAGTTGGTGGAAGAATAGAGGAGAGCAGGAAAGGAGACACCATAATAGAGGGAGCCATTCTAGGTTTGAGGGGAGATCTGGCAATAGTGAGATCTCCAGAGATCTACTAGGATGACACCACCTGGCAAACTAAGCAGTAGTGGAGAGACTATCTTAAATGCCCCTCCCTAATAATGATTTTTTCCAACTGTCTTACATACCATCCTAGAACCTCCATCCAGTAACAGAAGGAAGCAGAGGCAGCTAAATACTGAACTGAACTCCTGGAACCCAGTGACAGAAATGGAAGATTGATGAGCAAAGGGGTTAAGACTGGGCTGGTGAAATCCATATAAACAGCTGGCCTGAACAAGGGGGGAGATCTTGAACCCCAGAATGATGGCTGAGAGTAGGTGTCAATGAGGAAACTCAGGCAATTATTGGGGTTTTGGGTAGTAGGTCAGTATTTATTCCTGGCACACAAATGGACTTTGGGGACCCATCCCACAATGAGGGATGCTTTCTCAATCTGGACACTTTGGGGAGGGCCTGGGCCCTCCCAGAAACGAAATGACAGACTCTAGAGATCACCCATGGAGGGCCTTTCCCTCCCTAGGGAATGGAGTGGGGATTGGGTGGGGGGCTGGTGGGGCTGGTGGAGGGAGTGGGGGTGGAGGGGAGGGAGAGGGAGCTGGGACTAACATGGGAAGCAAGCTTGTTTCTAGTTTAAATATATAATTAAAAAGTGTAATTGAAAAACAGAAAGAAGATTGAGTAAGCCACAGGGAGCAAGCCAGTGAGCAACGCCCCTCCATTGGCCTCTGCATCAGTTCCTGCCTCCGAGTTCCTGAGCTGTTTGAGTTCCTGTCCCAACATTTTCAATAATGAGCAGTGATTTGGGATTGTAAATAAAATAAATCCTTTCCTCCCCCCCAAAAAAGTTTATTGAACACTTACTAAAACAGGGAAATATTACAACAACAAAAAAAAGTTATACTCATCTTCAAGAGTAAATCCCTGGACATATTCTCTGTTAGGCCACTCCTGGAGGTTTAAGAACACTATAGCTGGTAGTAAGCATATATTCTTACATGAACATCTTAAAAAGTAAAAACTAATATAAATCAATCCTGACTCAGGAAAGTACCAAGATAATTCCTATGATGGGACTTACACACTGTAGAGCCCTGGGCCAGAAGAGCTGCGTAATTTACAACTGCCTTTGGAGTCCTTTCTTTTCTGGGAAGATGTACTCGGTAGCCATCTGGTCACCAGATAGACATAGGGACTGCACAGAGATTTCTAATACAAAGTAAAGGTTCACCTTAGAGTAAAACGGACACATTCAAGATGAGAAATGGTGGGATGTTTTTCAGCCTTTAGCCCACGCTGCTGTGTTGTTTGCATCTCCCATGAATCATTTTGGCCCATGCTACACCACAGTGACATGAAGCACTCTGCCTTTTCCTGGGGTTTGCTGTGCTGGTCAGTAACAGCATTGCGGCATCACGGTCACTAGGTCCAGACACTCAGAGTTCCCAAGGGGGATAACTGGGAACCAGTAACATTCTGCCATTCTCACAACCCTTCCCATGCTCAAAGTCAAGCCCAGTTGACATTGTTTTTCCATCTTTTACATTTCAAATTCAATATTAAAGTTTTAAAATGTAATGGAAATGGAAAAATACTACAAAATTTAAGGATACAAAGATTAATATTAGTGACACTATTTTTGGGGGGGTTTTACAAGACAGGGTTTCTCTGTTTTGGAGGCTGTCGGTCCAGCCTAGCCTCGAACTCACAGAGATCCGCCTGCCTCTGCCTCCTGAGTGCTGGGATTAAAGGAGTGTGCCACCAACACCCGGCTATTAGTGACACTATTAAGAAGCCAGGTATGATAGTGTACACATATAACCCCAGCATGTAGAAGGCTGAGACAGAGATGTCATGGGTTTGAGCCTGAGCTATACTGTAATACTCTACCTCAAAAAGATGGTTACAACATTACCTAAAATAATGAAAAATTGTTTCTGTTGTGTTCATTAATAAATCTCTAATGCTTGAATGAAGCTTATGATAAAATAGTCAAATTAAAACTTGGCAATTAGTGGAAAATAAATTAGACTTTTCAAGCTTAAAATTTAATTGCTTTTTGATAAGCAGTATAATTTTCCACTGACAGTAGCAGTCACTATCTCTGTAGAAATGGAGGGGTGCTGGTTGGAAAAGGATGCCTTCATGGAATGCTGGCATTTTCATATGGGTAGTGGTTACAAAGAGACATATACATATATCTACATATATGTATTTAAAATTAAAATTTCAACCAGAACCAAGTCTTCAACTTCTTTTCTGAACTTTTTCATTTCTATTCTGTCATCATCTTTTGATAGTTGGATATAGAATGATGGTTGGATATATCTGAAAAATCTGTTTGGTTTTCCCCTTCGAGAGTCCCTTTAACTTTTTAGAGAACTTATTCCCGAGCTTATTTATCTGCTATTCAATTAGTATTTACATAGGGTTCCTACTTTCCCCTTGTACAAATGATTAATAATTCTCAGACAACTTTTTTCCTGCAAAAAAAACTTGAAACAATAAAATAAAAATTGGAAAGAATATAGCATGAACACATGAAGTTTCAAACGCATGCAGACAGGCTATTACTTTTCTTTAACAATATAATGTTTCTCATTATTCAGAGTTCTCTGAATCCTAGAAATCTAATTAAGGAAGCTGCAGCACTAATGAGAACACTGTCTCTTCAGTTTACAGTGTAGATGGGCCCATCACTGAACAACTATCTTTTCTACTATGGAACATCTAGTAATGAATGTCAGCCCGTGGTCACGAGCCAACATAACCATTCATGAGATGGCCTCGTGACTAAGGTACAGGTTGGCAGTTACTATCCCCTTTCTGTCTCCTATGAGCTGAAGATGGGTCATCAGCACTGTTGAACTTGTCTGTTTGATTAAGGTGAATCCTGGCTACAAAGAGTATTTTTAACTTTTCAACTTCCAGTACAGCAACCAAAGCAGTGGTGGTTTTCAATGATGAAATTTCAGCAAACGTTAGTTAGAAGCAAGGAATATGTCTCAAACTGAGTACACTTTACTTGTTCTGGATGTGGATTAATTAAAGGCCTTCAGATTATTTAAATTAATTAGCATCTTCAGTGCCCCAGAGCTAATGAACTGACATTGACTCAGCTCACTTCCATTTTAAGTGTCTGTAGTATCACCAGGGTTTTCTGTGAGTTTATAGTCAGGCTACCCTTTAAGTTAAAAATTCGTATTTTTGAGAAAACTGGTTGAAATGCAGAAAAAGTTGGTCTAAACCTCAGCTTTGAATTCGCCCCACAATTGGGAAGGGTCAGGAAGGAAGGAGGCACACCATGCTAAGACTGCCCACACTTCGACACTAATTGGCTGCCTGGATTAGCTTAGCTGCTTTAGAGGAATAATAAGATCAAGATATTGTCTCATCCTCAGGCTGGAATTTCCTGTGATTGATTATCTGTCACCATGAACCAAATGAACCTGGGTTGCTGTGCAAGGGGTATCTATCATTTCTTCCTCTGCCACACTTTCTTCTTAAAGTCTGTCTAATCACAGCTAGGAAGGGCCAGCCTACTCACCTCAGTTAAGACAGGGCAAGCCTGCACCCGTGCTCAGATCTAAGAGCTTTCCAGTGTAAGACTATGGAATTGGGAAATAGTCACATGGTACTAATGTTGAAAGGTCTTTGTTAAGGCGTGCTTGCTTGACATGGAAAAGCCAAACGATGGGCAAAGTTATAAAGATAAGAAACAAAGAGGCTGATGAGAAAGCAGGCTAAGTGAGTGACATGGAAGGCTGGACACAGTATTTAGCCAAGCCTAGAAATGCAGGATAGAAGCAATGGGTGCCTTACGATTGCCCCTGACACACTGTTGTACATCTGGTTATCTGAGCTTAAAAGATCAACTGAAGTCTTAACTCACTAGCAAAGCAAAGAATAAATGTTTACAATCTCCCTCCATCTCTCCCTTCTCTCTCTTTTCTATCCTCTCTAGATATATAGATATAAGTAACACACACATACACACACACATACACACACACACACACACACTCAAAGCAAGAATACATATAGCAGCTGTAGAACTGAAGAAACCAAAAAAAAAATCAACTCAGTTTTTATTAAAAAGAAAGGCTAAGGACTACAACAGAGAAATACCCAGGGGCGGCTGTCTGAGAAGGCAGCTCCAGATTGTTTCAGAGAATTAGAATGAGACTTTTGGTAAATGGGATACTAAATAAGATACTGGGAAGTCTTTTACAGTTCTGCTGTTGCTTGTTTTGTTTGCTTATTTTAAAAGTTATGAAGTTAGATCTAGAAAGAGTTTCCTTCCCAGGGCTTTCTTGAAAAACAGATTTGCATTTTTCTTAATGAGATGCTGTGTGGAGGTTGGATGGAGAGAGACCCTGTTTTACCAGGTTTCTGACACACTCCACCTTTCTTTCATAAAGCCGCGTTTCTCATCAAGCTAAAGTAACACTTTCAACTGAACATCTCTTCATTATGCAGAGCCACAGCTCAGACTGAAGGACGGGCAGCATCTTAGTCCCCAGGCACTAAATGACAGAGGACCATCAGTCATTGTGACAACTGAAACCACACTCCTCACATTTCCAAATACCCAGTGACTGTGGGACATACTGCCCATGGTTAAACACTTCTGATGTATAGTTTAATAAATTTGTTTCCATTAACCAAAACGGATTAATTCTGATTGAGACAGTAGCTTATAAATAAGAATATCAAGTCATCTGAATTTTTCCTGAAGGCACTCAAGTCAATGATATGCACTATGGCAGAAAGAGAATGTAACACTGTCTGTTTCCCACTGTATGATTGCTGCAAATTAAACACAGGGTGCCATCTTCTCAGCAGAAATCCCTGAACTGCAGGAGGGTAGTAACAAGTGAAATCAATAGGAAAAAAGAGACCAGACCTTCCATGCAGGATGTTTGACAGACAGGAAGAAACACCGTGCTCATCCTGAAGATGTGGATGAAGAAGGTCAGTAAAAGATCAGAGCCTCGAAAACAAAAGATGAACAAGGCTAAGGAGAAAGCAGGAAGTCAGTATTTGGAGCACTTGCTGGGCCAGGCAGTAGTTAGAAGACACTGTAGTACACGGACACAAAAGCAGACCTGCGTCCTGAATCTGTGCCCTTTTGCACGCCTCCAATCTACCACTGAGATACTCCCCTAGATCTTGTCTCTTCAAGACAGGGTATTACCATGTAACTCAGGATGACATTCAACTCACTCTATAACCTGGGTTCTCTCCAAATTGTCTAACCTTCTTCCACTTCCAAACATGCGCTGGCCTCGGGAGCATATACTACTATATAACAAACATATTTTAAAGTGGTATTTGTGTACTCAGTTCTCTATTAGCTATTCTATTCCAGATGGCCCCATGATGTTCACCCACCCTCTTCATGGCTGTGTGAAATTATTGGCTTCTCGGTGAGGCCATGGCCTGCTCAGTCTGAGCAACCTCTCATATTGAATCTTCTTCCCGGCTTTTATGGCCATTGTTTCTTAAGTGTTTACTACAGGCCACAGCATCTTTCTTATTCTTGTCATGTGTGTGTGGGGGGTGATTATGTATGTTCCCATCTATGTTGGTACATGTGTATGCACATGCAGAGGCCCAAGGTTGATGCTGAGAGTCTTCCTGGATCACTTTCCACCACATTCACTTAGGCAGAGTCTTTTGACCAAAACCAGAGCTTTCCAGTATGGCTAGTCTCACCAGGCAGCTTGCTCCATGGATCTAAATCTCTGCCTTCTGGGGCTGGAATTACAGGTGGGCTTCTAGACATTTGTTTTGAATTCTGGAGATCAAAACTCCAACCTTCACCCTTACACAGCAAGCACTTTAGAAACTGAGTCCTTCCATAAAAGGGTTCATAACTGACTGGGAATGTCATCACATTTGGCAACAACAAATGGTTTCAGAATAGAATGTGCAACAATAAAAAATTAATTGAAACTCAAATGTGTAATGAAACCCAGGCATTTCTATCAGTGCTCAACCATGTTTCATTGTGTGATGTCACCACACTTTGGGTTCTATAGACAGCATAAATGCATTGCATTGAGTGTGTCATGACATCAAACAAAGCAACAAAAGGCTATCCAAAACATCTCTCTCAGATTTGACTGTCATATGCTGTGAATTGCCATGCTTTTTACTGTACATGTCAAACTTTCCTATGGCTATAGAAACATAGTGGTATAATTATGCAAAGCAAAGACAAATTCCTACTGCTATTCCCCAGCGTGTAACAAATTGGTATCAAATATGGACTGTATTGTGTCATAATGTTTGGTTGTTTAACTTGCTATTTGAGTTTGCTCACTTGAGTTTCATTTTTTTAAAAAATCAGTTAATGGATTTTGGCTCGAGATCAGAACAAAATTTCCAACAATTTCTGAGATGCCTTGAGCCATGCTCCTTCCATTTTGTACTACTCATTTCTGTGAAGCAGCGTGATAGCACTGGCAATTACAAAATCAAAATATTGATCAGCCCTGAACAATATTGAAGATGTTCTATGTCCTTCAGAATCAAATATTCAGCCAAGATTTAATGATTTCTATGAAAGTAAACAAAGGCACCAATCTTGTTAGTGAGCTAACAGTAAGCAAGTCTGTTTTCACTTCTAGTACATGGTAAGATCATATGTACAGTAAAGAATTGTTTTCCAATAAATTTCTTTGAAAATGATTGTCAGTAAATATTTGATTTGGATACCTATCTTATACACTCTTTATATGCCATGGGATGTATGAGGAGTTCCTGACTGAATATAAGGCTTAAGAAGCCCTGTTCTAGGCTGAGTGGAACGTGTGGACCAGACCAACCCAATCCCTGTCCTCCTACTATTTTCATCCAGTTAAAAGAAATAAGTCATTTCCTTTACAGTAGAGGCTTAAAGAGAAGTGGGTGACAGTTACAGGAAGGGAGAATTAAGACAAAATAAGGGAGGTCTAGGGTGTGACTCAGTTATTAATTATATTGTTCAACTTGAAAGCTTGAAGACATTAGTACAATTTTTGAATTTTCCAAGACAGGGTTTCTCTGTGTAGCTTTGTAAACCAGACTGGCCTCGAACTCACAGAGATCTGCCTTCCTCTACCTCCCAAGTGCTGGGATTAAAGGAGTACACCACCACAGTCTGGCAGTCTGAGTACAAATTTTAAAACCATTGTAGAAATGTTTGACATAGTAGCACACATGTGTAATCCCAACACTGGGGAGGCAGAGACGGGAGGACTCTTGAGGCTCAGTGATGAACCAGTGAGGCTAAAAAGTGATCTCTAGATCAATGAGGTATTACCTCAAAGAAGGTGGATGACATTCCTGAGGATAATACTCAAGGTTGGTCTCTGGCCACCACATGTACATATGTGTACTCTTATACACATGAACATATGCACACACTTTAAATATATATTTGTATGTAAATATATTATATAGTTTATAATATACCATATATAGATTATAAAATATACATCTATATGGAGAAAGGGCATAGTGGATAAGGGTACAGATCCCAAGAACGTCAGATATCAGAAATTATCTATAGCTGGGCATAATGGCACACACCTTTAATCCCAGCACTTGGGAGGCACAAACAGTCAGATACCTGTGAGTCTGAAACCAGTCTGATCTACATAATGAGCTCAAAGACAGCCATAACCACATTGTGAAGGCTCTGTCTCAAAAACAAAACAAAACAAAAACAAAAAGTATGTATTATCCCAGTACTCCTATGGTAAGATGGGAGGTGGAGCCAGGAGTATCCTCAGAAGTCCACAGGCCAGAAGCCTGGAATAAGCAGGAATAAACAAGAGACTTAATCTCGGACATGTTGGAAGGTGAAGCCTCACCCACAAGGTTGTCCTCTGACATACACAGGAAAAGCAATCCATAAATAAACATGCTAGTACTTATAGCACACACACAAACAACGAACATAATTTAAAATATATACTTGATTAGTTTATATGTATACCCTTTAGCCCCTGGTTTTAAGGAAAATAGTCTAAGTTCCCATCATATATTTATGGTGAGTCCCACTGGCACGTAATGATCAGACAGACTACACTCAGACTCAAGCCTTCCCGCTCACATTTCTGTGGCATTTCACTCATATGGTCTATTAACTTAGTTGTATTAACAAAGTTATACCTTCAGGGATCTAAGACAGTGAAGGCCCACAGCAGGATGATAACAGCTTCTTACCATTTAGTAATCCATGGACTAAGAATTCCTGCATGCTCTGATGCTGCAATGGCAAGAACTTGTCACGTGGCTCCCTCTAGCTGGAAGGCAGTCTAAAAAACACAAAAGAGCCAATAAAACATTTAGTGGCCCACAAGCAGTCAGACATGGTTTATCACAAACTACACTGGGGAGATACATTCAAGCAGAAAATAATGGAGCAGAACCTTTTCATGAATGTTCATGCAGCAGACGGCTTCCAGGGACCCTACACTAAAACAAGAACATCTGTGTAACCGATCTACCCTCCTCTCCCACAACCTGTATGACCTAATCATACAAAAGCTGCATTACATGAGGCATCACTCAAGGTTATCTAAAGAAACAAATAACCAATTCCAGCCATGGAGTTGCTGAGGATCTTAAGTCCACTAATGCAGGCTGTTTGGCAGTGTGTGCCAAGGGTTGGGGATGGAAAGAAGAACCTTGCACTCCAGTAGTGATGGACCACTGCCCTAAGTCTCCGGGGCCACTGTTGCCCTCCTCCATTCTCAGACCCAACCTTCAGTGACCTAATTTTCAGGATGAAGTTACATTTGGGTGAACACTCTACACCAGAAAATGTCCAATGTGAATCTTAAGATTTACCTTAAGATTTAAGGAAAAGGGAATGGGAAGTAAAAGTTATGGTGAGACCCTGCCATTTATATGACCCTATTCAGAACTGTAAAGTGTCCTAGTTGGTAAAAGGCTAATAATATAGCTGAATTCAGACATATGTGTAGTGACATCTTATTCCTTCGGTGGACTCGGGGTGGTAGCCACACCTTAGGGTGTGGCTTAAGTATGTTCAGACATGACCCCTTATAAGGAAGAGAGGGAGCTGTTTCTCACTCTCTTGGGTTGTGGTCAGAGCATCCTAAAGAGCAAAGGCTGCATCTCTAGGAGCATGATGACTGAAGCAGTTATTTACCGTCATTGTGGAGGGTTCCCCAAATAAATTCCTGTCAATTCTTTATCTGGGTATCTGTAGACTTCCTTTAACCCTCCTTCAACTATAAATAAATGATGATAATATTCCAGGAAAAATATGGGTCCTTTTGTGGTGTGTGTGTGTGTGTGTGTGTGTGTGTGTGTGTGTGTGTGTGTGTACGTGTGTACCAAAAGGTCGTAGATCAACTTCTAGTATTGTTACTCAGGAAGCATCTATGGTTTGGGGTGTTTTTATTGTTGATTCTGTCTACACATGTATTCAAAGTACTTTGCTTATATCCATTCACCCCTCTGATTCCTCTGGTGCCATACCATTTTTTGAGTCAGGGTCTCCCTAGGACCTGGAGTTTGTAGAGTAGACTAGGCTGACTAGACAGTGACTTCCAAGGATTATGTGGTCTGTGCCTGCCCAGAAATAGAATTACAGGTATACATTGTCATGCTCCATTCTTTGTGTGTGGATGCTGGACACTAAACTGAGGTCTTCATGCTTACATGGTAAATACTTTACTATCAAAGATATCTACCTACCTCACCTCATCCCCATTTGGATTCTACTGACACTTAGAACCCATTTCCAAAGCCTTGATCACCTCATGTATGTGTCTACAAACAATTATCAGATGATAAAAATCACATTATCAATTAAAACATGTTGCAAAACTATTGCATTCTAGGTCTGAAAACTACTCTTGACTTACTTTTGGCAATCTTCAGCTGGAGAGTTTTGTTTTGTTTGATAGTTTCCTTTTGTAGCTGGGTGAAGAACAAAAGATGATTAAAGTAATGGTGAATCATAGCCATCATCGTTAGATGGGTGTCACAGCTTTTAGAAATCTCCTAGGATGGTTATCCAAAGAATTTTTATAGAGTATCTCTGTGTAACTGGCACTGTTCTTGTCTGGTGAAATATATCAGCACTAAAATACATAGGTATTACAGTTCTTAGGGAGATTCCTCCCTGTGGGAAAATCCAAAAGAGCACGTTAGATATTTTTTGTTTATTTCACCTATTTATGTATGAACATGTAACCGGCAGAAAAGCATTTTCTTTTTTGAACATCAGAAAATGTCACCGAAAATCTTCATCCTTGCTTCCACTCATGTATCGAAAGCATTTCACTCACATCATGAATCAATACTGAAAGATTGTCTTATGGTGAGATATGATGCTAAGAAGCAGGAAGGAACACAAATAAGCCTAACACATGAATAAACACATTCTTCTGTGATTTCTACCCACACCAGGTTTCAAAGGAAAATAGTATGATCTTGGTGTCACAATGGTTGGATAACATCACATTCTTTTAGTGTCTCTACTGAATGAACTACCTTTATCTAAAGAGAAACTCCTTGAGGCTTACACAAATTCTACATCTTTAAGTCAAAATGGAAACAAAGGTCTAGTGGCAGTATAGTGTCATGGGCATCTTTTAATTCTAGCCCAGAAAATCAGTGTCCTACAAAAGATAAAGACCCACAGAATGTCGCCCAAGTTCTAGATACAAGAAGGAAATGCACAATGAATGGTGTCTGATCATCAGAGGCTATACACAGTTTTCTGGGTCTCTGGGAAGGATTAGGAGGCATGGCCTTGTTGGTCTCCAAGTTGATAAGGATGAAAAACGTTAAGATAGGGGCAGGGAACATGGAATGAGGCTTGGGACAGTAGCACAGCAAACCAGCTCTGCTCAGGCATGTCCTCAGCATAGCCAGGCATTTTGCACCTTGCTGCTTCTCATGAGTATAAGCAAGATGGTGGACAGGAATTCAGATTTCTTTGACCTAAAATTAGAATGTAAACTTTTGGGTTTCATGAGAGCAGCTGACTAAAAGTCGGAGAAATAGACGAGGCACCAACAAAGATGTCCAAGTTTACCACATCAGGCCAGAGAAGAACGAACGTTGCCAAATCAACCAGCTCAGCTTCAATGAACAGGGTGGTAAGAAGTCAGAAAGAGCTAGTGGCTACACTTAAGGGCTTTTTGCTGTTTCCTAAGGGACCAGGAAGGACACCACTCACAAAAAGAAAAGAATTCCCCTTAAACCCAACAGTACTGAATTGTAAGACTAAGGGTGTATTTTAAGGAATGCTGACTATATATGTTTAATCCGTGGACAACTCTCTACTTTTGCAACTTTTCATTTTATCATGTCTTATTCAAATGCTGCCTAATACAGACTTTACATCTGCCAGAGATCACCAGATATGCCAAGCCTACCTTCAGCACTCTGACGTTACTATACAGCTCCCTTTGAAGCTGCCACAACCATCATGCATTTAAGTGCAGGCATGGGCACAGCATTCTGTGTGGGACACACTGGCGCATATTTGTAAGAAATGTCTCTTTCCTATTGATAAAAGTTTGAACAATAATGCAGACATGTAGGGACTAGAGAGATGGCTCAGTGGGTAAGAGTGCTTGTTGCCAAGTTGTCCTCTGACCTCCATACATGTGCTGTATGGTACATGCCCTCCCACACACACATAGGATAAAATTTATTGAATAAAATAAATACAGAGAATTAAAAATCAAAATCCCTCAAAGATTTAAATCTCTTTGTGAGGGCTCCATTATCTTTTCTACTTTTCCCCCTGTCTGTCATACTGTCCTGTGAAGAGAATCTTGGAAGCTCACTAATCCACTAATGTTGTTTCTCACTAATCCTTTTATTTACTTGTTGGTGGGATCTACAAAGACTTTTTTTGTTTTTTTCCAGACAGGGTTTCTCTCTAATGTTTTGGAGGCTGTCCTGGAACTGGCTCTGTAGACCAGGCTAGCCTCAAACTCACAGATATCTGCCTGCCTCTGCCTCCCAAGTGCTGGGATTAAAGGCATGTGCCACCAATGCCCCGCCAAAGACTTTTTTTCAAGAAGACATAATAGAATCTATTTTCCATACTTTACACAAGGTTCTCATTCCCCCAAAAAAGAGTAGATTCTATTTTCCTGAATAGTTGACATGAGGTCTATTACTTAGTATTGATTTGTGCTCTATGTTTTATATTGTTTGTGACAAAGGATGAATATGTTTCTATGCATGCATCAATAAGTTAACAAACATTGCTTCAAGTATTTATAAGTCATCAGTGTCAATTCAATCAACAAAATGGGCAGCATTCAAAATACCAAAGACTTCACTCTTGAAAAAAAAGTCAACTTCATTCCATTTATCAAGCATTCACTAGACATGTACTGGACACCTGTAGAACACTAGTGCTTGAAGATATAAAAAGAAACTCAACTCATCTTTGCCCTTGGGAAGCCCTGCTACATGTGAGCTCTCGCAGGCAGTCAAACCCCAAATACCACTGGCCAAAATGAAGGACTAGAATGAGAGAAGTCTATCCTGGCAGTATGAACCAGATGACTAAATAAGTTTTTTCATTTCAAATCTATGTGATTTCATAACAGCAGGGCAGTGTGAAATAGTACAAAGGCTTTATTCCCTTTCTGCACTCCACTTGGGGGCACTTCCTAGCAGTCTGGAAAGTATTTCAAACAACATAATCTACGCTTGTCAGCTTGAGTGAGCGAGGGCATCTGAGGATACATTTATTTCCCTTGTCTTTCTCCTCTGGAGAGCTTTCAATTTCTTGCAAATTTTCAAGATTTGGTAGTTGATGATGGATCTCAGAGCGACAGCCATGAATCAGACGCAGATGACTTGCAGGAACCACGGGGACTTTGTTCTCAGACAGAAACCATCATAAAGCAAGCCAATTGGGGGAAGTGAGGACACAGATGAATTCCTACAGAGAACAAAATAAATAAATAAATGGCAAGTTAAAGTCCTAGCGGAAACTAAGTCCCAATTCTTTATATTTTAATACATCTAGGTTATATAATGAAAGAGATATTTTCTCCCCATGGATTGATTGCATTTGAAGCAATATTTACGAATTGGGGTTATATATTGAAATCTTTAAGTGTGTACATGCATGTCTGTCCTTGGTGAAGGCGGATGTGAGCCATGTTAGGAGACATGTAGATGCAAGCCTGGAGAGATCTAAATGCTCACCCAAAGCTGAGTTACAGGCTGCTTCTGCTCCAGGCTCTTGTTCTTTTGTGTTCTGGGCCTCTGCTGCGTGCTTTCTTTGGTCTTGCTCATTTTCATACTTAGCTGAGAAGCCAGGGAGCAGACCTCAGGGTCTAAGCTAGACTGAGTAGATTTGGCTTCTTCTGCCTACTGTGTTCTCATCATCCCCAGGCTTTGCCATTTCCTCACTGTCTGCATTTCCCCGGAACATAGCATTGACCTCTGCCTTTTCCTGGTGATCTTTGACACACCTTCAGATGCTAGAAAGAGAAAGCACTCTGAGCTAACATTCAAAACTTATGGGAAGAAAACTTCATAAAACTACAGGAATATCTCATGGGACAAGAATTTGATCATTCAGTCAGTCAGTTGGTCACTCAACAAACACGTGACATACACAACCATAGATGCTGCGAGAGACAGACACGCTCTTGTGAGGAGCACGATCGCAGTACCATGGATATCATCGTGTTAAGTACTCTGAGAAAAGGGTAAAGAGTATTGAGAAAGCAAAACTGAGGGCTGACTTAGACACACTGGGGGTTTAGGGAAGGTGGGGTGATAAAGTCAATCAAACGCTTAAGGAAGAAATTATACCCTTTCAACACACATACTCTCAGAAAAATGGTACCAAATATTTCTCAATTGGCTTAATGAGGTCAGCATTATCCTGATACCAAAACTACATAAAAATTTGCAAGAAAATTGGAAACCTTCTGGAACCTCTTGTAGATATGAGTTAAGATTTTGGGAGGTGAGAACTAAACTAGACTACCCAGGTGGACCTGGTAAGGCCACTGCAGTCCTCAAGAGAGGGGGACAGGAAATGGCAATGTGAGCTTGAAAGCAGGGGGTGGAGCAACGAGCTTGAAGATGGAAGGACAATAGAAGATGGAAACATACCCCTTCAGAGAACGCTTAGGAAGGCAGCCTGGCCACCTCCTGAACTTCAGTTCACTGACACGACCTCTGACCTCCAGAGCTGCAAGAAGATTGCTCTGTGTTATTTCCAGCTTCTGCATTTATCACAATTGCCTCCAGAGGCAATAGGAAACTAACACGGCCTAGTTATTTAAATCCCCACCTAGAGGGCCAGCGAGCGGAATGCTCAGCGGGAAAAAGTACTTGCTGCCAAACATGATGACCTAAGATTGATTTCCAGGATCCATATGGAAGAGGAAAGAACTAAACCCATCAAATTGTCCCCTGGCCCCACATGTGCACTGTAGCACATTGCACACACAAATAAAGTGATAAGGCCTCAATAATATTTTAGCAAACTGAGCTTAAGAATTTATGAAAAGCCAAAAACAATCTACAGATTCAATGCAATCCCCATTAAAATCCCAGCACAATTCTTCACAGACCTTGAAAAAACAATAATCAATTTTGTATGGAAAAACAAAAGACCCAGGATAGCCAAAACAACCCTGTTCAACAAGACAATGTCCGGAGGTATCACCATCCCTGACATCAAGCTCTATTATAGAGCTATAGTCCTGAAAACAGCTTGGTATTGGCACAAAAATAGACAGGTAGACCAATGGAATAGAATTGAAAACCTGGATATTAACCCACACACGTATGGACATCTGATCTTTGACAAAGAAGCTAAAAATATACAATGGAATAAAGAAAGCATCTTCAACAAATGCTGCTGGCATAACTGGAGGCTGGCATGTAGAAGACTGCGGATCGATTCATGTTTATCGCCATGCACAAAACTTAAGTCCAAATGGATCAAAGACCTCAACATAAATCCAGCCACACAGAACCTCTTAGAAGAGAAAGTCGGTGGTACCCTTGAACGAATTGGTACAGGAGACAGCTTCCTGAACATAACACCACTAGCACAGACAGTGAGATCAACAATTAATAAATGGGACCTCCTGAAACTGAGAAGCTTCTGTAAGGCAAAGGACACAGTCAGCAAGACAAAAAGGCAGCCCACAGAATGGGAAAAAATATTCACTAATCCCACATCTGACAGAGGGTTGATCTCCAAAATTTACAAAGAACTCAAGAAGCAAGTCTCCAAAACACCAATGGATCCAATTAAAAAGTGGGCTGCAGAACTAAATAGAGAATTTTTAATAGAGGAGTCTAAAATGGCTGAGAGGCACTTGAGAAAGTGCTCAACATCCTTAGCCATCTGGGAAATGCAAATCAAAACAACTCTGAGATACCATCTCACTCCTGTCAGAATGGCTAAAATCAAAAACACCAATGACAATTTATGCTGGAGAGGATGTGGTGAAAGGGGAACAGTTCTCCATTGCTGGAGGGAGTGCCAACTTGTTCAGCCACTTTGGAAATCAGTATGGAGATTCCTCAGAAAAATGGGAATAAACCTACCACAAGACCCAGCAACTCCACTCTTAGGCATATATCCAAAAGATGCCCATTCATACAACAAGGATGTCTGTTCCACTATGTTCATAGCAGCATTATTTGTAATAGCCAGAACTTGGAAGCAACCTAGATGCCCCTCAACTGAAGAGTGGATAGAGAAAATGTATTTACACAATGGAGTACTATTCAGCAGAAAAAAACAATGGAATCCTGAGATTTGCAGGCAAATGGATGACACTAGAAGAAATCATCCTAAGTGAGGTAACCCAGTCACAAAAAGAGAAACATGGCATGTACTCTCTCATATATGGATTTTAGACATCTAGGGAGTGCCAGCCTACAATCCCACGGCCAGATTGTCTGTGAAACAGAAACTTCATTCAGTGGCTGATGGAAGAAGAGGCACACTCTCATGGCTAAGCACTGAGCTGAACTCAAGAAAGCCAGTAACAGGGAAGGAGGACTGATGACCAAAGGGATTAAGACTGGGCTGGTTTAACCCCCAGAAACAGCTGACCTGACAAAGGTTAACTCTTGAATCCCAGGCATCAGCTTGGGAATCCAGCATGGGACTGATCAAGACCCCCTGAATGTGGATGTCAGTGAGGAGGCCTAGGTAATCTATTGAGCCCTGAGCAGTAGATCAGTACTCATCCCGAGTATACACATGGACTTTGGACTCCCATCCAACAATGTGAGGTGCACTCTCACCCTGAACTCTTGGGGGAGGGTCTAGGCCCTGCCCTGTATGAAATGACAGACTATGGACACCCCCATGGAGGGCCTCACCCTCCCTGGGGAAATGAGGGGATAATGGGGGGTTGGGGGAGGGCACGGGAGGAGGGGAGGGAAAGGGAAAGGGACCTGGAACTGACTTGTGAAGTAACCTTGTTTCTAATCTAAATTTAAACTTAAAAATAAATAATAATAATAAAGTGTAAAAAAACAAAGTGCAAAAAAAACAAACATAAAATAATCTTCCTTCACACTATGCATGGCCAAGAAAGATAGAATATGCTCATTTTAGAAGCAATGCAAAAATGTATAGTCTTAACATCTTTATTCAACGTTGTATAGCCGATGTGACAAAGCAGGAGAAGGTGGGGGACATTAAATCGGGGGAAAGACAGAGAAATGTCTTTTCCACAGATGTCATTTTCTGATTCTAAGGAATCATTAGAAAGTGATTAAAACTCACAAAGGAGTCTTTAGTAAGGCCACAGGATACACACAAAGTAAAAAAAAAATCAATTACTCTTTCATATGCTAGCAATAAACAATTAAGACTTGGAAAGTTAATTAAACCAAATATGTTTCTTTAAAAAAAACCTGAATATATAGAAAGATACCCACGTCATACGAGAAGACCCAATCTTGTTAAAATACAAATAGGCTTTCTTTGTAGAAACTTTCAGGTTGTTTTCAGGGCCCTGGAGAGACACAGAGGGAGGAACAGTTGAAATAAATCAGAGAAGGAAAGAGACAATGACTCTGGCATCTAGACTTACTGGAAAGGTACAGTAATCAGTCTATGTGTTCAAACAGAATGGGCATGTAGATCAATAAGACAGAATAGAGTCACCCAAAATAGACTCATGCAGATATGGTCAATTGATCTTCAACAACGCAGTGCAGACAATTGAGTTGAGGAAAAGATGGTCTTTTCAACAAATGGAGCTGAAATAACTGCCTGTTAATGAAGGAGAAAAATGAATTGCAAACTCAGCCTCAATCCTTATCTTCTTAAACTTGAGAGGGATCAAAGAATGAACATAAACACTCAAGAATTTTATGTTTTCCTGTAAAAACACAAGAGAACATCTGTGAGCTTGGCCTAAAACAAAAGGTTTTCTTAGGATTTTGGAACAAACCATGAGAGAAACCTGATAATTTGATTTGATGAATCAAAGTATTTTGTCTTTTGAATGATATCAATAAAAGTGTAAAGGAAACGGCCATATTCTGAGAGAAAATGTTCACAAAACATTTTGAATTAAGGGTTAGACTATCCATGGACATTTAAAAGCAACTAATAAGAGACAAAAAATGAACATAGTTTTACATCCTTAAATACAGCAAAAAGCCCATGTTAAACATCCTCAGAACGGGCTGGGAAGACTCAGTGAGTACAGTGCAGATCTCAGTATGAATGCCCAGAACCCTCGTAGGCCAAAGCACATAGTATGCAGCTATAATCCCACTGATTAAAAAAAAAACAGAGACCCATCTCAAACAGAATAGAAGGAGAGGACCAATGTCTGAGACTTTCTTTTGACTTCCACCCAAACTCATACACATTATCTACACCATTACACACAATAACAACACTGACATCCAACATCAGTAGTTACTGGAGAAATACAAATTAGCAGTATAGGAAGATACCACAACACAGCCACTAGAACACTCAAATGAAAAAGGCTGACAAAGTTTTATTCTGGGCTATATATTTTTAAATAGCTTTATAAAAGCATATTGAGGCAATTTTGAGTAAAATTTTTGTTATCCTATAACCTAGAAATCCTTATTCCAGATACTTAGCTAGAATATCAATGCTATATACCCACACTGACAGAGCATATTCATGGATGTCTATTGACAGTAGCCCAGCAACCTGAAGCAGTCCACTAATAAGCCAATAATAAGTGAATAATAAGCAGTGCTATATCCATACAATGAAATCCTACTAGGTGATAAAAAGAAGTGAATCTCTGGCGCATACAACATGTGTGAACCTCAAGACCATCAGGCTAAATATGAAAAAGTCAGACAAAGCCATAATGTGGTGATATTTTGTTTATGATCTAACAAATAAATCTTGCCTGAAGATCAGAGTACAAAGCTAGCCACAGCCATAGAGGCCAGGCAGTGTTGGTACATACCCTTAATCACAACACAGTCGCAGACAGATCTCTGTGTGTTCAAGGCCACCCTGGGCTATACGAGAATGAACCAGTCTAAAAGAGAAACAAAATTCATGCCTTTAATCCCAGCACTAGAGAGAATATAAGACAGGAACTCATTGCAGCCTCAGGGAGTAGTCTGAGGTTTTTGGTAGAGAGCATTGCAGTCCAGACATTTGAGGATTCGTGGAGACAGGATCACCTTTCAGTCTGAGGTCGAAGTAAGAACTAGTGGCTGGCTGCTTTGCTTCTCTGATCTTCAGCTTGAACCCCAATATCTGTCACTGGGTTTTTATTAATTGTGCTACCCGTAATATGAAATGTATTCCATTTATATAAATTTTCAGAAATAATAACAAATATAAATAAAAGCAAGTTTTTTCCAGAGGTTGAGACAAGAAAGAAGTCAGTAAACCAAATCCCGTATGGAAATATGGGGACGATAGAAATGCTCTATATCATAAAAATAATGGCTATATGATTACACACATTCAACAAACTATATGTTTGAATGGATAGATTTTATAAATATAAAATGGAGTGGAATAAATGTGATTTATATACATGCATATATAAATATTTCATATGCATACACATATGTAGAAAGAACACATACAAACACAAAAATCACATATCTTTTATAACCTGAAAGAGGGCCCAAGGGGAAAACGAAGCAGATGTGACGTATGACAATAAAATGGAAAGAGGAGCAAGAGGGAAGAAAGGAGGGAGGGAAAGAAACAGAGAAGGGTGAGAGGAGGTGACAGAGGGAGGGGGAGGAGGCGATAGCAATACCTGCTGTGCCTGAGCACTAACTGCAAGCACTCCACGGGAGCACGAGGGGAGGATAGGAGACCAAGCACAGTGTCGTATGCCTCGGGAAGAGAATAGACATGTCGAAGATGGTGGTAGATAGAGCAGCAGTCATTCATTTGGGGAATGATATTTGGCCTCGGCTTCATTAGACACACAAAATTTAATCCAAATAGAAGAGAGAGAAAACTGGCGAGGAAATTCTAAATCTTTGTATGTAAATTTCCTGCAGATCGCCTGGGAACTGCACAGAGCTCCCAATCCCGGTGGGAGCATCAGGTAAACAGGCCAGCTTCCCGGCCTGTGTTCCAGAGCCTGCAGATCGCCTGGGAACTGCACAGAGCTCCCAATCCCGGCGGGAGCCAAGCACCCCAGACTCCAGATCTTCTCTCCCACCAACGAGTCCAGGAAACTAGAGAAGGCTGGGAGCACAGGGAAGTAGCTGTCCCTCTGGCATCATCAGGTAAACAGGCCAGCTTCCCGGCCTGTGTTCCAGAGCCTGCAGATCGCCTGGGAACTGCACAGAGCTCCCAATCCCGGCGGGAGCATCAGGTAAACAGGCCAGCTTCCCGGCCTGTGTTCCAGAGCCTGCAGATCACCTGGGAACTGCACAGAGCTCCCAATCCCGGCGGGAGCATCAGGTAAACAGGCCAGCTTCCCGGCCTGTGTTCCAGAGCCTGCAGATCGCCTGGGAACTGCACAGAGCTCCCAATCCCGGCGGTAGCCAAGCACCCCAGACTCCAGATCTTCTCTCCCACCAACGATTCCAGGAAAGGAGAGGAGGCTGGGAGTACAGGGAAGTAGCTGTCCCTCTGGCATCATCAGGTAAACAGGCCAGCTTCCCGGCCTGTGTTCCAGAGCCTGCAGATCGCCTGGGAACTGCACAGAGCTCCCAATCCCTGCGGGAGCATCAGGTAAACAGGCCAGCTTCCCGGCCTGTGTTCCAGAGCCTGCAGATCGCCTGGGAACTGCACAGAGCTCCCAATCCCGGCGGGAACCAAGCACCCCAGACTCCAGATCTTCTCTCCCACCAAAGAGACCAGGAAACTACAGGAGCCAGGGAGACCAGGGGAGTAGCTGTTCTGGATCAGGTACAACAGGACCCAGCATAGGGTCCAGGGGACCAGGTAGGAGGCTAAGCGCCCCAGATTCCTGTTCTTCTTCTCTACCCACGGACCAGCATTTGGACAAGGCATAGAAGAACCACCAGATTACTGGACTTACTAGCACCCACCAAAGGGAACTCTGGTCCCCAGACCAGGAAGGGGCTCTTTCTGCACCCACTAGAAGAAGAGATGGGAAAGAGACAATACAAAAACACAGTCAGCAACAGAAACACAAATATGACACCGCCAGATTCTAGAGACTCCACACCATCAAGACCCCAATATTCCAACGCGAAGGAAGCAGAAGAGAACGACCTTAAAAGCACTTTCATGAAAATGATAGAGGCCCTAAAAGAGGATATTGGAAAATCCCTCAAAGAAATGGAAGAAAAAACAAACCAAAAAATGCAAGAAATGGAAGAAAAAACAAACCAAAAAAGGCACGAAATGGAAGAAGAAATGAAGCAAACAATGCAAGAAATGGAAGAAAAAGCAAAGCAAAAAATGCAAGAATTAGAAGAAGAAACATACCAAATAAGGCAGGAAATGGAAGAAGAAACAAAGCAAAAAATGCAAGAAATGGTAGAAAAAACAAAGCAAAAAATGAAAAAAATGGAGGAGGAAACAAACCAAAAAAGGCAGGAAATGGAAGAAGAAACAAAGCACAAAATCCAAGAAATGGAACAAAAAGCAAACCAAAAAATGCAAAAAATGGAAGAAAGAACAAACCAAAAAATTCATAAAAGGCAACAAACGGACGAACAGATAAACAGAAAATTGCAAGAAGCAATGCAAACGCTGCAAGGGTTGAAAACTGAAATAGAGACACTAAAAAAACCACAATCTGAAGAAAGGCAGAAAATAGAAAAGCTGGACAAACAGTCAGGCACTACCAATACAAGCATTACCAACAGAATAGAAGAGATGGAAGAGAGAATCTCAAGTGTTGAAGATACATTAGGAGAAATGGATTTATCAACCAAAGAAAACCTTAAATCCAACAAATCCTTAACACAAAACATCCAGGAATTATGGGACACCATGAAAAGACCAAACCTAAGAATAATAGGTATAGAAGAAGGAGAAGAAATCCACCTCAAAGGGGCAGAAGGCATATTCAACAAAATCATAGAAGAAAACTTTCCCAACCTTAAGAAAGACATGCCAATGAAGGTACAAGAAGCCTACAGAACACCAAATAGAGTGGACCACAAAAAAAATCCCCTCGTCACATAATAATCAAGACCCCAAACATACAGAATAAAGAAAGAATATTAAGAGCAGGTAAGGAAAAAGGTCAAGTAACATATAAAGGCAGACCTATCAGAATAACACCTGATTTCTCCATGGAAACTCTGAAAGCCAGAAGGTCCTGGATAGATATTCTACCTACACTAAGAGACCATGGATGCCAGCCCAGACTACTATACCCGGCAAAGCTCTCAATCACTATAGACGGAGAAAACAAGATATTCCATGACAAAACTAGATTCAACCAATATGTGTCCACTAACCCAGCCCTACAGAAAATTTTGGAAGGAAAACTCCAACCCAAGGAAGCTAACTACAACCAGAAAAACATAAGCATTAGAGAATCCCTCTCTACCAACAGCCAAAAGAACAAAGGGGTGAAATTCCACCCATAATTCCACCAACAACAACCATCGCAAATCGAAGAAGGATGAGCAATCAATGGTCATTAATATCCCTCAATATTAACGGCCTTAACTCACCCATAAAAAGACACAGATTAGCAGAATGGATTCGAAGACAGAACCCTTCCTTCTGCTGCATACAAGAAACACACCTCACCCTCAAAGACAGACATTACTTGAGAGTTAAAGGTTGGGAAAAAATTTTCCAATCAAATGGACCCAAGAAACAAGCAGGGGTAGCAATCCTAATATCTAACAAACTAGACTTTAAAATAAAATCAATCAAAAGAGATGAAGGAGGTCATTACATACTCATCACAGGTGAAACCCACCAAGATGAAGTGTCTATCCTGAACATCTATGCCCCCAATACAAAGGCATCCACATTCGTTAAAGAAACATTATTAGAACTTAAATCTCATCTAAAGCCCCACACAGTTATAGTGGGAGATTTCAACACACCACTCTCACCACTAGACAAGAATACCAGACAGAAACTCAACAAAGAAGCAAAGGGTCTAATAGAAGTAATGACCCAACTGGGATTAACAGATATCTATAGAACATTTCATCCACATAAAAAGAATATACCTTCTTCTCACCACCACATGGAACCTTCTCAAAAATCAACCACATACTTGGCAACATATCAAACCTCAGCAGCTACAAAAAAATTGGAATAACTCCATGCATCTTATCAGACCACCATGCCTTAAAATTAGAATTCAACAACAACACAAATTGCAGAAAACCTACAAACTCATGGAAATTGAATAATGCTCAACTGCACCATCCCTGGGTCAAAGAGGAAATAAAAAAAGAAATTAAAGACTTCCTCGAATTCAATGAGAATGAAGACACAACATACCCAAACCTATGGGACACTTTGAAAGCAGTGCTACGGGGAAGTTCATAGCACTAAGTGCTCACATGAAGAAACAGGAAAACAGTTATACCAGAGAATTAACATCACAGCTAAAAGCTCTAGAACACAAAGAAGCAAACTCCCCCAGGAGGAGTAGACGCCAGGAAATAATCAAATTGAGGGCTGAAATCAACAAAGTAGAAACCAGGAAAACAATACAAAGAATCAATGCAACGAAGAGTTGGTTCTTTGAGAAAATCAACAAGATAGACAAACCTTTGTCCAAACTTACCAAACAGCAGAGAGTGAACACGCAAATTAACAAAATCAGAAATGAAAAGGGGAACATAACAACAGACTCTGAGGAAATCCAGAGAATCATTAGGTCATACTTTGAAAACCTGTACTCCACAAAATTCGAAAATTTAAAGGAAATGGATGACTTCCTGGACAGCTATCATTTGCCAAAACTAAATCAAGAACAGATAAGCAATTTAAATAGACCTATAACCCCTATGGAAATAGAAGCTGTCATCAAAAGTCTCCCAACCAAAAAAAGTCCAGGTCCAGATGGCCTCAGTGCAGAATTCTACCACAAATTCAAAGAACAGCTTATACCAATTCTTCTCAAAGTGTTCCACACAATAGAAGCAGAAGGGTCTTTGCCAAACTCTTTCTATGAGGCTTCAATAACCTTGATCCCCAAGCCACACAAAGATACAACCAAGAAAGAGAACTTCAGACCAATATCCCTCATGAACATTGATGCAAAAATACTCAATAAAATACTGGCAAATCGGATCCAAGAACACATCAAAACAATCATTCACCACGATCAAGTAGGTTTCATCCCAGGGATGCAGGGATGGTTCAACATACGAAAATCCATCAACGTAATCCACCATATAAACAAGCTGAAAAACAAAAATCACATGATCATCTCACTAGATGCTGAAAAAGCCTTTGACAAAATCCAACACCCCTTCATGATAAAGGTCTTGGAGAGATCTGGGATAACAGGGACATACTTAAACATAATAAAAGCCATATACAGTAAACCAACAGCCAACATCAAACTAAATGGACAGAAACTCAACGCAATTCCTCTAAAATCAGGAACAAAACAAGGCTGTCCACTCTCTCCATACCTTTTCAACATGGTACTTGAAGTTCTAGCTATAGCCATACAACAACAAAGGGGGATCAAGGGGATACAAATTGGGAAGGAAGAAGTCAAACTTTCACTGTTTGCAGACGATATGATAGTTTACATCAATGACCCAAAGAACTCTACCGGGGAACTCTTACAGCTGATTAACACCTTCAGCAAAGTGGCAGGTTACAAGATCAACTCAAGAAAGTCAGTAGCCCTACTATATACAGATGATAAAAGGGCTGAAAGAGAAATCAGAGAAACATCACCCTTTACAATTGCCACAAACAACATAAAATACCTTGGGGTAACGCTAACCAAACAAGTGAAAGACCTGTATTGTAAGAACTTTGAATCTTTAAAGAAAGAAATTAAAGAAGCCCTCAGAAAATGGAAAGATCTCCCATGCTCTTGGATAGGTAGGATCAATGTAGTAAAAATGGCAATCCTGCCAAAAGCAATCTACAGATTCAATGCTATCCCCATTAAAATCCCAGCACAATTCTTCACAGACCTTGAAAAAACAATAATCAATTTTGTATGGAAAAGCAAAAAACCCAGGATAGCCAAAACAACCCTGTTCAACAAGGCAATGTCCGGAGGCATCACCATCCCTGACTTCAAGCTCTATTATAGAGCTATAGTCCTGAAAACAGCTTGGTATTGGCACAAAAATAGACAGGCAGACCAATGGAATCGAATTGAAAATCCGGGTATTAACCCACACACGTACGAACATCTGATCTTTGACAAAGAAGCTAAAAATATACAATGGAATAAAGAAAGCATCTTCAACAAATGGTGCTGGCATAATTGGAGACTGGCATGTAGAAAAATGCGGATCGATCCATGTTTATCGCCATGCACAAAACTTAAGTCCAAATGGATCAAAGACCTCAACATAAATCCAGCCACACTGAACCTCTTAGAAGAGAAAGTCGGTGGTACCCTTGAACGAATTGGTACAGGAGACAGCTTCCTGAACATAACACCAGTAGCACAGACAGTGAGATCAACAATTAATAAATGGGACCTACTGAAACTGAGAAGCTTCTGTAAGGCAAAGGACACAGTCAGCAAGACAAAAAGGCAGCCCACAGAATGGGAAAAAATATTCACTAATCCCACATCTGACAGAGGGATGATCTCCAAAATTTACAAAGAACTCAAGAAGCAAGTCTCCAAAACACCAATGGATCCAATTAAAAAGTGGGCTGCAGAACTAAATAGAGAGTTTTCAGTAGAGGAGTCTAAAATGGCTGAGAGGCACTTGAGAAAGTGCTCAACATCCTTAGCCATCCGGGAAATGCAAATCAAAGCAACTCTGAGATACCATCTCACTCCTGTCAGAATGGCTAAAATCAAAAACACCAATGACAATTTATGCTGGAGAGGATGTGGTGAAAGGGGGACACTCCTCCATTGCTGGTGGGAGTGCCAACTGGTTCAGCCACTTTGGAAATCAGTATGGAGATTCCTCAGAAAAATGGGAATAAACCTACCAGAAGACCCAGCAACTCCACTCTTAGGCATATATCCAAAAGATGCCCATTCATATAACAAAGATGTCTGTTCCACTATGTTCATAGCAGCTTTATTTGTAATAGCCAGAACTTGGAAGCAACCTAGATGTCCCTCACCCGAAGAATGGATAGAGAAAATGTGGTACATCTACACAATGGAGTACTATTCAGCAGAAAAAAATAATGGAATCATGAGATTCGCAGGCAAATGGATGACACTAGAAGAAACCATCCTGAGTGAGGTAACCCAGTCACAAAAAGAGAAACATGGCATGTACTCTCTCATATATGGATTTTAGACATAGATCTGGGGAGTGCCAGCCTACAATCCTATTGCCAGAGAGTCTGGGAAACAGAAACTTCATTTACTGGCTGGTTAAGTACTGAGCTGAACTCAAGAAAGCCAGTATCAGAGAGGGAGGACTGATGATCAAAGGGATTAAGACTGGGCTGGTTGAACCCCCAGAAACAGCTGACCAGACAAAGGTTAACTCTTGAATCCCAGGCATCAGCCTGGGAATCCAGCATGGGACTGATCAAGACCCCCTGAATCCGGGTGTCAGTGAGGAGGCCTAGGTAATCTATTGAGCCTTGGACAGCAGATCAGTACCCATCCCAAGTATACACACGGTCTCTGGACTCCCATAGAACAATGTGAGGTGCACTCTCACCCTGAACTCTTGGGGAAGGGTCTAGGCCCTGCCCTATATGAAATGACAGACTATGGACACCCCCATGGAGGGCCTCACCCTCCCTGGGGGAATGAGGGGATAACGGGGGGGGGGATGGGGGGGAGGGCACGGGAGGAGGGGAGGGAAAGGGAGAGGGACCTCGTACTGACTTGTGAAGCAACCTTGTTTCTTATCTAAATTTAAAATGGAAAATAAAAAAATTAATAAATAAAAAAAGAGGCACTGTTGTACAATACGTGCAAAGAGAAAACCACGAAGTCTGAACATGCTGATACATGCCTGTACATGCCTGTGATTGCAGCATTCAGGAGCAAGTAGAAGGAGTACTACAAGCTTGACGCCAGCCTGGTTTAGATAGAGAGTTCAAGACCAGCCAGGACTGTTTAGTGAGACGCTGACTCAAAGAAAATTGGGGGAAAATAACAAAAACAAAACACAAGATAAGCTCTGGCAATTTTGACAATTTCCCTGAAATAAACACTAACAATTGTATATAATACCTAAAACTTAATCTTTGCCTAACAACAATTGAATGACATTGGAGCACAGATCCAAAGAATGACACATGTTAAACTGGAAAGACACTAGTGCCTGGTATATTAACAGACAACCCAAAGAGGAACATACATCTTCCCAGCAGTGAGCACAAATAACCAAGGCTGTCCCGCTGTGAAAAGATACTTAGCCTTGATGTTCAGGCGAGACACAAACAAAACCCACAAGGCACAAACATTGTTCAGTTACCAAGTGTGAGAGAAGCTCCTCACTCGGCTGTGGAGAGTCTGAACTGCTAGAACCACTTTGGGTGGTGACCTGACATCATCTTTGAAGACAAACATGTACATGCAGCATGCCTCCACACTGCTGTACTCCAACGCTGGAGCACCAGGGAGAATGTCCCAAACAGCATTATTTATTATGCCAACCACAACTGATTTAATGCTCTCTGGGGGAGGGGTGTGCACGGTGTGCAGAGGTGCATGTGTACATGGATGCATGTGCCTGTGTCAATGTGCATGTGGAGGCCAGAGGACACCCTTGGGCATCATCCCTCAGGAGCTGTTCTTGTTTCTGAACTAGGCAAGCAACTTATGCTGTCTGACCAGTGAGTGCCAGTAGGTCTCTGCCTCACAAGGCAGGGCTTGCATGTGGGCACCACCATGCTCTGTGTCCTTCTGTGTGGGTCCTAGGAGTCCAACTTGGGTCCTCATGCTTACAAAGTGAGCATCATCTCCCCAAGGCCCTCAATGTTCTTCAACTGGGAAAATGGATCAGTAGATAGTGGTCCCTTAACCCTATAGACTGTGGTAGAACAGTTAAAGAAAACGAGCAATAATTGCATAATTCTCAGATTTTTTAGGACTATACTTATGAAACATCAGGTGAAAACAGTCACATCAAGCAAAAGTAGAATCATTCTATTTGAGAAAATATAAAAATACACAAGAGCTAAGCCCTTCAAATGCACATTCTTGTGTTATAAGAACTAAACAAAAAACTAGGGAAATAATGAGCACAAAATTAAGATATTGTTTCTACCTGATAAAAAGACAGTGTAATCACAAATCAGCAGCAACATTATTTTGTCTCAATTTTACTCACAAAGGTTTTCTTCTTGTATGGTAGTAGGGAGTGACCACAGGACCTCATGAAAGCTAGTACCCCTAAATACTTTATTCCTGAGCTAGTTCCCCAGCCCTTTTCCATTTTTTTAAAATTTTGTGGTAGGGTCTCTCTACAATGCCCAGTCTGATCTTGAGCTTAAGATCCTTCTGCCTCAGTCTCC
This sequence comes from Mesocricetus auratus, assembly GCF_017639785.1. Taxonomy (NCBI): domain Eukaryota; kingdom Metazoa; phylum Chordata; class Mammalia; order Rodentia; family Cricetidae; genus Mesocricetus; species Mesocricetus auratus. The sequence continues at coordinate 21,872,445 of NW_024429196.1, read as the reverse complement.
CAAGTAGCTATGATATAACCAGTCCCAATACTCTTTAAGATATGATCAGATGATGATCACAGGTGGCTAATTATTTTCATACCTTAAACATAAACACATACCATAAGCATTTTCATGGAATAACTGTCATCATATTTTAATTAAGAAACAAAAATACAAAGAAGGAAAGGAGTAGCTGTGGAATTTAGATACAGGGATCACATAAATTTTACCTCTACCCAAAACACAGCAATATAAAAATAATGTGATACAGGGTGTGGGAGACTTTCCTGCATGTGACTTTTAATTTCTCACATGCTCAACCTTTGCTTTTCAGCTGCTGGCTATGGCCAGGAGCAAAGCCCAATATTTCCCCCTGTTGACATTTTCTTTTAATCAAAGCATATATTTTTACGTCTTCTTATAAGAGCAGACACTGCTGGGTGCCCCTCTGGGTTTGAAAGGCAGCTTATTTCTCAGTGGTAGACATATTTATCAGGCATTTTGGCAGCACGAAATGTCAAAGTGCCCATGTGGAAAGGAAGAAGGGGAGGGAAAGAGACTGCTGCAATATTTATCTGAGGATCCCATTTAATTATTGATAGGTTAGTGACCCAAATGTGCATGGGTGTTTTTTAATCATGCAGCTATGCTGTGGGAAAAACATGCCCATGTCACCTACTCCATCATTACCCAAAAAAGCCATTCATTTCAGAAGTTATTTCTGCTCTTGCTTTTTCCAAAACTGCATGCTATTGCTATCACTGCAATAAAGACGAAATGGATATTTAACAACTGATTTTATTTAAAATTTTCTGAATATATACAATAATCATATAAGATGCTCCCAGTTATTATAGCTGACCCCTGAAAATATAATATGAGTGGCAGTAACAAATGAAACAGTTTGCCAAGAGTTAGACTCTGGCTCAGTGTTAGAAAATAGTGATCAAGCTGGGTGTTGGTGGCGCACGTCTTTAATCCCAGCACTTGGGAGGCAGAGGCAAGTGGATGTCTGTGAGTTCGAGGCCAGCCTGGTCTACAGAGTGAGTTCCAGGACAGCCTCCAAAACAATACAGAGAAACCCTGTCTCGAAAAACCAAAAAAAAAAAAAAAGAAAGAAAGAAAGAAAAGAAAAAGAAAGAAAGAGGGTTATTCAGTGGGATACTAAGTTTACAGTCTCTTGTTTTAACTCTAAAATTCTTTGTAGGATAAAATCTTAGAAACTGTTAATCAGTAACAGATTTAGAAATTGAATATCTGTTACGCAAGTATCTTAGAGTTTCTATTGCTGTGAAGAGACACCATAACCATGGCAACTCTTAAAAACGAAAACATTTAATCGGGGCTGGCCTGCAGTTTCAGAGATTTAGGGCATTATCATCATGGTGGGACATGGCGGCATGCAGGCAGACATGATGCTAGAAAAGGAACTGGGAGTTCTATATCCTGATTTGCAGGAAGCAGAAGAAGTCTGTGACACTGAGCATAGCTTGAGCACATGAGACCTCAAAGCCTGCCCTTACAGTAACACACCTACTCCAACAAGGCCACATCTCCTAATAGTACCACTCTCTATAGGCCAAGCATTCAAACACATGAGCCTATGGGGGCCATTCCTATTCAAACCACCACCACAAGCATGGCAGACCTGGACAGTCAGCTCAGCCCTTTTCTTCATATGGAAATAAATGTTTGCATCAAAAGCCCAACAGCTCAGACACTCCTTTGTTCCCACATATGATTAAGAGTAGATTCTATTTTTCTGAGTAGTCAACATGAGTTCTATTACTCTTTCAACCAACAAATCCCATGATATGTAACAGAATAAACATTGGAATTTGATGTCCTTCCTGCCTCTTTTTCATTGTTGAGCTGAGCTCTCATTAGCCCCTCTCTTAATCCACTGGAAGTAGCATTGTCAAGCATAGAAGTAATCACTGTGGACACAGGACTTGACACAAGTTTCCCTTTGCCCACAACTGTCTTGAAGCCCCCACTAAGTCAGTTCCTTGTCCTCTCATTGGTGATGATCATTGTGATACCTCCTGCAAGCCCCTTCCTGGTTGTGGCTCTTTCCTTTGCTATCTTTTCCTGAGTGAGCCAAGAAGTATTCATTTCTCTTTTGCCCCCACTTTCTCTTTTGTTTCTCTTTCAGTGGCAAATCCATGAACTAAAAGAGAGAAGTGGATCAGAACAGTTGACTGGGCTCCATCAGCATTTAATGGTGACAGGATCACATTCCACCCCAGTAAAGCAGGGAGAGAAAAGGAAGCCAATGCAGAGGCATTTCTGGAGTTGATATCCTGATCATACTACTCTTTATTTTGTTTAGACCTCTCTGAAGAAACTCCCTGGGAAATTCTATGGGAAAGAACAATCTGTTGATCCTCCTTCATGGCTGATCAGTTGCAGCTCCATATCAAGGGAGATAGACTCAGCCTGCTATGCAGAAACAGAACAAAGGCACTGGGTTCTCTTGAGAGTCTATTAAGCTATGATACTCACATACTCTTCTAAGTAGAAAAAAAACAGCTATAGGTCCCTGAGCTAGTTCATCACTTTGGTGCATGGCCCAATCTGGATATCCACAATATCAGTATTTATGCACCAAGTCATTATAAACTCTGAACTTGTGAAAAATAGCATGTTTCTCTTAGCAAAAATTGCACATAGAATATAACCCAAAATCCTAAGCACACTTGCCCTGGTTATTGCATTGTAAATTATATATCTGGCTCCTTTGTCTACTCTTGGCATTCAACCCATGAAAAATACTTAGTCTCCAAAGTAATTCTCTCTGTATGCCAATAGTTGATTGATGGCTGGCATTCACTAGGTAGCTTCAGAATGGTGTCTGGTCACTACATAGATCATGGAATAATGATCATATTGAGACTTTCAATCCCACTTTGCTCCCAGTCTTCTAGACAGGGAAAGAGCAGAAGGCTAAACTGATTGTCAATTATCACTGATATAATCAACCATGTTTATAGAAGGTTGGTATCCTTAAAAACCTAACAGGATGGCATTACAAGAGCTTCACACATGGACATTTCTAGAAGGCTGCTTGCCCAGAGAGGGCATAGAAGTTCTGTGCTTCCCATAAGTCTTAGCTTGTGCAGACCTCTGAGTGGTATTCATTAAGAGTCCCATGATATCCTTTCTAAAATACAAGTAAATGTAAGCAGGGTCCTTCCACGATTCCAAGAGCTATTCTAGCTAATTAAATGAGGAGGGGTTGAGGGAACTTTGGTGTACTGCGCATTGATTAGAACCTGAGGCTTGATAATGGCATCTTGAAACAAGCGTCTTCAAACTGTGGGTCTCTCCTTCACTCTGCCCTCCTGCACCTACCCCATCTCCTTAGTGGGCTCCTATCTGGTACCTGCTGCTGCTACAACATAGCCTACCTGACAAGAAGAAAGCAAAACACATCCAGTGTCAGAGGGATGCATGTAAGACGAAACTTAAGAGAAAAATGGACTGGGCGGGGGTTTGTTGCCCTAAGCCCAAGAAAGTGAAGATCACAAGTGTAACAATCTTGAGACAACTCCACAAACTGGTACTGAGGCTAATACTCATTTAGCTAGCCTCAGAATAGAGCTCTCTGTGCCATTTACACCTGTCAGCCACTTCCTTCCAGATAGACAGAGCCTGAATCCAACCCCAGCAGGAAACTTAAGTCCGACAAGTCAAATGCTCCCAAAAAGTACTGAATAGGGAGTTACACAGTCATTTTAGCATCTAGGCAAATTCAAGATAGATTTTGTTTATATACAGGTTTTCTATGTCTGATATCATCTGCCACTGATTATTAGAGCCCTCATTTTACATGTGGAGAATCAGAATGTTCCAGTTTCTTTTCTGTTGCTATGATCAAGTACCCTGACCAAAAAGCATCCAAGGGGAGGAAGGGTTTCCCAGCTTACTCCAGATTACAGTCCATCCCTCAGAGGAATTAAAGACATGAAATCAAAGCAGCTGATCACAGACTAGAGAAGAGAGTAACTAATTCACTGTGCTATTTGCTGCCCCAGCTTCTATTTTATGTGGTTCAGGATCCTGACTAGGGAATGGCACCACCCACAATTATCTGGATCTTCCAGCATCAACCAACAACCAAGACAATTTCCCACAGAAACGCCCACAGCCCAACCTCATCTAAATTATTCCTCACTGTGGCCCTCTTCCCAGGTGACTCTAGGCAGTGTCAAGTTGACAGTTGAAACTAACCAGCATAGGAGAAAAAAGATCCCAGTGTTGGAGGGATACTCATGAGTTGGTTGTGGTACTCTGTAGGATTCTACATCCAAGCTTGGTAGACACAAGACCAGAGTCTTAGGAGCCAGGATTTTGGACAGGCACACATGTTCCCTATATTGACCACTGAAGTTTTAAAGGGCACTGAGGCTAAGAGGAACTGTCCCTAGTTAGTGACCATACTGGCACTAGAATATGACTCTGGGCTTCCTGCCCAGCATGCATGTCATGCAATAGTAGGCACATGATTCTCAAGCAAAGCACTGAGTTCCCTTGACCAGGCCTAGCCACAATGACCACTGTGTGACCATGGACAAGGCTCTTGCTTCAAGAATCCATGGGAATACTAAAGGTCAAATCCTCAGCCTGGGGCCCCTTGGGAAGACAACAGCATATTTACACATCTTCCTGTTGCTGTCTCGGCAGATGAGTACCAGAGCCACCCTCAATAGGAAGCAATCACATGATCCATGTCTTTTAAAATCACTCCAGCTGCTTAGGAAGCAAGTGAGCAGCTGGAATGTCTTCCCCCTTTTCTGTCTAGTACAAAACAGAGATGCCCTTGGGAAATCTCCCAAGAGAGACACAAGAAGGCAGCTGTAAAGAAAGCAAAAGTATCCTTGATCTTACAATGGGACCAGTGCTTCTCTGGCTGGTCTCAATCTTCCCCAAATTTTGGAAGAACAATAATGGAAGGCACAGAGAGGCCTCATGGAGGAGACACTGCTGGAGGCACCACAGTGCTGTCAGCCATGTGAGAGTGAGCTAGCCCCTCACTGTCCAGGAACTCAGAACTGTTATCTTGGACATGGACTTGGGTGGGTAGCCTCATAGCTTCCTTTTTGTCTCACTGGATTTTAAGATATAAATAAGAAATGAAAGTCACATATATTTGAGGTAGACAACTTGCTGTTTTAGTGTGTGTGTGTGTGTGTGTGTGTGTGTGTGTGTGTGTATTGTGAAATGATCGATGCATTCAAGTTAATTAGCAGATACATCACTCCACAGTTACTATTTTCCTTCTCGTACGTGTGAATGTGGAAGGAGGTGAGAACATTTAAGATCTAAACTTTTAGCAAATTTCAAATACACACTTTTGTTAATTATAGTCAGTAAAGACTGCCATCCCTGCATAACCGAAACTTTAACCCTCTGGATCAGAATCTCCCTATTTCCCTCATTCTCTTATCTAGTCCCTAGTAACCACCACTAATAACCGCATCCGTCTGGGTTTGACTGCCTAGGATCCACCTCTAAGTGAGATTATTATGCAGTATCTGTCTAGGTCTAGACAACTTCACTTAGCATAATACTGTCCATGTTCATCAATGTCACAAATGGCAAGATTTTCTTCTAAGGACAACTACTATTCCATTACACATATATTTGTTTTCCTCATCCATTCATTCATCACCAAGACGTTTGGTTGTTTCCATAGATTGGGCATCATTGTGGCTGGTGCTGCAAAGAACATGGAAAAGCACATATCTTCACAAAGAAGGGATTGTATTTCTTTTTAGTAATGCCCAGAGAAAAGATGGACTGCTGGGTCATACAGTTGTTCTGTGTTAATTTTTAGATGACTTTCATACTGTTTACCATAATGGGTATACCTAGTTAAAAACCCATCAATAAAGTATGTCCTCACCAACAATTGGTTTCTTTTTCTTTCTTCCAGGAAATCTATTCTAGCTATGAATCAGTATCTATTATCATCATGCTTCCCATTCTAATTCATGAGATGGTTGATGGTGAGCAACTTTTTTCCCTACCAAAATATAAAAATCAATCCTAAAATTTCACAAAATCATGGAGACTCTTAATTACCTCAAGCAAGAGAAAGAAAGTCATAGGATCACACAGGACAGATGGCAAGGAAAAGTGTGGTATGTGGAGACGAAAAAAACACCCTGATATGTGGAACAGGATAGCACCTAAAATGAACCTATGGGTTCATGAACAATTTATCTTGATAAGGTGTCAGGAATACCAAATGTAGAAGAGCTTTTTCAATAAATTACATTGGAGAAACTGTTGAAAGACAACCTCTGTTGAAAATTCTGTAGCCTGGTCTGAACTTAAGACTGTGAAAAGCTAGAATGTTGCAGATGGAAAGTCAAAGTTCTTTTTGTCCCCTGATTATCAGGCATTTAACATCTGCCAAACATCCTGTGACCATCAGGAAAAACCTTTGGAATGCATTAACTTGCATTCCACAGCTTTCACCAACCCAAAAGCTAAGAGTGTCACCAGAGACCTATGACAGAGAACACCCTGTCTTGTTATAACCTGCCAACCCGATGTATTTGGTAAATGGATTGTTTTATGATTGTCCCTTTTCATATAATTGATTCAATGACAGAACATGCATTCAGGGAAATTTGAATACATGTTCCCATATTCAAATGGTCATTGTTTTTGGCTTGGGATAAACTATTTTTTGTTCCCTGTGGAGCAAGCATTATATTTGGTATCAACAAAAACTCGCATGGAGACAGAACTGGAACCTTATTTCCCAACATATTGATTGAAAATGGACTCATGGCTTGAATATAAGATCTTTAAATTATTGGAAAGCCCAGAAAGATGCTTCTTGGCCTTGGTCTTGGCAGTGGTACTTTAGATGTAACACCAAAGCACAGAGGGAGCAGATTATATCAAACTCAGATGCCTCTGTACAGCAAAGGAAAATAGCCATATATAAAACCACCATCTGCTAAAGGGTTGGTGTCCAAGGACCTTGAACAGGACTTCACACAACCTCACAGGAAAATATTACACCACTACTTCACAAAACAGCAACCCAGATACAGTGTCCTCAAGTGAGGACAAATGAGCAAGCCAACAGCTTCACTTCTACAAGAGTCCATCCTTCTAACAGACAAGGGAGTAACACAGCTACTTCAGGAACATGGGAGAAGCTGAAGGAAAACACCAGGCAGTGGAACTGAGTGAAAATTCAGGGAAGCTAGTGGCTGACACATGGCACGTTCCCAAATGCACAAGCAGAATGAAGAATACTGATGTCACCATAGAGCTGGGACACAATTAACATCACTGGGCTGCTGACAGTGGGGAGTCTGGGTGGCTGAGAAGGGAAAAAGCTCACCCCTGGGACATTTCACCACCCCCTTCTTCAGGCTTCTCCACACTCAGACAACAAACAAGTGTAATCCACACACACATAAAGACTTCCCTATGCATGAACTCGTGGCAGCTGTGGTTCTTAGTACAAGACTGGACCTGTCAACATTTCATCAGTGGTTGAGAGGCACTCATGAGGTCCCAGCCTCCCTAAGGGATGGCTGACAGTTAATGTTTGATGAGAGAGGGGATGCCATTCTCTTCCATGGTAAAGACACTAAATAGAAGCATGTCCAGTAAATAATTTCCCTAATCAAACTTAGAGACTGAGGCACACATAGATGCATGAAAGTAGGAGAGGACTTCTAGGGAGGGTCAGTAAAAGTGGGGTGGATAAGGTAATTGGAGTAACACTTAAAATTAGTTATATATGTTTGTGAAACTGGTAAAGGATAAACAAATAAAAACATGGCTTCCTCCCTAAAAGAGACATTGCTGCCATCTGAGATCCAGGGTTCTTATTCACAGCTCTTTAACAGAATGTCTAAAACAAATTCCAGCCTTTGGTTTTAAATCTACAGGTGTTTAACAAAATATTCCTTTAAGCAAGTTTTGCACCTTCAGTCTCTACACATGGCATACCATGGACATCTGACAAGTGTTGAATAACTGCAGTTTTTAAAAGAACAGGTGCTTAATCAGTTCTACTGGGATGCAGTAGCTTTGGGGACTCATGAGCCTTTGATACAAAACTAGATCCCAAAGGACAAACTAGCATCAGCACCTGGTGTCAATGTTGCTTTGAAAACTGCCACCCTTGGTCCAAATTTGACATTGCTTTAGGATTCTGGAAATGTCCTTGTGCCAATACGGAGCACCTGGAGAGTGAAAGGCCTCGAGGCTGAGGCCACCTGGGCCTGAAAGGTAAGACAGCTGAGAGACAGATGCTCCTGTGAAAATTACATTTTGGTTCTCACTGCATAGTTAATTGAGAACCAGTTATTTCTCAATCCAGAAGAAAAAATGTATTCCTCTGAAGCAGAGTGTGAAAAAGCATCTATGACATGCCTTTTCATCTCCAACAAAAGATCATTGTAAATGCTTTTTTCCACAGGAAATGCCATTTAAATGAGAGTAAGCTTGCTGAAAGAAAGACAGACAGGCAGATGAGAAAGAAAGAAGACTTCATCAAGGAGGCACTCTGAGGAAATAAAACCCCATTTCATGTCAAAACAATTACATCCCAGGGAACTACCTGCATTATTGTATTCCTCTGCTCTTCCCTCTGAAACAAAGAAGATAATGAATCAAGATAATGCAAAAACTGAATGTTGAAGCCAGCCAGTTCATACCTGTAATCTTAGCACCAGCCTAAGGGAAGTTGACTTCAAATGGGGTCAGGTTGGGCTACACAGTGAGCCCTTATCTCAAGAGGTCAAAAGAAAACAACTAATTTAATTTTAATTTAATGTTATGTCTTAACTAACCAAAAATTAAACATACTCATCAGACACAGTAATGAGTTTGTGAGACAATGCTGTCAATGACAGGCACACGTGCCTTTATCTATGGCTTTCTAACAGGATGGATCACTGCCCTGGTGGGATGTGGTCAGCTGGCTGAGTTCACACATGTTCAGCACAGACTGACTAAGACAGAGATCTGCCTGGATATTTCCCTTCCATGCCAATATCCCCCTGTTAAAGGACAATGGTGACTTGTAAGTGTAGAGCTGGCCCTATGCTGAAAACAGATTTGAAATACGAAAATTCAACTTTGACAAGACCATAATACTATAAAGCAAAAAGGAGTATGAACTGACAAATTAGAATCCCAGTAGAAAAATAACTCCAGTGTCACTACTTTCTAGGCAACCTTAATTTATAGTTGCCAAATGTGTACCAGTTCTGTTTGCACTGGTCTCACATGCCATCCCTTTCACCTGGGCTGCTACAATAGACAGACAGACAGACAGACAGACACAGACACACACACACACACACACACTTTACTGCAGATCTGAGATAATATCAGGCATTAGCCTTACATGCTACATGCAAAAAGGTACCAAAAATTAAAAACCATCCATCAACATCTTAAAGCAATGATTTTTGTTTGTTTTACTTTTGTGTTTGATCCAAGTTAAATTGCTTCTGCTCAGCCTCTTTTAAGGTGAGAGCAAGTGCAAAATCAAAGTTAACCCAAACACATCCCTAGTGAACGGCCATACCTTAGATAAATGGGACATAAAACAGTCATATGGATGGAAAGTTGAAGGGAAATGAGAGCTGCTGTAGACAGGATTTTATGCCCATGCTTGATGGTAACTTTTCCAACCATAAAAGTATTTCCAAAAACCAAAAACGTCAAGAAATCAATGGAATTTCACATGGAAATATCTTACTTATGCTTCAAATAATGTATAACTCATTCTCAGTTTTCTCTCTTGGATCTAACAGAAGCAAACACGGCATTCATTTGTGGGGAGTCTGTGTCTCTGATGATCTTCATTGACATTGTCCTGAACATGAGGAAACAACTCAGAGTGGGCTTGGAGAGTGAAGAACATTAGAGGAGATGAGAGTAAGTGCTAGGGTTATAGTTTAGAATATATGTTCAAGATCATGGGCTGCATTCCCAGCACTGAAGGCAAAAAGTAGCTTAAAATAATCACATTGGTTTTAATATGCCTTCTTTCCCATTCCTAAATGCTACTTTAAATTCCGGGGGAGTGTAATGCTAAAAAATGTATAAATTAGTATAACAGCATATTTTTAAACTTTTGCCTTTGACTTTTAATATGGCTCAGTATGGCATTACTGAGTTCTCATTTTATTTAAAATTTGGGTATTTTTGCTCATCAGTGACATTTTTGCATTCAGACTTTTCAAATGTTGCATGAAAATATTGCTTCTCTTGGCAACTGAGGTATTCATGCCTCCTTAGATCTGGCCCAGAGGTCTCACTCATTGGCACTCTTGTCAAGGGCCCTGCCCACTCAACCCACCCACTGAAATCCGGAAAGATGAACTCAGACTCAAGTGAGAGCATGCCTTCCTGCACTTCAAACCTCCCTGTAGCTTCACTCTACAGCCATTCGGAATACAATCCACCACCCACCTCCCCGACCCAGACATACAAGGTCTCAGTGAGGCAAGCCATAGGTGAGCTGGTTCCAGGCTCTCTCCAATGCCATCAAGCCTTTTTTCTGTAGATGACATACACACCACCCAGTGCTCCGAACTCATCAAGTCCTCAATCCCCCTCACCTCCTGGGGGTCTTCTCACTTCCTTTCTTGGCTGGTCCCCTCTCACCTTTTCAAGTCCTCCTAGCACATCCACTGTTGTCATCTTAACCAGAGTGGCTGTGACTACTGAAAGAGACCCTCAAGATCAGTTTATTGTCCTGGACTCTTATAAGAGGGGATGGGGAGGGTCATTAGCTCCTCATCTGAGGTTCCAGCCACTCTTTCCTGCACCACTTTCCTAGCTGCATGGGATTCTGAACAGAAGGTTTTCACAGAATCTAGAGGTCATACAATGTACAAGGCATGCATGCTTACCTGAAGGTAGCGCAGTGCCATCCATGTAGCTATGGGGACATTGTCATCCATGCTTTGGGCAGTGTAACTGTTTGGGAGTCATCCAATGGCCAATAAACTCAATGGTTTGGCCATTTAGACCCTGATGAAACTATGGCTTGGTGCCCTATGGGGGTGAGGAGTGGAGATTTATTTCCACATCCCCAGGAAAAATCCATGTATTTTCTCTAAGTCTGTCAACCCTGCCCCATCTAAGTGAACTTGTGAATATAACTCTCCATGGTTGGGGCACAGGCCCTCCCCAGTGTGCTTCAAGACCTCAGTGTCCACATTGGACATTTGCAGCAAGGCATCTCTTTTTAAAGAAACAGTAGCCACTAAAGGAAGCAATGACTTGAGCTTTGACTTTCTTCCTTTTTTCCCATTGACACTTTTGTCAGCCAGCTAACTTCACCAAGCATAAACAAGAGTAGAAGTTGACTCTGTCTGCCTTGAATCCACCAACAGCTCTGTCCCCAAAGGCCCTAAGGCTTGTGACATTTGTGAAACTGTAGCTAAGACATCACCGGTATGGTTTTCTGGGAAATACCCTGTGCTGCCCCTGAAGAGGAAAAGCAACTCAGTCTTGGAGCTCATATCAGCCCTTTCTGAGAACTGCCTCTTTCCCATTTGTCTGAAGGTCAGACATGGCTGTGGGGATGTGGCAAAAAAAAAAACAGCATTGTGTGTTAAAGGCCTGGCAGTGTCAAAACTGTGATTCCCTAGTCTGTGGATGGCTTTGATAACTCAAGCTATGGTTTTAGCCTCACATTTTGTGTGGTTATCCTGGGCTGTTATCTGGTATTTATTCCTAATAGAAAGCAGGCTAGAAAGAACCCAACCCTGCCAGAAACTTCCCTCCACTTAGACTGGAACTGACATAAATGTCCACATCAAGACACTACCATCAAAGGTTAGGGAGAATGCTCAGCCAGAAGTGCTGACAGCAGAGCATGGGAACCTGAGTTCCATTGCCAGCAGCCACATAAAAGTCAGAGATGGTAGCACATGTTCTGTAACCCCAGCTTTAGAAAGGCAGGAATAAACATGATCCCTAAGGCTCATTAGTCAGCCAGCCTAGCCAAATCAGTAAGCTCCATATTCAAGGGAGAGAGACCCTATCTCAAAAAGTCAGGTAGAGATGCTGAGCATGGAGGCTCATGCCTTTAATCCCAGCACTTGCAGGGCAGAAGCCAGTGGACATCTCTGAGTTTGATGCCAGCCTGGCCTACATAGTGAGTTCCAAGATAGACAGGGCTATGTAGAAACCCTGTCTCAAAATAAAAACTCATAGAAATAATAATAAGGTAGAGGGCCAGCACTTGCCTCCAAGTCTGAAGACCTGCGTTTGATCCCCAGAGCCCCCATAATAGAAGAGAGAACTGACTCCAAATTCTTCTCTAACTTCCAGACAAGTGTTGTGATGAATCACTCCCCTTCCCAACACACACAAACTAAAATTAATAAGTCTTTTCTTTCAAAATACATAGCAGTTGAAGAAAACCCCCAATATTGAACTCTAGCCTCCAAACGTACACACATGCTATGAACAAGAATAGCATTTCACTCAGGGCATGGCAGTACACACCCTTACTTCAGCTCTCAGCAATCAAAGGCAGGTAGATCTCTGAGACTTCAGACCAGACTAAAGAGAGTTCCAAGACAGCCAGAGTTATACAGTAAGACCCTCTCTTCTCTTTCAAAAAGATGAAACAAAACCAAAAATAAAACAAAGCATACAGCTCTTAGCCTTTGGCTAGAGTGATAGTTCAGTGAGTAAGAGTACTTGCTGCTCTTTCAGAGGGCCTGGGTTTGGTTCCCGGCACCCACACAGCAGTTTACAACCATCTCTAACTAGAGTTCCAGGTGATCTGATATCCTCTTCTGGCCTCTGTAGGCATTGGGCACACACAGGGTGCACATACATATATGCAAGAAAATACACACACACACACACACACACACACACACGGCATGGGGGTTGATTTTAGTGTAGAAAAAGGTTGGTTTTAAAACCTTTGAATCAGTATATAAGTAAATAGACAAGTTCTTTGAGCTAGGCATTAGTAGTGGTACAAGACTTTAATCCTAGCACTGGGAAGGCAGAGGCAGGTGAATTTCTGAATTTGAGGCTAGCCTGGTCTACAGAGCAAGTTCCAGAACAGTAGGGGTTACACAGAGAAACACTGTCTCAAACAAACAAACAACAAAAAGTTATTTGAGAAAGACAGTAAGCTGGACTACCTCTTAGTGTTGGACTAAGGATGGTGCTTGCCCATTTGCCTGTGGTATTGCCAGGGGATTTCTAGGGGATAGTGGGAAATTTGCATCCCTGTAATAGGGGTGGGATGGATACTCCCTTACCAGCTCCCCACCCTGGGAGGAAAATGACTTACTGAACCTAACTGATAATCTACCAGACATATTTAACGTGGGCACAAGGATATCTATGAATGCCTCCCAACACAAAAACATGAATCTACTTAGAGTACTGAGGGTGAGTGTGTGTGTGTGTGTGTTAACTTAATTGTGTAGTTCTGAAACATCTGTCCATTTTCTTTGTTGCTGTTGCTACAATGAAATACCTGATGCAGCTAACATTTAAAAAGGGTCAACATTCAGCTTGCATTGGAGGTCCAGGAAATATCAAATAAATTCTGGCAAGGCAAGCGTCCTTTGGCTACTGCCCATGAACAGCAGGAGTACATACCTCCCTTTCTGTGTGATTTCTGCCCCTGTTTATATAAAGCAACAGGACTGAATCATGCTGGCTCCACATCAATGACCTAGTCTGAAGCAGATCACTTTCCAGGAGAAGTGATTAAGTGTCTACCCTCTTAATGCCATTAGCAAATATCTTTGGAAATGACAACTGTGTAGGTTTAGGTTAAGATGGTAGACAAATCATATTCCAACCACAGCACTGGGGAGCCTTTAAAGACAGCTCTGAGCTCTTCGAAATTATGCACAGAATTCTGTGTCTGAGTATTTCTAGGAAAAGAATCCACAACTCTTGATAGGGGATGTCCCTCTGTATGCTGTGAATATGTTTCCCTTATTAGTTATTAAATAAAGCTGTTTCAGCCAATGGATAGGCAGGATGTGGCCAGGCAGGAAATATAGGTGAAGCTACCAGACTAGGAGAATTCTGGGAAGAAGAATGCAGAGAGGGAGTCAAGGGAGAGATGCCATGTAACTGTTGAGGAAGAACGAGGCCTGGGCATCACCGGTAAGCAAAACTACATGGAGTTACACAGATTTATAGAAATTGGGATAATAATTAAGAGAGAGCTAGCCAATAATAAGTCTGAGCCATCAGGAAAACAGTTTATAATTAATATACACCTCTGTGTGTTTATTTGAGACTAAATGGCTGTGGGACCAGGCAGGACAGAAACTCACATCTACAACTCTCAGAGTTGTAGTATTTCAGTATTTTCCCACCCACCCTTGTGAAAGATTTTTTAAAGCATTTAGAAAAAAAAGGTTGAGAAACTAAAGAACTGAACCTCAGTGAAATATGACCACTGGAGACAAAAACTAGGAATGGTGGAGCTAATCTCAGACTATTCTCTCTCTCTCTCTCTCTCTCTCTCTCTCTCTCTCTCTCTCTCTCTCTCTCTCTCTCTCTCTCTCTCTCGTGTGTGTGTGTGTGTGTGTGTGTGTGTGTGTGTGCAGCATCAACACCTATGTATCCCATTTGGAATTAGACTAATAAACAAACAGGAGTTAATAGAGAGTAAGAAGACAGCCCAGCCACGATTAGCTCCTAAAGCAAAGACTTTAAAGAAGTAGTGAATAGTATTGAATATAAAAGACACACACCTCGAGGGACATTAGAACAATTAGGTAAACTCTTGGAAGGCAGTTTCAAAGAGGCTGTATCGGTGGCAAACTGATGTTTCTATTATTTCTGTGGTGAACCAGAAAACAGAATGCCACGGGACATATGGACATGGGCATGTCCTGGACTTGAAGAGAGGAATGTTAACTTCTTGTGTATAAATAGGAAAGAAAAGATCTTATTAGACCAACACGCCTGCTAAAAACGCTGGTCGGAAGATAAATTGATAAACTAAACTATTGCTTATTTTTAAAACACTGGATTTATATGAATGCAAAGAATAGAAGAAAGTTGAGCTCTTCCTAAGTGAATGCCAGTGGTCATTTCCCTCCTTGGTCAGCTGCTAAGTCTACAAACAGGTAGATAAGAACCTGACTGGCTACAGTTAGACACTGGGTGCATGGAGAAAACCCTGGAGCTGGGATAGTCACAGAGATTGGAATGGAGTCTATAGAACCTCCAAGGTGGAGCTAATCTCAGACTATTCTCTCTCTCTGTGTGTGTGTGTGTGTGTGTGTGTGTGTGTGTGTGTGTGTGTGTGTGTAGCAGCAACACCTAAGTATCCCACTTGGAATTAGACTCATAAACAAACAGAGCTCATCACAACTCCCTAGTGCCTGGACTCAGAACCTTGCTGCAGGGAGGTTTGGGAACCAATGAGCAATATCTAAATTTGCAACTCAGTCCTGGACCCAGTTCAGCTCCTAGGTGGGTTCAACAAAAGACTGGAAATGTAGAGGAAAGGTCAGCAAACTTGAAGATTAGTGAACAGAAGTGATCAAATTAATATAAAAATGAAATGGAAGAAAAGTTTGAGAGACTGACAAGACAACATCAAAAAGTCTGAAAATGTGTATAGTTCACATTCCAGGAGAGATGGTGGGGCATGACCCAACTTGTGTGAAGCCCTGAGCTCCTTCTTAAACACCACAAAAAAAATTTAATAAAGAACAAGAATTCTAAAATGGATGAAAGGCAAGAGCTGCCAGCTGCCAGCTGCCAGCCTCATGATATTTAAATAACTATGGCCAAGACAAACACAATGAAAATTATATGAAAGCTTTTTATATCACACTGCTGACCCCCAGTAGTAAGATAAAGGAAGCATCAAGTAATTGTGTTTGAATTGCTCATTGGGACAAGTCCTAAGAGGAACTGTAGAGTTTATCTAGAGAAATTGTCTTTGAAAAAATATTACGTAAGTTAGGGGAAATGCTGAGTATGTTTGCAAGCAGATAGTAAGAAGAAAGTGAAAGAATAGTGAAGCGTATCTCACAGTTCACACTTAGGACCTGCGGGCCAATGTGTAAGAGACACGGCTGTACATTCTGCTGGTAAGTGGCTATCCCTGCAGCCTAGAGCAGGAAGCATCAACTCTGGCTACCCCACCCTTGTCCCCCAGTACTGGGAATTAAACCTAGAGCCTCACCCTTGCTATATAAACACTACCACTACACTATACATTCTGCCCTTTTGTGTTTTCCCTTTTGAGACAATGTCTTCATTTAGTTACTCGGGTCGGGCTACACCCAGACAGTTCTGAAATCTGCCATCCTCCTGCATTAGCCTCCCAAGTACATGAGCTTTACAGGCCTATACCATCTGGCTCAGTTTCTGTCCCTTAATTTGATCAATTTAAATTGCTATTGAAGGGCTAAGAAATTGGCACAGTTGAGGAAGCATCAGGGTCTGAATTCAGATCTTCAGCACCCACACAGAAGTCAGGCATAGGTTAGCACAAATAATAAAAACCCAGAGACAAACATTGAAGTTAAAGCTGAAGATCAAAAAGGCAAAGCATCCAGACACTAGAAAGTTCTCACCCACTGAGCCCCGGACTGCTCCCAACTGCACTGCTCCTCAGACTCACCCAGAATTCCCTCAGCTCCTGTCTCCTCCTGCCTTATATTCCTCTCTAATGCTGGGATTAAAGATGTGGGATCCCAAGTGCTGAGATCACCTTTTGTGTGAACTCTGTTACTCTTTTAGACTGGATCAATTTCATATAGCCCAGGATGGCCTTGAACAAACAGAGACCCATCTGCCTCTGTTTCCAGAGTGCTGGGATTAAAGGTGTGTGCTACCACTGCCTGGCCTCTATGGCTGTGTCTAGCTTTGCACTCTGATCTTCAGACAAGCTTTATTGGATCATAAACAATATATCTCCACGCATGGGGCTCATGTCCGTAACACTGTGTGAAAGAGAAGATTTCCAGGGGCTTGCTAGATAGCTAGTCCAGCCAAAATGACAACTCCTGGTTTAGTAAAGAGACCTGACTCGGGGCTGAAGAGATGGCTCAGCAGTTAAGAGCACTGCTGCTCTTCCAGAGGATCCGGGTTCAATTCCCAGCAACCACATGGTGGCTCACAACCACCTGTAGTGGGATCTTATGCCCTCTTCTGGCATAAAGGTGTACATGCAGATAGAGCACTCATAGGTAAAATAAATAAATAAGACTAAAAAAAGAGAGAGAGAGAGACTTGACTCAAAAAGTTACAGTGAGAAGCAACATAGGAAGACACCCAACATCAACCTCTGGCCCCATATATTCACACAAGGGTCAGTACACCCATACATGTGCACATGCCCAGACACTTTATTCATTCTCAAACAAAATAATAAACACATAAATAAATTTTAAATGGGAGATGGTGAGAAACTTATCTCTTAGGGTTGTCTTGAGACTAGAGTATTTTAATTTTCTTAGATATTATATTTTTACTGTTTGTCAATGGTTATTAATATAACCCACATATGTACCCTTTTCGATGGACTTAATTTTCTTCCTATAACTCTAAACTTTATCTGGGATCAGTTTTCTTCTGTCTGAACTACTTCTTGCGGTGTCAGTCTGATACTGATGAATATCCTGCTTTTGTTCATCTGAAAATGTCTTTATCTCAATTTAATTCTTGGTGGATTCTTTCACTGGACAGAGAGTATGATTATGTCACTTCCTTGTCTCGAAATTCTCAGCCTTGTTGTTTCTATCCTTGAATTTTTTATCACAAAATTTGTGGCACAGTGACACTATCTAGAATCCTCCAGGTCTGCTGCTCTTCTCTGTTATTTCTGCTCATTTTAATTCATGTTACCCTAAGAAATGTATATGAAACCCAAGCAAAGATGAATGTACACACATCTTCATTGCAGTGATGTTTGTGATATTTTTAAAGCCTCAGAATAAAATCTTCAGCAGTGAGAGACTCTCTATTGATGTGCTGAAAGACTATAAGGCCATCCCTAATAATATTTAATTGAAAAATTACCAATAAACAAAGTAATAGACATTATCAGTAGACTGTAACCAAATGTAGTCTTTAAAATACACATGATGTTTAGTTTTGAATGTCAACTTGCCACCATTTAGAATCATCTGAGAAAAGAGACTAAATTGAGGAATTACATAGATAAAGTTGGCCTGTGGGCATATCTGTGAGATATTGTCATGATCATTAATTGATGTAGGAAGACCCAGCCCACTCTGGGCGGCACCATTTCTAGGCAAAGGGTCCTGAGCTGTGTAAGAGAGGAGAAAGCTAGACAAGACCAAGCAGTAGTAGCAAGCAGGAAGGCAACGTGAATACATTTGTTTCTCTCTGTCTTTAGCTGTGGGTGTGATGTCACCAGTTACTTAAGTTCTTGTCTTGACTTCTCCCCAAAGATGCACTGAAGGCTGGAAGTGTAAATTGAAGAAGCCCTTACCTCACTCCCTGAAGCTGCTTCTGGTCAATGTGCTTTGTCTCAGCAATATAAATAAAACTAGAACAATGCACAGACACAGAAAAAGACAGTACAAAATAACAAAATGTAACAGTCATAGTGGCCAAATTCTTCTCTTCATTTTACTGATTTTCTCTCACAGGTGTTTATTACTTCATAATCAGGAAAGCTCCTTAGGAGACAATATACACACCATTCTCGTTGAAAACTAAAATGGTTGAAAATACCTCTTTCAATTCCAAAGGGGAACTGAACTAAAGTATGTGAAAATATCTTTCCTCTCACACCAGTTTTTCCCTTTGAATAAATTGGGTGTACTCAACATAAGCTCTCCCCACCCACTGTCACTCACATTTCTGTTAAATGGTTAATGTCATACATTTATGAACTCAAATTCCCAAGTCCATCCCCCCTCCTTTTTCTTCTTATATCCTAAGACAATACAGAAAAATATATTTATTGTAGTATTGGGACTAGGGAAGTTTTTTGTTTCCAAATTCCTATTACTTATTATAGCTTGGTTCATGTGATTTCTTTTTTTCTCTTGGCTTGGTCTAGCTGACTGCATGGTAACCTCTGGAAAGGTTAAGTGCACTCTCCGCAACCATCCATCAGTCATCCTTGCAGAGGGAGATCTCAGAGCTTGAAAGCATTACTCACTGTAACCAACCATCTGTGACCTGGATTTGTGTCCTTCATGGCTCATGAAAACCAGTGGTGTGACATGAAGTCATCCCAGAAGAAGACAGACGGTCCATCCTAAAACCCTAGAACAGTGGCTAAACTTCAGAAGGAAGCAGCTGTCAGCTTTCTCCAATGCTAACGTCTCCTCCACCTTCAGAAAGCTGTTTCCAGTTTATCTCCTCCAGGGAAAGCAAAAGACGACTGAAATACCCTGGCAAGGCTCACAGTAACAAAAGTCCTTTTTGTTTGTTTGTTTGTTTGTTTTTAACCTCAACTTCTGTAATCATAACTTTTAAAGCATGATTGTCTGAAGTTAGATATGTAAAGCTGATCAAAAAGCAATATAAATCAAATTATGTCAAATAAATGTTCTCTCCTCTGAACCCCCTTCAGGACTGTTACATCTGTGGCAGCTTACAATGGCTTTCCCTACAAACAGATACTGCTCTTAACAAAGTCAGTTGGCGGCAAAGATGTGGATGGCATCACATGTCTGTTGGCAGACCAAGCAGGAATACAGAGCCATGGTCTAATACGAATAGCAAAGCATACTCTGAAAACCAGCCCAGGAGAGATCCCACGGTGCCCTGCTTATACAACTCACTTCCCGACCTTCCAAGAAGAAATTTATGGCTAGCAAAAGGGCTGCAAATGTTTCATTATGAAGAAGATGCAGTGCAGGTCCCAGGTTGAGCTTATATGAGATTTGTATTTGTTCAGCTCTTCTGATGAATGGTTGAAAGGGGTGCTATTTGCACTGGGAACTGACTGTTTTCCCAGGAGAGAAACGTACTAAGGGCAGAACCAGCCAGGTCTGGAAAGCAAAGATTATAGGAAGGGTACATGGGTTCCTACTTGGGTTGGAGACTACAAATAAAAGTCAGAAAGCCCTTCTGTTAAAATAGTCATGTAGTCATCACAAGTTATATACATGCATGCACACACAAATGCACACATGTACACATAGCATAGGAGATCAGAGACGAATTTAGTTTCCCCAGCTTGCCACAGACTAGCAGTCACACATGAGTGAGGAGCAGCTGCCCTGAAAAACCTATGTTGGGATGGATGGGAAACGATAAGACCCACCCAAAGACAGCAAAACATCAAAAGTGGCCAGGACAGCGCATGTTCACAGCAAACAGTACTGCAAGCAGCAGACTTCAACACAAGGACAAGTGAGGCGTCTCCAGAGAGATCCTGAGACACATGAGGAGAGCTCTGCACTGAATTGGAGGTCACCGTAAGAGGACAGGGGAGCCAGGGAGCATTAGTAAAAGACAATAAAGTTTGAGTTATGATTCATATTGTGACCCCATTAGACACAGGGGCCAGTGACGCTCAGGGAAATGCAGGCTACAAGAGTCTATCTGAGGCTATAATTATCAGCCCATTTGTTTTCCACTGGCGACAGGAATAGAAGCACAGTAATTGGAGGAGAATTGTGCAAAGACTCAGACAAATCGTGGCCTGCTATATTCCATATTTTATAGGGAACACGCACAACCCGATGAACTCTGGAACACACTACGGCTCGTTACTTTTGACAGCTTGTGCCAGAAAGCATGTATCGCCAAGTTATTCATTACCATTTATACCCAGATCATAAATCTTTATTCTGCAAAAGCCACACTTTGGTTTTGGGGCAGACTGAAGTGTTTACTCTTTTTGGTTGGTGTGCTGAAGAATGGTCTCTTGATGTCATTCCTTGGGGACTCTGTCATTCCTCGAGGAACCATTTTACCCACTGGCTTGCAACTTGTTTTCCACACTACTGAAAGGATCCAGTTGCAGTCAGAGATCGTGAAAAAGATTTTCACAAGCCCATTTTAAGACACTTCTGAGGCAATTGTGTTGGCCGAAGTCCCTGCTAAGCTAGTTCACCAGTTCATTTATTATATAGAGTTATAAACTGTGTCTAAACCTAAAATAAACATTCTGAAATTACTCAGGGAGTACAATGACTATCTTTTTAAACATTGCTGGGTTTTAGGAAATCAGTTTAAGACTGTAAGCAAAAGCATAGAGCACTGGAGAGATGTCTCAACAGTTAGAAGTACTTGCTGCTCTTACAGAGAACCTGGGTTCAATTTCAGCACACACCTGGTGACTCACATCCATGTGTAACTCCTGCTCAGGGGATCTAACACCCTGTTTTGGCCTCCATGAGCACCAGGTACTCATGTGGTACACAAACATACATGCTGAAAAGGTGAGTCCGTTGTTAAAAGCACTTGCTGCTTTTACAGGGGACCAGAATTTGTAAGCTGTCTGGCAGCTTACAACTGCCTGTAACTCCAGCTCCAGAGAACCAATGCCCTCTTAATACTTCCACGAGCACTGACACACACACACACACACACACACACACACACACACACACACACAAAGCAATCTTTTTAAACAAAGGAAAGGAACTTTGCTTTCTCAAGTACCAGGTACCAAACACTTTATGATAATGTATCAAGTGAATCCACCTGCAAACCCTGCCAAGTGGGTGTGGCTACAGCGCCAAAGCTCTTTCCTCTATAACTAGAGACCTCTGGGGTCCCGGAATAATTTACAGATTGAGACTAGTATGGCCCTCAGACCTCCCAGGTGATTGTGTTCACGTGAGATTAGGCAGACATCACGGAAACACACCATGAATCTTCAAAAGCCAATGGATAGTCTAACAAAGGCTTCTCCATAAGGAAGCAAGGCCCCCTCTGACTTCACAATGCCCTCCCACTATGCCAGCCAAAGTTGTCCCTTTTCCACATTGCTGTGGTTGCTGATCTGGGTCATGCAGAATTAGTGTCCATCCTGGGTTCTGCCAGAATATCTCAATGAAGCCCCCTACTCCAGCCCTCCCTTCAAGCCAACCCTCATCCCCAAAGCAAGTAGAGAAAACACAACTGTTTTGTGTTCCTTCTAGAACCTGTTCCAGATTCCCTTCCTCAGTTCCTGTCACCCTCTGGCCTCTCTCTGCCTGTGGCTTCACTGAGGCTTCCACATTTGCCACTGGTTTACTCTAGAATCTGGAATGCTTTCACCTGTGGGACCACGCCCCTCAACTCCCAGCATGCTTTTCTCTCTGCGCAGGTGTGGTATGTGTGCCTGGAACCCCACACAGCTGTGAGGGTCTCTTCCTGGACCGCTTACAGAATCCTCTCACCTTCCTCAGCCCTTCGCTAATTTCCTTGCAGTTTTCGTTATCACACACATGATCTTGAGTCCCAGACTTGCCCTTTCCAGTGTGGAAAACCAGCCTCACATCCCAGTGCTTAGTCCTGTGATGGGTTGTTTAGAAATGTTTTCAAACCGACTGAAAGAAATGCAGTAGCTCTGAGCAAGGGTGTCCCTGAACAGTGCACAAGTAAAACTTGATGTACGTGGCAAGAATATTCCAGTGAAAGTGGCAAAGGCCGAAGCCAATGAAGAAGGTGACAGGAGAGCCTGGCCAGAAACTACTCCATAGTCCTGACAAGAGGAGCAAACACTGGATTCTGTGAAGTCCGTTTACAGCAAATCCAGCCCAAGGCAATTTCACAAGCGTTCTGTGGGTCCTCTGCCCCTTTGGTTGGATTGGTTGTGTGTTTTACTGTTGTTTTGTTTGGGGACATGTGTTCATGTGTGTGTGTGTGTGTGTGTGTGTGTGTGTGTGTGTGTATTTGTGTTAAAAAATACATTAAACGATACAGAAAGTGGCATTCATATTGTTTTTCCCTATGCAGGTACAGAGTTAAGACAGGGTTGGACTACATAGCTTTGGGTGGCCTAGAACTTGCTATTAGACCATGTTGACCTTGACCTGATAGGGATCCAACTGCCTCCCAAATGCTGGGATTAGAGGTGTAGTCATCCCTTTCTAACTGGCTTAGTCTCTATTTCTAGATCCATCTTGTTGTGGGCTAGCATGAACGACTTGCAGAATTCCACCCAGGCGCCTCTGTTGTGAACACTCTGGCTCCTCCTGGCCCAGTTGCTTCGATGTAGATGTCACGTCAAAGCTGTCAGTGTGTGTTCCTTTCTATCATCCCTCTTCCAAAGCCAGGGACTTCTGATGCCCCTCACAATCATCCCTGGGACTACAAAGGTGGGCTGAGATAAGATGTGAACTCAGGAGACCTCTGAGTTATCCAAGCATGCCTGGACCTTGGTGTCATGCCACATGTGTCCCCTTTCTGCCTTGTGAGTCAGCTTCATGTTTTCTCCTGCACTGCACACCACATGTGAAGAAATCATGGAGGCACTGAAGAGTGACAACAAGGGGAGCTCCCAACTGCTGTCATCACCTGACAGAGGTCCCACATATTGTGTCCCTCTGACCCTCAGTCTGTATTGTAGATACATGGCTGTCCTGGCTGTGTTCCCCCAAGAAAATCATTTGTTAAACCTTAATCCTCATTGCCTTATGATGGGGATTATATTTGGAATATTGTAAGGATGGTTTAGTTCAAATGGGGTCAGTAGAGTAAGACCTAATCCAAAATGGCTGCTGTCTTTATTCAAGAGGGCATTAAGACTCGGACACACATGCAGAGTGAAGACTGTGTAACAACACAAGGAAAAGCACTCCCAACAAGCAAGAGGGACTCCAGAGAATCTAGTTCTGCCTGCACCTTGACCTCAGTCTCCCCACCCATGGGGAGGGGAGATAACACAGTCTGCAATTTAAGCCCCCAGTTTGCAGAGCTTTGTTATGGCAGTCTCAGAAAACTGATCACTAATGACAAATGAACTTTGGCATCTTAAGCTACTAAACTCTGGGAGTCATTTAGTATATAGCACTTTATCAACAAAATACTATGATCTTCCAAAAATAGAGAAATGACAGTAGTGTAAAACATACATTCTTCTTCCCATCAGAGTTACAAGGAGGGGAGAGCATGGGGGACTTCGTGACTGCCTGTAGAAACTCAGAGGCAAGGGAAACTGATGAGCAACCATACCTTCAACATTCCAGCCTTCCAGGCTGCTATAAAAATGAAGACGTTAATTGCCAAGCTATAAAAATGCAATGACTATGAGGTCCCTCCTTGCACTATCATCTGTTAGTATCCTGACAACTGCAGAACTGGGGAAACAAATGTGCTGTGCCCAGCTTGCACACTGCTAAAGGTTAATTGGATTCCACTTTAGAATCTGTGCATCTCTTAGGAGGGTGAATGTGTTCAAGACAAAACAAGGTGGGCGACACTCTAGATTATTCCACTTGCCCTGGGGCCAAAGTTTCTCACTGCCCATCCCTGAATTTACAAAGAGAACACCATTGTTGGGTCATAAGCTTTTAACTCCCAAAGTTTCAAGCCACCAGCAGTGAACAGGTGCCCTTGCTCATTCATCTGAAAATGCCGAGACCTTTGAAATGTGTCTCTTTGGAGAGAGAACCAGAGAACCAGGGACTTCCTGGGTTATCTCACTACTGTGAGTGGACTTAGAGTTGCCAATTGTGTGTGAAACCCATAGTGGCTGTGTCACAGACAGCTGAATGTTGGCAAAAATCTCCAGCGGGATTCCAGGTGACAACATATCTACATCTGTAAACTGATGTACAGCTTCTAGCAGTGAGGAGAGAGAAACTTCTGTAGAACTGTTCCCAGCATGAGGACCAGTGTTCTCCACCCTCTCTGTGGTTTGGGATCTGCACTCTCCTAACAAGAGGAAGGTAGCCATGACTGTTGTCTGGTCCCTCAGGTGTAAAACCCACTTAAGGCCCAGAGAGATAACTTGGTCAGTAAAGTGCTTGGCACACAAGTACAAAAACCTGAACCCCCAGGACCCTGTGGAATTGGATCCCCAGGACTCATGTTACAAGCAAACAAATAAATAAGCAAGCAAGCTCTGTGTGATAACATCTGTTCATAATGCCAGCAGAGGGAAAGGGGAGACAGAATATCTGGGGTTCAGTGGGTAGCCACTTACTTAGCCTACTTGTGAACTCCAAGCCTGAGAGACCCTATTGCATAAGACGAGGTGGATACCTGAGGCTGCTCTCCGACTTCTTCATATTACAAGCACCTGGACACAGCACACACCCCACACAAAGGTTCCCAGCAAGGCCCCCAGATGTGTGGAGCCTCCTGTCTTTATAGAATCCACTCTGGAATGAGTCAGTTAAATGCTCAATATCAAATTGCATTTATAGTTTACATAATTTTCTGTCTCTCCTAAATGAGTCCAACCTCCCCACCAGCAGATGGCTCTCACTGAAAAGCGTTTTCAGCCTCAAATTTCTTTTGCTAAATACAATTAATGCCAAATTCAAAGTCACTGGGTTTGGTAGAAACCATCAAAGACATAGCCACTAGATGTGAGAACAGCCATTTGGTTAGGGTTGTCTCAGGACATTCCTTGGTTTGGAAAGTTTGGAACCCAAGAACACTGGATATGGGAACAGACAATAAAGGGACTGGGGACAGAGACCTAAGAAACACTTATCAGGGCTCTTACACTTCAGCTATGAGCCCTGAACTGCCCTTTCTCAGGCTGGACTTATCACCATGAGAAAGGAGCTTCCAAACCAAAAATTTAGTACCTAGTCCCCAGAGTTTGTGATCCCATTTCTAGACCCAAGATTGTTTGATCAAATTTTCTGGACCTCCTTTTAGAGTTAACACCAACCTTCACACACACACACACACACACACACACACACACCACACCACACCACACCACACCACACCACACCACACCACACCACTGCACTACAGAGAGTCCAGCGCTGCCTACAGCTCCACCACTAGGTTACAAAGGA
Organism: Mesocricetus auratus; assembly: GCF_017639785.1. Lineage (NCBI taxonomy): Eukaryota > Metazoa > Chordata > Mammalia > Rodentia > Cricetidae > Mesocricetus > Mesocricetus auratus. The sequence goes on along the minus strand of NW_024429196.1, from coordinate 21,846,547 downwards.
TGCTGAGGAGTGTTGTCTGCAGAAGGGGACAGAGGCCCCTGGGGGACAGACACAGAAAGGTTTGAGCTCTTTCTAGACCCAATGGTACTTCTAAAGTTTCACACATTAAACCATAAGCATCATGGAGACCTCCAAAGAGTCTGTCACTATCCTCACTAGTCTGTCACCACCGAGACAAAGGAGTGAGCTTAGTTTTCCTATTTGCTCTTTCCACTTCCTTCCTAGTACAGGTGGACATTGTCTTCCTTGCTTCAAAATCAAGCCCTGCCCTTTTCAATGTCTGTCTCCTCATTTCCTTGCCTGCCAGGCACTGACCTTTGGTGGAAAAACAACACACCCCATCTAAGCACTCGGTTCTGACTTTCTAGCTGCTAGTGACTACTGTCAGCTTCTTCCTGTCTGCCACGAGCCCTGGACACAGCCTGAGCCACAAGACCTGCGGAATCCTGCAATTCATTTCTACTTGTCTGGTGACCCACAGAGGGGGTGTGGAGACTCCGACTCCATCACTCCCTTTCATTCCACAGAGGGTGTATTTCAGGACCAACCAGATTGCCTTCCAGATGGGGACGAGATAAAAGGATTTGAATCCAGTCACGTGGTTAAATTAAGAAGCAGACAGAAATAGAACAAAATAAAGCTGGGGCTGGGATTTGGGGGAGAAAATAGTACTCTTTGTGGGCGAACCGGAGCTTAGCAATGCAGGCCCTTGCTGCCTGAGAGCTAATTTGCAATGCCACAAAGAATCCTCTGCTTCAAATTTCCCTTGCTCCTCACTTTGTGTTCCTAGGCAGAAGCCGCTGAAGCTGGCGAGGATCCCAGACAGGGCCGTTAGATCACAAGAGGAGAGGGACCTCTAGTGGTGAACTGCTTTGCTGCTGCCCACTACCACTGTTCACCTCCAGACTCATCTATCAGCCTGTGAACATTATGACACTGCTTCTCCTAGGGATGATCTCCATTTAAATGTTAAAAGTAGGAAGTGTATTTTTTCCCTTTCGTACAACTAAGAAAAATGGGAATGGCAAAATATAAGTAAACACAATAGTTTTTTAAAGACTTCAGGAAAGCGTCACTAAAGTATTAGGGTGCTCAGTAGTTAGAGCACTTGCTACTCTTCCAGAGTGCCTGGGTTCAGTTCTTGGCACTCACATCAGGAGGCTCACAACCACCTGTAACTCCAGCTCCAGGGGATTCCTCTGATGGATTCAGCTATCACCAGGCACACACATGGTACATATACATATATGCAGACAAATACTCAAACATATGAAATAGAAATAAATAGGTCATTTTAAAAGGATCCATTAAACTTTTGACCACAGCATAGGTACTAAAAGTCATTTCAATAAGTCTTGAGCATGAAAATACCAGTTATCAGTAGGTTCCTGGGGACCTGGTTAGGCCAGATAAACTGGGGAGAACGTACTAGAAGAAGAGGGGTGAAAAGCCCAAGCACAGAGGCGCTGGCAAAGCCTTGGTCTTGCTATCCGGGTGGGCTGAAGCTGGGTTTGCCATAGGACACAGCTAGGAAAGGTAAACACAGACAAACTCAACAGTTTCTACTTCCTGGCCATGATTCTCGGCTGTTGATTCATTCAGATAATTGGCAAAGTATCTTCTGTTATCAGGGCCTTCATTCTGGCTCAGAGATGACCGTCAGCTTTCTGTCACCATCACAGATATCTGAGATGATCCATTTATAAGGAGATAGGGGTTTATTTCCGTTTGGGCTTTGGGTGGCTTACACTATAGCTCTTGCAATGCATCATGGGAGGGCGCATGCAGCCGAGAAGAGCTATCGACTCATAGTGCAGAGGCAAAAGAAAGAAGAGTCTGAGTTCCCACCCTTTGTCGCTTTTGGCTTGGCACTTTCCACTAGAGCTGGACTTCTGGTGCACATACCTGCAATTCCAGCATTTAAAGGGAACAGACAAAGGACTGTTGTGAGTTCAAGACCAGCCTGGGCTACCTGTTAAGTAACTGGTAACCTGAGCTACACATCAAGACTTTGCCTTTAAAAACTGAATAAACAAACGGAATATCTTCCATTAGACCCTTCTTTTCAAAGGTTCTACTTTTCCCCCATAATACCACACAGGAAGCCAAGCCTTGACCATACAGACATTTTAGGACACTAGTATAACTGCAAATTATGCTATCTGCCCAGATCAAGACATGGTTAGAATCCATGAGACACCCTGTTTGGAAAATGAAATAGTTAATTTTCATTGTCAGCTGGAGTGGATTTAGAATTACCTAGAAGACACTTCTGGACATGTCTGTGAAGGTGTTTGCAGAAAGGTTTAACTAGTGAAAAAGATCCAAGTTGAAGATGGGCATCACTATCAAATAGACATGCATCCAAGACAATATAAAAAAGAAGAAATGGGGGAAAGATAGCAAGCAGAACCCCGAGATCCATCTCTCTCTGCTTTCTGGCTATGGGCACAATGTAACCAGATGCCTCATGCCCCTTACCACTACAGCTAAAGTCATTTCACCTTCCTGTCTTCCCTACTACGAAGGACCATATCCTTTCCCAAACCCTTTGAGTTGTGTTTATCAGATATGTTATCACAGTAACAAAAATAGTAACTGATGCATGGAAAGTAAACCAACACCCATAATAACAAAAGATGGGGGCAACCAGAGTACTGTGCCATAGCGGCAGATCAGTCACATCTGATCCAGCGTTCACAGAGGAGGATGCACTTGAGCTTAATTTTCAAAGTTGAATAATAGTTCCTGGGATTGAGGAAAGGAAGACTCTAGAGTGAGTGAGTGGGGAAGTCAGTTCTCTGTGTGCACCATCTAAGTCTATCTGACCAGACTCCACCTAAAGAGTCCAGTGTTGGAGTTACAAGTTCTTCTCATTATTCACTAGAAATAATAAAAATAGGACCCAGAAAATTGCAGTTAGCTACTATGCACTTCATTATCATACCTATGGGATGGACTCCTGGGTTTTTATTTTAGTTTTTTCTAATTTTTTATTCTTTCACAGTTTCAATATATATGTAGAATGAACCTCAGTAGTTTCACACTTTCCATTCCCCTCTTTTTTTAAATGGAACTATACATGAATTCCCTGCAATGGAATGGACCTCAACTCCAATCAGAAAACATTTGGTTACTCCCATAACATTCTTGTCACTTTTACATCAAAGAGCACATCTTGTCTGACAGTTTTTTGTAGCTTGAAGAATTCACAGCTGAGTAAAACTCTTGGTGACTTTTCTCTCCCAGTAGCCTACCTTCTGGCCTTCTGAAAACTTGCAGCTCAGTTCCAGCTTGATTTTTATGATGTCCTGTGATCGAAGTGTGTGATTTTTTTCAGCAACATGGCCTTCTTTCAAGTTCTGGTGAGCAATGTCAATAACTTGGATTGGTTGGGGGGCTTCTCAAGACTTCTTAGCCAACAATTCATAATGAGGATATACTACGGTTAGCACTGAGATTTTTATTTAACAGTGCATGGCTTCTGGGAGCAGCATTATCCTCCTTTGGAAGGTACCTCTATTTAAACTATTTCTTTTAGATTGCATTTTTAACAAGCTTATAAAACAGTAGGATTCCATTGCTTTTACACACACCCTCAGTTTTGGTTCTTATCCTCCCTCCTCATCTTCCATACCTTCCCACCCCTCCCTGTTTAGCTTTTTTACCCCAGAACCCCCTCTATTTTCACATCCAATATGTTCTACTATCCTACCTCCATTAAAACCCTTATTCACCAATGGTCCCTTTCTGTCTTTCTAGCCTTTATTTGTACTCAAAATTAAACACACTGCTCTAAAAATTCAAAGCTAAGATTCCCACAAGATGAGGTACAGGCGGCAGTGGTTGTCTTTCTGGGCCTGGGTTACTTCACTCAGTATACTCTTCCAGTTTTACTGTTTTCCTAAAGTTTCCGTAACTTGATTTTCCTTTACAGCTGAATAAAATTCCATTCTCTCTCTCTCTCTCTCTCTCTCTCTCTCTCTCTCTCTCTCTCTCTCTCTCTCTCTCTCTCTCTCTCTCTCTCTCTCTCTCTCTCTCTCTCTCTCTCTGTGTGTGTGTGTGTCTGTCTGTCTGTCTGTCTGTCTGTCTGTCTGGGAAGGGAAAAGAAAGAGAGATCTTCATTATCCACTCATTCACTGATGGACATCTAGACTATTTCCATACTGTTGTGAACAGATGAACTACTGTGAACCCGAAGCTAAGCAATTAGCCCACGTTCATATAGGAGGGGATTTTGGATTTTTCCAGACACTCAAGCCACGTTTTTCACTCTGTGCAATCTCCTACTCCTCTAATCCAAGTCCCTTACTAAAATGATGCCAGTGTTGGACATGCAGCCAAAGAAAGACTCACTTTCTATCTTTCTGACAATAGCTTAAATAAAACTTGGAAAGCATTCAGTACTAATAGTAGGATGTGATCTACCTAATACATCAGGCACAAAACAGAAGATAACTAGAAGGCCAAACTGAAGGTAAAATTTAGTGTAGAATTCCTGCCATTTTTCTTCATATAGCATCAGTTATCAATGTATATGGTTTGGAGCCAACTAGAGACACTAAAACAAAAGGAAAATATAGAATGTTCAAATGAGAGAAGGGATTATCTTTTTACATCATTCTCATCATATCCCTTTGGGTTATCCCTAACATGCCCATTTTCTTCTCCAGCATGACAGCTGGCATCAGAAAAACCCTTAAAATATTCTGATATTCTGGGAGCCAGGATAGACTTTGGCTCCTTGTCAATGACAGGATTCTGTATTCTCATGGAAAAAGGAGACATCTTGAAGAAGCAGATAGTCACTACATCTTCATCTGACTACCACCTTGTTTTCAATAGTTGGAAGTCTCTAGAAGGCTGATATCTATTTACCTGGTTGCTACTCCTTAGAGCAATTTAACCAACATTAAAGACAGTGTAGCTAGTCTCTCCTGGCCTCTGACTATTGGCTCCCAAAGTCAGTGGCGAAATGAGAGCAGACTCTGTTTCTTCATGTCGCAGACAGAAAACTGAGGACCAAAGTCAGGGGACAAAATTCCATTATTGTGTCATTTGATACATTCCCAACAAAATCAACTTCCTTTTCCTTCTTCTATGCCTCTTCTGTGTCCATCTTCCTTCCTGGCTTTGGTTTTCTGTAGCGTATGCCCCTCCCCGAGAGGACTTTCAGGGCTAATAACATCTGCACACTGGTCACCCCATAGGCTAATGCAAAAGCTCATACTTGCTGTTGCCCAAACTCTGTTTCCAAAAGGTCAGCCCTCAGCATCCAGGTGTCTCTCAAATCCTTCATTTCCACTTTTTTGTTTCTCAGTGGCTAAATTCTACAAGCCGAAATTGCTTTCCACATTGAGCAGCTCCATTTCTACTCGAGCAGGCAGCATGAAGTAGCCACCACATAACTTAAATGATCACTTACTATTGTAAAGCTCCCTACATCCCTGTGCTTGCCATTAATCACACTGGAAAATAATAGAATGGCAGAGAAGGATTGCTGTTATTAATAAAACATGTCAGCCGATGGCTGAACCAACCAAACACAGTCACCGGGAACTGCTATATTGCCTTATTATCTCTGAATGATTGTCCAGCTGGTAGATTGGAGCACTGTGCTCACAAACAAAAGGTTATCCACAGAGGGATGCCCCAGACACCACGAAGACTGATGGTGGGGCTCATACTCCTGGCACAATGACATCTCCTAGTTCCAGAATTCATAAAAACATGATTAGTTAAACAGAAGCTCAATTTATTACTATGCAATAAAATGCAAGATATTTCATATTTAGTAATGAAAAACTACTGAAATATATTCATTTAAGGAAGTTATTTTTTGAACACAATATGCTACAAAGTGAAATAGAGTTGGTTAAAAACAACCCACTTGCCTAGCCCTGATTCTCCACTGCTGAAGGCAAGAAGTTAAAAGTAAATCATAATTGTACATTTGGCAAACGTTCATTAAGTGCTGTGTGTACCAGTTCCCTGCTCTATTTGATGAGGGGAGGGAAGTTAATGATTAAAATTCCTGCCCTCCTGGAGTTTATTCTATCAAGGGGATGGGCACGATTTATCACATGCACATCTCAATGCCAAGAAGTGATGAGAGCTAGAAATACAAATACATCCAGGAAGGTTGGCAGGGAAACAAATGGATAGGTGGGCCTTAAGATGTTGCCTCTGAAGAGGGGGATGTCTGAATGAACACCTGAGGAAAGAAAGGTCACAAGCCATGTGATCATGGCAGGGAGACCCAGCCTGGCCTTGGGAAGCATTGTACAAAAGCCCTGGAGAAGTATGTTTGGTACATAAAGGCTTTGATTATTAAGAAAAGCTTCATAGCAAACTTCCTTTCATATGCTACAATGAACATCTTAACCCTCAAAATCGATTCATTCACCATTGTGTGATTATAATGAGGATGGTATTATGGAATTTCCATTTTAAAATTACCTACAGATTGCTATATGTATCCCCTTCCTCCAAAGCTTTACCAAAGAACATAAAATAAGCCAATAAAGTGACATTGATGAAGAGCAAGGCCAGAAACTGAGAAATGCCTGGTGGCCAGATGCAGATGGGGTCTAAGTGGCAGAAGTTTGGATATGGACTATTTGGCCAGCGAGTCATTAGCCAAAAGGGAAGCTCATTGAGAAGCTGAACAATTGCTCCCAGAAAGCTTCCACAGTTCTGAGCTATCTGTAGACAAGATTGAGCTAAACATGGCTAAGCAAGGGATACACAGAGAGACATCCATGGTTGCAAAGGTGTACAGTCTACCACTCCACTCATATAGGTGGACTGCTTGCAAGGTCAAGGGTAGATGTCGGCAAGAGATCCAGGAGAATGTGCAAACCACAAGTCAAGAGTGTGACACAGAAAGTGAAAAAGAGAACAATAATTTCTAATAACCACATCCTATCTCTAGCCACATCTGATGATCACACAATCAGATGAGTGAGTGGGATGGAAATAAAGAAATTTTTTTCAATTCCTTGAGTAGTAGGAAACAGCGGCCTTGTCCATGAGGGAGCCTTGGATGAAGAGGGGTGAAGCCATCAAAAGAGCCTTTGTCAACACCCCCTTCACTCAAAAAGATGCATTTGTGATCCTGTTCACAGGCCACGGAGTCCTAAAGCAAACTCCAACAGTCTCCTCGTGGTTTCTCACGGTACCCAGGACCAGCCTGTGTCTCATTGAAAGCCTACATTTGCCCTGATACCCTTTGTGTAATCAATTATGCTAAGTTTCCTATTTATATTTTCTCTGCTTTTCCCTTCGGGACATACAATGGGCTCTTTAAATTTTCCTGTTTCTTTGCTATCCTCTTTTAATGTCCTACATTCTATTTACATTCTACTGAAACTTACAATTTTAGCTAACTTTAATTAAGCAGTATTTTTTCAGCATCCATAATTACATAATACAACCTCCCTCCTCTGAACCAAACAAAGTAGCATGTTGGTGACCTCTAAATGGTGCTTGCTTTGGAGATTTGTTAAAATGGTGTTGAATATAGAGTAGTCCCAAGATTATAATCATTACTCTACAGGTTTTTTTGCAGTATATAGGATATTTTTCCTCTATTTTTTCTAGAAAAAAAATCTAGGTTTACAGCAAGAATGAATGAAATTCACAGACTTCCTTATGCCCCAAGGTCCCACACCTGCACAGAATCCCTCAACATCAACATCCCTACACTTACTATAATAAAATAATCTATATTCGTGTATCTGTTATTATCATCCAAGTCTATACTATTTTGTATCATGTTTTTAATTTTTGGAGACAAGATCTTAATATGTAGCTGTATTATATCGCTTTCCTCATTACAGACCCCAACAAAAATGAATTGAGGATGGAGGGCTTATTTTAGCTCACCTTTTGAGGTACCACCATGGCAATGAGCGTAAAGATGGCTGCTCACATCACATCCACAGTCCAAAAACAGAAAGAGATGAATTCTAAAGTTTTATTTGCTTTCTTCTTTTAATTCAGTCAAGGGCCCAATCTCTTGGATGGTGCTGCCCACCTTCAGGATGGGTCTTCACTCATTGATTAAACATCTCTGGAAATGCTTTTGCAGATACAAAGATGTGTCTTCCAGGTCACTCCAAACCCAGTCGAGTTGGGCAATGAATAGCTTGACTTTTTCTTGAAACAGGTTGTCATGTAGCCCAGGCTGTCCTTGAACTTCTGACATCTTGGTATCACCTCTTCATTGTTGGAATTATAGATGTGCATCTTCATGCCTGGCTCATGTACACCCAAGCATTGTACATTCTACAGATTTAGACAAGTACACATATCCATCCTTATACAATATACAGAATACTGTCACTACCTCAAAATCGTCTGTGTCCTTCCTGCTCATGCCTTCTTCTCCCCAAACCCTACAAACACCTTACCTTCCAATTATCTCCACTATTTGGCCTTTTCCATGGTGTCATAGAGTTTCAGATTGGCTCATTTCATCTGATAACACATATTCCAGGCCCCTCTGTGTCTCCTAACATCTTGTAACTCACTTAAGTGGTGACTCAGATTCCATTGTCTGAGTATACCAAAATCCATTCATCCATTCACCTACATCTAGGTCAGTTCCTAGTTTTAGCATTTGTGAATGAAGTTATTTTATTCAGGTGCAGGCTTTGTGCACATGGACACCAAAGAATACAAATAGTAAATCCTGTGACAAATATACCGTTTTTAGAAGCTGTCTCCCAAGGTGGATGCACTATTTTCACTCTCTCTAGCAATTCATGAGAGTTCCTGTTCCTCCACATCCTCACCAGCATCTGATGACATCACTCCTGGAGTTTCCATACTGACACCCTGTCACTGTTTTAATTTGTAATTCTCTAATCACATATGATGATTTTCTTCTTAGGAAGCATCCAAAATGGAGTAAACCCCACAAGCTACATTAAAATTTAACTTCAAATATGTGTGGTTTCATTGCTCAACACATAATGCTGGATTTCTTTCTCTTCTTAATGTTCACTAATTCATTTATCCATTCATTACAAAATATTAACTATGTGCCTAGGATATGGCATGCGTGACAATCCATGGTAGGAGACTACAAAGACTCAAGCCCTCTGTCTTCATGGAACTTAAAAACCCACATGAAGAGTTCTAATTTGTGTTTTGCTGGAGTACATTCCTAAGTAAATTTTTAAAGCTTCTTTCCAGAACACTCCATGAGAAGAAGGCTCACTTGTCCTTAGGGCTCTTCCAAGTCATTTTTCATGTCCTGTGCCTAGGTTGTATGATGTTTTTACCAATATGGCCATACTGCTAAGTTTAGGTGGGCAACCAAAAATGACATTGCAACAGTGTGTATTCTTTTGGAGGTTTCTGACATTGCTAGCCAAAAACTTGTAGGCAGGTATCCTATATTTAACACTGGATTGTTTTCCTTAAGTTTCATTTATTTTAATTTTCTGTGTATGACTGTTTTGCCTGCATGTATGTCTATACATCATGTGTATGCCTGGTTCATGCACAGACCAAAAGCATTATTGCAACTCTTGGAACTGGAGTCACAGGCAGATATGAGCTGCTATGTAGTTCTGGGAAATGAACCTGAGTTTTACTGAAGGGCAGCCAGTGCTCTTAACTGCTGAGCCATCTCTCCAACCCATGCACTGGAATTTTCATTCAAATGTTATAGTCTGGCTTTCCTTTGGGCTGCAGACTCACCAAAAAAAAATGACATGGAGAATTCTTATTAATTATAAAAGCTTGACCTATAGCTTAGGCTTGTTTCTAACTAGCTCTTATAGCTTAAATTAACCCATCTTTTAATCTACATTACTTTACATGGCTTAGTTACCTTTACTTTGAAATGCCCAGGGTGCTTGCTCTATATCTTCTCAGGTTTCCTACCTTCTTCCTAATGTCCCCTCTGCCCAGACATCCTGCCTATCTGTTGACCAGTCAGCTTTTTATTAAACCAATCAGAGTGACACATCTTTACAATGTACAAAAAGATTATTCCACAAAATTTCCCCTTTTGTATAAATAAAAAGGAAAGGTAAAACTGTATGAAATGAAAACAATTATCAGATATTGTCTAAATAGAAAGGAAAGGTATTAACTTTAACAAATCAAGTAAAAATTGCATTCATATTTGCAGGCAAATGGATGGCACTAGAAGAAACCATCTTGAGTGAGGTAACCCCGTCACAAAAAGACAAACATGGTATGTACTCACTCATATGTAGATTCTAGACATGGATCAGGGGAGTGTCAGCCTACAATCCCAGTGCCAGTGAGTCTGGGAAACAGGGAGTTTCCCAAGAGTATTCATGATACCCCAGAGAAGTGGAAAGAGGCAAGATCTCATGAGCAGATTGGGAACATGGGGGGAGGGGGAGAGAACCAGGAAGAAGAGAGGGGGAGAAGAAGATATGGGGGAGCAGGAAGGTTGAGTCGGGGTAAGAATAGAGGAGAGAACGATGAGAGATACCATAATAGATGGAGTCATTATAGGTTTGAGGAGAGCTGACACTAGTGAAATTTCCAGAGATCTACAAGGATAACACCAACTGGCAAACTAAGCAATAATGGAGAGACTACCTTAATAGCTCTTCCTTGATGATAACATTGATGAATAACTTATATGCTATCCTAGAACCTTCATCCAGTGACTGATGGAAGCAGAAACAGATAGCCACAGCTAAACACTGAACTGAATTCCTGGAACCCAGTGACAGAGATGGAGGAGTGATGAGCAAAGTGGTCAAGACCATGATGATGAAACCCACAAAGCCAGCTGACTGGACAAGGGGGAACTCTTGAACCTCAGACCGATGGCTGAGAGGCCAGCAGGGGACTGATCCAGACTCCCTGAATGTAGTGTCAGTAAGGAGGGCTCAGCAACCTCTGGGGCCTTGGGTAGTAAATCAGTGTTTACCATGGCGTACGAATGAACTTTGGGAGTCCACTCCACATGGAGGGATGCTCTCTCAGTCTGGACACATGGGGAAGGGCCTAGGTCCTGCTATGGATGAAATGAAAGAATCTGGAGTTCACCCCCAAGGAGGGCCTCACCCTCCCTGGGGAATGGTGTGGGGATTGGGTGCAGGGTTGGGGGACGCTGGTGGAGGGGCAAGGGAAGAGGGGTGGGAGAGGGAACTGGGATTAGCATATGAAGCATGCATGTTTCTAACTTAAATAAAAACATATATTGAGAAAAATTACATTCATAATGTCCACATGTATTTAGCAAATTCAGAGAAAATACTTCATTATTTTTCCTGTCTTGATGTGTCCAAAGTTTGTATCTGATTTACTTTCTATCAAGACTAAGGAAAACTGTAACTATAATTATCTAGTCTTCAACTCTATCAAAGACCCAAGTAGCATATAATAGTACCTGAGGAAACAGGAAGTGCAGAACAAGCAACTTCCAACACTAAGAGAAATGACAGAAACAGCTGACTGCCTAAACAGTCACCCAAGTTTCCTCTGTAACATTGGCGTATCATCTTTGGCCTGAAGGCCTAGAATATCTGACAGACTTCTGTGAAGCAGGGATTTTTTTTCCAGTTTAAATTTAGATAAGAAACGAGGTTGCTTCACAAGTCAGTTCCAGGTCCCTCTCCCATTCCCTCCCCTCCTCCCGTGCCCTCCCCCCCTGTTATCCCCTCATTCCCCCAGGGAGGGTGAGGCCCTCCATGGGGGTGTCCATACGTCTGTCATTTCATATAGGGCAGGGCCTAGACCCTTCCCCAAGAGTTCAGGGTGAGAGTGCACCTCACATTGTTCTATGGGAGTCCAAAGTCCGTGGAAGCAGGGATTTTTTTTAAGTACTGTCCTATCCTTTCTTGGTAAAGTTTGTCAATCACTTTCTTTTGTGTCCCACTTATCAAATTTGAACAGCACACTGTCAGCAGTCAAGACAAGGCAGTTTGTTTGCCCAGTGACTAACTTTTGTCACACAGAAACCAAACTCCATATGAAGGTTCTTTAATGCCCATCATCTTTCCTGAAGTAGATTGGTACTTCCAAGAGCAAATGTGTTTCATTGTCATGGAAAGTCTTATGTTATTAAAACAGTTGAATGCCATATTTTGTAGGTGTTTGGTCTCAGTTTATGAAGTCCATCTATTTAAAATATATCTCTGTATGGCCTTGAAAACATACTTAAATGACTACAAATTTGATTTTTTTTGTTTTTTGAGACAGGGTTTCTCTGTATTGTCTTTGAGGCTGTCTTGGATAAATTTGATTATTATATATGACTATTAACCTGTATTTCTTTATTATCCTAAATAGCTTTTAAGAACTAAAACATTACATTTTTAAATGAGCTGTATAGGTACAGTATCTTAAACAAGAATAGAAACATATAGAGTATAACAAAAATACCTTTAAGTTTTTATCAATATACAAAAATCCATAACAATTTAAATATTTGATACTAGTAGTTGTTCAAAAGTAGACTCAACAATCCACCCTTTTAGCTCATCATTTATCCCCTTTTTTCTCTTTAGAAAGAGGTCTTTGAATCTAATCTCCTTTATTTTTTTTCCCTGACCATGACCAAGGACAACTTGCAACCAACACCCCTAAACAATGTCAAATATCCATAATCCATTGAGTCACCAAAAACCATCGCCCCCACTCTTAGGAATGTTCTCTAGACTTCTTCCTGTTTGGGGGGAGATAACATCCTTGGGAAGACCTGAAAAATTTAAGATACTGGTCAAGACCAGGGAGAACAAGCTGTTGTCCAATATCAGTGTGATGGGATACTGCAAGACTTATCTGAAGCTCTGGCTGTATTTCGTGAAGTTGGATTATCTACCCAGCAGTCTTGAAGGTGTTCTGGATGTAAACTCTGAGAAAACTGCAGCAGAGGCACTCGAGAGGCTGGATCACCTGGACCACCACTCTCAATGGTGGTTGGTTCCCTTGCTTTGAAAACCACATAAACTTTTAAATATAATACATCATCATTAACAAAGTATGGAAAGGGTAGTGTGCACAAGTCAGGTAAAGGTGTTTTTGTTGTTGTTGTTGTTGTTCTATATTTGAGCAGGTAAAAGGCATCTACCAACTTTATAAGTCTGTTTGGACTATATAACCAAACTGTAATATAAATCCCTGTCAATGTCATATGAAACGATGGCATGCAACAAAAGTCATGAGGACTCTGTAGCCAACAAGATTTACCATGTCTCATCTCATCTCCAAGCTATTCCCATATAAAGGGATCAGCTTACAGGTCACCTGTCCTATAGTCTTTCTTAGTTTTCTCCCCCACATGTGTAGTCAAGATACTCTTAGGAGGTCTCCCACTGGTTACATCTGATCTCTATTAACCTGGAAGGAATCCACATCCCCTTGTTTCCTGTGGAAACAAAAGCTTAACCTCTTCCCCAACGTAATACATTTTCTTCCATTTTAAAGTTAAGACATTCCTAAAGTATGTAGGCTGGTTTAATTTAGCAGTCCCTTCCACAACAGCTGTTTGTCTGTTCATTAGCATTCAAAAAAATCAATATTAACAAAGAAAGCACCATATAAGTTTCAAACTCCCAGTGTTATAATATTTCCCATCTTTGCATGACTTATTCTTTCTTTCATTACTTTATTTCTTTCTTTAAAGACTTTACTTAATTATTACTAAACTATTTATTTTTATGACTGCCTATATTCTTATTCTTTTTCTTTTCTTTCTTAAGCCTACAACACACATTGATAAACATACTATAACCTATTTAGAGGGTTTTTTGGCAGAACCTGCTTTACTGTGTATCTGTAACCTCTTCTGTCTGCATGAACGAAACCTTAAACCACCATGCAGTTTAGCTCATGGTGCACTGGTGACTCAAGCTGGCAGGCAGTGGCCAGATGTGTCGCTGTACCATAGCCCACATGAGAGACTGCAGGAGTAGGAAGCCACATTTGGATCTGGTTTCCTGTGTTTGAAACCTTTTATTTAAGCATTCCAGCTTCAGAGATGCTAATGTAAAGCATTTTGCACCCCAGAATCAGCATAACACAATAATTCATTCACTTTGTCCATCATCTATCTCTGTTCATTTTCTTAGCTCAATGAAGACACTGAATTTTGTTTGCCTACTGACAAATTAACAATGTCTATAATAGAACCTGAACCATAGCATGTGCTTAGAATATTTGGTAAATGAAGGCATCCGTGAGGTAAGAACTGACTAGATGAAAAAACTGTGGTTCACTACTGCCTCCAGAATATATAGCCTTTCACTCAAGCATGCCATGCTATCACATGGTCAAACTCACTATGGTTTTCTTCTTGACTCTTTAGCTGAAGCCTTTTCCAGAAGATGATAATAAATGATTGGTATATGTCATCCAAAAGCTGACTCATGACTTTCTAGGTTTCTACAGTGTTTTTATTTTTTATCAAATTCTGGTAGAATCAAGAATGAATGAACCAGAAGATTATACCATAGCATTCTCTAAAAAAAAACAAGGCAATGGAGGAAGGAAAAGAAAGGAAAGGGGTGGGGAGATGAATGGGAGGACAGAAGAGAAGAAAAAGGGAGAGATAGGAAAGAGGAAAGAAAGAAGAAACAATAAGGAGATAGTGAAAGAAAGAAGGGGAAAGGAAGCTGGTAAAGTGAGGGGAGGGAGGAAGGAAGGACAGGAGGAAGTCTCATATATAAAAGGAAATTCACTTGCTAATATAGTTGGGTACTTCCCTGTTGGGTGCTGTGGAGCAGCAAATGTGTGGATTCTAGACATTTAAACATCTCAGAAGCCAGGGAAATTCTTCAGGAACCCAGGAAAAGCTAAGCCTTTGAGTAGAAAAAACTCAGGCCTAATCTTCTGTGCTTCTAAGCAGGTTTCCATATGCATTGTGTATAGAACAGCTCCAAAATCATTCAGCTTAATGTCCAATTAAACAAAAAGGGAAAGACCATGTTTCAATGACTGCATGCTCTCTTAAAATCTTTTTCCTGGAGCTTGATTTATGGGAACCAATGGTAGGAATCCAATGGCTATCCTCTGCAGAGAGATGCCAACTTTTTTCCATACTCATGACTCAAGAGCTTGCCTTTATGGACATCATGAAAGTGCCTCTGTACCAGGAAGATCTAATGCAGGCCCTTGAAGCCTGTTGGCACAGAGTATTGCTTTTAATTACCT
The DNA here is from genome assembly GCF_017639785.1 of Mesocricetus auratus. Classification (NCBI taxonomy): domain Eukaryota; kingdom Metazoa; phylum Chordata; class Mammalia; order Rodentia; family Cricetidae; genus Mesocricetus; species Mesocricetus auratus. The sequence continues at coordinate 21,831,394 of NW_024429196.1, read as the reverse complement.
ATCAAAACCCATCTGTCACCTGCACATTTCATTAAAAGAAAACCCTAAGGGACAAGATATAGGTGATATACTTTTTCATATTAACTAACACAATTCAGCTTTTCATTTAGGATACCAACAGCATCTCATGTCTTTATTATCTTAGCACCACAACTCAAGTCTGAGGTTATTCAGTGCTTGAGAATTGCTTTTTTCCCTTTCAAAATTCATAGAAGAGTATCTGAATCCATAGCTCCTACTTAAATTGTGGCTGAGACACAGCAGTCAAAGTCTTGACAATAGCCCTAAAATTCATCTCACTTAATATGACCTGGTGAGCATTACCGAAACTGGACCTACAAAATGAACAAGGCACCTACAGTATTATGTGGAAAGCTTAAATAATGAAATCTGTTATCAGAATAAACTTAAATTGACTTGATATTCTCTCCCTCACATGGTGCTATTTTCAAATAAATCCATCCTTTTAATGAAAGGAATGGTAAAAACCACTCATTGAAGGAGGTGATGGAGTTAAGACATTGCGTTATGAGGTTTCCCTCCTTCAAAGTTCATGATATCTCTCTTTCACATTTCTATTGGGAGCATCCCAGAGTCCATCCTCAAAGAACAAGGAGATTTCAGTTGTCCCTGGTTCCACATTCCAGGATTTTCTGGGTAAATCAGACATGAAAGGAGAGCTTGGAGACAAAAGAAATCACAGTAAATAGAAGAGGGTGCTGGTTGGTGCATGCCTGTAATCCCAGCACTCGGGAGGCAGAGGCAGAGGCAGGTGGATCTCTGTGAGTTCGAGGCCAGTCTGGTCTACAGTGTGAGTTCCAGGACAACCTCCAAAAGCAATACAGAGAAACCCTGTCTCGAAAAACCAAAAAAAAAAAAAAAAGTGAAGAGGGATGTGTTGAGTCTGACAAACAAAAGAGCAGACACACAGGTCTGGTTGCTATACCCACTGCTTCTATTTGTAGGTATTTAATGGAAATCTGTTTTCTCAATGAATTTTTACATTAGGAGATGGTTTGTGCTCTTAATCACATCCTTGGGGACCTTAGTGGAAAAAGACAAAAATGAACAGCCTGGGGTTCAGGGTGTTAAATGGCAATTTACCTACTGAATATTTACTACTATTATTACTAGTCATAGGGGCTTTTAAAAAGTTAGGTGAATGTAATCTAAATCTATTTGCTGCAAGATACAGGCATGCTAACTTGTCTCCCTTGTCCCCTGGGACAATATACATGCATTTGCTTTATTATGTGAGGGTGATGGTTGGGCCCCACTGGAAGCATTGACAGATGGACAGGGCCCTCCATCAAAGCAATGGGAGAGGGGCTGCCTGCAGGGAATGTGGAGACCCTTTTTTCTAGATTATTCCATTGAGAATAAACCTGATAGGGCCTATGGCTTTCTTCTCACATCTATAAATATTAGTGTCTGCTTCCTGGATGACCAAGACTTATAACTCAGAACTGAATCATAGGGTTGGTTTCAGTGAGAATTCATCACTTGAAAATTATGAAGTATTTCCTACTGCAGAAGAGTGCATGGGATTTCTTTCTATATCATAAATAATAATAAACCAAAAGCTTAGGAAACCATGAGCCAAGTTGAGAAACACAGCTTTGCAGTCACTTAGAAGTTTCTTTATCCCTCCCAACAACAAATGTTCCACCCTGAGGAGGTGACCAAGATGGCTGCCTCCTAGTTCACAACATACCACCCTTTGCTAAATCTAAGGGACTATTCTTTTATAGACGCATATGTTTTTGTTTTAATATCCTCCTGAAAACTGTTTTGTATATAAAATATGGTCTTATTCTATTTTTCTCATTTGGATAACTATTTAAATATCATTAAAATATCCATTTTTCTTCACTGATTTATTTAAGCAAAATATCTAAAAATTTGTTTTTAAAGATTTTATTATGTGTGAGTGTTTGACTTGCAAAGACCAGAAGAGGGCATCAGACCCCTTGGAACTGGAATTACAGACAGCTGCCAGCTGTCATGGGGATGATGGCAATAGGACTTGGTTCCTCTAGAAGAGCAGCCAGAGCTCTTAACTGCTCAGCTGTCTCTCCAGCCACTATAAATGTGGTTTAGACTCCATTTTGTTCCACTGTTATATTTTATACTACATACTAATACATGGTAGGATGCTCCCTCCCCTTAGCTACCCTTGTCTCTGCAGCTTTTGTGGAAATGCAGAGTCTCCTGTCAAGTCACGCAAACACACAAAGCAGACAGAACTTTCTTTGAATACAATGTCAATTTGGAGAGAACACTTTTATAAATTGTGAGCAAAATTTTAAAAGTTTAAAAATCTCTAGGTTTTGGCATTTCTTTTTCACTTTTCATTTTTTTTAATTTCCTGGAAATGTTTATATGTAAAGTGAAATGTTTTGTAAGCATGGAAAAGTGCAACAGAATGTAGAAATCTTCAAACACTTAGGAAACCTTTTCCTCATCATAAGGCAAATGTATACACTTATCATCATTGCTTATTTAATAATATTTGAACTTTTATGTTGTAAATATTTAAGATATGAAACATGATGTTTTGACATACAAATGCATCACAAAATAATTACTGCAGTTCAATAAATGAACATATGTCACCTTCTATAGTGACATTTTGTGTACATAGCAAGAGTATCTAAAAATACTCCACAAATTTCTGTATGTAAAGAAGCCTTACTAATTACTGTTTCCACTGTGTACAAATGTTCCTATTGCTTAGTCTTCCTAGCTACAGATTTGTACACTTTGATCTATTTGTCCCAATTCCCTCCTCCCCATCCCCCCTCCATTTGTTCAATATTGTAATGCCTTATTTTTCCTTTTCCACTTTTGTGTGTGTGCATACCTGTGTGTGGATATGCATGTGTGGTTTGTGAGCAGGTGGGTGTGTGTAGACGCTGATGCTGGGAATCAATTTCAATCAAATCCAGAGTTCACCACTATGGCTAGTCAGCAAAGTGTTTCCTATGCAAGGATGAGTGCTTGAGTGTGACTCCTAGAATCCAGTTTAAAGAAATCAGATGTGATGGTGCTGGCTTGCTATGCCAGTACTGAGCAAGGAGAGAAAGGAGGACCCTTGGAGCTCTCTGACCAGCCATGCTAGCCCATTAGTAAACTCCAGGTCATTGAGAGACCCAGGCTCAAAGGACAGTCAATGACACCTAAGGCTTCTATGTACAATACAGGTGCATTCACACCACACACACACACACACACACACACACACATTTCAAGCTTTGTTTATCTAACTTATCTTCTGAAGAGGCAGAATTGATCACCACACAGCTAGGCTTCCATCTTTCCAAGGTTACCTTAGGTGACACTGCTCCTTTTTGTTTCTCTACAATCATTAGATTTTAAATGGCATGAGCAATCTACATTAATTTTTCTGCACAGTGCCCATAATGTCCCAGTGTTTGAAATTTATTGACGTGGAAAGTGATTTCAAAATCAATTAAGCTATTCCAAAGAGTGAGCTGCCAAGGCTGTGGTACAGAGATCCAAGTCTAAGAACCTACAGGACCTCAGAAATCATTCTATTGAGAAAGTCAGGGATATACACCCAAAGGGTCTATTTCCAGTCACTTAACTGTTTTTTAAAAGGCCAGTGGGGGGGTAGCAAACTTACGTTTATGCAAAGACTTCATGCAAATTGTTTCAAACCTTTCAGTAATGTAAAAGAGGGAACAGTCTCCCTGTTTCAAGGACAGAAGAGATCTTAGTTGCTGTGGAAAATGTCCTAAAATCAGAGGGGGGGTGGAATTCTACACGAATTAGTGCATGGCATTCTAGGTCTGTTTCTATGCAGAAGACTTTAGAAAGCATCTGGCAGCTTCTCCCTCTCTGATAGCTTTCTGTTCAGATAATTCTTCCTGAGCTGTATCATTTATTACTGTTCAGCAAGCCCTGGCAGTGCAAACATCTGTGGATGTTCCCAAGATTCTTTCCCAGGTACAGAGTGGTGCTCACACAGGGACATGAATGATCTCTAGTGCCCATGGGAGTGGGCCCTACAGAGCTGGGAGGAAGGGGGCAAAGGCATTGTGGGAGTGTTAGAGTAGTGGTAAGAGCGGAATATTTGCGCTATATCATAGGCCAGGAAGGAGTGGAAAGGCCAGAGCATCAGATGTACAGAAAGAGACAGAGGCAGAGAGCAACATGGCAGCTGCAGTGGAGAGGCTAGGGGGATGTGTTCTACAGTTGGGTGGACCTGGGTTTGAGTCTCTGATTCTCCTCTGTCTTACCATAGGTAAAGCAGTACCAAGAGTGCTATGGTCTGCATATGAACCATTCTCCTATGAGCCTATGTGTTGAAGACTTGGTCTCCAGCTCGCAGTACTCATTTCGGGGACTCCAAAGACCTTGGGAGATGGGTCCAGGCTGGAGGAAGTGGGTCATGGAGTGCATGCCTTTGAAAGTCAGACACTTCTCCAGTTCCTTCTCCTTTCTCTCTGCTTCCCATCCACCATGAGGTGAGAAGCCTCTAGGACAGGATCCTGCTGTCATTAAGCCTGGTAAGGCAGGAATCAACAGAGCAGGGAACCCTGAACTAAGACATCTGAAAATGGGAGCCAAAGCTATGCTCTTTTCCTTGCTTTTGTTCCCTTGGGTTGCTGGTTATAACTACATGAAAATGACAGTCATGAGGACATGGCTCATAGGCAGCCCTGACAATGATCCATCAAAATGCTTGGCATAAGGTCTAGCCTGTGGTAAAGGCTTCCCATTCAGAAGCCCAGAAGTAGCTTGATGGAGATGACGGGTTGGAGTAGGACCTAAGTTCCCACGATAGGCAGACAGGTCTTCATCATAGTGATGCGGGGGAAAGATTAAAGTAAGGCCACCATATGTCCAGATCTGCGTTTCAGGAAATAATTACCATATAATGAAAGGAGAGAGATAGAGGATGGAGGAAATGAACTTTCTGTTAGTGTGGGGTGTGGGTGTGTGGGAATGAGCCTGTCTGTGCACAATCTATTTCCTATGCCAACTGCCAGATCCCCCATGATAGAAGCCCTGCAATCCTGCCTCCTTAATACTCATTCACTGGATGAACGAATGAGTGAGACTCATTCTTACAAACAAATAGGAGCCCAAGTCAGGAGGCTCAGATGCTTCCCCTTGCCCCATAGCCAGCGGCAGCCCTGGGATTCACATCAAGGACTTTTCTGGATGCAGGAACTCGTCATGTCATACGACAGGCTTAAACAACATTTACAACTCATGCATTAAATTATCTCCAACAAAGACAAATGATTAGAGACCTGTGGTGGCTGGAGGGCGGCTCAGGGAGTACTAAGACCAATAAAGAAAATAGTAACACCAATTCTGGTCTAGCCAAAAAAATAAAGTTCCACTGCATCCCAGTAGGTGGCAGCATGCGGCACCATTTTAAGTCCATTGCAAACAGGCTCGATCGACCACCTCCTCTGAGAGAGAGTCTATATGGGCCAGGTGCTAGACTAGGACTGGATTTTATTCAAGCCTCACAGTCATTTAACACTGGGAATATGAGCATCCTAGTTTAAAGGACCCAACCCAAAGCTGCCGAATCTCATTGTCAACAGCACACACACACATACCTCCTAGCCAATGAAAATGCGTCCAATAACTGGAGCTGGAAAGCCAGAGATTAGCAGAACTTGGCCACTACCCTAGGCTTGCTGCATTTTGCTCTCACACAAAATGCGCGCGCGCGCGCGCGCACACACGTGTGTGTGTGTGTGTGTGTGTGTGTGTGTGTGTGTGTGTGTGTGTGTGTGTGTGTGATGAGTTCCCATGAGAACAGAAACAAGACTATGGTACTTTTCTGTGACAACTGGATTTGATCCAGGTCCTCTGTTACCACTACTCTTGAGAACCTGGGTTTTCAAAATGTGCTTCTCTTTTTACCACCCCGCCCCACGGGAGTGGGGGAGAGCGGGGCTCATTTGTATCCACGATGCCCCTGTGGAGGTTAGGACACCTGCAGGTGTCAATCACTGCCTTCCACTTTGAGGCGGGGTCTCTTGTCTGCCTCTGTGTACACAAGGCTAGCTGGCCCCGGAGCTCTTAAGGACTCTCCCACCCACCTCTCTCTCCTGCCTCTGCCTTGCGTCTCTCTTTAAGAGCATTGGGATACAGGTGTGTACTATCACACAGACCAGGCTGTTTCTGGAGACATGCAGTGAGGTGCTCACACTTACATGTTAAGGGTCTTATCCACTGAGAAATCTCCCCAGCCCCTATACTTCCCCAGTCCTAAATTCTTGAAACTAGAGAAAGGGGTAGGAAGATGGAGAAATGAAACTCATATTACGTTTAAATCACTTCAACTGTTGATCTCCACAGTCCCCCTAAGAGAACGATGATGAGAGTGAACATCCCGCCAGCAATAAAACCATGTGATTTAGTGTGTATGATCCCACTGGATTTTTTCCTGTGGTTACTGTCTTCCATCTGGTCCAACGGCATTGTATTGAGCACTAACTATTTATTATGTCTTGTACCATGTCTTAAGTGTGAGCAAGGTTATAAACACTTCAAAAGCTGAAGCCAGCTCCAACTGTATTTGTTAAGTACGTGCAGTTAATTGGCTGGCTGCCAACCTGGCAAACACTAAAACCACTGAGGAAGAAAAGGGGAAATAGCAAGAGAGCTCATGCTGGGACAGTTACCTTTTAATAATGGCACCAACTCAGCAAATCAAAGCTGGAAAATGTCCTTGGCTCACTGGGGTTTTACACAGTGATTGTTTTCCACACTATGGTCCTAGGCTGGTTATCCGTTCCACACCGGCTACCTATGAACCTTGATTCTGGTTCATGGGGTAAGGCATCGCCCTCCTGCGTAACTGTTGATTTTTGTATCACACCACTTTCCCTCCTGACACTTGGCTGACCCAGATGCAACTGTTTCCTGGAATGATAGGGATGAATAAATACCAAAGGGCGGCTGACGGAGGAGATACTGCAGTGAACGGACCTTGGCAGTGAAATCCGAATGGCAGGCCACACCACTTCTGTTGCTGATTCTCGCTAGACCAGCCTCCGCCACAGCTCTATGAGGCCTCGGGAGGAGGCAGAAGTCAATATTTCTCCAGTTCTAGACTAGCTCTCTTCCCCAGGCTTGAGTCTCAAGCATTTGGCTAGCAGGAGAGATAAATGTACCGAGTAACCTAACATAGGCTCCACCTGGAGCCAAAGAAGAAAGTAAATAGAAGTTTCACCATCATCCAAGGCAGAGCATCTGTCAGAAACACCTTGACTGAACAACTTGGGGCTCTACCAAGGCCCTGACAGACCAGTCTCTCATCACAGGACTTCCATTTCCTCTATTGTCCCAGACACCTTGACCCCAGCCAACATAAACAATAGCAGGAAGAACCAAAGTAGTGGAACCTTACCTTTGATTCCAGTAGCAGAGAAAACACATAAAGGTCAAAACAGTTTCCATGGTGAGATCTACAGCCTCTAAGATCCTTTCAGGGGACTCCAGTTTGGGTCTTTTTCTACGCAAAAGCACACACAGGTACATACATACATACATACATACATACATACACACACACACACATCTCACATGCACATGTACATACATCCTTGTGCACAAGCATGGATGCACATTCACAAACACGCACACACATATGCATGCATGCACACATTGGAGCTCTCAATAGCAAAAACCCAACAGGATATATGTAATTTTATGAATCAGGAATGCGGTCAGTTGGTTCACAACAGCAGAGGTTGTGTAGATCTACAGGGACTTGTGTGAAAACTGGAAAGTCAGGGGACCCAGAAGCTCAGTCTTGAGAGGCCAGAAACCTCAGAACAAGGGAGAGCCAGGCTGTAGTCCCAGTCAAGGCTGGAGGCCTGACTGCTCCCTGGGAAGTTGCTGGTGAGGGTCTGTGTTCAGACTGAGGAAATGTGGAACCTGGGCAGAGGTACAACTTAGCTTAAACACACCTGCTGGGGAGGAATTGACTTGCGCATGTGTGCTTCTGCCCTTTGGGATTCTTTGTTCCATCTCAGTAACGGTCATATTCAGAACACTGGTCTCTATCCCCACTGAAACACCCCATGGACATACCTAAAAATACACATTTCCAATTCTCTAGGCATTTCCCAGTCAAGCAAAGCTGATCACCAAGTCTAACCATTACAGGGGAGAGCAAAGTTCTTTATTATGATCTGTTTCACACTTCACTTCGTTGCTACAAGGACTTATGTAGCCCAGGCTGGTGTTGAACTCATGTTCTCCTGACTCCGCCTCCTGTGTACTGAGATGGCACCACCACACTCATTCAATACCGCTAGTAATTTGAATTTATCAATTGTAAGTGTACATAATCTTGGATCACTGAAACCATTGTGGTGTAACCTATCATACATGCATTATATGTGCTAATAATTTCAAGATGCATGGTATTTAAATGAGAAAGAAGGTTGAATTAAAATGCTTATTAGTTAACTCTTTATTTCTCTGTCCTTTTAAACCCGAGTGATTCAACATTTTTTTCTGTGTAACATTAAAAATATAAGGCCAGGTATAGTGTCTTACACTTGTAATCCAAGCTCTGTATGGTGATGGAGAGATGAAGAGAATGCTCACTACAAGTTCAAGGCTAGCTTTAGGTGAGACAGGGCTACACAAGACCCTGTCTCAGAAACACAACAGCTGTAATACAAAGTAATATTCAATGTATTTGAGGGAACATTCACATACAAGGACATCTTGCTTGTTCTATTGTGTTTGCTTTAGCTCAGCATAAAGAATAAGGGAAGAATATGGGCAACCATACAATGAAGAAATTAGAAAATGTAGAGAGGATACTGTGGATCCTATCTGACAGCAAATTAAAGAGGGCTCCACATTATGTCCAACATAATATACGGCCAAATAACCCCCAAAATTCACCATACAGATTTGATGACTCTTCTTCTCAAATAAATAAATCTCAAAGTGATCTCACTGGATTTGCAATCTAGAAGGCGTACGTTTCAATAATACTAATGGAAAAGGTCAATGTATCATAAAGGCAGGATAGTGCTGGCCATGCAAAATGAAGGTACGCACTGTTTCTCTAGCAAGCTAGAGTCCAGTAAGAGAAAGTTACTGAAAGCCCACAGCAAAACAAAAAGAATTCATTATAACAAAGGCTTTGCTCTGAGGCCTGTGACTCATGATTGAATGTAGATGAACCAGGTAGCCAGGTTCCATGCAAGCAAAAAAAAATCAATCAAAAATGCAGATCTTGCTCATTCAGTTAGTCTAAGGAGGCATTCCCTTTTTGTAGTCTTAATTGGATACATTATAATGAGACTGGAAGAGGATATGAAAATAAATATGACCATTGATGTTGGGCATTTTCCTTGACTGTTCACCTTAAATACTGAAGCAGGATTTCACACTTGAACCCAGAGTTTACCAATTTAGCTAGTCTAGTCAGCTTGCTTGAGGGTCATGTCTCTACTAACCGAATGCTAGGGTTACAGGTGGGCTACCATGTCGAAGTGCCATTTTAGTGGGTGCTGGATATCTGAACTAACCTTATTCACCAAGTCATCATATCAGCCAAAGATTTTACTTTTAAACTTAGTTCATGTAAGTTATTTCTAAAATGTACTAGTCATTATATTCAAGTATGTATTATACATTAATTTGAAAGTTCCCTAACATCAGCCATACTAAGCCTGTGGTTATAGTTTGGGTTGTTTGGGGGCAATTAAGTAACTTTATTTACAATATTTTTAAGTGCTGAAGGAAAATGATTCTCAAGGGAAAAAATGGAAAGAAAATAAAGAAGAAATGAGACAAGAGAAAATCAAAGCCAGGTTTATTAGCCCATGATAACATCTTCGACGTGGAAGCAGGGATGGCAGGTTGAAGACAAGATTCGGTGGACAGAGAAAGGGGATGGGGGAATAAACTTAGTTGCTTCTCTCCTTTATAATTGACTCAGAAAACCAGTAGGTGGGGCATGAGTGGGGAAGTGGCTGAAGAAGGGGCAAGGGAGTGGTCAGATTCACAGGACCTGAGGAAATACGGAGGCGTGGGGCAGGGGTGCTGGCAGCCAGCCTGTCACTCTGGAGATGGGAACCTCATATACTCAAAGGACACAGATAGAAGAGTGTGCTCTCTCAGTCAGAACTGGGGTGTCAGTGTAAACTCATTCAACACATATAAATACAAGCATCATCAACACACATAGACATACACACAGAGACATACACACCTGATGAGACCTGGTTACAGCTATAACCCCATAACAATGAAGTCACTTGCAATAAATAAGTAGGCAGACTTTATCCCAGATTCTGATTGGGAATTGATAAATTGCTAGAAAGTCTAGAAGCATATAGGGAGATATAGTTAAAAACAAAAACCCTAGTTGATAATCAGACGTATTTCTCAAGAAACAAACAAAAATCAGGAGAAATTGTGGTTGGAAAGCTCATATGACTTCTTTATCTTAAAGTCTGGAAATAAAACACTCTGTCACATCAGCAAATATAGGCCTAGTAATATAATTTTAAAACTTCTTTTAGATATACCAAAGACTATCTGAAATCTTAAAAACTTTGCAGACACTTCCTGGCCCTGTCTTCTTTCAAGTCTATTGACATTGTAAAACATGCTCACAGTGATCTGTTCAGGCTGACAGCTTCAAAACCGCCCCTTGGCAAGTCAGTTATTCCAAGAGGCCAGCTATCACTCAGATCTTTTGTGGAATCCACCTTCTGTGCTGGTTTTAGAGTCCAGCCTTAGACAGTACAAATATTTATTCTAAGAGACTTTATAGTGCTCCACTCCACCAACTGAGCTATCAAAGAGAGTTCTAAGGAGACTTTCAGATCAAGAGTCCAAAGATACTAAAAAGCTGGCTAAGTAGTCAAAATTTATAGTTAGCAAATAGAAGTGTTGTGTGGATGTTTTCTCCAGAATGCCTTCCCTCTTTAAGGCATGTTCCTATTAAAAAACAAACTTTCATTTATTCTATTTGTGTGGATTGAATTCAGTGCCTTAATGCAAGCTACATTGCATTAATGCAAACTCTACCTGTGTAGAGCTCTTGCAGGTTTTAAAAATATTTATAATATCTAATACAATGTAAATACTATGTAAATTAATGACTTAGCAGTATTGTTATTGATAAAATAAGAAACACCCTCATGTTCAGTTCATAGGCAATTTTTCTTCCCTGCCTTCTCTTCCCCTCTAAAACCCTCTGTCCGCAGTAATAAGCACTTCCCTTTTCATGTCTCAGGCATCCTCCCGTCTTCCTCACACTGCTGCTTACAGACCACTCACACACACCATGGAAGACTCAGGAAGTAAATGAAACCCAAGTTTCTCCAAAGTTGTAACTAACAATTGCTGGGGAGCGGGGACTCTCCCTGCAGCGGGTGCTTATGTGTGATGGCTTTTCAATGAATCTTTCTGTTGAGTCACCCACACTCCTGTACTGAACCCCGACAAACACCCTGGTTCACTGAGCCCAACATAGGGAGAATTGTTTCTTCAGCATTTCCTCAATGCCCCAACTGTGAGGAACAGACATTCATTTCTATCTCCCCAGGAAATGCCAAACAGTAAGGCATAATTGGCATGGAGGGAGATTTGAAACCCCCGACTATTCTAACCAATAGTATAATACAGCCATGGGTATAGAGTGTCCCCAACTCACTTTCTTTGAGGGTAGTGTTCATGTAACTGAGTAGCAAAAACAACAAAAAGAAGATTTACTAAAAATGTTATTATTCACAAGCACTAAAAATCTGGCCCTTCCAAAAATGTACCTTCCACTGTCCCAGTGAACTGCTTACAATTCTGACTGTTGTGACCTGGAGGACCAGTGGCTTCAACCATGCTATGTGCGCAATGCAAAATAACATTTAAAGCCACGGATATCTTAGGGTGAAATTATCTGTCATGTAAGTTTTCAGACTCAACAGACACATGGAGAGGAGACATACCTGATGTCAGAGAGAATTGTCGCCCAGGGGAGACCTGGAAGCTATCATTTAATCTCTGAATTGAACAATACCACCCCTAGGTCTACATATCCAAAAGAAACAATCAGACAAACATGGCTGTGTGGTCCAAGCATTGGTGATTTTTATTAAGAATAACTTTGGTTCTAAGAATTCCACCCTTGATTCTGTAATACTTTCCAATAAAAAAAATTATACAAGAGCAAATACAAAAAATATTAAATTATGAAAACAAATCCATTAAGGCTCCCTTTATATATATTATGTACACTCAAACAGGTTGATATTCTCAGAGTAGAAGAATAAAGTCAACTGTCATAGCTTAGAAAGCAAAACTACTTTACTAGCAGGAGACTACAAAACACATGTCTATTTTAAGAAAGCTAGGGAGTGGAAAAATGGAGCCTTTTTTCCCCTAAAAATGGCTCAAAGCACAACACTGCTCAGATGTTGACAAATGCTCAGGGTTTGGAATATACAGTTTTAGGAGCAAAGAGAGTGACAGCACTCTATAACACAGGCTCCTAAAAGCCTCGCTACCTCACTACCTCTGCTCTGGGACCCAGCAGAAGCCATCACTTCATACTATTCTTAAGTCCTCTTTTGGCCAGACCCCATAGCACTAACCACCAAGGAGTATCGCAGGTCTGAGTGCAACCAGGAAGGACATGTTTGTCATCAACCTTTCCCCGGTGGTGTATGAGCTCCTTGGCCTTAGGAACAGAATCAGCCCTGTTCCCAAGGAGCTGGTGATGGCCCTTGAAGATCCTGTCAAGCAGTGGAAGTGTTTTCAGGATACACATCCAAGAGCTAAACTCTAGTTAGAGAAAAAGGTCTGAGCCAGTCCCAAGCCTTCACCCTAACACCTGACATCATGACTCCATACACAAAAAGAACAATCAATATGCATTGGAGGCGTTTTATCCAACAGCCAGGAATGATCTTTCTTTTCTCAAAAAGAAGAAGGATGACAAAGTAGTCACCATTCCAATCTTCAAACAATTTTGTCTTCAGCATCTCATATTTTATTTAGATGACATTTTCTGGTAAGAACAAGAATCCATTTCCACTGTAATCAACTCTTATGTTTCTCTATCTAGCAGTGAATTATCATCCATTTACTTCGTAATCACACTTGGTTGGAACATGGGCCTGTTAGCTGGCAAACTGAAGTGTTCCCACTAGTGAAAGCTAGTGTCTAGTGTGCTAATCAAGGATTCCAAAGCACTACATCAAGCATTATGTGCATCATGAAAGGAAAAACAAGTCTGCAGTGTAGAAATTGCTGGCTAAATCATCTCTATGATGAAGTACTAAATAAAAAAAGCGATCCCATGCCTGCAGTATAAAATATATTTTGCATGAGAACTTTCATAGCATTTGTAACTTAGATGTCTCTTTGAACAGCATGCTAGCTAGCATGAGGAAACTGAGCAGCTATGCCCAGCACCTCAGCTTTTCCTGAGAGATGCAACACAGTAGTCAAGACCATCCCTACCAACAGCATCATGCTGAGAGAGCGTGAAAATAGTCTTTCTTCACAAGAAACAAAAGGGGAAAGAAACATGTGATCATTCACCAGAAATGTTTCAAGCTAAGAGTCTAAGATACTCAAAATGTAAAAAGTATAAAGTTCTCCACTAAAGTCTCCTAGAAATGGATCTCTGTTTGTATCACATACAGTATCTAATGGCCTCATCACTCTGTCTTCATGGACACCCCTCTACACGGCTCTCAGGAGAACTCAAAAGATCAGGTCTCTCCATGAGACACAGAAGTTGAGTAACACCCTCTAGTTTAATCCTCCAAAGAACTAAGGAATTACTTCATCTAAAAAGAATAGCTGAGCAAGAAATGACTAACACTGAACAGAAAGCCTATAATATCAAAACAATAAAGGAATAGACATGATGTACCTTCTTGGAAGTGGAAAGGCAGCATGTAACATGTCATACTAAGAACAAAGAAATTATAGTAAGTTCATGATGTGTGCTGACATGTTAAAACTTAACGGGTTTCTGAATTTCAGTGTCACCCAAAGTAATAGGTATGGTTAGACATAAATGTTAAATGCTAACATCTTCCATTCTTAATTTGTAACGTGGGGGGGAAATATACATTAAACAAGAAAAATTTGGGTTCTCAAAATGAAATACAAACACTGGATGTAACAGATGAAATGCATTTTGATGCAATCAAAATGATCTAACAGCTAACCAAAGGATTCCACACGATTTCTTTAGTTTTCAAAGGAACAAGGCTCTGTGTTCCACTAAACTTGGAAGAAAAGCTGAGTAGCACAATCCTCGAGTGTTATTCCCGTGTCCACTTCCTAGTGTTCTTTGCTTGCTTTTGTTTTGCTTTGTCTAAAGTCTCTAGTCACAGATCCGTGAAAACTTGTGTGCTGGTCAATATCTTTCATTTGGCGAATGGGAATTGTAACTGTCAAAAACAATTCATCTAGCTTGATACTAAATCAAACCCGATTCTTTTGATAGTCAAAATTCTCGCTGTCTGGATTCTCTTCCTCAGGACTTTGGCCCAAGATGAGTGCTGCAGAAGTACCTAGACATGGCTCCTACAGCGACGGTGGGGACACGCCAGGTCACAGGCAGTCTGGCCCTAGGACTCCTGGGCCTGGGCCACCTCCTGGCCTGTTCTCCTGAGATTGCCTTTCACCTTCACAAATTCCGGGGCGTTTTCTTGCTCTTCTTGCAATTTCTGCTTCTCAAGTTCAAGCTAAATGAATTTCAAACACAAGAAAATTATTTATGTACTGGGAGGCTTTTAAAGAGAATCCCAACTTTCAAAGAAAGATGTGTACATAACCAGAAATTTTTAATCTGTGCAAAAGCATGAACCCTATGTTTGTTGTCACAAGGTTCTTGAGGTGACAAGAAGAAGGACAACATGCTGGGCTCAGCACACAGTTGCTCTGGGGTCCTTCTCAGAGAAATAACATTATGTTTGATTAGAGAGATATTTCTTCAACTTTTTTGGTGCAAGTGTGTGCATGCATTCTTGTGTGTCTGTGTGTGCTGTGGTATGCATGCCTCTGTTTATGTATGTTCACATGACCATGTGTGTGCAGGTCTGTGAAAGGCTGAGGTTGACCTGGATAGTCTTCTTCAATCACTATCCATCACATTCCTTTGAGGCAGGGTCTCTCAGTTGAACCGAGAGCTAATCAACATGACTAGTCTACCTAGTTGCTTTGGTCTAGGATCCCTTGTCTACTTCCAAATCCTGGAATTACAGGCTGGCTACCACATTTACATAGATTATGAGGATCTGAATTCAGGTCCTGCTGCTAGCAAAGACTTAACCCATTGAACATTCTTCCCAGCCCCTCTGATTTGCTTTGACCTCTAGCACCTCTTTTAGGTTCCTAATAGAACTTGAGTCTACCTCGAATGGGATGTATGCCTTCTGCTGCATTTGCTTCTTGTTTCTCTCAGGGTACACACATGCACATCTGGCCTGCTGGCATTCTGTTCTCAGAGCCAGAGCCCTACCTGCTCCAACTTCTGCTGCCGCTTTAATAGCTCTATTTCCAGGTCAGATTTCTTCTTCTGGGCTTCTTCCTCCTTTTGCTTTATCACTTGGTCTCGTTTTCTCCTCTCCATCACCTTCTGCAATTCTGGTTTATTCTGAGGGGCAAGACCCCTGCAACAACAACAACAACAACAAAGGTTGAAATATGTCAGTTTAATGGACGTCTCTCTCAGGATAAGAAATGTAACCAGAGGTGCCAGCTGCAGAACAGATGGACAAGGAATCAGCCAGACTAGAGTATCTATTACTAAGCCAAATGGTTCTCCAACTGCACTCAGACACTCACCAGCATGAAAGGGAAGCCAAAAGCATCTTTCAGAGAGTTCATAAAGTCCATAAACTCAATAAAAACACATTGAGCACCTACTATGTGCAAGGCACTAGGCTTGCAAAGGAGGCCCGGATGAGTGGGGAAGGCAGGCAGCAGCAATCTCAAACAGTGGGTGGGGGTAGATCGTCACAATAGAGATGAAGATGCCTAGAACATGAGACTGAGTCCACCTGAAGTCACAAGCCTCAGCCTTTAGCCTCATGTCCTGAACACAGCTTAGGATAGGCCATCCTCGAAAATGGCTGAGAAAATCCCCCACCTTTCATTTTTCAGATCTGACAGGGGCTCTCCCTCCTTTAAAGACGCATCCGAGGCTATTCCTGAAGGACTGAGGCAGTGGAGCACACACCCTCCTAGCTACCAGGCAGCTATCATGGAATTATCACTCTTATGTGCTTTATGATACATACAAGAAGTCAGACTTCAGGGAAACTCTACATTCCTGAGAGAGAAACTACGTGGTCATTTCTTCAAATGGGGAAAAACAAAGCTCAACAGACCATCCCTGAGGAAAAGCTTGGGGTGAGCTGACAGTAAGACCCGTCAGCATGCTCTCAGGCGGCCTTTATAAACCATGCTCTGATTCACCTTCCGTCTTCCCTTCAGGATTTACCCACCAGCCCCAGCTTTCTAAGATTCTAGATGAAACTGCCTACCTCTTCCTTACATCTCCATTATTTACTTCATTGACAAATAATAATCTCTACTTGATATTAAAATGTACATTTCAAATAAAAATGAAACAACAGAGCAGGAAAAGCACTCCACATCAGAGGCAGAACAGGTGTGTGCTAGCTGGTTACACACTTATGCTATGCTCACATACACATGATCAGCTTTCCACACTCAATGCAAGGTAAGCAGGGGGCCTGCATCCTCCCACTGCTGCCTACCTGGCCTGGCTGCTGACTGCTGCTCTGCCCTGTGGGGACAGTAGTCTCTAAGGGTTCTGTCAGCTCATACTGATGAATCAACAGGTACTTTGCTAAACACCTTTTAAAGAATAATTTCCAGGCCGGGTGGTGGTGGCGCATGCCTTTAATCCCAGCACTTGGGAGGCAGAGGCAGGTGGATCTCTGTGAGTTCGAGGCTGGGCTGGATCGACAGCCTCCAAAACAATACAGAGAAACCCTGTCTTGTAAAACAATAACAACAAAAAAGAATAATTTCCAAAATGTTGCTCTGATTATTTAAAAAAATCAGCAACATATGAAACTCATGGACTTTAAAGATTCAATTTTCCTGTCAGCTGTGCGCAGTTTTGTTCCTGTTCCTTCTTGGTAATTGTGAAATAAACCATAAAATAATAAAAGCAATCTCCCTCCTTTCATTAGAACTTATAGCAATTTTCCTCTAACCAACTATGTGCTAATGAAAATAGGGAAAGAAAAGATTATATGTTATTTTAATAGTGTATTTATTATCAGAGGTGGAATATACCAAATCCTCATTCTCTAAACACTGTCACACAAGACAGGACAAACCAGTTTATATTTCACATTTCCTAAAAAATTACACACACACACACACATCCCACACTTGATTCTGGCATCTCTCCTACCGAGACTTTTTAAAATCACAATAAAATTTTAAAGTTGCTTATTTCACCATTACCAAGAATGAACAGGAACAAAACTGCACACAAGGTGACAAGAAAACTGAATCTTTAATCAGATAATTAAAGTCCGTATGAGTTCCAAGTATCACTAACCAGGTAGGCATGAAGGCGTACTGTACCCTCAGCCCCCAGAAGGTTAGAAAGGAAGACTGTCCTGGGTTACATAGTAAAATGCTGTCTCAAAGAACCCAAAAGTATCATTAAGGAATAATGAATTAAGACTTTCTCAGTTTTATGAATATAGACGATCTCAATATGAAACTGTAGACAAAATTACATTTTAGGATTAAGAATTTTGTTATATGAATAATTTAAATTTCAGAGGCCTACCTATATTTCACTGGAAAAATTAAGTTCAATTATTAATAATTTTTTCTGGGTTATACCAAAGTTGCTAGGCAAACTCTGATTTATGATTCATTAAGCTGATATCCATTGCAGCACATGGGCTTAACTATGTTAAGTATTGATTTTCTGCTCAAAGATTTTACAAAATGGAGATGGTGAGATAAAATATTTAGTGATAAAAAGACATTGGAAAAATGGTCCTTCTGTGATAACAGTCAGGAAGTCATATGTACTTAGTTTACATCTTACCCCAGTACATCACTTAACTTTCTATGTTGACGAGAAAATGAAAAACTCTCTGTAGGCTTGCTAAATTGATGTCAAGAGGCACAGATGTATCTGTCTGAAGTTTGTAAGTAAGCCCTTCATCCCTTGAAAGGAAATGGTGGGTTCCCCTCAGGAGCTCTACTACATTAACAAGCATGTCCAACACCATCATGACTGACCAGTGACCAAGTCCTGGTGGCCAAGTCTGCCTAAGACCAAACAACTCCCACAGGGCAACCTATGACTCTTGGAGTCAACAGAGCTAATTGTTTAATTATGTGCAGGTGTGTGTGTGTGGGTGCGTGTTCTCGAGCACATGTGCAGGTGGATATGCATGGGAGGGCAGGTGCCTAAAGAGAACCGGGGTGCAAGATCTCCTGGAGCTGGGGTTACAAATAGTTGTGACGTGACTGACATGCATGCAGAGATCCAAACTTAGGTCCTCTAGAAGAGTAGCAAGTGCTCTTAACTACCAGATATCCAGCCCCAAGCACTGCCAATCTTTAAAAGGTCATGAGATGTATCAGTTCTCATAGAATTAAAAGTTGAATGCATATCCCAAAACTCTCTGCCCTCTAGGCAAACTGCAGAAGCATCGTTTACATTGTATTCTTGGGGTAGGTATTGCAGTTTGAATCTGAAATCCCCAACCCACTCTCAGGATTGGGTTAAATCCTATGCTTATTTCATTCCTATTATGTGATATTGGGATTAAAAATTTTCAAATGTAAATTATGAAAATATCAGGCAAGCTTTTGCATCATGGGTACTGAGAAGGCAGATTAAATGACATCGATGTTCTCTATAACTACATAATACGTTTACAATATTTTAAGCCATCAAGCATATAATACTTACTACCAAAGCAACAAGCTAATACATATGAATTATTTTAATTTAAAAAGGGAGATTGGGAGGCTTTAAATTTCTTATTACATACACTTGGCTTTTTGTGTATGTGCGCATGTGTACGTAAACGTGTGTGTGTGTGTGTGTGTGTGTGTGTGTGTTTACAGATACCTCAGTATGCATGTGGAGACCAAAGGACAACTTGCTGGATTCACCTTTCTCCTACTATGTGTGTGTATCAAGGACTAAACTTGGGTCATCAGGCTTGGCAGCCAGCACCTTTACCCACTGAGCCAGCTCACTGACCCTGTGAGGCATTTTAAGACAGTTCTCCACCGGAAGGACAGCCTTCCAACCAGAGCTCTCCTTCTAGGTCATGGGATTGTGAGTTCATTGGTTTTGGCTTCAGCACAATCGAGGGTGCTGCTGGACTGGTATTTACGACCCCAAACACAAGTCTAGACATTTTTCATACAAGCTTAGCTCCTGCCTGCTCTGATACACAACAGAAAAAAGAAATCGTGGATTTGGTCTTTGGTCTTCACATGAGGCCAAAGCAAAACCAGGTCCAGCGATATTTAAAGCATATCACAGGTTCTAAAGCAACCCTGCCTGGAAAATGTTGCCTGTATTTGCTGGTGAAATGGTCTAATGAGTGGGCTCCTAACTGAGGGGCTGATTTCTATAGGTTCCTGTTCTAATGTTCTGTTCTTGGGCCTCCAATCCCTTCCAAAAAAAATGGTGGGGGAGGAACTACCCCAGCTAAACTCTAAGAAGCATTTTAGCTGATAAGTCAATAAAATTTGTGAAAAAGAAAAGTAAAGCAAAAGTCAATCTCAGTTTTACCAATTACACGTTTTCTAGATTGCAGGCTATAAACTAACCTACCAAAATATTATTAGCAGCCTAGACCATATTGTGCTAAACTTAGGACTTAAAGCAACAAAACCTGTCTCTCTCTTTTAAAAAAATTATTCTTTATTAATTCTTTGGGAAGTTTACACCATTCACCCCAATCCTACTCACCTCCCATTCCTCCATATCTGCCCCTCACCCCTGTAGCATGCTCCTCCCATAAATTAAAAACAAAACAAACAAGCAAGCAAACAAACAAATCACCTCACTCCTCTGTCTTTCCAACACCTTTTTGTTTATCTTAGTGGCACTGGGAGCTGCATGCAGTATACCCATTTGTCCAATCAGCCCCACCCACAAAATGTTCATTGCAATGAGTCATTGGCCTGGTTCAAGTCCTCCGGCACACCATCATCACTGGGCCCTCACCGAAACTCCTCTCAGATATCCTGCGGCTATCATTCCACAGGACCAGTCCCTTCACATGTTCCAGCAGGTTCTAGATGGGGTAGATGTTAGGGTGGGCCAACCCAAGGCCCAGGATATGGGTCTGGGAGTTAGCTAAGCTGGTCAGTTCAGGTCACTGGGACTGTCCCCTCTAAGAAGGAGCAGAGACAGCTCTCCTAGGCTCATGCCATTGGGGCCAGCTCTCCCATTCCCACGATTAAGGTTGAGACCATCTCTCCCAAGTGCGGAGGGGCTAACACTTCTGCTGCAGGGCCAGTGAGGGTCAGGGGTTTCAACCTGGATGGTTCCTATTATCTCATGTGGTAACACAGGCCATGGACATCATCACAGACCCCAGCTGCAGCAGGAACAGGGACCCAGACATGCTCTTAGCAGCAGCTCAGACATGGATGTGACCATGAACTTGGTGGAAGCACAGGGCACCCAGATCAGTATGGCAACATGACCCTTGGATACTCAAAATACCTGGCTAAGGGCTAAGGTCTGTCTCAAGATCACAAAAGAGTTTTGGAATAAAAAAGAATAGAAATAAAAGATTTACAGCTGTTTATAGAGATAAAGACAACACTATAAATTAGAAGAAGAGGCAAGCAAACAAGAGAATCAGGCAATTAACACAAATCAAATATGGAGACTTGACATTTGCATAGCTCCCCATTCTAATCCCCCAAATCCGCCCATGTTTAGCTTGCTTTGAGCATCTTTCTTTGGGATCAGTTGTAGATTTTTTTTCATGAAGGCTTAGCAAAGAGTGCTAGGGGATGAGTAACTACAATCTCACAAATCTGAAAAATAATCATGTAAAACATATTCATTCTTCAATACTCATTCTGCATCTTTAACTGTCCCTATGCACTGGTCTGTTCTAACAGTACTTAAAAAGCAGAAGACCTGGGCTGGCAGGATGACTCAATGGGTAGAGTGATTATTATGTAGGCATAAGTACTTGGGTTTAAATTCCCCAGAACTCGCAATAAAAAAGAAAAATCCTAGTCACAATAGCAAGCACCTGTATCCCCAGCACTAGAAAGTGGAGACAGTCTCATCCTAGGAGCTTGCTGGCCAGCCAGTCTCAAAATCCAGAAAGCTCCAGATTGAGTGAGACACTGTCTAGAACGAAAAAAGGTGGGAAAGCCCCGATATCAACCTCATCTCTGCACATGCCATCCCAAGCACTTCATATAACATGCAATGATAAGTAAACAAACACGGATAGCAGGGACCCAGCCCCAGAATCCAGAGGCATTCAGGCAGAGACGGAAGTAACAAACAGACTGCAAATGAAGACTAGAGGTATTTTGCTTCCCCTCTAAAAATTCAACAGAAAGATGGTAATGACTTAAAACACTACAGAAAAGAAACCAATAAAGACACAAAGAAGATTATCTTATCTGTTAAGTCTAGTAAGTATCTCCAACTAGGAAACACCATCACAGGCAGGATTTGCATCTAATTCCTACACTGCCCAATGTCAGAGATTTAAAATTAAATATTATTTCTCTTCCACTAGGACACTCTCCTCTACCCTTATCCCAGCCTCTCCCACCCATGTTTTAAAACAGCATGCATGAGCTCAGCAAGTGAAGGCTGCCAAGCTCTACACCCTGAGTTTGATCCCCAGGACCCACATGGTGGAAGGAGAGAACACTGGTGCCTCCAAGTTGTTCTCCACACATGAGCACAAGCACAAACAAAATAATGAAGAATGCTCCTTAAAATATGCAAAGGGACAGGGGAAAACCCTGCCAGTGGCAGGCACACCTGCAGGAGCTTCACGGAGAAACAGCCTGGCTCTGGGATGCTCATTAAAAGGATGTCTTCAATATGGCAGAAGGCAAAAATCCCTTGAAGCCTTTGTAAACACAATTAAAATGAAACCTAGTTACTTAAAAAAATCCTGAAGGAAAATGATGCTCAAGAAACTGCCATACCTCTTTTGATTCATTAGGAGCTCTCTGTGGAGGTCTTGATGATTTCGGGATGTTTTGACAGGGTTGATTAACTTCTGGGGCCTAATTAATTCAGGATTGTCATCTTCTATGTAGTCTGGCTCGGCCATGATGTTTCTTGGACTGAGATAGGAGTCTTTGGGGTCAGTATCCTCAAGTGGGCTGTCTGAAACACAAAGAGAAGAAACTTTTACTTGCAGCCTCTTCTGTCAACACTTCCTGTACTGATGCTCAGGCCTAAGAGCTGTGTCCGGTCTGTCACTCTAGGACATGCTGTCCTCCAGTGTCTACTTCAGGGGCATACTCACCTCCCATGTCTACTTCATGCACATCACCAATTGATACTCCTAAGGATTAGAGAGCAACGGGGCAAAGTAAGACCTTACTCTGTGACCTCACTCCTGTGCGTGCAAACCACACACTGAGTTCCAGTCACATAGGGCACTTCCTGCCACTGCATCTCAAAGGCAACATCACAAGAAATACTTGGGTACCACCAGCTCTTTCCTCAACTAGCAAATGAATTTGCACTACTCAAGCCTGCATGCAGACAAAACTTGTAGCATCCACAGGGATAACAGGCAGTCTGTTCCCTTCCATCCACTCATCTATTCTCAGGGCTACAAGTGAGAGAGAGCAAAGAAAGAGAAGGTAGGTGACCTGGCAGCAAGATCCCTTTGGGGGCACAGAGAGAACATGCCCCTGGAAAACAGAACAACATGCTGACATTGGGGAGAGCCACTTAACCCTTCTGAGACTCCCTCCCTGGCTCTCTCTAGGTCTTTCTGGAACTGTCCATTCTATGACCCTAGTGTTTTGCACACCCTTCAGGGAGAAACTCTCCCAAAGAGCAAAGCATCTGTCTCCTTTCTTAGACACCTGTAACTAACCAGCACTGTGATGCCTACAAATGTGACTACTATTTCATGACAGAAGAAAAATCCCACCAGGGGCCCGAGCAAGAGGAGCAGAACTGACTGCATGGCAGAAGCCAGGCATGGCTGGCGAGTGAGTGACTGCCATGCATACCAAGATGCATTCCTTGGTGCTGATCCCATCCCTGCTCCCTGCCCTCAGAACAAACCAGACCAATATTTCATAATAATTAACAGGAGATTTGTACTTGCCTGTCCCTGTTCAGTGATTTTTATTTTCAAACTCAAAATCAGATAAGGGCCTGACTACAACAACGGTTTCCACAACCTGGCCTTCTCTGTAAAGCCCACAGTTACTACTACTAAACCTGGTTATTTCCTCACTTACTAGATAGGTCAGAGAACCACTGAGTCAGAGAACAGGGGAATGTGTGGGAGGAAGAGCCACACCTAAATGGTTCTTACCCCAGCTCTGTCACCTTCCTGATACACACACCACAACACAATCCAGATACAGGGCAATCGCAGGTTTCTGTCTATTCTCTGTAAGGACAAGGTCCACCTCTCCTCCAGAGTTAATCCCCAGCCCCTCCAGGAACATGGAGGGAAATATGGAAATATTGGATTAACACTGAATGTATGAAATCTGCACTAACCAGAATGGCAAGAGCTCCTCCGGGAACAAGCTCTTAGTCCAATGCCAGCTTCTACGATTACTTCTGCCTGGGAAAGACGCCCAGCACAGGTGGTGACGGGAGGACTGGGGCTAAGTGGAGGCGGAGGGAGGAGACAAAGCAGGGCATCTATCCATAAACCCCAGCCAGACACTGGGGAAGAGCAAACACGTATGCAGCGACAATCAAAGCAGGAATCCGAGTTTCAGTTATCAGTGATGTCTCCCTGAACCCCTTAGCTGTTACCAATGATGCTGGATACTAAGCTTCGGAGCCAAAACTAGGCAAAGTGACAGCAGCCAACAACTACCAGTGCCTTAGGAATAGAACAGCATGTACAGGTGCAGGGCCACATCTGACTCCAGCAACAACCCTAGAGATAAAAGATCCAGACTCTTCAACAATCAGAGAAACAAAATTTCATAACATGCTGGTGCTTACACTGCTAATGGCATAACCTAAAAATAACCTACAAGGCCACTAATCTCAAAAATCTAGGTTTGCCAAACTGCAACACCTAATGTTTGTTTACAAAAACTGCTGTAAAATTTTTTGAAAATAAACATATTAGACACACAAAGAATACATCAACTAAAAGAAAAATAGCTGTAGCTGCATCATTTTAAATATTTGAAGTAACACTGCATGAAATATTAAGGCTCAAAGCTACCAAATGAGGAACGCATGAAAGAGAACCCACATATCACCTAGATGCTGATAATATTGATAACTGAGAAGGCCTGCAACCTTAACCAAAAGGAGAAACACAAACCTTGTACATAGGGAGTGAGGGATCCCATCACAGCCAGCCTGACTTTAGCACTGCTGCTCCCGGGTAAAACGTGACCCTCTGCTTGAAATCTCAAATGCACAAGGCCCAGCTCTAAAGAGCCCAGAGCGAATTCATTCTAGTTAATCAGTAGACAAAGCAGGCCACCTGCTTCCATAAAAGGACCTGCTTCTCTACTCCAAACCATGACATCCATTCAACGCAGGAGTGACTCCAAAGGTCAGAGTGACAGAGGGAGGGAGGGAGGGTTGGAACAGGCTGAAGGCAGATGAGGAAAGAATGGGGTAGCCCTCAATTCCAGGTGAGAGGAGACTTAGACCAGCATGCTATAGCACACGTGTGTGGCCAGCCTAAGTGTTTATGGCCTCTCTGTTAGACTTTAGCTTCCTGCAAGGCCTCTCTGACACTGACAGTGGGGTGAGAAGTTAAGTAGGGTCTCCTACTACACAGACAAGAGCCTGGGGCAGTGGGGTGGAGCTTCCTGGCTTCTTCTCTAACCAGAGCAAACACTGTCTTTAATTTTCTCTGTCTTGGAGTAGAGGAGTAGGCACGGGAGCCCCACACCCAAATCCCATGTGTAGACTCTGAGTCTTCCGAGGCCCAGGCAGTAGGCGTGTGCAATGCATCTCCTGCAAACTACTGTAAAGGGGTTGGGAAAGGAGTGAAATGGCCCGAGACAACTTCTTCCTGTACCCTCATGGCTGTACCACAGGCTGGCTGGTGCAGGAGCTCGGAACTAGATAGGGTCACTTCTCCTTGGCTTTCCACCTGGAGACACAAGAGCAAAGCAGCAGCCATCTCTATGGCTTTCCTACCTGACTCTCTCCTCTGTCAGCCATCCTGTTCAGTTATGCAAGATCAACAGCGGAATTCTGATCACGTGGCAATGTGTCCGCCTCACAGGGCCGTGCTCTGACTGAACTGGCGTAAACACCATGCACCTTCACTCTCCTTGGTCTTCCTCCTCCAGGAGCCCTTGGCACTGCTGCTCCCTCTACTCAGACATGACTGCCCTTTTCTGTTCCACTCACCAACCCTCATAGTGAGCCAAATTTCACTCATCCTCTCAGATGCAGAGACATGCCATGTCTTCCGGGAAGCTTTTCCTAATTTCCTGACTGTAATTAAACTCTGGCCTCCAACAACTACAGAATCACCTTTCCTCCATTTTTCTAGCATGCATCAAATGTGTACTTCAGAATACCTACATATAACTTTTCATCCCTTTATTGCAAAGACACTGTTGTGCCACCTTGGATTTAGTCTATGGCTATTACTTAAAAGAAGTAACCAAGTCAGGGGAAAACTACCAGTAGAGGGAGCCCCTTAGCAATTAGATTTCCTTGGACTCTGGGAACCATGCTCAAAGGAGGGTGGGAGGCCTGCGGGGATTCTTCACTGAGCATCAAGCAACCAAGCAAGCTGAGAGTAAAGTGTGACAGAACAGTCTAAAAGTAAAGGGGATATTATCCTTACATGAAGCATCTCTTCTAGAAATTAACACAAGACATTCTCATCATACTGATGCTAGTGGCCATGCTGCTGCTGTTTTGTCTATCAAATATCAAGTCAAGGAAAGAAAAATCAGCGCTGGCTCAACTAGGGAGAAATACAGTGGGTTGAGATCTTAGACAAGCCTTACTATCCTTGACTTCAGTTCCCCGACTGTCTTTGAAAATGGAAGAAATAATGTGAAAGTAACCTGTTATTACCAAGGCACCCCCTCTTTAATCTCTGCTGTGAACATGAGTGCTTAAGTTGGAGCTATTACTAGCCAAGTATGGTCCACACCATTACCTATTTTATGAATTCAAATAGTAACAATCAGTGAGTATAAGTGGATACACAGGGGTGTGTATAGCTGTTCATGCTGTGCGAGTGTGTGTGAATGACATCTGTGTGTGGCGCACAGAGGATATCTTCGGGGGTCATTCTTCAAGATCTCTTCACCTTGTTTTGATACAGGGTTCACCAGTCAGGCTAGGCTGGCTAGCTAATGAGTCCCAGGGACTGCCCTGTCTCCACCTCCACTGCTGGGGTCCCAGGGATTGGCCTCTCTCTGCCCCACCCCTACTGCTGGGGTAGGGATTGCCCTGTCTCCACCTCCACTGCTGGGGTCCTAGGGATTGCCCTGTCTCTGCCCCACCCCTACTGCTGGGGTCCCAGGGATTGCCCTGTCTCTGCCCCACCCCAGCTATGCTATTTGTGCCCAACTATATGTGTGCTGGGGATCACACTCAGGCTCTTGTGCTTGACAATAAGCATTTAACTACCAAGTCCAACATTCGGTAGTTCTAAGACCACCATGCTTATAAACACAAGAGGCTTTCCGCACGTGTTAAAAGGTCTGCCCATCACATTATTGAGGTACTACACTGCATCCTGGTGGCTCCAGACAGTCTTTTCGAGTCAAACAATGATTCCCGTGGAGCTAAGAGAACAAACCCTTACTGTGCTGAGCTTCACTATCAGGTCATTCTGGCTCCATCTTTGTACATCTGTACACAAAACTAACCCTTCATGGTTGAAAATGAGAATTTACAGGTGATGACAATTTTCATTTGCCTAAATACTAAAATATCTGCTTCTATCTGGACGCCTTAAGACTTGAATTCTGGTATAAGGAGCTACCTGTTTTGTGGCGATGCATATGCCAGAGGCACACACATTCAGCAGGGCACACCAGAGCCAATCAACACCAAGCAACTGAACTTTTGAACTGCAACAACTACTCCCGGAATGCTAAAAGTATCCTGAGGCATTCTTTCCAATAATCTAGTCTCCACACTGGCACTAGAAGATTCTGGCAAATGCTAATAACACTGGGAAATTCAAGAAGCTTAAGACTGCAGACTAGAAAACTCAGGCATGAGTCAGCCTGAAATCCAGAATGGGCTTCTTGGATCTATGGCAATCTCCTCCCTCTGCCCCTAGATTCCCAGACACACAGGAAAATGAGTTAGTGCAAGACTCTCTCCCCAGTGGCACTGGCCACATCTGCCAATATCTTGAACAGCCTGGCCTTGAAACGAACCTAAAAAGTCAGTGTGGGATCAGAAGCCATCATCCAATAACCAAAAGCAAATTTGCCAAATGCTTGGAAGACCTTTGGACACAAACCTGCTATGAGAATGCTTGGGGAAAGACACCCCTCTGGGATTATCCAAGTAAACACAACGGCATTGCTTTTTCATATTTTGCCAAGCTCTACTACTGTTAGATGAGACCCCAGCATTCCCAAGTGGTCCATTTAAACAATGATGACATCTTGACCAGTTTGCTCACAATATGTTGCTGCCTAAACCCCCACAGAATGACGTTCTTGGGAAAATGTCCAAACTCACTTTCTCATCAGTTTGTTTCACCCCCCCTTCCCAAGTGTATTTTTAAACAAGGCACATACTTTATATTTAGAAAATGGGAAAAGGGGAAATGGGAAATGAAGGAAAGCAGGAACACCCAGAAGTCAGAGCATGTACTAAAAGCCATGATAAGCTAGACCAGTGTCAGGACCAACCAGGTGGTGATGATGCAAAACAACACCTGGGCGTATAATTATATGTACCCAACACTCATAAACAGCTCCTTATTTGATATGAGGATGATGCTATCTTAGGAGTGGATGGTGAAGGGAAGACATAGGCAGGGAGAGGGGAGTCCGGGGTATGCTGTTCATGTGCTAATTAATACCAGCTTTGGCTGCACAAGGTGCTCACTCTGAAGATCTATCAAATGGCACTTCTGGTCCCTGCCCTTCTCTGTAGGCATGAGAAACACCTCAGTAAACACAAATTCTATAACATTGCTATTAAGACTGTCAACTAAAAATCCATTAGTTGTTGCAAAGCTATTAGAATTTGGTCTTGCTAACAGCAGGGTATCTGAGAGAAGTTTTAGTGAGGGTCCAGTATTGATGGTGTACCAGAAGCCAGGGGCCTTGAACCAGACCAATAATTCATTACAATAACATTTGCAAGTAAAGCTCTTGGGCATAAGGATATAATGCACAACACACTGCAGCTTCCAATGCCACTACAACAAATGGATATGTGATGGAGAGATGAGAAAGAGAGGAACAAATATCTATCTATTTATTTATTTATTGTATTTTGTTGGAGGGAGGCTACAAGGGTTGAAGACAGGCACAGAATGATGGGGAAATGAATGGGATTGGGGTGTGCAATGTGAAATTCACAAAGAATCAATAAAATATTACAAAAAAAAAGAATTTGGCCTTGCATCTCATTACACGTGTAGGCATGGTAATACTATATCTAACCTTAACAGCATAAAATAGAGACATGTTAATACCACAATGCATCTTGGAACACTTTTATTCTGCCTCCAGCCCAGTGCCTATCTACTTTACCCATTTTGCATAAGGTTCCATTGAATATTACACAAAACATGCATAACATGTCCATCCATGTATGTATACAGTGGTAGAACTAGCTTGAGGACCATTAGTCCTGGATAGGCCCTCGCTTAGGTCATTCACCAGTTATATGATTTTGTTTAAATGGCTTACCTGCATCTCGGCTTTCTTAACTGGAAATCTGTGCTAACACTCCAACAGTTGTGGACTATTCTAGGTATAAGAAATATGGATGGGGAGCCCAGCTATCACCAAACAGTGCCCACCCATGCCCAACACACCAATTCAACAATAAACCTCTCCAGTAATGAGGCACTAGCAAAATGGGCGATGACAGTATCCTACAAGTCTGGTGTAGAAACCAAGTTAATACTGATGAACCCAAGCTTAGCCTCTTTTCAATTTTTCCAGTCTTGACCCAAGAAAAAGAAAATTCCTGATAGGCCAAGCACTGGGTGGATTTCATGCCTGCTAAGCTAAGGCCTGGGAAACCCCCAAGAAGTCCCCCAATCTCATTGATTTATTCTGATCTCTAACACTGAGTGGCCATCCCTTTCACTGAGATTTTTGGTGATCTGCTGCACATAAGTGAATGTCCTGAGCCCAGGCCAAAGACATAAATAAGAAAGGACTTACAGGAAAACAAGTATACCCAGTCCACATTTGCAATTTATTTAATCTCCCACATATCTTGTAGAATATGGTTTAATCACCAATTGGTACAACTCCAAAAAGACCAAAACAGACACAAGGGAGATCCTCATAGAGGCACTGTTTGTATAATATTCAAGGAAACCCTATGCAAAGGACACAAGCAGATAAGCAACTGTTAGCTACTGTAATAGTTTACATGTCTACATTCCATGCCACTGACTAAGTTTACTAGGCATGTGTGTTCAAGATGGAGTTTTGCTGTCATTGTGAATTTATACTACCATTCAACCTCAAGTTATCCAAATATACAGTGGCTACAGAAAAGAAAATGGTAGAAGAGAATGCTATAAGACTCAGATCCTACTGTGGATTCATCAGAACACAGTGATACTGCCGATGAGTAAGCATAATCTTGGGTTGTTTTCCATGAACACTAGCAGAGAAAATCCACCTTCTAGCCACTCAACATCCAACACTGTCCCCCCTCCCCAAAAAAAGGCCCTGTCTACTAAAAATAACCAATTATGTGAGCAAAGTCAAAGTAAAAGATGGCAATTCCTGAATAAGCCAGTTTTGATAAGCTGGATATTCAAACAACCTTAGTAAAGTCTGAAGACAAAATGCAGGGAATGGAAATGAAAGACAGCAGTGTTGGGTCAGGTGTGGCTCAGAGGCCGGGAGCTTGCCTAAAGAAGCTTTTGGTACCACAGACAGTATCACACGATAGTGAATACATAAACACTGCCCACATGCCAGGCAATGAGACAGTGTTCAGGAGGTGACTTGGATCCTTCAAGGGCAGAGTTATGACAGAGGGAGAAAAGGTTCTTTGGCCTTGGCAAACAATAGCACAAAAGCAAGAGCTGAGCAATGTGAGCAGACAGCTAGCCCACATGCGGCGGTGGAGAAACACACAACACAGTAGGATGGAGACGACAAGCCAGAGTCAAATACCCACAGTCTAATTAGTACCATCTGAGGCTCAAAAGCACAGGCTGGGTTATCAACCCCAGGAATGCATCAGGGATTAGGCCAGCAAATGGCCGAGTTGGAGGACTCCAAAGAAATATCACCCAGGGTAGAGTCTCAGCAAGCATCCCCCTTCCCAACTGTCCTCTGATGGCTGGTTGTGCCCCTTGGCTAATCAGATGTTCTTTCATATGAAATGTACTGGGCTCATGCCCCTCTAGGTCCATCAATGAGGAACGTGGTCCACAAGGCAGCCAAAGACAGGAAATGTATCACTGAAGGCAACAAATGCTGTTCTTCCTCCACTCAGTACCATTGTATAAGTCTCCGCTCCCATTGCTGTCATCATCAAGAAATTCTCTCAGCACTCACTGGCCTATGGCTTCCCTATGGGTAATGTTCTCCTCAACCTGTCCTCCAAAGCAGTTGCTGTCCACTGGATGCATTTGAAAGCCAGTCTTTGGGATCTGCACCAAAGCTTTTTCTTGCTTCATGGCCCTCAGTGATAATAGTATCCAAGAACAAATCTAGAATCTTAAAAACCCCCCACCCCCAAACTCTCTCTTCAGGCTGCAATGTGAGCCATTTCTAAAGTAAGCCTGAGGACCATCACCATCTTTCCTAGCTCAACTCAAAGTCCAACTATGGACTTCAGCATCCACCTCAAGACCAACTGTGCAGCCAAATTTCATTCCATTCTTTATTTACAGCAGTACTAGACGCTACCCAGGGACAAGAGTGAAAGGTCAGCCCTACCTTGCAAGCCCTACCTAGCTATTACTACAGCAGCAATCATCCAGGCAAACACAGGCTGGAGCTGCTCTCTACCGTCCACTGTTCACACCAGCCTCCCACTGGTAGAAGGTTCTAACACCACAGCAGAAAGAGACCACTGGCTCACTTCCATCATCACCCCCTCCCTTCAACACAATGCTGCTGGCCTGTGCCACACAAAGCATAAGCAGCACACTGTGACACCAGACTATCTATTAGAAATCTGGGGCTGCCAATTACTTGTGCCTTTGGCTGAGTCCCAGCAAACCTGCTACACCTCTGGTCTTACTCCACATGGATTTCCACAGCCCCACACAGCATGTCACACCAAGGTCATTTCACCAGTGTGCTAACTGACTGAGGGATCAGATATGCAATGGAATCACTAACCTCACCCAGTCCCATCTCTCGGTTCCTCCAGTGCCACTTCTTTATGTCCCTGTGGGCCACCGTAATTGCTCTCCTTAGGATCCTAAAATTAATTCTGAAATGTTCTTATCCTTCCTATTAAGTCAGAAAAGGAGAAGCCTGACACTTCTACATCCCTTGTCCTCAGAAATATCAGTTACACACTGTTCACGGAATGTGACCAGGCGCTGGTCATGCCGAGCCTTGAAGGAGGGCCTTGGGTTTGCAGAAGAAGCTGAGAACCAAGGAGGGCAGATGGGCACAAGCTTTGAGCAAGTTCCTCCTCTAACCTTGCCTCAGGTGCTTGGCACACGCTCTAGACAAGTTCTGTTTGCTACAGATCTCAGCAGGGAAGCCAATGTCCATTTTCCAGGGAGCAGCTTGTGCTTCTTCTGAAGAGGGTTCAATAAAATCCTCACTGAAAGTCTATCCACAGCACCGGGCTGGTGAGATGGATCAGCAGAAAAGGCACTAGCTGCCAAGCTGGAGGGCCTCAGTTCAATACCCAGGATGAGGAAAGTTCAGAACCAACTTCTTTGTGCTGCCTTCTGACCACCAGAGGTGCTGTAGCATCCACCAGGATGTGCAAGCAACCAACAAGGTTCTGCCCACCAAAAGATAACTAGGATTTGTGTCAGGTGCGAAATAAATATTTGTATAAGCATCAGCTTGTATAAATGTTCCCTGAAATAATTAGTAGTTCATTAATATGCAGCACATTAATCTAAACAAGCCTCCAAGCAGTTGAAATGATAATTAATGATCTTGTTAATAATTGATTACTTTATACTCACTGGCCTTAAAATTATACATATCACATAACGGCTGAGAAATGACTAGTGCACACTTTAGATTTAAGAGTTTCCTTTTCTCCGGCATAAAACAGTTTGGAGAAGTGTGAAGTTCAAGGGCTCTCAGTTCCACTGATAAAGCATTCTCTGGTCTAACAGTGTCACCCAGAGGCAAAAGGCACAGGTTGCAATCAGCAGTTGGCATTCTTCAAAAGAAAGCCCTGGCACTTATTCTATTACTACAAGGAAAAGAAAAATTTTTTAAATTCTGAATTGCAATACGAAAACTGGCAAGCAAATTCTAAAACATAATTAGAAGAGAGCCATTCTTTGTCCAGGTTACTAAGAGGCCCTAGTGAGCCACACTGGAGGAAGGACATCTCTGACCTAGTCCTCTCTGCTCAAGAGGCCCAACAGGGAAGCCCCTTGAGCAGGAGCACTGCAGGCAGACCCGAGACTAGCCCACAGCCGCAGGCTAAAGGAAGTGACCACAGTCATGCAGGCACTCAGCTTTGCTGTCTGTCCTGCTGTGCCCCATTACAGTTCTTTCCAAAAAGGGAAAACCTGTAACACCCAACTCCATTCCAAGGTAGGCTCTCTGATTCTACAAATTAAGAGAGGAGGGAGGAGGAGAGAAAGGAGGAAGAAGAAGGGACTGGGACCTAGGAGATGGTTCTTGAGGTGGAAGCACTTGCCAAGCAAGCCTGACAGACCATCAGAGTTCAGTGGTCAGAGCCCACAGAGGAAGGAGAAAACTGACTTCTGAATGCTGTCACCTGACCTCCACAGCTGTCTGACCCCACAAGAGCCCCGTGCCATGAGCACACACAGAGACGAAGACACCACCCCCCAGCACACGGGTACATGGTGAAGCTCAACTGAAAATAATCATTTGCTGGAGCTGTAACTCAGTGTCATGACCCTTGTCTGGCACGCGTGAGACCTTGGGTTTGATCTCCATCAATTGCAACCAAACAGATGAACAAGTGAAATTTACTTAACTGTACAAAGGATCCTGAGGTGCTTTGAGAGTTGTACACATCTTGGTAAAAGAGGAACTGAGCTCATCCATTGACCTCCACCAGCTTGACTTAGGACCAAGGACTGCAGAATGTCTGACACCATAAAGAGTGTCCCCTCAGATTCCACAGAGGCCCCAGGAGGCCCCAGGTGGGCCTCCACTCTACCCAGCTTGCTCCCTACAGCCCCTCTCCTGCAGGCCCCCACTGGAGGCACTCTGACTGGGTTTCCGCTTCCCTGGCCTATCTGCCCTCCCTCCACGTCTGAAGGGTGAAGTGCTGTGCCCCAGGGGTAGAGAGAACGACCGAACAAAGAGTGGACCTCACTTAGTTAAACCCAAACTCCAAATCCAGGGCCTCCTAAATATGAGACTAAAAACAGTTTTAAAAGCAGGGATACTTGGGGCTAGAGAGATAGCTCAGCAGTTTACAACCGGTACTGTTCTTCCTGAGGACCCAAGTTCCATTCCCAACATCTACACTGAATGGCTCACAACCTCCTGTAACTCAAGCTCCTGGGGCATCTGATGCCCTCTTCTGGCCTCTGTGGGCACTGCACTCATGTACACACACATGCATACTGATATAGATAATCAAATAAATCATCAGGAATAACATGTTCCTATGAAAACCTCATCATCTCATTCTGCAGCTTCCATTAAAATGAAATAGAGAATCTTGAATATGTAGCAGTGGCACAATACCATGTGTGGTAAGAACAGCTGATCAATGTTTATCAATCTTTGCACAAAGTCATCTAAAATGTGTACATTACAACATCATGACTTTCATTCAAGCCTAAATCCTAAATGCTGCTCTGAAAACAAAGCACTGATTACCCTTATTGCTTCCTTGGCTTTTCTTGACTTGTATTTACCTTCTCAAAATTCATGGTATTCTTCACCTAATCCCAGACATGTGAAAGGAAGAAAGAAAGAAAGAAACAAACAAACAAAAAAAGTGTTTACCCTCATAAGTTATTTTGAGAAGATATATTGGAGAAAAATATTTTACAACTTCCTTTCTGAATAATTGTTAGCAACAAGTAGCAAAAGGCCTTAACACTCTTAAACTGGGTAGGTCCAGTTCCAGAAATTTATGTAGAGAAAAGAGAAACATTGACAAAAATATCAGAAGGCTAGAGAGATGGCTTTGGAGTCAAGAGGACATACTGTTCTTGAGGACCTGAGTTCATTTCCCAGCACCCATGTCATAAGTGAGTGTTAAACCATTAAGGAGGAGGAAATGAAAACACCCACATTATGGCTCACAACTGCACCTCCAGGGCATCTGATGCCCTCTTCTGGCCTCCATGGATACCTGCACTCACATGTACAGACACAGACAGACAGACAGACACACACACACACACACACACACACACACACGAATAAAAACTTAAAAATAAAAAAGAATATTATTTCCAGCATAATCTGACAGTGAAAAAAGTAGAAAAAGATATTTAAATATCTAACAATAGAATATAATAAGCAGTAAAATTAGGTATCATTAAAATAATGAAAGGGAAAATATTCATGATACATTAAATAGGAGAAAAGCATCAAACTAACATGCCTTTTGTTTTGAGTGCATTTGTGTGCATAGAAGCTCAGCACAGAGATCTGCTGTCTCAAATGCCAGAGCCAGCAGCATCAGCACCAGAGGATACTGTCCAACGCAATCAGAACCAGAATCTCTGATGATGTGCCAAATAATCTGCATTTCCATCATGTGTGCTGGATACCTCACAATCTCTGAGGGATAGTAAATGTAGTCCTTGAACAGATGGGGAAACTGAGGCCCAGTGCAGGTTGGAAATAAGCCTACCAAGCTAATGAGTAATAGTGCCACAAAGCTCACTGCACTAACGGTGCCTCTCTCTGTAACTAACGTTTGGAATCCTGCTCTATGCTCTTTGCCCTAAATACAGAACATGAGGCATCTCAGGTATGACTTCATCTGTTTCTTCCTAGTACTTAGCACTTAACTATGAAGTTACTAATGGTCACTAATGCTAGCATCGCCATTGACACAGCTCTGATGAGTATCCTTAGCAGCACTGTTGAGGACCACACAGAGAGGTTTAGATGTAAGTGCACATTAAATCCCAGCCCACATCATCAGCAACTGAAATACCAAATGCTAGCTGCTAGGGTACAGTGGCCATGTAGCCAGCTCATAACCACTGTCCACAAGCCTCAGGGTCTACCACATTTAACGCTATACAAATTTCAATCAATTTGATTATTCTAGTTTCTACATTATTCGTTAATCTGAATATTAATGCAGTGCTTAAATATTTATACCATGTCACACTGTATTCACAGAAGTCAAGCTGGAAGGGAAGGAAGGGAGCCACAGTCATCCTGATGCTTCAAAGTCCTGATTAAGAGCTTTCCCTGGCACTTGTGTTACACAGCTCAGTCATTCCATTCAGGAAACTTCAAAGGGAATGAACTGGGAAGAGGGCAGATTGGGGCTGGGTCGTCCTGAAAGGCAGGAAGCTACACAGACAGACCAGAAGAAACTTCTGCTGGATTCGTTTTCAAGAGATGAATAATAATGCGGATAATTCATGACTGCACTCGTCCAACCAAAGGGATTCAAACAAGATGCTCAATATTCAAAAGATCTAATGGCTGACCCTCTGTAGAAATGACCTCTTCTGCTTCCCATTGTTACAGAAGACGAAACTGAGGCCCAGAGAGCTGAAGCAACCAAGACAGAGAAGGCAGCGAGATCTAGGCAAGGGGCAAGAGATCTGGGTCCACACCTCAATTTATCATACTGTCTCACTCACTTCCAATTGCTCTTTCAAGTTTTCCAAATCTATTTTTGAGGAGTTATTTTGGCACGGTAACTAGTACCACCATTATCATGATCAACAATAACTGGATGCAATGTTTGAAAATCTATTTAAACTGGCAGTATAGTTTATTAACAGTATCACAATTTTATATACTTCTAGAAGCTTGCCAAAGGCTGGAGAAAGTCTATAGGATGATCCTTCACCTTTCCCTTGAGATTAAGAAACTACAATATTCAAAACCAGTGATCCCTCAGGCCTCAGCACTCGAGAACTCCTCCTCTGCTTTGTAGCTAATCCTACTGAATCAGGCTTTTCCAAAGCATCAGCACTCAGGACAAAATGCACGTAATACACTTTTGATAAAAAGAAAATGATGAGCCAGGCGTTGGTGGCACACGCCTTTAATCCCAGCCCTTGAGAGGCAGAGGCAGGTGGATCTCGGTGAGTTCCAGGCCAGCCTGGTCTACAGAGCGAGTTCCAGGACAGCCTCCAAAACGATACAGAGAAACCCTGTCTCGAAAAAACAAAAGCAAACAAACAAAAGAAAATGATGAAAATCAGCCCCGCTGACACTCAGGGAAGAAAGCAGCAGCCTTGGTGACACTTGATCCTGTAATCATCAGAACGTGAGAAAGGTATAAACCACGACACAAGCCACACTTCCACTCCTCACTGACAGGTGTAGCTACTGAGTAGCTTCCGTCTCTGCTTCCTACACAAACATCATGAAGATGCTCATGCCCAGCCCAGGTGGAGCCCAGGCCCATTGGCTCCCTCAGATCACTCAGCACAGCAGGAAGCCACCCTGCCCTGGTGGGAAGACAGTCCAGGTTCTTCTGGCCAGGCTGGCCCTGCTGAGGAAGTCCCATGAAGCCTCTCTTCCACAAGCAAATGTGTGTTCCTGAGGGCTTTGGCCAATGGTGTTTCTTTCAGCTTTTAGCTCAGTAAGTTACTAGGAAAAGGGTAGAGCAGAAACAGCCTAAAATGAAAGGTCCGGAACCCAAGCCCAAGCGTCTCACCTCTGCCATCTGTGACCTTCCTGGTAAAACAACAGCTAGTTATGCTACTATGTTCCAACGTTTTGTCTCAAAAAGTCTATATTTCAACCAGTGTGGATCCTACAGAAGGAATACATTCAACTTCAAACTACTCAACAATAGCAGGTTCCTTTTTCATAATTATCAAGAAGAAACTTGCAGGCCAGAAACAATGGTTACAATTATGTGTTTTTCTGGATATCTTAAAATATTTCATAGTTATGATAATGCACAGAGACTAAACCCGCTATCTGTCTCCACAATGAGAAATTAACATGGAGACTGGGGCACATCTTTGTCTGCCTCTTTGGAGGATGCCTGTCGCTAACTAAACCCTGGGGAATAGCTATTTACACCGCTCAGATACATATAATTAAAGTGTTTTCCCACTTACCTCTCTTCAGGCTACCTCATGGGCTTTTCTGTGAACAACAAACTGCTGCTTTGCTAATGGAGGACACCAAAAGCAGGGCAGGAAGAATAATGCAGAGCCAGCCATGAGGCAAGGACTAGAGAGCTCGCCCAAGTACTTCATCATCACTGTGTTGTTCTGCTAAGCACAGGCCAAGAGGTAGGCCTTAAAGACTTGCAGGTGAACGAGACACTATCCAGCAGTTCAGACAAACAGAAAAACCCTGATATGAGACAATAGCATGGATCCTAGGAGTGAGAAATATACGGAGGCTTAGAGATGAGATTTTAAGATGATGGTTCCTGTCAGCTCCAGGACGAGGAAGATTTCCCTGCAAACTCTACCAGTGAGGTGATCTGAGGTGCCAATAACATTCCCACAAGGAGATGAAGCCAAATGAGCTTCCTTTTAGCCCACACTAAAATGCTGACATTGAGTTTCTACAGAGTTCATAGGTGCCATGAGTTCTCCACAATGACCTTCCCTGCCTCCACTGGCTCCTGTAGACACAGGAGGAAGGGAGAGGAACACAGGGAAGAGTCCCACACCGGCTCTTCACCTGCAGGGAGGGCACTCCCAGAAACCCCCCGGGGATCCCCTTTTCATCTCAATGTCCAGAACAGTGTTATATGATCAATCTAGCTACAAAGGAAGCCAAGGAACATGTAAACAGAATACCAGCTGTAAAAAGGGGACAGCAATGGCTGTCAGGTAGAGAATTAGCCTAGCCTCACCCATACACAAAGTTGTGGATTGTGTTCCCCGAAATTCAAAATAGCTTTCTAAAATCTGTCCTCAAAATGATAGTATCTGAAGCCAATTTCTTCGGAAGGTAAGCAGTTCCAAAACAGTGGTTCTCAACCTGTGAGTAGTGACCCTTTTGGTAAGCCTCTATCTCCCCCCAAAAATTTCCATTATGACTCATAATTAGCAAAATGACAGTTATGAAGTAGCAATGAGATTCCTTACATAGTTGGGGTCACCACAGCATGAAGAACTGTACTAAAGAGTCGAAGCATTAGGAAGGTTAAGAACCACTGCCTTAAAGGAAGCAAGAGTCTTGTGACAGGATCAGTGTCCTTACAAGCAATGAGAAGCTGTAGGGATGGCTCAGGGGTTGAGAGCACACATGTACTGTTCTCACAGAGAACATGGGTTCAGATCCTATCACCCAGGCAGGTAACTCCCAACCACCAATGACACCAGCCCAAAGAGGATCAGATTGCTCTGGCCTCTGTGAACACCTCAACTTCCATGCAGATACTCACACAGACACATGTTAAAAACAAACCTTTCTTTTAAAAGGAGAGATCAGAGCTTATTCTCTGCCCCTGTCCCTTCACACCACACTCCAACAAGAGAAGACGCAGACAAAAACGATTGTCCGCACAGTGAGAGCCCCCTGCAGGAGCCCACACAGCTTGTGTCTTAATCTCAGCCTCCCAGAACTGAAGACTAGAAACACCTGTCGGGCAGGCCACCAGGTCTGTGACATTTCATGCCTGTGGACAAACCAACACATCCAAATTCACCTGTCTTAGTGGGTGTGGCAGCCTCCTGGGCCTCCTCTACCACACCTCTTTCTCCACTTAGCTCAAGGTCTCATCTCCAGAGCTGGCAGGGAAACCAGAGCAATTCTGGCCTCTACAGGTGAGGTCACAATACCCGTGACAAAAGCTGCAATAGGTGACAGGGACAGGAAGGTTCTAATGGAACCCTCTTGAGCCTCAGCTTCACTGGCTGTGGAAGGTTTGGCAGGCACTCCAATGTGAACACAGGAGGAGTTGGTGTGGGCACAGGAACACAATACTCCTCCAACTCTAACGTCAGCATCAGTTCTGCTCACTGATTCAACTCCCTATATCCTTCCTATGACACCAGGCCTTTCCATCTCCCACAGGCTGCCTGGAGGAGCCACAAGAAAACAAAAACAAGATCACCTCAGCTCCCAGAGACTATTGCCACCCAAACAGTGGCCTCAGTCACCAGCCCCACACACACCCCAGTCCTGAAGCTGGTTCACACTTCAAGGGGCCACACTTAGGACATGGCTACCTGCCCACAGGCTAACATGGGAACTTTCCCAATCAGAATGAGGAAAATGGCAGCCACCTTCCTGACAAACAAGGAGCACAGAAAAGTGAGAGCCTAGAAACAAGCTGGCCACATTTAAATGGCCAGACTTCAGGTGCCATGATGCCTGCAAGGCATAATTACCTTCATTCACCCTTGGGGATTCAGAAGGATGCTCACTGTTCTAGAAAACACTCCAGAGCTGGGGTTCTGGCTCGGTGGTAGAATCTTGCCTAGTATATTAAGGACCCAAGTCCCATCCCCAAAACTGAAAAACAAATGAACAAAAAAATCAAACTCAAAATTCATTGGGTAAAAGTGCCAGTCTAACAAACTGAGTTCAGATCCCCAGGACCCAAATAAAGGCCAGATGCAACTATCTGCAATCCCTGTGTGCTTCTGAGAGAAGATGGGATGGGAGGCAGAGAGAGGAAAATCTCCACAAGTTCATGGCCCAGCTCACCAAACATAAGGGACCACACCCACAGTTGTCCTCTGACCTCTATACAGATACCATGGCACGTCCTCTCTCTCTCTCTCTCTCTCTCTCTCTCTCTCTCTCTCTCTCTCTCTCTCTCTCTCTCTCTCTCTCTCTCTCTGCCTACAGATCAGGATATAGAACACTCAACTACTCTCTAGCACCATGTATTCCTACACCCTGACTCTGAAACTCTAGCAAGCCCACAATTGAATGCTTTTTTTGTAAAAGTTGTCTTGGTCATGGTGTCTCTTCACAGCAATAGAACAGTAACTAAGGTAGTTCCCCTCCTCCACCCTGGCACATAGTATGTGAGAACACCAACCTCCCACTACCAAGACTGTGGCCTGCATGGATCACGGGGTGTTACGGCTCGGCCCCAGGAACCAACACCTCCCCATCAGCCTACTCATATAAGCAACTCATGGCACGGCAATCAGTCTGTGACTAATGACACTATAGCCAAACACCAGCTTCACTAAGTCCAAACGTGCCATCCTTACACAAATCCTTTCAACAGCTACAACGACAGTAAAGAGTGGAACCAAGTCTAGCATTTCATCTGCTTCCCCTCCTGTACTTCCGTGTGAAACGAAAATCCGCTGCCCTCCGGCAGCCACCCAAGTTGCACATGTTTCCATTTCTTTCGTTGCCACAGGATTCATTACCCAACAACTCAACATCCAGAAACTTCCCCTCAGCTCTGACTTCTCCTGCAGGTCTTGTCACAAGAGGCAGAGTTTACTTTTAACAGAACCTGTTTTTTAATCTACACACATGGGGACTACTGGTGACTTTAAGTAAATAAAAAGGACACAGACAAAGGACATTTCAGCACAGTCACAACACAAAGGTGTCCTTTACTATTGCTGGCTCTAAAGGAACTCATGAATTGCTTCCAGACAAGCAATTAGAAAATAATTGTCTAACAAAGGAGGCATGCATCATGATGCTAGCCACTTCCCATGTGTGTGGGGAGGGGAGAACCTAATCTACTGTGCTTGGTAAGGATATATTTCCACAAACAGTTAAAAAAACCTATTTCATTTCCAAGTTTAACCCTCTGACTTCTCAGTTCCAATTGCTTTATCACAGTCTCCCAAAGGCCCATGCTCCAGAGTTCTCTTGGCAGATGGTCCACTAGTTTCTCTTATTTGACACTTGCAAAATTAGAGTGCCCCCCTGTAAAACACACACACACACACACACACACACCTTCTGAGACACTTGCCTTTGGTACACATGGCTTGGTTCTGTCATGAGGATTTGTAAGCATTATATTTAGTGTAGAGAAAAGAGAAATGACAACCTTAAGAGAAAAGAAAATAAGTTTAACTTGAAAATTACAGTTTGAGTGGTCCTATCCTCCATGTCATGCTGAATGTGACAATGGGCTCAGCTGAATGTGGCTCATAATGCCTTGAAAGACCTTAGTTGGAAATAGAGAAGGAAGGGGGACACTGTAAAACAATGCCATTGTAACCACCAAAATTCTTACATTCTAAAAAAAAAAGTCACTCTGCACTCACTCATTCAGCAATAGAAAAGGGCAAGAAAGACACAGTAATTATCCCCTTAGCATAATTATAATTATTCTCACCCCAAAGAACCCGGGAAAACATAAATAAGGATATACTGTCACAAATAATTTCTTTGAAAACTTTTAAAGTCACAGATCAGTGGCTTTCAAAGGTTTGTGTGTATAAACAAACCACTTTATACAGTGACACACACAGACCCCACAGTTAGGTGAAGTCAAATTCCCAGAGGCACTTTCTCACATTTCTAACACTACATGTGTGTTCTAAGATGCCCGTCCCTTCACCTTCCCTACAGCGCACCGTGACTACTCAGCTGACTCCATGGCCCACCAATGCACCCACCTGATGCCGGGAAGACCCTGTCCATTCTGTCTAAGTAAACATGGAGGACAGAGCCAGGATCTGTGGCAAATGCCTAAAGTCCTAGCACTTGTGAAGGGGAAGCAGGAGGATCCAGAGTTTAAGATACGACTTCAACACACAGGCACATCACACATACACACATACATTCACACACACACACACACACACACACACACACACATGCAAATATTTTTAAAGAAATGTGTATTATTACTTGAGTCACCCTGTATTTGAAAAACTCTTAAAAGTCATTTTGAACATCTGATTTATTGCATCTGTTCTTGTACTTGTAAATAAACTTTTGACACTGCCTTTGAAACAATGTAGTAAACAACCAAAACAACACTTTCTCGGCCAATCAGTCTACTCTCCATCTTCCATCATGGCAGGAGAAGGCTGACATCACTATGAACAAATATAAGCCTTGAAACAGTCTTTCTTACTCCCTCCCTTATGTACACAGATATAGTTACACAGTGGAGAGGATGGCAGCCGGATCAGAAACACTACTGCCCAGCATTTGCTGTTGGGAAGAGATGACACTCAGCAAGCTTCAGCTCCGCTGGAGGATCCCATGAGCCTTCACCTGTAGGGAGAGCTGCCAAAGGCTCCTGCACAGCATTTTTGTCGTTTTGTTTTCATAGGACAGGATCTCATGGAGCCTAGATAGGCCCCTCCAAGGTTGCCCTGGAATTCCAGGTAATCTTGTCCCAGCTTCCCCAGTGCTGGGGTGACAGGTAAGGGTCACTATGCCAAATCAATAATTCTATATGTATAACTCATGGGGGGGGGGGGCACTGGGGGTGGAACCTAAGGTGTTCAATATGCAAGCCAGGCAAAAGCTCTACCTGAACATTTCCAGCCCATTTATATAACCTCAAAAAATAAACTAAAATAAATCCCACTAAGACATAGTCAGCAAGGAGCAAAGAAGTTCCCCAGGACGAGGTATCAGAGACCAAGCATCAGGCCACAGCTCCCTGCCACGTGGAAAGCGCATAGAAACAGATGGTATGGAGAAAGCAAATGCTGGTGTGTTTCCCTTGCTGGCAAAACAGCACAAGAAAGAGCTTAGTAAGTGGGCAGGGTGCTGCTCGGGGGGTACAGCTCTTGCCCACCATGCACAAGGCCCTGGGCTTGATTCCTAACACC
This sequence comes from Mesocricetus auratus, assembly GCF_017639785.1. Taxonomy (NCBI): domain Eukaryota; kingdom Metazoa; phylum Chordata; class Mammalia; order Rodentia; family Cricetidae; genus Mesocricetus; species Mesocricetus auratus. The sequence goes on along the minus strand of NW_024429196.1, from coordinate 21,787,967 downwards.
ACACACCAAAGCCAGCTTAAGAAGTTTCAAGATCTGAAAAAGTCCACCCAGCTGTACCACACATCAGCTAAACAATGGGTAAATACTGCTCCGCAGAGTGTCTGTGGACCCAGGCTTTCCGCAGCACTGAGGCTGAGCTGGGCTCGGAGAAGCAGAGCCCTCAAGCCCAAGTCCCTGAGGGGAACAAAAGGGGAGGCAGCACTCCCGCCCAGACTGACTCATTTCCAAACCCGTGTGGTGTCCTGCTGCCCTCAGAGTTTCCCTTACCTTCACCTCTCAGCCGTGCTGCACGGACTGACATGGCTGCCCTGTCCTCTGGGCTCTGTCACCATGCACACACAGACTTGTCCACCCAGAGAAGCTGGCGCTGTCTGTTCGGAATCAATGGTTGACTTCTCTATCTTTGCTCCTTCCACCCTCCCACTGCCACACCCCTCAAGCATACCTCCCCCATGAATTCCTTCCCCTGGCCTTGGGAAATAGGGCCTATTTCATCAGGTGCAAGTAATATAATCCTCACCATTGGTATATTTACTAAAGGAAGGGAGGTGGGTTATCTAGCATTTGCCAAACAGGGGAAGTTGTCAGACTGAATTCAAAGCCAAGACAAATGACAGCAGAAAGCCATAAATTCCGGGCCACCAACCAGGTACAGGAGTGCCCTGGAACAGCCACTGGCCTTAAACACACTTTCACAACAATGCCTTTGGCACAGTCAGTGAGAGGGCAGGGAGGAGATGAAGGCGATTTTTGCTGGTGTGAATGGACTGGGCCAGTTGTGGCTTGGGGAATCTGGCAGAAATTAATAGGGGCAAGGCCTCAAATATGCCAGGAATTCTGCCCAGGGCAGTAAACAATCTCAGTGTGGTGGAGGACTGCATGAACTTGGGTTTTGGAAAGAGGAAAAACCAGGAGGGTAGCTAATAAGCTCTGACAGGGCTTTTTCCAAACAGTGTTACATTTTCTCTTTCCTGTCTACACCATTAGCCAATAGTCTCCAACCCTTTACCAAGAAAGTGGGTGAAGAGGGACACTTGACCAAGTATTAGATGGAAGCAGGCTAAGTGCACATTAGATTTGACTAAATGGATGAGAGGTACTTTCCTATGGTGAACAACTCTAAACATTAGACTTTCAAACTGTTATTATTGGTGGCAGGACATGGAAAAATCAATCTTGAACTGACCAGGAAACCCTCCCTGTGGGGTGTACAGTGCTGGTCCTGCTGTGCAGGCTGCAGGTGCAAAAACCCAGTGCTAGATGCTACATGCTACATGCTACAGTATCAGCCCTGCAAGCAAAAAGTGCCCACTGGCCAACTGTGGCAAGAGTCTATGGGGATATGAACCACTCACTCTCTTGACTGGATTTGAGGCCTGCACCGCAGGAGGAAATTCATGCCTGGTATAGTAAATATGATCAAAACCCATAGCTAAGGAAGTCCCTGGACCAAGGGGGAAAATCTATTGACCTTGTTTTGTTAAATGGTTACATTGTCAGATTGCCTTACAAGTATTTGTGTTTATATCTACAACTTTAGTCAGAGAAACGTCTTATTACATGGGTAGTCATTCATGCAAACAAAAATTAAAAATAAAAATTATCCTTAAACATTATCACAGCAACAGTACCCAGACCTGCACAGATCAGCAAACCATAAAGCTCCTTGCTTTACATTTTTGCATACACCATTAACTATTGTCTAAACCCCACCCGAAGAATTAGGAAATCCCTACTTTCTCAAAACAGGAAGGGTTATAGCCCGGAGTAGTAATCTTCACGTAGAATACCCACAGACTAAATGAGACCGCCTGAATTTCTAAACATTCAGAAAACAGGACATTGTTATTAGAAATCTACTTAATGATTTGAAGACATGCTTGATTTTATCTTAGAAGAAATGTTATTATGAAACAAGACAAGGCTAGTTAAGTAACAAATCTTCCAAAAGTAAATTTACTGATATATTTGTTACTTTAAGTACTGATGACATTGTGAACTTGGACTGTTACTCCCACAGACATTAGAGTTTAATTATAAATTATAAAATATACAGAGTATCTGATGCTAGCATTTTTAATATAAAACTTAAGCATCTTTACCTTTGTTTTTGTGAGACTAACAGTTTACTTCCATCTTTTATCTGGCTGTATTTCACCGCTTCTTACTTTTTAATATAAATTCTATTTCCATCCCACTAGGAAGAAATGAATTTTGTTTTACTCCTAAAAGTTCACTACAAAAATAAAACGACTCAACTCACTTAGATGGAAAAGTTGGACACATTAAGTGTTTCCTCATTGCATCTGGTCCAAACCATTTTCCTTGACTTAACTGAACTTTACAACCTCATCAAAGAGCACTAGTCCCACAGTCAGGAACGCCGGGCCCAGACTAGCTGTCACACTCAGACCCTGTGCCCTTAACAGGTGATCTACCCTTAGAAGCACACAGGCACACATGAACACAAGCAGTGTACACACATACATGCAGGTGTATGTTTGCATTACTACATCAGGCAATCCAATTGGGTCATGTGTGACATCTTTCAGAGTCACGAACTTTCCTTCTCCAGAAAAGGGAAACAGAGAAGTCAGGCTTTTACCATCGACGACACAATGATACCTATGATCCACAGCAATCCACAGAAAAGCTTATGCCTGCCATGCAGCCTTATGCCAGTATTGGGACTCTCAGAACCCGAAAGGGACCAGGCATATACAGAAAGCATAGAATAGTTCTGAGTGCCATAGAGTATCTCATTCCTTTCTCAGGACTCTACTATATTGAAAACACACACACACACACACACACACACACACACACACACACACACACACTTAGTTTAACTTAAGTGCATATCCGAAGGGTCCTTCCTATTGTTTGAACCAATCACTTTGATGAGAACTGATTTGGTAACAGAAATTTACAACTGTTAAGGTTGCCTGAGTGACTCCTTCCCAATGCACAAAAGACCTAGAAGTGTTGATTATTGAGTTTCTGGTTTGACCAGGACTCTGGGGTTGAAAATGGAAATATACTAGTCAGCACCTAGGCTGCCAGAATCAGCCCAGGTCTCACTGTCCTCAGCTGCCACAGCCCTAATCCAGTGAGAACCCTGCTCTGGACGCCACAAAGTGGCATGGCACCTCCACACCAGATTGAAGCTATGCTATACTCCCTGCTATTGCTGCTCTCACAGGAGATGTGGGGACGCCTCTGGACTATGCCTAGCTACACAGTACAGTCTTCGTTGGAACTGCAAGATAAAAACACATCCACCTCTGCACTGCTGCTTCTCAAAGAGATTCTAGGACCAACAATTCCGTGCAAGCAACCAACAGCAAAAGGAAGCATTCCCACACACTGTCCTGCACCAAGAATTTACTCTCTCCCCACGGTTTGTCAGGGCTTGCCTCGATCGGTCCTCCAAAGCCTAAGCAGGAACTACTACACTCTCTGTCTAACCCAACCAGCCTGCTCCTCACACTTCATGGTTTCACCTTGTCATTTGCCCTTCAGCCAACTTGGGAACTCTGCCAAACCCTACTTCAACACCCAATGTCCCTGACCTGGAATGTGACCTCTCAGACCCTCCCCATTCCAAGCCTCTCCCATCATGACTCATCCCCACCCTCCCCACTCACCAGTCTAACATGGATCCCTCCACTGTCAATCTCTGTCCCTAACCTTCTTTCTCAACTCCTAAACTGTGACTGTCCTAACCAGCATATGAACAGCTGTTACCTGACACTGATGTGAAAACACAGCTCTAACTTAAACACTGATAAATCCCCAAGGCAGAGAATGCTTGATTATCAATTGTTTTGGTGCTCTCTCTGCCCTCCCCTCTCCCCTCTCTCTCTCCCCTCCCCCCTCTCTCTCCCTCCCTCCCTCCCCCCCTCTCTCTGTGTGTATGACATGTTTGAGTTAGTAGGTAACCTCATGTGTTGGTCCTAGCCTGCCTTCTACCTTATTTGAGGCAGGGTCTCACTAGCTAGACTGAGAAGTTCTGTCTTCCCTCTTCCTGTGAGAGCCCTGAGATTACAGCCTTGTATGCTATCGTGTCCAGCTTTAGCTAGGCTGAGAATTTCTGTCTCACCTCTCCTTATGGGGATCCTGAGATTACAGCCATGTATGCTATCATGTCCAGCTTTCACATGGGTTCTGGGGATTCAGATTCTGGTCCTCACACTTGTATAGCTCGTGCTTTACCTTCTCAGCCATCTCCCCAGCCCTCAGTTGTCACTTGCTAAAGTGATGAAGTATCTCAATAATTTGCTACAGAAAAAAGTGCAGTCTATGAACATTTTTTATTAGTCCTGAATTGGCTGGTGGTAGTACCAAAACAGTTTTCATGGGTCTTGGGAAACATTCATTTCTAGTCTATTTATTCCTACTAAATACCCACTGTGGCTGGATCTGTTCACTACTTCAAAGCCTTGCTTTCAATGGGTTGTTATCAGTTGTTTAGAACTTGTAACAGTAATTACATTAGCAATGACTGCTTGATCCACAAGTGGCCCACTGAAATACTACCCTATTACCAGAGAACTTTTGAATGCTTACAGCATTCCAGTCATTGTTTGAAACACTCAGATTTCATCTCCTTTAAGCTCCCCATAGTTCTATGTGTGAGATATTTGTGTTCTCACTGATGGAGGGATAGCTGAGCTCAGTAGATTAGCAACTTACCTAAAGTCATGCAGCCTGGAATTCTGAAAGGTCAAAGTTTACATTTTAGCCCCCTTCACTTGAGTCCTGGTAACTCCTCTGAGTTCTCACGCTTTTCCTCTCAAATCCCTGAAATCCCTGAGCATTGCACCGCTGTGCTGTGGAAATCACCTCCACCAGCACAGTAACCTTCCAAGACTCCAACACCTCTCTAGCTCTGAGAAGTGAGAAGGTCACCTAACTTAAATGTTTCACCCTAAAATATGAAAGGGAAACGATGTCCTAGCCTTCCCATAGATGCCAGGACCTGGAACCAACAAAAGATTGCTTCCTATAATGTATAACTTGCATTATTAAAAACCCAGAAAATGAAGAAAGTTGGATGGGAATTTCCAGAAGTATCCAGGGAAATCATTAAAGAGCCCAGCTGGCCAACAAGCTGATTTCCTGTCTTCCTCTGTTTCTGAGAGTGAAAGTGGGCCCTGACTGTGCTTCCGGTGAGGGCAGGGAACATGGCAGAGGTGGAGGTCAGGTTTGCTGAGGAGCTGAGCAGGGGCACTTCTAAATCTACCCTGTGGAACAGACCATTGAGGCTGGGCTGCTGAGCTTCCAAGAGCGCACCAATGATCTACTAATACACACTGCTGGTATAACCAAAACGTGTCTGAAGAATTCATATCCTTACTCGTTCTCAAGAGCTAGACAGAAAGGGGAGGCCAAGTAAGTTGGTTAAAAAGGCAAAGGAAAAAGCCAACGTAAGATTACCTAGAGAGTAACAAAGCTGTACATGTCTTAAAGACCATGCTGATTTTCCTTATTTCCATGTGGACCAGTTGGAGTAAGGCCAGTAAAAGAGAATCAATCACCATGGCCACAACTACAACAGGGTCTGCACCACAACATCACCATGCAAACGGGCAGCGTCATGGAAACTACAATAGCCACTGCTCACCAGGCCTGGGTGCAGGCCTCTAATCCCAGTTCCTCAGGGGGCTGAGCCAGGAGGATCACAAAATCACAGCTTGCCTGGGCTATCTAGTGAGCTGAGCATAGCCTGAGCAATTTAATAAACTTTTGTCTCAAAAGGAAAAACAAGGGGGGGGGCGGAGTAAAACTCAGTGGTCAATGCTTGCCAAGAATATTCTATATTTTAATATCTTAGGTCCGTTTCCTGGTTGAGTTTAGACAGTACAGCTATGGACTTAGTGCTTTACACAACCTCCAGATTACTGAGTCTATAGTTGTGTCTGGGCAGCACACAACACAGCTTCATTCAATCAGTAGAATTTTCTCAGTGCCCTAAATGCCCTACTCTCTGTCTGGGAGACCAGACAGCTCAATTCCTTCAGCGCTTTTGTTTTTACACACACACACACACACACACACACACACACACACACACACACACACACGCAAGCACGCACGCACACTTCTCCATTCAGAACAAAGGCCCTTCACAGGCTTAGGGGGTAGAAAAGATGTGCACCAGTTCACATTAAGAGTGTTTGCTTCTACTGGGCGGTGGTGGCACACGCCTTTAATCCCAGCACTCAGGAGGCAGAGACAGGTAGATCTCTGTGATTTCAAGACCAGCTAGTTCCAAGACAGCCTCCAAAGCCACAGAGAAATCCTGTTTCGGAAGAAAAACAAACAACAACAACAACAAAAAATTTATAAGGGCGTTGGTGGTGCACGCCTTTAAAGCCAGCACTTGGGAGGCAGAGGCAGGTGGATCTCTGTGAGTTTGAGGCCAGCCTGGTCTACAGAGCCCAGGACAGCTCCAAAACAATACAGAGAAACCCTGTCCTGAAAAAAGCAAAAAGTGCTTGTTCTTTTGTAAAACTGAAGTAAAATACAACACTAATTAAGATCCAAACTGTGTAAGACAATGGGGAAAACATTAGTTAGGTTAAAGTTCTCCTCGAACAAGCGCTGGTCCGTCCTGGCAGGGTAGTTTACAGAGGACCTGGGAACACAAAGGGGCAAAACTAGTATGACGGACAAGGGCACATTTAGTCATGTGACAGGGAACATGGTGAGTAAGCCGAGGGCAACTGACTCAGGTTCCAGAGTCCTACAGTGCTCTCCTATGATGTGGTCAGCAAAGGACGCCTGGGGTCCTACAGAGGGGCAAGGCATGATGGGAACTGTCACAGTGTGTGGATCAAATAGCTATCTCCAACTTGTCTGATTTGGTCTAAGGCATGGAGGAAAGTGACCGGGAACTAGATTAGGGGAGGGGCTTCCATGCTCTCAGTGTCACAGGCAGGCAAGGGGAAAGGCCCCTCCTGTTTGTGGTAATGGTAGTACAATAACAACCCTCCTCAGAGTCTGAGAATCCTTTCAAGCCAGGTCTAATTCATGGAGAGAGCTATAAACCCAAGAGGGAACCAAAAGCAAATAGTGGCTCCAGCTTCTTTAGAGAAACCTGGGGGCACTCTAGTACATTTTCTATTCTCCAACATCTTTAACCTGTGCTAAAATTGGGCGGATGGAAAGTTGGCCTATTTCCAAGTGTAATGATAAGTATATGGCCAAGTATAGCATTTATGACAGTTTTAAATAGAGGTTCAAATGGTCTTTTCATAGAAAACATGAGAATATACACTTATGTTGTGTAATTTTCCATCACAAACTGAGCCGTGCCTTCCGTATGGCTGTAGTAGAGCCACCAGCTTATCTTGGGAGTCACTCACATTAGCAAAGCCACAGCAGAACAAAGCATGGAGCTGTCCACATGATGACGCCCTCAGCTGTAACATGTGGTGTGCAAAGCTGCTGGGTTCTGGCTCTGAGGATGCTGTGTGGAGTCTTCAAGCATCTTCTTAGTAATCACTAATCACAGCACAAAGGATGTAAATCGAAAACATGATAAGCTGCTCCATTTTCAGGAGAGTGACTGTCATCAGCTCTGGATCCCTGCCCACACAGGACAAACGCTCGGGAACAGCAATCCTTTAAATGCTGCCTCAGCCACACGACAGCTGCCAAATGTCCTCTCTAAACCCAGGAGTAAGCAGTATGTCCTTGCATTTCTGAAACCACTTCAATTTCCATCCATAAAACTGTGAAGTGACACTCATGCCACCAGCAAATGACCCAGACACTAACCCACAGAAGGCTGCCAGCTCTTGTCAGGTCATTTCCTGGTCATGAAGGAATATCATCATTGTCACAGGACAGACATCCTCTTCCGTGCTCTTGGAAGAGGAGAAAATTCCACCTGGGCTACAACAGGGATGAGGAAAAGGCAAATCCTGCCCCTGCGTGCAAAAGCTCAACTCACACCAGTTCTTCCATCTGAAAGTCTCGCCCGCCTGCTAATAAAATAAAAAAGGAAAGCTCCAATCTCAGCACAGCCACAGAAAGGCCACATTGATCTGTTCAGGGAAAACAGTGTATTTCAGCTCCAATTGGAAACTGAGTATTTTCCTTTTAACACAACCAACTGATATGGGAATATAGGCTTACTAGGCATATGCATGTCTCAAAAGACACACACACACACACACACACAAATGTGAACATTTAACTTTGACTTTAAAAGAGAAATGATAATCATATAAAATTGGAACAGAGAAACGTATATGAGACAGACATCAGCATGGTACTAAACATATTAAAATGGGCTAGTAGGGCTGATTTACAGGAAGTAGGAGGGTTCTTCTTTCATTATGAACAGAAAATATGCAAATGGAGGGTGGGGTCCAGGAACAGGCAGAAGTGTTAAAAATCAGCAGGAAGAATTGACAATATTGGCTTTTACATGTCTGACCTGTCCGGGGATGGGAGGGATTATCTGACTAGAGAGATGAGACAGGGAAGAGGGGTGAGATCGAAACTCCAGAAATTTGAAAAGCACTGCACAGAGTATGGGTCGATGACGAAAAGCTTTCATTTCTAGGCTGCACTGAGGCCCTCGGAGGTGGGAACAGGATCTCTGCGATATGGAGCAACTTTTTCTGGTAGGGCTCAGCTCTAGAGAGAGGCATAGGTGGCAGGGATGAGGATGGAAGAGATGCCATGGTGTCAAAAGGGGCACAGCTGGAGCAGAAACATGTGGCAGAGCAGGGCCAACCCCTGGAGAGAACAGGGTAGTAATAAGAGCCTAACACTCCCTGGAATTACCCGTCCTAAGTGAAGCACAAGAGGTTCCATGTAGTCAGTGAGATCTCGGAACTTTGGCTCAGAAGCAGTTGTGCTACTAACAAGATCTAGAGCAGTGACTCTTTGGGTAGCATGGTCCATTCATCTCAGTTTTAGTTCTGAAAGTCCCACTCCTGTGCAAGTCTTCAATCCATAAACTATGCCAGATCCACCAGACACACGGAAGGTTCTGGTCTCCAGTTCATGCTGCCACTGGAGTCACACAGAGCATCAACAAACAGATGTGAACAGAAGACTGTATTCCAGCACCCAAGTGCTGAGAAAATGAGAAGCTGTGACCAGCAAAACACATGGCTGAGATGAGCCACAAGAGAGGCAGGAGCAGAAGATGAATGACCACAGGGGCAAGATCTCTATCCCTAGCTTCCAGACCTAGGCCCCAAGGTGTGAGAGGCACAACATTTTCTTCTAGGCTGCAATCTAACCTAAAAGCAAAGAGTAAGGGGGTGGCATAAGAGTTGGCCGACCACGGGATAGGGCCAGAAGACAAGTGGACACTGAGCAAGGGCAGAAAGCATGAACACGGGACAGGAGATACACACTTAAGACAAGCCAAGACAGAGTGGCATGGGACAGCACTCAAAACAAGGGCTTGTCACCTTGCAGGAACACTCTGCTACTGAAAATCAGCCATATGACCACACAGAGACAAGTTTAGAACTCAGAAGTCAGGAACTCTGCAGCTCTGTGGCCTCATATGACACGAGATCAGAACAAATGATGCAAACAAACTGTCGCCAAACTAGGACCAGCTACTATCATCCCAGCCCCATAACATGCATGCACCGTCCCTAGCACTACAAGGAAGATTCAGTTGTGCATGAAAACTTCGTTTCTACTCAAAAGCAAATATGCTCTGTGCCAGCTAACTGAAAGCAAACATTTGTCTCTGGTGAAGCAGCTCCTTCACTCTGTGACAATACACCTTGTAGCTAAGAAGTCAGATCTATTCTGCAGCCCAGGATGGATGCTACCCTCAGCCCAACATTCACACCACTTCCCCATCTGACACACACTGAGTCCACACTTCTAGCTACTTATAAACACTATCCCCGATTTCAGAAAGATGCTCTAATCTGCCTTGCAATGTCACCCCATACCTAGAGAATACAGATTCCAGGACCTATCAGAAAGGTATCCTCAAGGTGTGCTCATGACATCACAGCTCATGTATAAATTGTGGACTTGCCTGTTGAGTTCAACCACAACAAGGGGAAGACTAGACTTGAGTTGTAGGCCTAGTTCTAATTATTATGTGTGCACTAGGCTGAAGGGTCCTCTTCTCAGAAGCAGGATAGACTATTAGTGATAAACCATTAGAATATTAGAAATGTAAAATCTACATCAAAGCAAAGAATGAAAAATTATAAATGCAGAGTCCTACAAAGAAGTTGATTTTAGTGAAAGACAAGGTTGCTTTATAGTAGGACACAGTCACCACGCATGCCCAAGATTGCTGCTGGCTCTCCCAGTGCATTATGGGGTTGAGAGGACCCAGGAGAGACCCTGAAAACAATGCTGCCTGGTTCATGTCTGATTCTTTCAAATTCCTCCTGAGTGTATCACTGTGGACATGTGGGATTTTGAAAACCAACTACGCCCATGAGTTTATCTGTTTTCCTGCCTCTCCTCTCATACTTTAAGGCCTCTCCCACACAGAAAACACTGAACAGCTGTCAATGTGAAAGGTGTCCCAACACCTGCTAGACATGGGTGACATAATTTAGTGCTAATGTACTCATTAAAAATAATAATGCAGTGTGCTTGCAGATAGAGCACCATATACATAAAACAAATAAAACTAAGAATTATAAAAAAGTAGAAAAACAAAATGAAATTTAAAAACCCAATTCACTGAGAACAGATCTAGTAATGTACACAGCACACACACACACACACACACACACACACACACACACACACACACACACAATTGAATATGCAACCCTTCTCCAAAAATCTTTTGTGTAGAATGTAACAAATGGTTAACTTGGTAAAATTACTTTAGGCATCTAAAGCTGAATCGTAAGGATGAATCATTTGTTATAAACACATGGCAGATATAACTTACATGGTATCTCAAAAGCAAACCATGGGTTTTGTTGCTCTTGGTGTTGTTTTTTTGTTTTGTTTTGTTTTATTTTTTGGTTGTTTCTTTTTTTTTCGAGGCAGGGTTTCTCTGTATTGTTTTGGAGCCTGTCCTGGAACTCGCTCAGTAGACCAGGCTGGTCTCAAACTCACAGAGATCCACCTGCCTCTGCCTCCCAAGGGCTGGGATTAAAGGCATGAGTCACCAACGCCCAGCTGTTGCTCTTGTTTTTATCTGTCTACTTCTAAGGACAATCCACAAACTGGTCAAAATATGGCTGAGGACAATGGCATTGAGACACTGTATACATGCACTTGCTGAGTTCTGTTCTGAGCTTCTACAGATCAAAGGTCACTGTAGTCATCTAGACTTTGGGATAGTAGTTGGGGATGACCACAAAGACCTTGCTCTTGACAGTAAATAAAACTAGTACGTTATTATTCAGTGATTCAAACTTGACCTACACAAGAGACAGAGGAAAAATTTAATATAAAGGCTGCTAATAAATCGCTTAGTAGTTATCCGTATCCGTGAGTTTACAGGAAACAAAAGAAATAAGATTATGTGATACTTTAATATTATATCACATACTTTTCTAGTGTATTTCCACCCCTAAAATAAATTACCCATGGTCCTTTAAATTCTTCATGAAGTTAAATTCTTCATAATGGGTCACAACTAGCCAGTAGCAAGAAATCTGAGTCTAGATGCATTTTATCCCAGAGATTAGAACAGTCCATACTACTCTGGCCCATCTGTACACAGCAGGAGAGGAAATATGACATTCTATACCCGCAATACAGCTTCATGGTGGCCTTTCATGAAAACAGACTCTGTGGGCCTTCGTCGTAAGTCACTCATAATAGCAAATTATCCACAGGAATCAAGAGAGAGTAGTAAAAGGGCACAGCTTCTGGCATGAATCAAAGCAGGAGCCAGAACATCAACAATTTCTATATCAGACGTTTATACCACCCTGTACTAGGCCTCACCTAATAGGAAACTTCTCAGTGGAGACGCATGAAAACTCAGCAAAGAAAATGTGCAGTGTGGCAGTCTAGACACCAAGCGAAGAGCCATGAGGAGGGGTCACACAGGTGCACACTTTCAGCCATGTGAGGTGACACAACCTGTAATCCCAGTGCATGGAGGCAAGAGCAGTGCACCCAGCCTGGGCGCAAGAGTTCACCTGGGGCTACATAGCAAGATCCTTTCTCAACTCCTCTCCAAAAGGTCGAGACCCTGACACATATCTCACACACACACATCTATGCTTCATAATACAACAGTGATTATTCACACATCACACATTTTCTACTGCATTTTACATATTAAAGTGCATTTATAATAATGAGATTCAGGAACAGGTAAATGAACAAATAAAATGTGTTATCTACATACAATAGAATATTATTCAACCAGAAAAAGAAAATGTTTGACCAATGCTATGACCTGGATGAAACTTGAGAATAATAGGCTTAGTGGAATAGGTTAGTCACAGAAAGACACACATTGTACCACTCCACTCATGCAAGGCCCTTCATGTAGTCATATTTGTAGAGCAGAGCAGTGGTAGCCAGCAGCGGAGGAGAAGGGGTGAAGGGGAAACTGTTCAATGAATGTAGAGTTTTGGTTTTGGGACACAAATGCTCTGGTGATGAACAGTGGTGGTGGGCACACAGCACTGAATGTACTTGATGCTACTAAACCACACACGTGAGGCTGTGACACATGACATGGTTGAGTGGGTAGGAGCATTGGCAGAGCAAGCCTGAAGACATGAGCTTAATCCCCAGAACCCAGTGAAGATAAGAGGAAAAGTTGTCCTCTGACCTCCATACCCTGAGCAATGAGGGCTGGCAAGACAGCTCAGTGGTTAGGAGCACTTGCTGCTGTTGCAGAGGACCCAGGTTCTGTTCCTAGCTCCCATACTGGGGGTGGAGGAAAACTTACCACCATCTGTAACTCTGGGAGATATGGCATCCTCTTCTGGTTCCTACAGGCACCAGCACACATGTGACATACACTCACACAGACATACACACATACACATGAATAAAAGATAACATGTTTAAATTAACTTCTTGGAAAGTATTTTCTCTCCAAAGGCATGCTTCTTTTGTTGTTGTTATTGTTTGTTTGTTTTTACACTTAAAGGCATGCTTCTTGATACCTGTGTTTGGCCTTCAGCTCACACAGTGTGGTAGCGTCCACCAGGGTTCTGCTCTAACTAGAACCCGTGCTTATCACAGCACACAGCCATTCTGGCCATGCTGGGTAAGAAGGAACAAAATGTGGAAATCTCACTAGTAATCCACAGCTTTCCTTTCACATAATGCTCCAGAGTAAATGAGCCACTTTTTCCCCTAAACATCTCTGGACAGTTACTATTTCTGTGACTACAGCATGACAGGAGGTTCACTTAATTAAAACCAGTTTGTTGTTGATGTTTTTTAAAGTGCTCTCATTTAAGAATGACTCCTAGTCAAAATTCTTCCCATCTGGGTAGTCCTAGCCAACACCTCTGCTAACATTTGATAAAATGTCCATACTAATGAGGAACAATTTAAAAAGAAAACTAATAAAGTCTTCGTTTCCAAGGTTTAAAGCTTTTGTTAATCTGAAGTATCACCCAGCTTCCTTCTAGACCCTGACCCCAAGCTCCCAAGAGCACATGTCTGGCCAGGCATCATCAGAGGATGCTGACCGGCCCTCATTTAGGAGTTCATGCATTCCACCAACTCAGTCTGACTTACTCATCTGTCTTCAATCTGCCAAAGCTTTTCCAGCCATTTCCTCGATGTTAAAAATACAGTGAAGAAAACTGTAGAATAAACAAGCTGCTTCCCTAACGTGGATACAATGTTTCCTTTGATGATTCTGAAATGATAATGGTTTATAAATATGACAAGTCTTCACTGGGGGATCCATCTCAGTTGCCAAAGAGATAGGAACTTGCCAAACTGTTCACTTTCTGGTCCTGTTTATAAAGTAAATCAGGACTTATTTTCCAGTCAGGAAGCCATTCAGAAGACAAGAAAACTAGGAACTATACTTTTCTCATACACAAGAAAAAAAATCCCTTGGAAATTTTCTGTTACAGAAAGAAATTGTAACTATTGGGATTAGAGAGATGGCTCATCAGTTAAAAGTGCTTGCTGCTCTTCCAGAGGTCCAGAGTTCAGTTCCCAGCACCCACATGTGGGGAAGGCTCATAACTGCCTATAATTCCATCTCCAGGTGATATGATACCCTGTTCCAGGCTCTGCGGGCACCTGTGCTCACACACACACCTTTCAATAAAGACAATTATGACTATTGTAGAAGAGATTAAAATGAAGGGATCTGGGCAGAAGGGAAATCTGCTCATCTAGCCTGATGAATCCCTGCTGAGGGTTGAAGGTACCAGGATCCAAACTCTACCCAGAGTGTGCTCACTGAACTCTACCCAGAGCGTGCTCAGTAAACTCTACCCAGAACGTGCTCACTGAACTCTACCCAGAGCGTGCTCACTGAACTCATCTGCAGTCCATCACGTCAAGCAATGATCTCCTGCCCAGACTCCCCAAAAGGACACATCATTTTCATTTAAACTCAGGCAAAAACTAAGAACTCCGATCACATGTTTTCTTTTAAGGCTGCTACGGTTTGAGCCTGAAATGTACCCCACAGGCTCATATGCCTGCACATTTGGTCCCCAGATGGTGACCCTGTCTAGAGAAGTAGTGGAACCTTTATAGTGTGAGGTTCAATTGTGGGAAGTAGGCCACTAAATCCGGACCTTCTGGTGCTGACTCCCAAAGCAAATGCAACCTCCCACTCTCGCCTCCCAGGGCAAAGCCAACTCATCTCAGCATGCCTTCCCCATCATAACAAATGCAAACCCTCTGAAACTGTGGGCCAGAACAAGCCTTACATTTCTTAAGTGGTTTCTATCAGGTACCCTACCTCAGCAACAAGAAAGGTAACTCATTCCAAGACAGTATCTGAATTATAATGGAAAAAAATTAAGTTACTTTCCTATTAATTTCCATGGCACCCCAACACAAGCATCTGGAAAATGTCTACAGTGTAGGAAAGAGCAAATAAACTGATTTTTGTAAACTTTTCCCTCAATTTTTAGCTAAATTGGTTAACAACTGACACACCTACTTTTAAAGTGTATCTCCTAAGTGGTTGGATCATCTTAGTGCCACGTGTAAGTGGTCATAACAACTGATAGGCTCGCAGGAATAGCAGAAGGTACTACATGACCGAGGAGAAAACCTCAAGTCCTTTGGAAACAACAAAAACTGAGAGTCACATGTTACTATTTGGAAGCAAAATTTCCGACTGCCCTGGAATACAAAATATTTACGTTTGAATGGGAAAGTAGTTATAAATCTCACAATTGGAATAAACCAGATAAAATCCATAAGAGCTGAATACACTCTGATTGTTCACCAACACCGACCTCCACACTCAGCCGGTGACAACCCTAAAACTGCTACCCAGAGTGTAGATAGCCAAACAACCAAACAAAGACATTCCTGTATTTCAGTCCCATCCTCTGAAGTGAAAAACACAACAGCAACAGATTTTCAAACTCAAGTTTGGCTAGGCTTATGCTTTAAATCCTAGAACTTGGGGTACTGAGGCAGGAAGATGACATGTGTGAAGCTAATATGGACTATGGATGTAACTCAGTAGTAGAGCACTTGCTCAGCATGGGCAAGGCCCTGAGTGTGGTGGCCACACTGTCAAGCACACAAGCAAGAAAGAAGTTTGGCTGTAGGGCTTGAGAGATGGCTCAGCTGAACTTGCATCCCCAGCATCCATGTGAAACAGGGGTTAGGAGGTCATTAGGAATGGTCAGCTGTAGTTTGGTCCTATTCTGCCTGTGTGTGTGTCTCTGATCCCAGTGATCCACCAGCAAGAAGGAGGTAGATGCAAAAGAATCCTTTGAAATCTGGAGCCAGCTAGCCTGAAGAACACAGTCAAGGAAAGGAGAGCCTGTCTCCAGCAAGGTGGAAAGTGAGGACTGACACCCAAGGTTGTCCCCTGACGTCCACATGGGCACTGCGGTGCACATCTGCCCACACAGAGACACACATACGCACACAGACATATACATATCATATACACCAGTCACTCACACACACACACACACACACACACAGAAACTACTCAGTGTCCCATATGAGAATATAAAATTATTTTAACATTTTGTCATGTCAATCTCTACATTCTATTCTAAGACCAATGGCACCATAAATGTTGAGTTATGCATATAAATTAAGTCAGATATGCAAGTACATAAATAAAGAAGAATCAGAAAGCCAAAGCATCCAATGCATGGAACGACCAATGTGCCACTCATAGGCACTAATGTAATTGCTAGGTCTCAGTGTTAACTACATTAACTGCTTCCTGGTGACCAGAACCAAAAAGTTACATATTTTTATTCCCAAGAAAAAAATAGCATCCAATTTTCTCAAGGGAAAGGAACAAACATCGTAGCATAGTCTAGAAGACACTTCCCACATGGCTTAGATAAGGAACGAAGAGCAACAGTACAGACAATATCCTCATTCATCCACACACATGCAAGTGCAATGAGCACACTGCTATTTCCTATTTTTAAAAAGCAGTTAAAGGCCAAAGGCTCAGATTATGTCTGGTCCTCAATTCACTGCTTCCAGGATTCTAACTTCACACCAAGATGGATCTCAAAATAACATTCTCTGCAGAACGGTCCCAAATCATCTCCATCTGCACACGTACTGGGACAGGAGTATGCAGTTACCCTCGGAGATGAAGATCTAGAGAACCCATGTCCTGATGCCTTGCCTAGTGTGAGAGGACATCTCCCAGCATGAGGACACCTGAGACTCCAGTAAACTAAGGAACACACCACATACTGTGCCTGGACAGGGCAAGGCTAGAAGATGGGGAAGGTCTGCAATAATAAGAACACATTCTATGATACACCTGATAAGGTTTGAGGATGGAAGATAAGGCAGGGGAAGACCTTACACACAGATCTACACGGTCCTGGGGATATCTACCTCTGCCACCACTGCAGGTGACCACCCCAGCAAGTGTTTCAAAATCGATATCCATTTGGTAAATGACATACTGTGTTAGGTTCCACATACTGTGTCATTTATAATTGTGGAAGTTGTCTGTCCGGGTCAGCCATTTCAATTATAGCTTAATGCTGATAGATCCCTTGTGACTCTTCTGGTTGTAGGATGATAGAATAAGCCTGTCCTCGCAATCAAGAACACTGTCATTATCCTGTGTATATTAAAGAGATCCAGGTTTGAAGGGGTAGGAGGATGGGACATAGCACTCAGCTTCAATACCCTTGACTTGCTGTCCCCATAAATGCGCGTTAAGTTCCCAAAAGACTCACCCTGACATGAGCAGAAAGCAGACCACGCCCAGGGGAGAGCTTTGAGTACATGCCTTCAATAACAAGCACACCAGATGCTGTTCACTCATCTACCGAGTGCTTACTCTACACAGGCACACTGTGGGTCAGCAACTACATTACTGTAAAACTCACCAAAAGGGCACCATTGCTATTTTCCAGTTTACTGGAGACACAAACTCAGGCAGGTACTTCCCTTGTCTAGTGAACTGTAGACCCAGAGGTAAACTCAAGCGGTAGAATTCCAGGGCCCATCCTCTCACTGCATTCCAATTTAAAGAACTAGAAAGAGAAAATTGGTTCACAGGGCAAAAGTTCCCCAAGAAAAGAAGTGAAGATAGATCCTTTTACTCGGCCAATGAGAGAGGCAGGGTCTCACTGAAGATCTAGAGGCAGAGCTGAATATACTGTGAGGCATCTACCTGTCACTAATAAGTGACAAGTGACATGAAATGCTGAACCACAGGACAGACCACAGACCTCTGCAAACAGGAAATGGGCGCACCTCCCTGAGCATACCCACTCCCCAGCTGCCCTTCTAGATTTCAGTGTGTTTTGATCTCTGTGTTAACACAAGCTTGCTGCATGGGTCTCCAGCAGTCTTTTGTTTTTGCTTTTGTTTTGTTTTGTTTTTGTTTTGTTTTTTTAGAAAATGCTCAAGGAACTTGTGGCCGGACACATCACTCCACCCAAATCATAAAGATAGGGTGGGTGGAGACCGAAAACTCACTTGCAGATATCAGCAGCCAGGGAGGAAAAGGAAAGGTCCGTGCTAGAAGCAAGCTACAGAGCGAAAGAAAAGAAGTCTAAGTCCATCTGTTTGCTAGAAGGGTCTTCTGCATTTCGGCTTTGCCGGGACACTCCTTGCCATCACAAAGTCACTTCTTAGGAGTCAGGGCTAGAGATCGCACTCAGTACAGGATGCTGCTTTCTCCCTAAGAGACCCATTGCTGTCACTGTCCTTAGGGAAAAGACATGTGGGACAACAAGAAGATAGATACACAAGAGTAAAGGCTGCCTTATAAAGGAATTCCCAGCTTCTCTTGCTGACCATAGCATCTGGCAAACACAAAGGCTGGCTGAGGGGAACAAGCGAAGCATCACTTTCTGAATCTCACTCAGCCCCATGGAGTAAATGGTGAACCCCACACCTGAGCACACACAGGCGTAGTGTCAGCTGCCCAACCGCAGGAAACAGGAAAGCCCTACGGGGACCCAAAGATTGGAACAACAGGGTCCCTGTCCTGTTTCCAGACCAGGAGAAACTCACCCAGTGCATAATCAAGTGAACGCAGGCACAACCCAAAGGCAGGAAAGCAAGCATGTCCGCCATAGGACTGCTTTCTCATCCCAAGGCATTCAGGCCAATGGTCTTTCATCCCATTTCTCCACAAACAAACGCATCCCAGGTACAACAACGGCCCACATACCGAATAAAATGGTTCAAATAAAAACTTCACTCTTAAGTGGGGTGGTGGTGGCCGACTCCTTTAATCCCAGCACTCGAGAGGCAGAGGCAGAGGCAGGGATCTCTGTAAATTCAGGGCCAGCCTGATCTATAAAAGTTAGTTCCAGAACAGCTAGAGCTATACAGAGAAACCCTGTCTCGAAAAACAAACAAAAAACCTCACTCTTGATTCCCACAGGAGACAAGGAACATAAATAAGCATGGGGCTCTCCCTGCAACTCTGAGGACCCCAGGCCCCTCCCATTGGCCTTACTCCCTCATTCCCACTTTTCTGCAGTCAATAAAAATAAGTCTTCCAAAACCAGTCTCATCAGACTGGAAAGTAAAGCAGGCTCAGCTTCCCCTCCTTCCTTTCTCCCGTTTTCTCAACTGTCCTAGTCAGCACCACCTCAAGGGGCCTGCTGCGCTCCTAGGAGCTCCCAGGAAAACAGACCACTGTTACCTAAGAGACTCAGAAGAGGTATAATGACAAATACCATGGCATGTGATGTGCTCAAGTTTCCAATATTAGCTGAGCAAACAGACAGTCATCTAAAACAAACCCAGAGAAGGGAGCTCGGAGAACTACAATGTCCAATGTCTTTTAGAATTCAAACAGTAAATACGCAAAGAGAACAGTCAGGTCTCTCCAATGACACAGGCAAACTGCTGGCTTACCATGGAAGCCCCTGTGGGACATATCTTCAGTCAGGATTTTCACTCATGTATGCAACGAGCATCTCTCTGCAACCATGTGCATATATGCCAGGTGACCATATTATCTGCCATAGCCACAGAACTTTCTCGAGTTGATAAAGGCTCTGTTAGTAACTAGACCTGAACTAACCAGTCAAGTCAGGAGAATACTGACCCTGTGCAGAAGGTTCCCTTCCTGCTCTTCTTCTGCCACTAGCAAGTGAGCCTGGGTCCTGCTTGTTTGAGTGTATGTTACTCTCAACCAGCAAACCATTCTTAGCTACCAGGCCTCCATGAAACAACAAACACACCGGGAAAGATCCCCTGCTCAGCATCACTGTTTGCCCTGGGTTTGGGTAGCCTGATCTGGTGGCTTTCTCGCGTGCTAGATTCCCGACCTACACCAACACTGTTACTTCTACCACTCCCTGTCCTTCGCCTCCACACCCATCCTGGACCCCTGAAGACCTACCTTCTCTGCAGAACATTTCCCTGCCTCTAAGAATCCACCTTGCCATAGTCTAAACCACTGATCACCTCGATTACACCACAGGCCAGGGGCCACACCTCTCCTAAAGTCTACCCTTTTGAACACTAGCCCCAAATGCAGTGGTATTTGGAAGTGGGACACTGGGAAGACAATACATACTTAAAGTAGAGCCCTTCTGATGAAATGTACCCTTAGAGACAGGATGGAGGAGAGCCATTATACTTTCCCTCTCTGCCATGTCAAGATACGGCAAGAAGGTCATCTATAACCCTGAATGCAGGCCCTTCCTAACACTGAACCTGCCAGTGCCTTCATCTTGGCCTTCTCAGTCTGCAAACTAAGAAGTGAGTGTTGGTCACTTAAGTCACTCAGTATCTAGCAGCCCAAACTAACAACCATCACACTTTTCTGTGCAGAGGTGATCCCTCCATTCGTCAACTAGATTCTGTGCCGGATAGTTTCCTATCAACTTGACACAAGCTAAAGTCATCTAAGAACCTCAATTAAGAAGATGGAGATTATGGAAAGGCCTGTGAGGCATTTTCTTCATTAGTGGTTGATGGGAGGAGGGGGACGGACAGACCATTGTGGGTAGTCCTGTATTCTGTGGTGGAGTGGGGTGGGCTAAACAGGCTCTGGGGAGCAAGTCATTAAGCAGCACCCCTCCATGGCCTCTGCATCAACTCCTGCCTCCAGATCCTGCCCTGTTTGAGTTTCTGTCCTGACTTTCTTTGATGATGAACAGTGATATGTAAGTATAAGCCAAATAAACTCTTTCCTCTTCAACTTGCTTTTGGTAATAACCCTAACTAAACAGATCCCTTACCTCAACTCTATACTTTATCACTGCTTAAGCTAGCCCAGCACTTCAACAACAGATGAAAGGTTCATATGGATGGGACCAATGGAACAGGCTAGCCCAAACCTGGGACAAACTCTCTGAGTCCTAATCAGATTGAAAGTCTCATGCCGCCAGTCACATATGAAGTCCCATAGAGATGCCATACTGAGGAAGAACACATCGTTGGTACCTGCACATAGACACTGTGCCCACACTTTACCTGATGCCTCACTTTAGGGCGAGAAGGTAACAATGAGATCATTTGAGTTCATGAGGAAAGAGCATCTCACATATCACCCCATTCTAGCCAAAATCAACTTCCTAACTTTCTCTGTGTACCGACAGAACCAATGAACAACTAAGACTATGGTGGCATTTTAGATGCTTCATTCAACTACCATGAGAAGAACTCGTGTTCATTCCCATGTATTTATCTTACATTTATTTAGAACGCACTGATAGATGCGTTCAACCACAGGAAGTTGTTTGACCCTAGAAGTCAAAATGGAGAGACAGCAAAGAAAGTTCTCATGCCTGGAAACAAATGCCGAGGCTTTTGTCTATAAGAAACTACTTTTAACACTTAATGTTTTAGACTTTCTATTAGTATAACAGGGCTTGTCTCTTACACACAGAATTTCAAAGCCTACCATTATTTCTCTGAAATAAAAATATCACCATCTCAGTAACCAGGGACGTTTGTTTCCTATCCCTGCTTGTGTTCTTAGTGGTAGCAAACGCACGGGCTAGGTACGATAAGGCAAGACTGTGACAGCCAACAGCACTGCATTAACCTAGAGGTCAAGGGAAGAGTCCTAATTGCAGACATATACTAACAAGCTTTAAGTCCTGTGAGAGGGCTGGTGAGAGATCTCAGCAAGTAAGACTATTACTGCATAAGAACGAGGACCCGAGTTCAAATTCCCCACACACTAAAAAGCTGGATGTGGCCATACACATACCTGTACCCCAAGCACTGTGGGTTGTGGTGGAAGGAGGAGCAAGTCTGCGGCTGGGGCTCACTGGCTACCAGGCTAGTTCCAAGTTCAGTAAGAGGCTCTACTTCAAGGGACTACAGTGGAGAGTGACAGAGTAGGATTTCTGGTGTCAGCCTCGGCCTCCATACCCATATATTTACACTCCCTGTCCCTTTCCCTCTCCCCCTCTTCTCTCTCTCCTTATCTGCTGCTTTATCTGTCAAGATCTCTCTGTTGCTCTCCCTCACCCTCCTCTTCCACCCCTCCAATGCTAACTGTTGAAAACTCCTCCCTGGGCTATTACTGCAGTGACACACTTCAGAGACACGGCTGGGTATGAATTTATGGAGGACGATCAAATGAATCATCCACACATAAAAAACAATTTATCTCAATTTAAAAAGTTATGTTTATTCACATGATGCTAGCAAGAGCACACAGACCAAGTGTTTGACAATTACTCTGAAAGGCCTATAAATAGGCCAATTTTGAAATTAGTCAGCTATGCACTCTGCTCTCCACAAAGCACATGTGTGCAACATGTTCCAGACAGTACACACAAACTGCTTAGTTTCTAGGAGAAATAAACTAGAGGGAAAAAAAAAACAACAGTCTCATTAGAGTCACAGATCTCAGCCATTAAGTGTAAAACAGGAAGTGCACAAGGAATTGTAATTTAAGGGCAAACAAGTGTTCTCTGAGCACATCTAAGGGGAAGTGCAAAGCCAAGTGTGGTTTTTATTTTATCACAAGGTGTACGAAGCTGCACATGGACCAGAGAACAAACCACATCCACTGGGCACTCTTGTCCACTGTGTGTCATAGGTAGTTCGTCTAAGGAACAGCTCTGGGGCTCGCACTCCCAGCTGCAGAGGGAAGGGGCACCTGTAGCCTGAAAGAAGCAAGGCTAACCTCAGGAAATCAGCACCAAACATCTCCCTCCCTTCCTCACCAGAGGGGTGATTTAGGGCCTGAACTCCTCCCCCATCTGCCACCCACACACCTCCCCAGAGATACCTTCAGGAAGCCTCAGCTCCAAAACTGCCTGGAGTAGGGAAGAGAGGAAGGACACAAGCAGTTCCCAGGGGACTCCCAAGTCAATTCCCTGGGATGCTTTCAAGTATTTAAAGGGTAAATGGGGTTTTATGAAATAAAATGATCAGAGGATTTTTTATGTGAGTTGGCCCAACGAACTTACCAAAAGATACAATCAGTTCAAATCTACCAGACACCTTCTAAGAGTCTTGAAACATCTAGCACCCCAAAGCGCTCTTAATGCCTTTTTAAAAACTGAGAGACATTACCGTTTAAATAGTTACTCTAGCTAGCTAACACATCAATTTCCACTGACCAAACTTAAAGCTTAAAAAAAGAAAATACAGATCTTTAGAGTTCATGGAAGGCCCTGGAAAGACAATGTTTCTAGGCAGTAAGAATATGGTATTCCTTTGACTCCCTGACGTACACACACACACACACACACACACACACACACACACACACACACACACTGCATTACTGCATTAAAAATAGTAAGAGGGCGGGAGGGAGGATGACTGGAGGGAGGAAGGCCGGCAGTCAGGCAAGACTACCATGGATGGGTACCAGCACACTTTCTGTAGTTAGTATAATCAAGGTCTGTGATACTGGTGATTATGGAGTGTCTCTGCTTTGGTAAAACTGAGTCAATTATAGTCCTACATCATGAGTTCACAAGAAGTCTAAAAACTGATACATAACAAGCTAAGATTTAGCATACACATAGACACCCAAGTATTAGGGAGCATTTTTCTAGTGTGAGTCTAGGCAGCAAACTACCATCATTAGCTGTGTGGTCTCAGGAAGGCTGCTTGAACATCAAAGTATTAGCTTATTCACGCTCTCCCTATCCCCTCAAAAATGGAGATTGAATCAGATGACTTCCTGATTTCTGTGGCTTTTGTAATCATTGTTTTACAATGTCAAATTCTTTTAACACTCTAGATTTCATCTTTTTGTATGCCAATGATCAGAGCCAAGATTTACTTGATATGATTGTGTAGTCAAAAGCATGATCATTAATTAAGACATTGCATCTGTGAGAGAGATACCCAACTCTTAGTACCATCGTAATGATGAGCCTTGACACAATGTGGTTTCCAAAAGCACACTACGGTACCAAGAGAATGGTCACCCACACTGGAGGAACCAATAGATTTCCATGCTCCCATACTGCTATTACAGTATGCCCAGGTCAGACTGTAATGCCAGGATGCAGCTTGCTGGTTAAGTAGGATAATTTCATTTATGGCATGGTCCTTTAAAAGGAGTACTCTCTGTGTTTCCTATACAGAAATCTATCTTTCCCAATCACTCTTACCACCGAAGTTGAAAAGTGTCTGCTATTTCTCCTGTTTTGGCAGACCTAAAACAAAATTATCTCAGTTTTATCATTCTCCATGTGTGTACATGCACAGGTATATGTGAAGGCCAGAGGTTGATAACAGGTGTCTTACATAATCACTATCTACCTTATTTATATTTAGAGACAGTTTCCCCCTGGGCCTGGAACTTATCAACTGAGTGAGACTGGCTGTCCAGTGAGCTCCCATGATCCTCCTTTCTCTGTCTGCCCAGCACTGGGATTACAGGCACACACTGGTGCATGGAGCTTTTGTCTGTGTAGGTATCACATCCAGGCCATCACGCTTGCACAACAAGAACTTTATCCAACTGAACCAAGTTCCTCTTTTAAAAAGAAATTTATGCATATCGTGTGTGTGTGTGTGTGTGTGTGTGTGTGTGTGTGTGTCTGTGTCTGTGTCTGTGTGTCTGTGTACCACATGTGTCATGGTGGCCATGGAGGCCAGAAGAAGTGATTAGATTCTCTGGAGCTGGAATTAAGATGGTTGTGAGTCACCCAACATAGATTCTGGGAACTAAACTTGAACCCATCTGAAGAGCAGTAAGCACCATTAGCCACTGAGCCATCTCTCAAGCTCCATTATTTCTAATTCATTAATGACTTGGCTTTTCTAAGAAAAGTCTGGTCATACATGTCCTTAGCACATCAGAAATTTACAAATGGTTATTTGAGAAAATAAACCAGTGACGGTCTGTACCACCACATGGAAGTGTGCCTATAATCCTGTGCTATAAACTCCTAACAGCATGAACTCACAAAATTTATTACTACTATAAATATGTACAGTAAAATGTATAAAAGACAGTACAAATGACAATTAACTTTAATGGTAGGAAGTACACACTACATGCCGTAACTGAAAAAGCACAGCCACTCTGTTTTTCTCTATTAAATCCCCAACCTCTAATGAAATACCGAATTTAAGCAACCATCATCAACAGATGCTAATGACACTAGGAGAAAGGTCGTCCGGGAAATACACAATGAAGGATCAAGCTGCCAACACAGAAACCCAATGATCAATGTTCACACTGCCATGAGTGACAGTGAGACATCGTCTTGGAATGATGCAAGATGAAGCAAATGTCACTATCAACAAATTATCCCTGCCCAAAGAACTGACCACCAATCCAAGGGAGCAGTGGTGCTACATTCTAGTTTACTGGCCCACAGGAACTAGTGGAACAAGTTTTCAAAGCAAACTGCAGTCCAGTCCAGGAAGTGGGCCATTCTATTAGACAAGTGGCCTGGTTTCCTCAACATACCAGCAGCACAAGGAAGAAGGTACTGCAGAAGAACAGCTGTGCTGGGTTTAAAAGCCTTGAGAGGAAGAACTACCACATGCAGCCTGTGCACATTTTAAAGACTTGGCTTCAAAGAAAGTAGGTAGAATAGCGCTGCTGTCACACTACTTAGAAATGAGGCCAATGTTAAGACCTAGACAAATTCAACAGATTTCCGGGCTTGCCCACATCTTGCCCGAGTTTTCAGTTGACAGCACCCTCAGTCACCCATCATGCAAAGGGCAGGGCCTAGCATCAGAAATAAACAAGGATGGTATGCTCTGCCCAGCTCTCCCAGCTCTTAGGGGAAGCCTCTAAGGTCAAAAGAACATGGGGAAGTCCTGGGAATACCCCAAGAGGAAACTTGCAGATCTTCCCCACCCAGAAACTTTTGCAAGTAAGTCTGTAGCAGCCCAGGGTTTTGTCTGAAACTTACTCCTGGACAAAGCAGAAAGTCAGTGCTCAGAGCACAGGACTCAGAAGTGAGTCCTGAAGTGAACATTTGCAGGACTGTAGTAGCATTCTACCTTCACAGGACGTTGAGAGAACAGAAGACACGTGATGCCAAAAAGCCACTTAGACTTTTCCATCTTAAACCAGGCTCCACTCTAGCATCTCTCCTTCTGGGATTAGGGTAGAATCTGATGTTTGTCTTTTTTCATCAACTTCGCAGTCCAGCACCACACCCACTAACTAATCTCTTCTAAGAAAAACAATGGCAGACTCCCTGCAGTTCAAACAAGGTACCTCAGAGGAAAACATTTTAAATGAAAATTGTTACTTTTTTCTTCTTTTTAAAGTGGGGTAGTCTCAAAAGAAATGCAGGGTTTCAGTTGTGACTTTGAACTAGTAAACTAGATTATATGGTAAAATGTTAAAAGATGGAAGGCACACTACCTTTGAAAAGCTAGGAATTTAGAAACATGTGGAACTAGTGAAGAGCATCTTGCAGAAACCAAGGGTAAAATCTAGGTGTAACGTGTGCCCTTACTCCAAACAGTTCCCTGATACACAACAGTCACGGCTCATCAGTGCTTGCCCCAGAGAAACACGTGACTAGCCCTTACCAAGCCACTGGTGGTTGAAAATACTGTCCACAACTTAGACTACTTGTGATACATAAGGAATCCTTTTGCAATACAGGATATGAAATCTTCTAATAGGAATGTTGCATAGACAGAAAAAACTGTTCAAATATGCAATTGGCACAAAGAGGATAAAATACATCAATATCTAACGCAATTATATAATCATCCTTAAAAATGTATGATGCCTAATTAAATTCCATCCAGTAATAGTCATAAATAGCCTCAGGATACTTCATATAAAAATGTATTTCTGGTAAACACCACATTTAAAACACAGCTCAAAGATGCAAGCTCTGCCTAATGGCATAATTATGTGCTTTTACTCTGGTGCCACCCGATGCTATGCCTAAGAAAATTACCTCACAAAAGGACCACTTTAAGATGCCATAATCTCCATATGGTAACCAAACTGAAAATTCAGGACAAACACTTTTCTTCAGGCTACAACTTCAGATTTATCTGCAAGCCTATTTCCCTATTGTAAGTCCAGCCCTCTCTGAAGTAAAGATGTGCGAGCTTGAAACATGGGGCCAGAATTGCCCAGTGGCATGGCAAAGAGGCAGCAGTAGAAGGGCAAATCTTGGCTTTACCACCCTCAACAAACTTTTCAGTCTCTCTGCACTCCAGAACCCTCCTTAGCCAAGCACTAACCGTGCAACCCCCCTCATGGACTACCTTAGAAGATCACAAAAGAAACATTAGCAGAGCCATACGTTGGGACCACAACTACTATTTTTATTAATGCCAATGTATTGATGTACATGTACTAAGGTACATGCCAAGGATGTTTCTCCCATTAGCACAGAGTACATCCTTCTGAGAAAGACCAAGAATGTTCCTTAAAAGCATATGAGTCAAGGTGGTGGAGGAACACACCTTTAATCCCAGCACTCTGGAAGCACAGGTAGGTAGGCAAATCCCTGAGTTCAAAGCCAACCTGGTCTACAGAGTGAGTTTCAGGACAGCCAGAGCTATACAAGCCCTGCCTCGAAAAGAGACAAAAACCAACCAAACAAAATGGTATATGAACTATGAAACAATGAATGAACCTCAAGAACTTTATGTATCTGAGCAAAGCCAACCCAATAGTCTATACTGTATAACTCCATTTTTCCAAAATTTCTAGGGGAAAAAACAAACTCTGGAGATGAAAGTGAGCTGTGGTTGCATAAGGCTGAGGGTGGGAATGGGAACTGACTTGGAAATCTAAAACTGAACTGGGATGATGGCCCCTGAGCCTACAAATTAAAACAATGAACTGCATGTCAATACTAGGTGAATTCCATGAAATGTAAATTATACTTCAACAAATCATACTGTAGACACACAGAATACAACAAAGGTGAGCTGTAAAAAATGACACATTTCCAAAGTGTTCACATGAAACTTCACATCCATCTGTCATCATCATTCAGATACAGACAGAGTGGAGCAAAAATGAGATGAAAAGGCAGGGATTCAGTTGGATTCTAACACCAACTCTCAGACTCTCCCAGGGCAACCTCTCAACTTCTCTAAATCTTGGCTTCCTTATCTGTGATACAAGATAATTTTAGAGGCTACAGTGCATTATAAAGATAATTCTCACCTAGTCTTTCTTTTCCAGTAAATGGTATCATCGTTCACCTAGTGACTTGGGTCACATAATTAGATCTTGCTCTGATTCTTTCACTAGCCAATATAAATTCAAATCATTAGCAACCATCCAGCCACCTCTCACCAAGTCTATACATTCACTAGAGCATGTCCTAGGATGCAGTTAAGAGTCTACTTCCATTGACCTTCCTGTGTCTATGTTGGATCCTCAGAGGCCACTACTCCCCACATCCAGAAAGATAGGCAGAAAATGCATGGCCATCTCTTCCACTCCTGCTCAGGACTTTTCCATCGCCTTCTGTATCAGTCAGGTTCCTCACCATGAGACCTTATCTCAAACCCTTCCTCTTGCCTGCCCACCTGGCTCCATCCACATTCGCCTTCTTGTGATTCCTTCTACAGCAAGATCCCATAAACCTCACATCCTTTACTCTACCCAGACAAACTGGAATGTGTTACATACTTGTTCCCTTTGTTCAAAACCCAAAACAGAACCCTCACCCTATTAAAAGCATCACTTCCTCTCTAGCAGGTTGCAGGCTCTCTAACGGACTTGTTTCCTTGGCAGCACAGCCGTAAGAACTATCTCATCTGTGTATTTATTCACTGTCTATCAGTCATTAGCACACTAACACCAAACAAGTGGGACTTTGGTCTGTTCTATCCCCAGACCCTAGAGTCTGCAATTTGGACTGCCACACACCAGCATTCCTTAATAAATAAATTTCATGAAGCATTTAGGATTAGGTCTACTATACAGGACACTACCATAAACTGTTAGTAGTTGGTAGTAATTATATTGCCAGTATTTGCATTTGTTGCTATTACTGTATTTTACAGATAAGAATACAGGACCCTTAACAGACCATGTCAAATTTTAGACTATGATGTTCCCACTTCCAGGAGCACAGAATAGCTGAACTAGGCCATCACAGCAGGACCTACAGGAAGTGCAATGCATCTTCCTCACCATTCTAGTCCTGCCTCCTTACACCATCTCCTGAGGAATGACCTATGCTCTGAGACCCTGGGGCATACTCTAAAGCAGTAGCTGACAGTCACAGGGTACATCATCGGGTATAAAGACAAGAAGGTAACAGTGGGCAGTGGGGAGCTGGAATGATCTCCACTTACAAGAGGAAACTGAACATCCCATCTCAAACCATGCACTAATTTATGGCGAGCCTGGCTGTAGGTTTCTCTCTTTCAAGCACACTATATTACTCTGTAAAACAACAGAAAAAAGAGAAAGAAAGAAAGAAGGAGAGGGGGGAGAGAAAAGGAAATAAAGAATGAACTTTTGTCACACTTATGACCACAGTTGTCACAGTTTACCAATTTCAAGTGACGTCATTTTTTTTAGGAGAAGAACACTATACACTACATAGAGATGTCCACAATGACATCCTTAACTTTGTCCAGGACACAAGACTTTTCCTACCTCTACCTTGAATGCTCATAAATGACTTGTGCTCACTTAGACTGTGGGGTTTTATGCTATGAGTATACAAGTCTTATAAACTCATTAGTATCCATCAGGCTGAGACACCTTTAAACCTGATGTTTCACTTCCACTCGCAGAGGGTGCACGCTTACAAATATCAATGTCAGGGTTCCACAGCCCTCTCTTACATACCTCAGTATGGGAAAATGGCAAAACCTGAGTCCAAGAATAGAAGACAACATGGAATTCCTAGTAACACAACCAGGTTATCTTTAAAACTCTCCAGGGAACATGATGAGACAACATGCCATGATGAGTCCTGCCCTCTGCGAGCCTCCCTGTGCCAGCCTGTGACATGCCGACTTACTAAAACCCCAGTTAAAAGGCTGCAGGTGAGATGCAGGTTCCGGTCCCTAGCCCATTTCAATGGGGCTTTTCACTACTGAGGGGCAGAAGGTCTTGGCAGATCAGGAGATGAGCCTTCCTTAGCTAAGTGGCTGGCAAATCATTACTAATTCTGTAGGCTGCCCTTGCACTCTGCTCACAGCTCCCTTTGCTGGGCTGTGGCTTCTGCATAGACAGACGGGATTTCCACTTACTTCTGAGTTTTTGCTATGTTCTGTGAGTCACATACATGAAATAATTTCTAAGGCCAATGCATTGACAGTTTCCTGTTTTTTTTTTCTAGAAGTTTTACGGAAACACCTAAATATCTACCAACAGACTAAGGGTTTTGGACAAGTGTGGTATATACTTACAATAGAATACAATTTGGCCTTACAAGGATGGAAATTCTACAGTATACTACAACCTTAATGAACCTTGTAGGTGTCGTGCTGAGTGAAGACAGGCAGTTGCAGAGAGGCCAATGCTGCATGGTGGCATTTGTATGAAGTCTCTAACAATCGAGTTCACAGACTCAAAGGGAAGAAAGAATGTTGGTTGAAAGAGGTCGAGGAGGAGGGAAATGGGGACTTTCCAGTCAACAGCCTTGAAGTTTCAGTCAAGCAATCGTCTCTAGATAGCAGCTGTTCAGGGCCACACCTGTGGTCAGCAATGACGTACATGACTCAGGTATCCTCTGGTCCCTGCTTCCCTGGATCTAAATTACAGGCTCACACTGCCCCTGGCTTTTTACATGAGTGCTGGGGATCTGAACTCACACTTGTGCAGGAAGTGTGTCACCACCCGAGCCTTCTCTTGTGCTCTATAATGAAAACGTTTTAAGTGTATTTTAAAAGGCCATCAAACTGTAACCTGTATTCTATCTTGTTACAGAGAAGACTTAATGATTCACTCTTAAGAAGCTTACAGAGACTCGGCAAATTCCCTAACTAAAGCTTTCTGTGTCTCATGACCAGCAAGGGCTTAATCACCAGCTGCCCAAGGCGGGTGGATGGAGGAGTTCCTCCTTAATCCCCGCAGGATGCTCTGCCAGCACTCTAACACCTATGGGTATGGAGTGAATATTACTGTCACCAACACCAACTCACAGCTCCCTCATGACCTCACAAGTTTGTCACACACACACACACACACACACACACACATACACACACACACACACCACCACCACCACCACCACCACTACAGAGGGCAGATCAACTACAGGCCCAGCTTTGCACCTTGACATACTCCATAGAGCTGCCCCGTGTTCCTCTGATGTCAATACAGCCCTCCTGAACCTATCCCCTCTTCCTTCCTCTATACCAACTGCATCTGGGAATACTTTCAGCCAGTCTCTCATTTTTTTCCCACAAGCTCCTCTAGCTATCTCTTCATCTGTACTAGGATTTCCAGAAATGGGGGAGAAAATACAGCTGTAGTGGTCTGATCTCTGTGTAACACCAGTATTCATTTCTCAGAATCTCTGTAGGTCAGGACACCATGTTACTACAACAACCAACTTCCAGGGCTGCTGGCCCCGAGGTTTACCTTCAATGAGGATGATGGAAATGTACTGTGACATGCCTCAGCCATTCCCGAATTTTGCACTAGAGACTATCCCAACATCCCACTCAAATTCTAGACAAAACATAGCAGTCTACCTGTTAGTTCAGCTAGCCCCAGTCAGCAGGCCCTAGGCAACTCATACTCCCAACTCTAGATGTCTGCCCTGCCACATCAGACTGTACATGATTAGAAATTTAATCCCCATCCTGTCCTATGGTTTCTATCATTCTTTCTAAAGCAGCATAAATCAAAAAGTGCTAACTTCCATTTACAGTTCTGCAAGTAACCGTCATTAAACAATGTGAGGGTCACTTTGTATGATTCTTAAAATGTCCCCCTTGCCTACCCTGATGCAAGGGCCCAGTTGGTCTTGGTAACTACAGTAAACTCAGTGCCTGGTCCCTGAGCACCTATACACAGCTTCCCCAGCAACCTCAGAAGCAGTTCCCATCAGTTTACCATGTCTAAATGGTAACCCAAGCCAGCTTCCCAAATAATTGTATTTCCTGCATGGCTGAGGCACAGAATCCATGATGCTAGGTGGATAAAAGCAAGCATCCATCCCTTTAAGTGCATTCTCGAGTACTTGGGGTGAGGAAAAGTTCAGATGGAAAAGACCCAGCACTTCTTCACAGGAAGGAAAGGAGAAAATAATAGATTGCTTCAAGCAGGAAAAGCAAAAGACAGGCAAAGATTAGACAAGGGATGACGCATCATGCCAAAGTTAGGCACAGCTACTGATGCACACATAGACCTTCACTCCAGCTCAGTGAGGAGTCAGTGAGCCCAAAGCTGGTCAATTTCTCCCCAGCACGTTTTCTAGACTCATATTTCTAGAAAAATGGATTTCCACAAATGTCTGAAAATCCAGATGTCACTGAACCAAGCTCCCAAGTCCAGTTTCTGAAAACACTGAATTCTAAAAGGATGGATGGGGCATTTAGACACTACCACTACCGCGATAACTAAGCCACTGTGCCCCACTTTCAGCAAGAAGAGAAGTCCTCTGCCCTCGAAAATCACAGAGAAAACAAGTAAGGACACTGACTACCTTCACTTGCAGCACTCTAAAGAAAGGTCAGAGCAAGTTCAGCTGAGTGTGGTGGTGC
This sequence comes from Mesocricetus auratus, assembly GCF_017639785.1. Taxonomy (NCBI): domain Eukaryota; kingdom Metazoa; phylum Chordata; class Mammalia; order Rodentia; family Cricetidae; genus Mesocricetus; species Mesocricetus auratus. Next base: position 21,755,294 of record NW_024429196.1, on the reverse strand, counting down.
ACGCCTTTAATCCCAGCACTCGGGAGGCAGAGGCAGGCGGATCTCTGTGAGTTCAAGGCCAGGCTGGACCGACAGCCTCCAAAACAATACAGAAAAACCTTGTCTCGTAAAACCAAAAAAAAAAAAAAAAGAAAGAAAAAAGAAAAAAAAGTTCAGCTGAGTGGTAGCCCCTGGTTTCCTACATCACTTCTCTGAGCTTGTCACTCAAACACAAAACAAGTCTTTAAGCCACTTGGAGAATGGACTCTGCAGCCCTGATACTGGATGCTCCAACATCTGGCTCTTGTCTTACATGGCAACAGAACAGAACTTCCAAACTCTGACCTGAGCTCCAAGTTGGCTGTTGTTCTCACGCCATCCAAAGCCCGACAGAGGGATGGAAAATAAGAGCTGGGCATGCTGCTACTTTCTCCTGGACTTTCTTCAGAGTCTATTATGCACTGAAGTGCCAGGACCAGGAAAACCACACAGATCACGACAGGGGCTGAATATTCTACCCTCTATCTAGGGGTCACTACAACCCTTCAACTACTCCAAGTGTGCATGCAGATTAAGGAACCCCAAAGTACAGATGCAAACTCCAAATGGAAGGAAAGCAACAAAACCCTGTACCTGACAGCACACAGTCACCACTTCCTCCTTATGATGTCCCCTACTTTCAAACACTATTGCATCATCTCCTCAGCACCCTGCTTCTAAAGGGCTATCTCAAGGGCTTCTTTCTACTTTGCCTGTTAAAGAATTCAAAGACCAAAATTTTTACAAGGGGAAAATAAAAGTAATGACAAACATTTCCACTGGCCAAATACGTAGCTGAATGGCTTTTTTTAAACAGTCAACACTCCTCACTGCACAATGGAAACTTATTTTACTTTCTTAACTCAAACTCTGTTGAAGCATGCGTAGATGCATCAGAGAAACTACTGCTCTTCTTTCTACAAAGCAGCTCTTTCCATCATGCATTTCTCGTGAATCTCAGAATGTTTTTAAAGTAAGAACAAGATTTATTTGCTTTTTAAACAGTCAGTCCCAAGATACTCCTGAAATTCAAGGAATATATATATATATATAATGTATATGCGTATATGTGTGTGCACATACATATTATTTCCCTTCATCGTCCCTCTCCCTTCTGAATAAGTAGTTATTGGCAAGACTATGTGAAAATATATTCCCAAACAAGTTGTTGGCCTAATTCTCTGTGAAAGTGGCAAAGGAATATTACAAAGTTATCATTATTAAATGTCATACTTTAGACAAATGTAAAGGTTAGGGTTAGTAATATATTCATTTAGTCTCTACTCACATAAACACACACCCCTACCAGGAAAGAAGCAAACATGCCTTCATCCTCAGGGTATGTTTGAGTGATGGTCACATGACTGGCCTTTTTTTCTTTTTTTGAAATTTTCACAAATGTATGTTACATAATTGGAAGTATAAAGCCTGAAACTACAAACACTAAGGAATCTTCTCTAGACTGGCACCTCTGACAGGATTTAAAGCAACTTTAACAGCTAGCATTTCCAAATGATAGAAAAAGACACCGGCCTACCTGTTAGCAAGAAAGCTCAAATTCAGAATGTCAAGTCTAACATGCCTCTTTCTGCTCTCATGTTAGTCCCTTCAGTGTCACACCCATTCTAATCAAGTAACTTCGTTAGCAGTCCTGGACAAAAATTTTTCTGAGGAGGGACTGGTATGGTTGGTGTCTGAACTTCATCCTCTCAACAGGAGCCCTCTAAATTTCAAAGAGAGCTGGGATGCTCCACTTCCCGCACACATGTCAAAACTTGGCTCTAATGCATCAGAATACCTACCCAGCCATCCAGAAATGTTTCAGAAGGCAATCACGGAACCCAACCAAAATATAGGGATTTCTTGTGCGTAGACATCACCCAACCTCCTGGGGACTCAAAGAGGCAAGCAGAGTCCAACACAGAAAAGTTACTTGCAAAAGGAAGCAGTGTCACCACCACCTTTCTAAGCAGCGCGACCCCGCCTTTGTCTGAGGGCAGGGGCTGGCGTCCGGCCGCTGACCCCATCCTGCCGCCGGGGCAGGCAAGGCTGGCTGGCATCTGGCCGCGGGTAGCGCAGCCTTTGCAGCCAGGGTCTCGGGGTCTGGGTCTGCAGGGCCGGCCGAGGATACAACAATGAGCCGAGCAGCAGCTCGGAATCACCCCCTCTCCAGGGGCCCCTCCGCCCCAGCGCCCCTCCATCGGGGCCGCCGCCCGGGCCCTGCACCCTCGACCTTCCCGGGCAGCGCCGGGCCACCCGGCTCCCCGCCGCCCGCTTGCGCCCGAGGGACCGCGAATCCACCTCGCGCTGCTTGCCAACCACAGGGTCCCCCGGGCCGGGGTCAGGCAGGCGTCGCTGTGTCCCCGCGGGCGGCCGCCTCGCAAGCTCCTCGTCTTTGTGTGCGAAGTAAGTGTGGGGCCAGCCTACCTCGCACAAAGGCGCGCTGCTCCCCGGCGCGCTCCGCCGCTTGCCGTGGCAGCCGGCACCTTGGCCGCCGAGGTGGCGAGAGGGCGGTTCCGACGGCGGTTGCAATGCCGACTCCGAAGCCAGTCCGGCTCTGGGCGGCTCTCACACCCCGCGGCCCCGCGCGTCAGAATTAAGTGGCGGGGCGGGCCGGGGGTGGGGCGGGGCCCGCTGAGTCAACGCTAGACCACGCCCCACGCTCCAGGCCACGCCCCAGTGTCCGACCACTCCTCCACCCCCGCCGCGCATTCAGCTCTGGTTGGCCCTAATGGATGGAGATGAGTGCTCTGGATACTGGGTCAGATGGCAGGGGCCTCTGCTGTGTTGCTTTACTTTGGTTAGCTTGGGGACCCAGGAAAGAAGAACAGGAAGGTAGAGGGAAAAACTGTCACCTGTCTAATGGAAGGTGACAGATGCAAGTTCACTGAGTCCACAATGTAAAATTCATTATGTACCTGCTTGTGTATGTTCTCTCTCATCTTTCTGTCTCTGCCTTCCTATATGTGTGTCTTTTTTGTCTGTCTCTGTGTGTGTGTGTGTCTCTCTGTCTCTGTCCCTATGTTTGTGTTTCTGTCTCTGGATGTCTTTTCTGTTTCTGTGTGTCTCTTAAGTCTTTCTATGTGTCTCTGTCACTGTGTCTCTCTGTGTCTCTCTGCCTTTGTCTCTGTGTTCTCTCTGTCTTTCTCTGTCTCTCTTCTGTCTGTCTCTGTCTCTGTCTCTGTCTCTGTGTCTTTCTCTCTCTCCATACAGTTGAATTCCTGCCAAATATTTTTGGAAGAACACTCAAAAGGAATTTGTTATAATCACACAAACTCGCAACCAACTGAAGGCTCAGAACCCATGTCCCAGGATTTTTCTCCCCATTCTCACGAAAGGGCAGTTGGAGACTTAAATCAAGGGAGGGCTGTTTCTCTTCTCTAAATTCTAATGTTCATTCTCTGGCTCTCTTACATAGAGTTGTCCCTGGTCAATCTGAAGGCTCTAAGATTACCATGTACCTGAATCACAGCAGATACAAAAGCAGGACCTGTCTCAGGGTGAATACGAGGCCTACAGGCTGATGGTTTTATACCAAGTAAGCTTTTTAATTTTCTTGGCAGCAGATGATGACTAAGGATTTATTTATTAGGAAACTTTTCTGACTCAAAGAGCTTAAGTCATGTTCACAAAAAAAATGCTCTCAATGGATTTCAATGAGCAAATTACTTATTCCAAAGGTATCTGTCCTACACAGTGCCCTCAGCCAGCTCCTGGCCACCTTCCCTACCCAGAAGCCTGCTAAGCAATAGACTCATTCACCCTAGGATTTACATTACTTCACATTAGCCTGAAATATGGCATGTAATGATGATAACTTGCCACTTCCACACAGAGTTAAACCAACACCTTGTTTTGGAATATGTATGTATGTATGTGATGATATGTATGTGTGCATGTGATATGTATGTATGCATGTGATATGTATGTATGCATGTGATGTTTAGAGCCTTCCCAGGCTAAGCATCATTCTGCTTGCCCTTCACCTGTCACCTGCTGTCATTCCTCCTCACCCCTGCCCGCATGGTGTTCTGTCTCTCCAAAATGGCTCTCTAGTCACCACCAGAACTTGGGATCCAGCCAAGAGTCCTACTCCTCCCCACACTGGTGTCAACTCTGAAGTTCTCACTCAGATGGCCAGCTATCCTTGTCCCCATCACCTGCAGTGCCGCACCTGCCTCTGGGCTCTGCTGCCACAGTGTGGTAGGGGTGTCTAACCAGTCCTAGCCGCCGCTGTCACAGTGTCCCAGCTGCTTTCTGGATGAACTTTTTAGTACAAACTGCTCAGTTTCTGCAGCTGCTAAAATCTCTATTGTTTAAGCTACTTTCCATGCCACTTAGAAAAAATACCTGATAGAAACAAGGAAAGGAGGGATTACTTTGGCTCGCAAGTTTGAGTCCTTCCTGGTGATTGGTGCATCTGATGGTAACTCCTTACATCATTACCAGGAGCAGTTACTTTTTCTCCTCCCCTGAGACAGGGTTTCTCTCTGGAGCTTAGGAGCCCATCCTGGAATCACTCTGTAGACCAAGTTGACCTCAAATTCTGGGATTAAAGGCATGTGCCACCACCGCTGGTGCCAGTTATCATTTTTAAAACCCACCACTAGGAATGACAAGCAAGAACACCTCAAGATTCCATACCCTCCCCAATACCACCACTGGCTGTGGGCCACACACAGCAAGCATGAACCTGCAAGGGACACTATAGACTCAATGTCTAATGTGTAACAGGTTCCCAGTTCCTGCGATGAGGTGAAGTTCAAGCTGCTTATAGCTGTGTTGCAAAGGACAGCATCCTTCCCTGAGACCTGGACCATGCCTGGATGCTCTTCCTACATCCCCTAAGCACACAGGACTCTGCTCAGCCACTGAGCCACACTTGCTGTGTGACTCTGCTCTGTGACTGTCGCCACTAGACAGCAGAGTGGGTTGGTCACTTCATATGTTCTACTACATGCTTCTGCCTCTGCCTGGTATACCTCTACCCATTTCTGAGGAACCCTCACAACCTGCTCTAATTCAATGGCTTTTATTCTTCCCATCTGTATTGAGCACAGCATCAGAATTACCACACTGCATTGCTAATAGGCATTCCCTAAGCCCATTTTGTGCTTGACAGATATGTGTGTGTGTGTGTGTGTGTGTGTGTGTGTGTATACACACATCCTCGGGCTTAATTTAACATGTGCCATCTAGGAAGTGCTAGGGTCTATATTCTATACTCCCTATAACATACAAATTGAAATCCTGACCACTCCCACCCCAATAGAGCTGTTTGGCAATAAGCCCTGTAGGGGTGATTAAGTTAAGCTGGATCATAAAGTGACTATATACTAGTTACTTGTCCTGTTGCTGAAACAAAATACCTGAAAGAAGCAATTTTATAAATAACAGGTTTACTCTGACACATAGTTCAAGGGGCTATAAAACATCATTACAGGAAAGGCATGTGACAGGAGTGTCAGGTGGCTCACACTGTTCCAAACATGAAGAAGGAAAGAGAGGTGAACGCTGGTGCTCAACCTCTTTCTCCTTTTTATGTAGTTCCAGACCACAGCCTATGGAATAGTGCCACCCATGTTAGGGTGGGATTTCCCACTTCAGTTAACCTAGTCTTTATAATACCCTTGCAGATATACCCAGAGGCTGTGTCTGGTAATTCTAGGCCCTTTCAATCTGGCAATCAAATTAACCAGCACAATGACCTTATAGGAAGGAAAGTGACAAGCTACACACACACACACACACACACACACACACACACACACACACACACACACATACACACACAGAGGCAGCAGCTGTCTATAAACCAGAACAAGAAACCTTACTAGAAATCAACCTTCCTGGCATCTCGACCCTTACATTCCAGCCTCCAAAACTCATCAAAACAAAATAAAGGGTCTTATCCCAAGTGAGGTAACCCAGACCCAGAAAGACAAATATTGTATGTACTCATAAGTGGATACCAGACATAAAGCAAAAATATCCAGTCTGCAGTCCACAACCCCAGAGAAGCTAGAACCCTCTTCCAGAAACAGATGGAAGCTGATGCAGAAATCCACAACAAACCATTGGGCTGAGCTCCTGAGGCCATAATATGAACAAAGGAGTCAAGACCATGATGGGGAAACCCACAGAATCAGCTGACCCAAGCTAGTGAGAGATCACTGACTCAGGTCTGACAAATGGGGAACCTGCATAAGACCAAACTAGACTCACTTAATATAGGTGACAAGGGTGCTGTTGGGACAATATATGAGGCCATTGGCGGTGGGTCCAAGATCTAACTCTAACATACAAACTGACTTAGCAGAGCCATTCTACATGGAACGATACCTTGCTCAGCCTAGACACAGGAACGTGCGGGGTGGGGAGGTGTCTTGGTCTTGCCTTAAGCAGATTATGGGACAGACTTAGACTTCCTAGGGGAGGTCTTAGCCTCTCTGATAAACAGATGCGAGGTGGGGAGCGGGAGTGGAGGGAGCAGGAGGAGAGAAGGGAGGGGGAACTGGGATTGGAATGTAAAAACTAAATTAATAAAAAGGGGGAAAATGACAAAAAATAAAAGGTCTTTTTTTATCCCTTCCGAATTACTAGTCTTCAGTTGTCACAGACCACCTGGCAGTGGCAGTAGGAGGCTGCAGACTACAGTGATGGAGGCTCATGGGAGGTCCTTAGGTCACTGGGAGGGAGGCTGCCTTCACAGGAGAGTCTGTGAGTCTGATGTCTCTGACTTTCTATTGCAAGATGTGATCTGTTCCTCCCCCAAATACCCCAGGTTTTGATGACGTCTGGAATTAGCCCCAACAGAAATCAAACTGAGGCTATTTGATCCTGAATTTTTAGCTGCCAAACCATGAGGTACATAAATCTTTTTTTCTCATAAAATTAGCCTGTCTTAGATATTTCGTTCCGGTGATTCAAAACTGCCTAATGCACAACAGTGTGTAGTTTAGTGTGCGGTAGAATATCTAGAGCAAGGGATGGGTACTCTACAGGCCAGGAGTCTTGGAGGCTACTTTAGAATTCTACCCACACCATCATGAACATGGATAGACAGGTACAGAGGCAGACAGACATTCTCTAGTACAAAATTTCTAGAGCTTGAGTCAGCAAGGCGAGTCAGTGGGTAAAGGTGTCTGCTGCCAATCCTAAGAACCTGAATTTGAGCCCTGGAACCTACACGGCGGAAGGAAAGAAGTGGTCCCTGAAAGTTGCCGTTGTCCTTTGACCTCCACATGTACACTCTGGCAAAATAAATCAATAATGTAAAAAGTTTTAGAAGGAAGTCTTGGGGAAGTCTCCTGCGCAGACTTCAGCAGTGATTCAAGTAAGCCAGAAAGTCCAGTAGAGAGAATGCTTGAGCTGGTGATAACCAGTTGAGTATATTTCTAGCCAGTCACCCAGATTCCACAGTTAGGTATGCAGTAGTGCTCACTGAGCCCTGCTAACCTGAATACTGAAAACCGGGAAAAGAAAAACAAAGTTAAGAATATGTCACCCTGATTTTATAGCTTAAATAGCAGAATGACATGAATACACTATGTTCCACTTATTTTGACTGGGTGTTTGACGTAATTATTACATAACTGTAACCCAATATTCTATCACCCCGGGACTTCGTTCATTTATAGAATTCACTTGTGGATTATTTTGTGAAAAGTTCTACAGTTTGTCATGCAAAGGCAGTGCACACACACCTTCTAAAATGAATAATGCTCAGAAGACATTAATGGTTAGTCTTAACTGTTAATGTGATGAAATCTGGAATCACTATGGAAACAAATCTCTGGGTATGTTTGTGAGGGACTTTCTAGACTAGATTAATTGAGGTGTGAGGGTCCACCCTCCCCAGATGGTGGGTGTTACCATGAGGACCTAGACTGACCAAAGAGAAGAAAGCAAGCTAAGCAGCGACAAGCATTGCTCTCTGGCTCCTGACTGTGGGTGCAAGAGCTGCCCCCAAGTTCTTGCTGCATGCCTTCCCCACGATGACAAATGGTACACTTGAACTGTGAGCCTAACTAAACCCTTCCTGACTTAGGTTGCTTTTGTCAGGAGGTCTGTTAGAACTGAAGACAAGTACTTCAGAAGGGATAAAAATGATATGCATACATTGACTTATAGCCTATACACCTGATATGATAGCCTGTTACATTAAACAATCTCTTTTGTGAGCAAAGGAATAGAATTATTTCATTGGATATATTAATAGCATTTTAGCAAAGCATAATAATAGCTAATAGTGTAATAACAAAAATAAATATTGTCCCAGAGAGCATTTCACAAGCCTGAGCTGCATCTCATAAGCCTACTGACCACTATTTCTAGAGAGCTGAATAATTAATTTCACAAGCTCTATTATATGTATTTCTTTAAACATTTCATTTCCTTTTTAGGATACACTTGCTCTTTATTCTTTGGAGTTTTAAAAATCAAAGGGGCCCTGTAAAATCCTGGTTCTGGTCTGTAGCTATCTCAGAGAATCAAGAGAAACAGCTGCTAGTCACATAAATGATTACCCAATGGAGCAAAGATCTGCGTTTCACATCTTTGTCTTTACATGATCTAAAACCAGAGAAAAGGGGATTTCCTGAGGTCTTCCTGTATGTTTAAAACAAAAAAAATACTTTTAAAGGAAAAAAAAAGATGGGTGTGGTACTCATCTGCTCATCCTATCAAAAACATTAAGACAGCTGATAGTTAAGGTTAAGAGATAGAGGAACCATTTCTGCATCTGAGCAGCAAAGTGCATACCTCTGTAACACTTACTTCAAATGACTAATGTAGAGCACATACACATCACAGTCTACTGAGAAGTTTCTATGATCCATTTTTCTTCCTCTTGGCATTCGTTGTAAACACATTTCCATCAGCAGGAACATCCCTCACAATGTTTGAATTGGTAATGACTAGCTGATTGCCATCTTTCTTTATTCATGTACCTTGGATTTGGTATAATAAAACAAGTCCATGGAGTGATGCAATGGAGGCTAGACTAGGGCTTTACTCCTTAGAGATGAGTTCAGGCTGACATTCTAGGCTCATCAGTTAAAATGTGCTTGCTCAGAGCACAGAACCTACAAGGGTCTACATCAGGTCCTCAAGTATGTTTTATAGCTATTGGCTTAGTATTTTAGTGGAATTCCTGACTATGATAACAAATGGGACTCTGTCTCTTGTGTCTGCTCTTGGGACTCTTTTCCTCTTGTTGGGCTTCCATATTCAACTTCGAAATGAAAGTTTTTGCTTCATCTTACTATATTTTATTTTGTCATATTTGGTTTTTATCTCTTTTCTAATGAGAGACAGAAGTGAATCCAGAGGGGAGGGGAGGTGGGCAGGAACTGAGAGGAGTAGAGGGAAGGGTAACTATAATCAGGATATATTGAATGAGAAAAGAATCTATTTCAGTGATGAAGAAGAAGAGGGGGAGGAGGAGAGTGCTTGCTCAGTTCCCAGCACTCACATTTGGTGACTCTTGACTGCCTGTCACTCTAGTTCCAGGGCATATGACACCCTCTTCTAGTCTCCAACAGCACCTGCACACACAAGATGTACATACAGACTAGCAGGTACACACATAAACATAAATATAAACAAATAAGTAAACACACTTAGAGAGATCTGGGTTTTTTTGTTTTTTGTTTGTTCGTTTTGTTTCTGGTTTGAGTGCTGCAGCCAAGTGACTTTGAACAAGGTATTTAGCTCACTGTGTCCTTCTTTTCCTCTGGTCCTGGTAAATGATTCCTCCCCTGTACAAAAAGCCCCACAATAGTAGTATTGCTGACAGACTTGGTTGGAGAGCAAAACTGTTTGAGCTCCTTGAAGCTTACTAGTAAAGTCCAAACTGCAGCTAATGGGAAACCTTGCCAGAGAAGGTTTTCTTATTAACTCTGCTTGGAGAAACATGTGTCCCATTTAAACTGCTAATGATTACTAGATTTTTAAAGTCCTTTCCCACTAATAACATTTCTTCCATATGTTCCAACCAACTATAACATGAACCAAAGCTCTAACCAATGTCTGCATTGACTGGATCATATTAAGGGGGACAGAAATTAGAGGGCTAAAGGGACAAGAAGGAATAACAAAGGACAGAGTCCCTTCCAGGTTTGCCTGCAATCAATCCTCAGGCCCATGCTGCCTGGTCCTCAGCTTGCAGCCTGCCCCAGGCCCTCCGTCCTCTAAGGAAACAGCTGAAAGACATTGCAGGGCACACCTGCTTTCCTCAGCTCAGTTTTCTTTGCAACAACTGCTTAAGCCATTTGTTATCGTCAACACCATTCATACACAAGCTCTTGTAAGGAAAGAGAAATGCTAAGCTGTCATAGACACTGTCTCGATCTCTGAGAGACCAAGAAAGTTGATAAACCTCTGTCCAAAATAATGAGAGACAGGCAGAGACAGGAAGGGAACAAGGTTGTTTTGTTCTGTTTTGTTTTAAGGAATGAAAATGAAGAAAACAGATACTCAAGGCGTGGGGGGAGAGAGAAACACTGTGAAGCACTTGGTCTAGAAACTGACATGAATTAGAAAAATAGAACTTGTCCGTGCCTGTCCAAGGTGAAGTTAGAAATCTGGAGACTTCTATAAACTTTGGATAAACTAGTCAACAATTACACTCTACTCACAGAACTAAAAGAACCTCACATTGTGAAAAACCAGTTTTCATAGGCAAGCAGTGCTGGCGCATGCATACCTTTAATCCCAACACTCCTGAGGTAGAGGCAAGCAGATCTCTGTGAGTTCCAGGCCAGTGTGGTCTACTGAGCGAGTTCCAGGACCAGCTCCATAGCTACTGAGAAAACAAAAACAAAACTAAAAATTTTAAGATCTGTTTATCCTCAACTTGCTGAAAGGTCATTTAAGAGATGGCTTATTTTAATTAAAACCAAAACTTCTCTTTTCTCTTTTAACTTCCCTTCTTGCCCTAGAGCCCACTTATCAAGTGTGCCCCAGATGGTATCTCTGCCACACAAACTTCAAGATAAAGCTTCCCTGTCATGTACCCAGCATCCACTTAGACTATCACTCCAAGCTACTGTTTTCTCTCTACCTCTCATAACTTCTCTCTCTCTATGAAACATTGCCTGGACGACAGGTGCATCCCTCATGGAGTGACTGTCCACTCTACCTGCCTTCCTTCTGGTTGCTTTGGAATATGAACAGGAGAGTGTGCATAATTCCTCAAGCCATCTCACAAGGGGGCCTAATCAAGGAAAGCAAATTCTCCCCCAATTCTCCATATTCCTCTGAGCCAGACTGCTGGGTTTTCTGTCATTAATATCAAAGTACCATCTCAGGAAGATGGCTCAGTGGGTAAAAAAGCCCTTGCCATTCTAGTCTGGCAACCTGAGTTCTAGCCCCAGAACCCACACTGTAAATCGGTCACAGTAGTGCACACCTGGAAGCGCAGCACTCCTGTCATGAGAAGGGGAATGAGACAGGAGAACTGGCTGGGTACTCATGGCCAGAGAGACTGGAGCATCTGCCCAGCAGCAGAGACCCAGCCTTGAAACAAGGGAAGAAAACACTGACTCCTCTGACCTTCCGTTCACAGACGCACACATCAACCGCTAGTGTTTAACGATTTCAAAGTTCCTTCTTTAGGAAAGGACTCTTATGCTGGAGATGGAGGACTCATTGCCAGAGCACTTTCCGTGTATGCATGAGTCCCCAGGGTTGATACCCAGAACTGCAAAAAAAAAAAAATGGAGCTGTTTTCTCCACTAACTGTTGTCCCAAGGGGTCATTGTCATTGGCTCCTTTCTGGATTTTTAAGCGTCTCTGTGTAGAAAGAGTAAACTGGATTTGGGAGGAAAACAAGTCAATTAAAAAGTACAGTAACAAGGCTGGAAAGGAAGCGAGCAAAGGCACTTGTCACACAATCTGGTCACCTGAGTTCCCTCTGCAGAACCCACAAAAGGGTGGAAAGAGAGAACTGGGTCTATAAAGTTGTTCTGTGATCTCCATACATGTCCTATGGCATATATTCCCTCCCACACAAATCATGTATAGACATGCATACTCAATAACAACAAAAATAATACAAAATTCAGTGTCTGTACTTGTGAAACTAATAAACTCAGTATATGTCCTATATATTCTAATTTTTATACTCATGATTTTTGCCTTAATTCGGTTGCAAATTTTGAAAGCAGAAGGACTCAATATTTAAATTTCCTCGGTGGGTGGTATAAGAAGTCCTTATGAGAAGATAGGTATTTATTAAAGAGTATTAATAATCCATAGGTAGAGATTGAGAATGTAGTGATCAGGTGCTGGGAGCATGTGTTTAGGATATGGGAGGCCCAAGTTTCCATCCTCAGCACCAAATATCAAACAAAAAGTCAGTATGATGAAAGAATTGAAGATCTCACTGGGGACTGGAGAGATGGCTAGGTGTGAAAGAACACATATGATCCTGCAAAAGAACCAAGTTCGGGTCCCAGCATCCATGTCAGGTGTCTCACCACCATCTATAACTCCAGCTCCAGGGGCACGTGGTACTTCTGGCCTCAGTGGGAACTTGTACTCACATGAATATATCCATACACAGACACACAAAATATTGATAATTTTAAAATAAAACTAAATATTTTTAAAATATATTATTATAAGTTGGGCAGAGTTCCAGCACTTGGGAGGTAAAGGCATAAAGATCAAGGGTTCAAAGTCATCCTTGCAAAAAAAAATTATTTATTTAGCAGGGGCAAGACAGCACATGTGCCATGACACATACATAAAGGTCAAAGGACATCCCATGGGTATTAGTTCCCTTATCCCGTGATGTGGCTAACGGGGACAGTATCGGGTGATCAGGCCTAGCAACAATTGCCTCTACCTGCTAAGCCATCTTGTCAGACTATGGCTATGATCTGCTGTGAATGGCAGAACTGAGCATTTTCCCTGGGAAGCTGAACTTGCTGTTCATCCCACATTTACCAGCCCCACTGTTCTCAGGGTCAGTTTAACCAGTAAGAAACAAACTTGATCCACTCTATGGAGATGCTGGAAACATCTGTGTCAAAAACACTAACAGCAAATGAAAAGACAAAGGTTGTCGTTTTAACTGAGTTTTCTACTATTCTCAGTGCTTTCCCCAGGACATGCAATAAGCCCAGGGAACTATTAATGAGACAGTAAATTAATATGCATGAGCTGGAGTCCCACCAAAAGCGGATAAAAGGTATTGTCCCACTGCCTAGGTTGGACTGGTGTTACAAAGTGGAAAGACCCAGTTGGCATCTTGCTGACAAATCCCGGGCAGACTTTCTTCTTGGTTTACTGGAAAACACACACTTTCCTTGAATAAGAGATGTAATGACAGATACAGTTGGGTCCCTTTTAAAAAATCAGTGAAAAGAGTGGGCGCATCTAAGTTTAGAAATAAGGAGGCACATGGGTGGGTAGGGCAGGGGGAGGAAGAGAGGAAATGCAGAGTGGGAGGGGGCAGTAAGAGAAAAGGGAAAGAGAAGAAAACCAGGCAGGAAGCGTTAACCACAGGCCTGTTTGTAGTAGGAGGGAAGAGAGGAAATAAAGAGGCAGGGAAGGAAAAGGAAATGGGCAGGAGGAAAGACAGGATATTTTAAGGCTTTGTGTGTGTGAAGGTCACGGCCTAGCTAAACTGTGAATTAAAGACTAAGGAAGCAAACTTTCCGTTGAGGGATTCTTGCTCTGTCCCCCTAGCCATTGCTCCATGCTAAGATAACAGTATTTGCAAAGAGCACAGTTGCTGGGTGCACAAAGCTTGGGCTTTTATTGGTTTAGATCCTTGGGGAACAAACCTGAAACTGCAAATATGGGAGAGCCCTGTCCTTGTGCATGAGCAGCCATGTGGGAGACCTTGTGTAAGCAGACAAGAGTCAAAACCCAATGACAGTCTCAGATATCACACAAATACATAAAATCTACATGTTCAGACGAAATGAAAGTAGAAGCAAAAACTGTCCAGGGAAACAAAGGAGACTAATGGGGGTGGGGGAGAAAAGTGGAGGGCAACAAGATTTAAGGTGGAACATGCTCTATAATTGTATGAAATGTTATGCAACTTTGTATCACGCATAATAAAAAAGAAAAAAGTGAAATAAATTAAATGACTGCATTGTTCTAATTTCATTTCTGCTGCTGTGACAAATACCCTGACCAGAAGCAACTTTGGGGAGAAAGGAACAATTCGGCTTACAATTCCAAGTCATAGTCAATCACTGAGGGAAGTTAAGGCAGGTATGTGCACCACATGATCATCTTACTAAGTGCAATAAAGGCTTACAACAAAATATACTTTTCAAGTCTTTGTTTATAACCCACCAGGCTTACATAGTAGTGTAGCCTACATGAGAACGTGTGTAGGGTTACTTATCGCAGCATGGGCAACTTACTAGTGGCTACTCCACTAAAGAAAAATGACTCCCTTGTTCTCCAGGCTCCGTTAATTGCCAATAGTGTTTTCTTAAAGGATGACACACTTAAAATACAATCTTACACAGTGAAGTTTGTTTAATGAACTGTTCTATGAGTGCTGACAAACGCAGACAGTCGTGTAGCAATAGCACAATTATGGTAGACGATATCTCATCTCCTTAGAAGGCTGACTTGTGCCTCTTTGTGGTCAGTCCTCTTCTGCTTACTCTCCCCTCCACCCCAACAGTCTCTGCAACCACTATGCTGAGTCTTCATCTATAGTTGCTACCTTTTCGAAAATGTTAGACTAACGGTATTTCGCAGTGGGTTTTTTTATTTAATACAATGCTCCTAAGGTTCATTCATGTCCTTTGATGTATCTGTAGTTCATTCCTCTGATTACCAAATGGTATTCCAGTGAATGGACATACCACAATTTATCCATTTATGATTGATGCTTCAGTTGTTTTTAGTTTGAGATCTTTAAACATCTCATATATGTCATGTGTGTGTGTGGGTGCAAGTGTGTATGAGTGTCTGTGTTGTACATGCATGGTATATATTCTTATTAGATTAGGTATGTGCATGTGTGTATGTATGTACTTGTTAGTGTAAGTTTGTGCACATTCATATGGAGGTAGAGGTAGACATGGGGTGTCTTTCCTTGAATGGTCTCTGACTTTATTTTTTGAGACAGGCCCTCTCACTGAACCTGAAGACAATAAGAGTCAGGAATCTACCTGTCTCCAACTCAATCCCCCTAGTTCTGGGATTACAGGCATGTACCCCATTTACCTTTGCTCAGGGTTTCTAAGAATAAAAACTCAGGTCCTCATGTCTGCATGACAAGCACTTTACCAACTGAGTCGTTGCTTCAGCACTCACATAGTGTTTTCAAAACACTGAGGAAGAGTCAATGGGTTGATCTGTGTTCTCCCCAAAAGATGTGTTAAGTGCTAACTTCTAGCATCAGAGAATGTGACCTTATTTGAAAATAAGGTCATTGAATACTAATTAAGGTAAAGTTATTCTAGGATAGAATAGGGATTAATTTAATATGACTGGTGGGGGGTGGTAGGGACGTGTATGCACATGTGCAAGGGCACATATGTGTGTGGCATGCATATGAAGACCACAGGACAACCTCAGGTGTCATTCCTCAGGACCTGTCCACCTTATTTTTTGAGAAAGGGTCTTTCGCTGGGACCTGCAGCTGCTGATTCCGATAAATTAGCTGGCTAAAAAGACCCAGAGATCTTCCCATCTCTGCCGCCCCCATGTTGGAATTATTAATGAGCATCACCACACCTAGCTTTTCACATAGGGTCTGAGGATCAAACTTGGGTCCTCATACCTGCACAGTAGGTACTTCACCTACTAAGCTATTTCCCTAGTCCTTCAATAAAGGAAGAAAGGCACAAAGACTGCCCCATAAGGAAACTTTCCCAGGTGAGGATGGATACAGATTGGGATTATCTATCTTCAAGACAAGGAATGCCAAAACTTTCCAGAAAATGCCAGAAGTTACAAAAGAGCAGAATGGATGGTCACCTGTAAGTTCGGGAGATAGTGTGGCCCTGCTGGTACTTTGATTTAGCATTTACAGTCACTAGAGGTATGAGGGATAGCTCAACTGTTTAAACTTCCAACTTTTCCAGTATTTCTTAGTAATACGGTAATAGTATGTGTTATAGTTTGATCACCAAAAGCCATCAAGTTGTTCTTTTCAAAAAGTACCTGTATGTAGATCCCACCAGCAGGGCACAAGGGGTGGGATTGTAGATTGGTATTAATAGTAGTTTTGAGTTTTGCTATTCTTGGATGTATGTGGTACTTTTGGTTTTCATTCCCTTAATGTATTTTGATATTGAACATATTTTTGTGTACTCTCTTGCCATCTGTAAGTCAATCCATAGTGAAGCCACTGCCAAATTCTTTTAACCAATGTTGTATGTTTTCTAAATGAATAGTAACTGCTGTTTTTATTTGTTTCCTCATCTCTTCCTTTTCTTTTCTTTCCTTTGTTTTACTTTTGAGGCAGGGTCTCACTGTGTTGCTTAAACTGTCCTCTCAATCCTCCTGCCTCAGTCTGCCCGGTTCTGGGATTCAAGGCATGTGCGACTATACCTTGTTTGTTAAGATGGTTAAAGGGACTTTGTTGGTTTCTTTGTTTTTACTTGCTTAGTAGATTGTTTGTTTGTTTGTTTCAAACCATTTTACTCTGTATCTCATTCTATTCTTAGATTCATGACAATCCTCCTGCCTCAGCCTCCCAAGTGCTGAGATTACAGGTGTGCACCAGAAACCACTCCACGTGTGTTTGAAAAATATTTTCTGCTCATTTATGGTTTTTAAAAAGTTATTTTCTAAATTTCTTTTTGAAGAAAAATAAACCCTTTAGGTTTGGTGACGTGATGAGAATCTTTTTTTTCTTTTTCTTTTTCTTTCTTTCTTTTTTTTTTGATGTTACTATTTTTGTATCCTCTCTAGAAACAACTAGGCCCAAATTAATGTTCCAAATACTTTCTCTTGTATTTTTCTCTTAGAGGTTTTACAGCAGTTGCTTTTCAAGTTGGTATGTAACACATTTCAGTTTGGGTATTTAACTTTACATACAGTGTGAGGCACAGGGTCCCTTTTTGTTGTTCCTTTCTTTTCTCATATAGTCATTCAATTGGCATGGCTCCGTTTATTGGAAGTACCCTGCACATTGGTTATCTTAGTAGCTTTGAAACACATCAATTGATTATGCAAGTGTGGGTCTGCTTGGGTCAGCTTCCAAACCTCTCTGTTCTGTTCCTTGTGTCTATATGGCTGTCCTCCTTTTGATACCACAGTGCTCTTTGCCTTGCTTTATTGAATGCCTTGAATCAGGCCATGTTGTTTACAAGTTAACATTCCTTTGCTGCTCATATACAGTTTAAAATTGCATGTTTATTTTTTTCCAAGTATTTGCTAGACTGTTTGAGACTAATTCTTACTGTATAACTCTGACTACCCCCAGACTGGCCTGGAGCTAAGATTGAAGGCATACACCACAATGCCTGGCTGACTCTATTTGCTAGATTTCATTTTATTTTATTGGTTTTTCGAGACAGGGTTTCTCTGTAGCTATGGAGGCTGTCCTGGAACTCACTTTGTAGACCAGGCTGGCCTCGAACTCACAGAGATCCGCCTGCCTCTGCCTCCCGAGTGCTGGGATTAAAGGTGTGCGCCACCAAAATGATAGGTTTTAATTAAATCTGTAGATCAATATGGGGAAACTGACATCAAACTAGCATCATAATGATATTTTCTCATATGGAAACATGGTACATACTCCTTTTTTCTTTTTTTTCCTTTAATTTTCTTCCACTCTGAAGGCTGAAACCTAGGTTGGCCTTAAACTCACCATGCAATCAAAGATGACCTTGAATTCCTGATCTTCCTTACTTGGCCTCCCAAGTGCTGATATGTCTGGCATGTACCACCATTCCCAGTCTATGCAGTGTCAGGGATCAAACTCAGATGTCATACCATGTAAAAACAAGCTCTCTGGCAACTGAGCTACATCCCCAGTTCCTGTATCTTTCCATTTAGTTAGTCAGGTCTTCTGAGACTTCTTTCATCAGAATTTTCTAACTTTGAGCATACAAGCCTTATATACACTTTTTCCTGAGTATTTCTAGGATTTGATGCTATTATAACCAACATATTTTTAGATTTTCAATTTCCTTTCTTTTTCATGCTGGTGTATAAAAATACAAAGTTAGAGTATCGGTACACTCCTATAATTCCAGCATTGAGGATACTGAGGCAGGAAGACTGAGGTCCAGACTAGCCTGAGCTACAGAGAAAGTTCAAATCCAGCGTGGGTTGCATAGCAAGACCCTATCTTCAGCAGAGCTGTATTTCTTTCCATAGAGTGCTCCTGTATCTTATCAACATGACTAACTCACATGACTAGTTTCAGCAGATGTTGTCATAACCCTTTGGGAAGTGTCTGTGTAGACATGCATGCCATCTGCAACAAAGGTAACTGTCCCGTAGTCATTTGTGGGTTTTGCTTGGTATTCTTTTCGAGGGACTCAAGAGGAAGGACCATGCCTGCAGACAATAAGAAAGATGACATTTACTCTGTTTAGATTCTGTGTAAGCACACATTAACTTACTGCACATATGACATGGATTCCATTCATGATTCTGCCAAACTACCCTTTTACTATTTGTGACTGACTCCTAAGCAAGATATTTGGTCTCAGATCTGGAATGTTCTGACTCTTATGTTCCTACTAAATGAAATACTTCCTCCTGTGGTCTGCTTTTTTAAACTTATGTAAAATGGAGCATTCTGTGGGCTACACAAAACCAAATGCCAGAGGGAAGAGGGCAATTAAAGCAGAGCATTTGATTAAAGCCTTAAGACCAAAGACTTGAAGAATATAAAAGACAGAAAGGGGAGTTAATGTATACCTTAGTCGGGCTATGAGTCTATTAAAGGAAATGGGATACTTGGCCTTAAGAAGTCACAGAGGTTCCCAAACCAGAGGTTTCTGTTGATTTGTGGTTGGGAAAGAGAGGCACATAAACTAACCTACTGATGATTTGGGGCTTTCCCAGACCATCGCGGGAGGGGCCAACCCTGTTCCATAAGTTCTGGTAGTTCATGGAAACAGAAGGTAACACTCAGAAAAACAAAACAGGAAAAGGTCTTCAGGGTAGGAAAGACACACACAACCATCTTCCAGTCAGAGAAAGTGTGCTACGGCAGTGAATACTTGACTAAATGAATCCAAATGTACTGTGGTTCCAAGGTCTTGAATCTTCAGCTAATCACAGAATGCAGCTCTGAACAGAAAAGCCTTCTTCCTCTCATCTCCCAGGGAAAGAAGACACCTGTATTTTAGCGTGGTTTTCTCACCAACACACTTAGTGAACTCTATCTTTCATCGCTGAATCAATAAATTTGTGTGTTCACATTGGGACCACGCAGGATTTCTTAACCTAAGAATAGAGACATTGAAAATGGGTCACTGTCTTCCCCTGGCTCAGAGCCTTCTGGAAGAGCCAGACAATGGAGCAAGCAGTTATGATGTCATGAAACACCATGATGGGCAAACAGCAGGGGATTCATAATTCAGATTGGTGAGGGCAGTGAAGGGAAGCACTGCAATGAAGATTCTGTGTAAGAAACACGCTGAACAAAGAAGTACATTCTAGAACACTAAAATCTCTTATACTGACGATTTGAGCACAGGTGGCCAACCAATCAAAGATGAAAATTTTGTAAGCATAGTAAATGCCTTAAAGAATTTAACTTATAGTGGGTATCTATTTCCCAATTCATTTAACTGCTGTCTCAAGGTTGTCTGTTAAGCATAAGCATTCTTAGTGAGTTCTCAGTTTTCTTTCTTGCTGAAATATCACCCCAAACTCATCAACTACACAATTTATGCCATGTTTCTATAAAAAGAGAATTAGAATGTGGGTAGAGGGGCTAGGGAAAAAGCATGAGGACATGAGTTCAGATCTCCAGAATTCACACGGATACCTGATATAGCAGTGTGTGCATCTATAATTATAACATTTTTATTATTATTAATTAAAATTTTTCACTTATTTTACATTCCAACAGCAGCTTCCCCTCCTTCCTCCCATTCCCTTCCCCCAACCTTCTCCCTACTCTCCCCCAACCCACCCCTCTTTCACCTTTGTTCAGAAAGGGGCAAGTCTACCATGGGCGCCAACAAAGCAAGGCATATCAAGGTGAGGTAGGGCTAAGTTCCTCTCCTTGTATTTGGAGGGAGGAGAGTAATAAAAGTGATGGCTTTGTTGGGAGGGGAGCATTTAGAATCAGGTAGAAACCTGACACAAGGAAAACTCCCACAAGGATGACTCCAACCAAGACTCCTAGCAATAGTGGCTAGGTAACCTGAATTGGCCATCTCCTGTAATCAGACTGGTAACTACCCCAATTGTCATCGCAGAGCCTTCATCCAGTAACTGATGGAAACAGATGCAGAGATCCACAGCCAAGCACTGGACCGAGACTGAGGAATACTACTGAGGAGAAGGAGGAAGGATTGTACAAGCCAGGGTGGATCAAAGTCATCACAAGGGAACCCACAGAAGCAACTGACCTGCTCATGGGAGCTCACAGACTATGGACTGACATCTAGGGAGTCTGCATGGGTCTGGCCTAGGCCCTCTGAATATGTGCAACAGTTGTGTGCCTTGGTCTACTTGTGGGACTCCTGGCAGTGGAAGCAGGGCACATTTCTAATGCTTTGGTTGTCTTTCAAGAGCCTATTGCTCGTTGGGTGGTGGTGGTGGCACACACCTTTAATCCCAGCACTTGGGAGGCAGAGGCAGGCAGATTTCTGTGAGTTCGGGACCAGCCTGATCTACAAGAGTTAGTTCCAGGACAGCCTCCAAAGCCACAGAGAAACTCTGCCTCAAAAAAACAAAAACAAAAACAAAAACAAAAACAAAAACCACACACACTCTTATGTTGCAATGGAAGACAGAAGAATGCCCCAAAGTTCAATATCCCAGCTAGTTTGACATATAGAAACCCTGTCTCAAACAAGAACAAAGTGGATAATTGAGGACTAACACCAAAGGTTTCTCTCTAACCTGTATATGCATGCCATGGCAGGCACATACCCTATCACCACCACCCAGAGACAGAGAGATAGAGAGACAGACAGAGACAGACACACACACACGGGGAAACAATGTGGAGAGAATGGAAAAGCAATGAGACCTTTTTGAATCACACCTCTTTTTTATCTGATCCAACTTCTCTTGGCCACGCCTAATTTGACAGTAATCTGTTTTAAGCAGCTTACTCATCTTCATTCTTTCCTTTGAGCAATTGACAGATACCTATAATTCCAGCTCCTGGGGGCTCTGATGCAATCCGCTGGCCTCCAAAACACCTGTTCTCACATCAGCATTCCTCCTCACACCCACTCCCTCATACACATAACTAAAAACTAAAAAAAAATCCTAAAACATACACAGAAACCCACAGCCCGACAATATGCAGAGACTGAGAGACCTCAGAAAACTCAGCTTAAATGTGACATCTCCATCAAACCCTTCCCCTCAAGGCTCAGGGAACCCTGCAGAAAAGAAGGCAGAAGGAGTGTAAGAGCCAGAGGGGGTGGAGGACACCAGGAAACAGGGCCTTCTGAGTCAACAGGATCTACACACACGTGAACTCACAGAGACTGAGGCAGAATGCGCAGGGCCTGTGTGGGTCTGCGATGGGCCTAGAGCCGAAAGAAGTGGACAGACACATGCCCCCATCCCCACCCAGAAGCTATCTCAAGTACAACCACTTGCAAATGAAAATTTAGTTTTTACCATGTGAGTCTCACTGAGAAAACAAACTACTCTTAAGGGTAGGCTGTATGCCCAGACAGCCATCAAAAAAATGAACTCAGTGGTACCATTGGAGGGTTCTTGTCTCATCATGTCATTTCAGGCTTTTTATTTCTTTCTTTTTAAAATCTTACCTTTTTATTTTTATTTTTTTACCCTACAGGTTATGTATACAGATTTCCAGCTTTGTGTTTTTACGGGATTCCTGAGTGTGCAAACAAGTGTGTCTCTGCCTCTGGACCTATTTCTTGTGCCTTTTCTTGCACTTTTTCCTTCTGTTCGTTGATTCTGTTCTATTTCAATTGTTTGCTTTTGTTTTGTATCACTATATTTTATCTTATTTTATTATTATCCCTTAGATGCTTGTTTGTTTTCTAAGGAAGGACAGAAAGGGGGTGGATCCAGATGGGACAGGAAGACAAGGAGTGGGGGGAAGGGGGGCTGGGAGGAGTAGAGGGAGGGAAAACTGTAATCAGAATATATTGCATGAAAAAATACCAACTTCCAATTTAAAAACAAAAAAGTCATTAGAAAAGACACAGACATCTAAAGGAAAATGAGCACTGCGGACATGGAAATGGTCACAAAGAAAAACAAATACATAAAGGTACAGAACTCAGGCTTCAAGCCAAATATCTCACAATCAAGCTATGCTTTTCAAGGGTACGTATGACAGCCTGTTCTCTTTAATTTTCCTAATCTTCATCTTTCTCAGCACAAACACTACATATCACTAAAGACATTGCTGGTTTTAATGATCTTGCCATCCTCAGTGGCAAAGCCTTCTTCCAAATAATGGAACACTGTAAGGTATCAGTTGCCTATGCCAACAGCCTCAGTCTGTATCTCAAACAGTTCCTAGTGAACATATAAAAAACAAAACAGTGGCAGGTATGGGAAGCAGGAGGCCCCTTCAGAAAACACATGGAAGACCATTCAAAAGCCACTAGAGCACTGAAAGCGACCTATTGATAATGAGAACAATGGAGTGGTCACAATAGCAGTACATCCAGGAAACCTACCAGAGAATAGAAGTGTACAAGCCACTCCATGGCAGCTCCAATAATGGGAGAGACAATTCTCATCAAGCTAATATTGAGGCTACCCTGCTATATCTCAAAGTCAGAAGATCTTGGCAGTCAACTCCAAGAGAGGATGAACACAGCAAAATGGGATTTCATATTTTGGTAGAGTAAGCTGTGCTTAAGACAAATTGATAAAATTATGTGAGCAGCCACCAAATGTGGGAATAAAAAGAAAGAGGTGGGTGGGACTATTGACTTATATAATACAGGGATCAAATACACAAAAGGCATACATATAGCAAAGTTTACTCACACTGACCAATATTTAAGAATAAAAAAAAATACCAGCTGGGAAGACGGCTCAGCTGGTAAAGTGCTTGCCAAGCAAGCACAAGGACCAGCACCCATCAAAAATGCCAGGTTGGGGGTGCACGCCAGTAATTGCAGAGCTGCGGAGATCCCCGGAGTTTGCTGGCTAGCCAACCCAGCGAGTCAGTGAACTCCTCCTGGTCTGGGGAGATACCCCGTCTCACAAATAATATGAAGGCTAAGTTTGATGGTTCGGTAGGTAAAAGCACTTACTGCCAAGCCTGATAACCTGAATTCCAGCCCCAGAACCTACATGGTGGAAGGAGAGAACTAATGCCTGGAAGTTGCCGTTTGGCTTCCACACAGGCACATTGGTACATGAGCCCACATGTCCCCCACTGAGTCCTGCCAATTTTCCAACCTGACATGAAATCAATGCCTTGTCTCCAGGCCATCTTTAATTTTTTTTTCTCTGACCCTTAGATGGAGTATCATCTAGTCCCAGGCACCTCCCCCAGGGCAGGAGGAAAAACCTTGCTTGGACTAGCTCTGTAATGACTTATTTGAGAGCTATTCCAGTCACTAGGGCCTGCCAGTCAGGAACAGGACTCTTTTGGCAGCCTCTGCAGGGAGCTCATAAGAACAGACCAGGAGGGAACAGCCCTGCTTTGCAGCTGTGACATGATGGGCCAAAACAGGCATTAATGTCGCGTGTGAGAGAAGCAGGCAGAAGGGACAGGGAGGATTTGTCTTCTATTAGAGCTGAAGCTGCCTTTTACAAGTCAGGTCAGATTTCTTGATCTCTTTCATGGGGAAATTCTAGTGGTTACAGAATCCGCTGCTGTAGCTGAGAAGAAAGGGGGTGTGCCATCAAGGAATAATTGAATTAAATAAATATTCAGGAGTGCGTCCTCCCAGACTCACTGGGTTTGACACAGCCAGCCCAGCCATGCAACCCTGCGTGCAGCTGCTCCTAGAGAAATGAACAGCTAATTTCAGCAGGGCTGCCGAATAATGAAGACTTAAAAGGCGAAATCCGAATGGAATCTGATCCCTTGCCTCCATCATTAGAAAACACACAGCTGTACATCAAAGCCAGAAGAGCTTCCTCTCTCGTTAGGGCTTCAGGGGGTGGCTTAAGACACCAGGTCTCTTCAAGGTACAACTGGGACTCTTAAGGCAGTGATTGTTTGGAAGGTGGCAAGACTTATTTATGAGAGGAGAGAAGCCACCTGTCATGTTGATATTGGGGAGGACTGGTCACTGCTGGTCACTGCTGGTCACTGCTGTCCACTGCCAGGCCCTGGGTGGCCTTGGATTTACACAGGACTTTTCTTCTAGAGCATGAATAGAGCTGATACTCTTCCCCTCCTGTTTTCAATATACAATTCATTAGAGAAACAAGCAAAAACAATGCTGGTTTGTATTTGAACAGCAATGGGAGCTTTCCATTGGACTGGGCAATTGTCTAGGTTGAGAGCTGGACATTTTGACATGTAGGTCCTGAAGAGTGCATTTTCTTACAATGCTTTCATCATTTGCCTTTCCAATTTGCAATCTTGGTTATTACAAAACCTGATTTTGATTGTAGCATTAGAGATGCTGTACATCTCAGCAAGGTCTTCAGATCTTGCACTGAAAAGACCACGGGGCAGGTAGCCTCAGAGTTAGTTTCTGATCTGAGCCTACATGATCTGTCTATACCACATTCTACTTCTGAGCCATCTGCCAGAAACCCTCATGACAAACTGTATGTGGGAGCATATGAGTGTGTATGAGTATGTTCCACAGAACTCATGTGGAGAGCAGGGGGTGGCTTTGGAGTCAATTCTGGCCTTCCAGTTGTAGAGGCAAGGTTCCTTTTGCTGTTTTTGCTGCCTTACACACACACATATATACATATACATCATATACATATGCATATATACATACACATATACATATACACATATACATATACACATACACACATACACACATATACACATACACATATACACATGCACACACATACACATATACATATATTCATATACATACACTTACACACATACACATATACATACATACATATATACACATACACACATACACATATATACATACACACACATACACATATATACATATACATACATACACATACTATATATACATATACACATACACACACATATATATACATATATGCATACACACATATACGCATACACACATACACATATATACATATATAAATATATAAATATACACACATACACATACATATATATACATATACACATACACACACATATATATACATATACGCATATACACATACATACACACACACACACACACATATACATACACAGCAACTCTCTGGTGTTCCGTCACCAGCACAGGAGTGCTGGTATTGCAGATGTTCGACACTGCATCTGCCTTCCAGGGAGGGTCCAGAGGATCAAACTCAAGTCACCAGGCTCATGGGCCTAGCACTTCTACCCACTATGCCCCCTTCCCATTCCCCTAAGCTCTCATTTTTAAATCCCGATTTTCCTCTGTCCCAGTTGTCCATGATCCCTGTCTTCACCAACCTCTCTCCCTTGACAGGATACTCCGAATTAGATTCCAGGATGGCCAGAAAGTCAGCTCCAGACAAGACATTTACAAGGAGACACTAGAGGGCCTGGTTCCTTCCAGGTACCAATTGCTGCACAGGCAATTTAGGTAAATTATTATGACTTGAACTGCAGAGTGTGAATTATGGTGAAATGATTAAAAAGAAAACTTTCCTAAATGAGTGTTATTAATTCTTAAAGCACTGTAATCCAATTCTACCAAAGCATCCGTTAATCATGATCCTGTTTATTTCCATATCCCAGTCTGTTTAACATTAGACTATGATTGGCAGAATGATTTTAGAGACTTGACCAGTCAAGAGGAGGTATGCAGAGGATAACAGATGGCAAGCAAATATCAATCAAAATAGTGGCTCATGCCCCCATAGGAAGAAGGTGGAAAGAATTCAGAATAGAAGCAAAGATTAAGTAGATTGCATTCATTTAGAGGCCAGCAAAGAGGGAGAAGGTTGCGGGGGCAGGGAATCACGTGAAATAACTTGCCCTAATCATCAGAGGACACAACTGACAGCCACTACAAAGAACAAGAATAAGGGAACTAGAGAGATGTCTCAATGGTTAAGAGTATTTGTTGTTCTTGCAGAAGACCTGAACTTGGTTCTCAGCACCCACAAAGCAGCTCATACCATCTTTAAATCCAGTTTTAGGGGACCTCATGCCCTCTTCTGATTTTCATAGGCATCAGGGGTGCACACAGAGCACATATATATATATGCAAGCAAACATTGATAGACATAAAATAAAAGCAAATAAATATTCTTCTAAAAATAAATTAGAAAGAATGCATTCAGAAGACCTGGGCCATCAATTTGGACCAACGTGATGCAAGTTGTTGCTACTGAAAGCACCCATAGAGCAGTCTACTGATAAGATGATGCTGGTAGACCACAGCTCTTCATTTCACACCCCAATCTGCTTCTTTGGCTTATATGGAACTTGGCTCCTGGAAAGGTTATCTTAAAGTACTTGGAATGGAATCTCCTATTTCCTGAAAAAGTACCGCACAATTTTTTGGAAGATAAATGAATGGACATGGGATTCTATCATTGCTTCCTTGGTACATATGTGTATCTTTCTGTTTTTATTAGTATATTAATTACACAAAATAATGGGTTTATTATGTTTTACAATGCATATATTGTACTGAGCATATCCGTTATTCCATTTTAAAAAGTCATTTCTTAATGATGGCGTAAATTCATCAAGAGGACATAAAGATCTACTGTGTTTGTACATCAAACTGCCAAATGTATGAGTAAACAATGGACAGAAATATGAATAAACCACAGCTCTAGTAAATCTATCTAACATCTTTCATTATTTTAAATTCCCCTTTTAAAACAAGATTCACTTCCCTTTGTATTTTAGTTAAGGTTTCTATTGCTGTGAAGAGACACCATAACCACAGCAACTCTTATAAAGGAAAACATTTAATTGAGGTAGTGGCTTACAGTTTCAAAGGTTGAGACCATTATCAGCATGGCAAGGAGCATGGTGGCTAGGAGTATAGCGGCATATAGGTAGACATGGTGCTGCCTACAACTTGATATACAGGCAACAGGACGTGGTCTGAGACACTGAGTGGTATCTTGAGCATATCTGTCACTCCAACAAGGCCATACCTCCTAATAGTGCCACTCCCTTTGGGGGTCATTTTCTTTCAAACCACAACAATATATATATATAAATCTCAAGTAAATTTAATATATTAAGTATAAATATTATGCACATAAAAATCATACTATTAATATTTTACACATTGGTCAAGCAGTGGTGGCACACACCTTTAATCCCAGCACTCAGGAGGCGGAAGCAAGAGGATCTCTGTGAGTTCGAGGCCAGTCTGGTCTACAGAGCAAGTTTCTGCACAGCTCCAAAGCTACACAGAGAAACCCTATCTCGAAAAGCCAAAAGAAAGAAAGAAAAAATTTTCCGTGTTAACATATAGAATGCTTTGTATATTATATTTTTGTGTGTTTTATAGGAATGATTCACTTTATTTGTATAAAGATTGCAAAGTTTTTATATTTCATGATTATTATTTACATACTATCATATTTTAAGTATACTTAAGACAGCTTGAAAACACATATTGTATTATAAAGTTAAGTCAAAACTTAAATTTGGACAAATTATATGAATGAGTATGTTAAAAAAAGTTTAAACACTTTTTGTCTTAAAAATTTATATACCAGCAGTTTAGACAAAGCCTTAAGCAAATTGTATATTATTGATCTCACGTAATAAGGAAGTAGACGTTACGTCCGTGCCAGCAAACAAATGTCACAAACTATTTAGAGCAGAGGTTAGAAAGTGACTGTGTACTTGAGATCCAGCCCCACCGTCTGTTCTGTGTGGCCTGTGAGCTAAGAATGGTCTCTGTGTTTCTCAGTGGTTTTAAAAATCACATTTCATGATACATGAAAGTCCTATGAAATTCAGATTTGAGTGTCTATAAATAAAAACTCATTGGAACACACACACACACACAAAGTTTAAACAATGTTTTGGATACCTAATTTTTGAAGGAAATTGGTAGATATAAATGGTAAAACTCATTTACCCTCATTTCTTTGTATATTATATTTTTAATATTTATATCATACTAAAGCAACTTGCCATGATTAACAGATTTGTACTCATGTTATTAAACTGACATAGTTATGCCGATTTCCAAACAGTAATGAAAAGCTTAGGGGAATCTAAGATTTTGTACATAAGTACATATGAATATATTATCAATCTTAGCTTTATATTATAAGCCTTAGAAAGGTTTGTCTATCTTAAAAAATTAAGGACTTTGCTGGGAGGTAGTAGCACATGCCTTTCGTCTCAGCACTTGAGAGGCAAAAACAGGCAAATCTCTGAGTTGAATGAGAGCCTGGTCTACAGAGTGAGTTCCAGGAAAGTCAGGGCTAGACAGAGAAACCTTGCCAAAAAAGAAAAAAAAAAAGGACTGTCTTAGTTTGGGTGTTTTTTGTTTCTTTGGATATTGGTTTTGTTTACTGTGAAGAGTCACCATGTCCATGGCAACTCTCATAAGGAAAACATTTCATTGAGGGGGCTCACTGTTTGAGGGGTTCAGTCCGTTATCATCATGGCAGAGAGCATGGTGGGGAGCATGGCTCCATGCAGGCAGATGTGGTGCTAGAGGAATACCTGAGAGTCCTACGTCTCCCAGGCAACAGGAAAGCAACTGACAGTCACACTGAGGGAAGCCTGAGGAAAAACAACCCCAAAGGCCACCCCACAGTGACAAAATTCCTCCACAAGACCACATACCTCCTAAAGTGCCACTTCCTTTGGGGACCATTTTCCTTCAAACCAGCACAAGGATTAAGAAAATTATGAAATTTAGCCAGGCGGTGGTGGCGCACGCCTTTAATCCCAGCACTCGGGAGGCAGAGGCAGGCAGATCTCTATGAGTTCGAGGCCAGGCTGGACCGACAGCCTCCAAAACAATATAGAGAAAACCTGTCTCGTAAAACCAAAAAAAAAAAAAAAGAAAGAAAATTATGAAATTTTATAATTAGAAATACAATCTACAGCCAGGCAGTGGTGGCTCGTGCCTTTAAACCCAGCACTTGGGAGGCAGAGGCAGGAGAATCTCTGTGAGTCCAAGGTTAGCCTGGTCTACAGAGTGAGTCTGAGGACAAGTCAGGACTGTTTCACAGAGAAACCATGACTCGAAAGAGAGAGAAAGAGAGAGAGGGGAGGGAGGGAGGGAGGAAAAGAGAAAGAAATACCATATACAATATTTAAAGGAGCTTAAATCTATAACTGGGATTAGATATCAATGAAGGGCATAAAAGTCATTTTTAAATGTGTTAGTATAATATGTAACACAATATAACATAATTTTTTAAAGTCACAAGTTTTAAATTTACTCTTTAACACCAGTACTATTATTAGAACACACAAAAGTCACCAGGGTACAATCTTTGTTTGCAAGGGAGATATGAACTGTCTATGTCTTCTTTGAGATTATATACTAAATGAACTGTTTTCATCATGATAAACCACAGGTACTGGGCAGGAACAGAGTCTCCTTGGCTGAAGAATTTTCTATTCTGAAGCAATAATCAAGGCTTTCAAGAAAATATACTTTAACACTATGCTCCAAAGTAAGTCCTTTCTGTCCCATATGTGATAAAATTTGTCTGTTGAATTTACTATGCCTTCCTTTCTTCCTATTTGGAAAGTAAACAGAAGGAACAGAAGTATAGGGGAAGTAATAGCTGAATTGTAATAATTGCCACAGTACTCATTAGTAAGACTGGGGATTGCCCACCAATACCCACTGTTCACAAAGATCCCAACAATCAAGAATTAGAGTACACTAAAGACTTACTGGGCTCACATTTTCAAAACCATGACTTGAAAGTAATTCTCGTTGAGAGCAGTGGAATATGCACCTGCATATTCAGAAGGGGGCCCCGGGAAAGATCCTTCAGATTCTATTGTTTGACTTCCGTGAATTATAACGGAATCTGGTCTATTTGGGATGCTCATACTACTGAGATTTTGTTACTATTTTACATTTATTTGGAGCCAACAAAACTACAAATGTAAAGTCAGCAGACAGGCTTGCAATAGTCATCCCCCCCTTGCCCCTCTTCCTATTGTATTGTACCTTTCTGGACCAACAGACATGACTTTCAAGGACAGTGTAATTGTCTCCTAAGTCATTCATGCTTCCCTCGCATACATGAATCTCAGTGATTTCCTCATGCCCTGCCTGAACACCACTTGAGCAGTTCTTCAGCAGGTCTGCACTACAGTGCTTTTCCAGGTTTACCAGAACTCCTTTCCTGAATCACCACCAGAGTACCTCTTTATGGCCCATGCCCATGACAAGAATTTCTTGCCATCCCAGGACATGCTCACAAATGACCTTCCTCAGATAAAGATGTCTATGTATCTATATAAAGTATCCTGTTTAAATGGGAGAGACAGCCCAATGTGTAATTTCTAAGAACAACTGTTATTATCCATCCATTTTTAGAGATAAATTCTTTTCCTGGAATTCAGCAGGGAATCCTCAAGAGTAAATTAGACTGGATCGTGATATTTATCATTTTTCTAATTGAATTACAAAAGAAGATTTCCGATTTCCACTGTGAGCCCAGATCTGTTCCTCTAATTTAAGGAGGTTCTCAAGGAAAGGGGGAACTACTAAAAGCTGACCCCTCTGCCTCTAACTTTCTTTCCCAGTGACCGTACCATTATCATAAATTCTCCTCTCTTCCTCAGTAATGAACTGCATGTCTCCCAATTCTATGAGCAGTCTTTCTTACTGCAGGGCTGGCTACACAGGTTGTAGAGTCCAGTGTCAAAATGATTAACCATTCCAACAAGTTGTCTGCAGAAGCCAAATGTGGACTCTTTCTAAGAACTAATCTGTGCTACTGTACCAATCGCAACTGATGAAGGAAAAGCGCAGATTCCTGAGCCATAGAGACCACTGGACTCTTGTGACAGGATTCAGAATTCTATATGAGAATTATTTCATATAGGAATTGCAAAAGCAACTTTTCTCAGGGACAAGGAGGATGTAAAGTAAGGTCGGGAGGGAAAAAAAAAGCTAAGGTGTGAGGTAGGGATAAAGGAAGAGAGAAGAGCAGAAGACAAAGGCAAGGCGATCGTTAGATAGGGAGGGGTTCCTGAAATGAGGCTGAGGGTCCATGGTCAGGAATAAGAAATTGATTTTAAGTTAAATACTTACTGAGGGCTTAGGGAGAAGGCTCAATCACTAAATTGCTTTGCCATGCAGGTATGAGGGCATGAATTTGATCCCCAGAATTCACATTTAAAAATCCACAGTGAGTCCCCATAGCCCTAGAGGCAGACAGGAGGATACCTGGAAATTGCTGCCCAGCTGGTCTAACCAAATTGGTGATTTCTATGTTCAGTGACAGACATAAAAAAAAGGTAGGTCTCAAAAAAAAAAAAGGGTAGTGTGATGGAGAAAGAAACCCAGCAATTGATTGACTTTTAGCTTTGACATGCATGTGCATGTATGTGTACACAATAATTGGGAGAAGGACTTTGTTCTGGAGTTCGTGTGTAATTCACACATAAGTAGTCTTTGATTGTGAAACTAAACAATAAAAACAAATTTACAAAATTCATTACGAGAATAAATAAATATACTACACATGGACTTCTGGCTTTCAAAAATTGCAAGAAGATACCATTGATAGAAAAATTCCCCAGAGCAAAACTCAATTAAATCCATGCTATAAGAGGCATCACAGAATTATGAGGTACCCTGAAATAATCATGAGAAATTTAATAATCAATTAAATTATCTCATTGAGCTATCCATAAATTAACTCAATTTGTGAACTAAATTAATTTATTGATGAATGAGTGTATAAACATACCAGTTAATCCTAATGTACAGAATACTAAATTAGCTTTCCATTAAATAAACTAAATATAATAATCTCTAATAGGTGATCCAACAAATATTTATTGAGCAAATGAACAAATGGGAAAAGTGCAAGCAAATCCCTTATTAGCCCTCAGACTTCAGGAAGGCGAGGCATAGAACATGGCAGAAAGGTTGCAAGGCTGAGTCAACAGAAGACAGAGACAAGGAGCTATAGTTTTCCAACCTTAAACTTAATGGCTTTTTCTATAAGGTATGCAGAGAAAATACTAACTCAATAGGTTTTCAGGACTGAACTCATATTTCTCCTACTTCCAACATATCAAGAGATTTAGAACATTTCTACTCATCAGTCACTGCATTTTGTGGAGCATAAGTTCAATTTAGGGAGGAGATAACACTACATGTAACACACACCAGTCATGTAAGAATGTTTTGACTGCATGTATGTACGTGTACCATGTGCTTGCCTGGTGACCAAGGAGGTCAGAAGGAGGTGTCAGATGCCCTGGAACTAGAGTTATAAATGACTGTGGGCCACTGTTGGGTTATGGATACTAGACACAGAATATGGGTCTTCTCCAAAGGCAACAAGGGCTGTCAATGCTGAGTCTGTTACAGAGTTTTGTCTTTGTTGTAGTCTGATGTCCAGTTGAGTAGGGCATTGGCTCCAGAGGCCAGGTTCACATTTGACTGGCTGAAATGGATTGTGGCTGGCTGGAATGGATCATGGAGTTCCCCAGTAGACTCTGGATAAGGGAAAGAAAGGCCTTCTGAAGAGGAAGAAGCAGGGCCAAGGGGTTGCATGGCCCTTTCGAGGAGGAAGTGGATGGTGGTGTTGTGGTATGGTCCCTTATGGTTATCTCGGGTGTTTATCTTTAACATTTATAGCCGAGTTTTATTTTACAATAAACAATAAAAGAAATTGCTATGTGAGTCACTCCAGCTCTAATTATTACCCTCTTTTAATATTTATTTATTATTTATTATGTTTACAGTATTCTGCCTGCACATATGCCTGCCCTGCAGGCCAGAAGAGGGCATTGGAACTCATTATAGATGGTTGTGAGCCACCATGTGGTTACTATGAACTGAACTCGGGACCTCTGGAACAGCCAGGGCTCTTAACCTCTGAGCCATCTCTCCAGCCCTCATTATTTTTTTAAGTGATGGAAAATAGCTTTTAAGATTTCAAAACAGGAACAGCAAGATGGACTAGAGAGTAAAGGTGCTTCTTCCCAAAAATGACGGCCTAAATTTGATACTCACAGCTTTGACCAGTACAGCTCCACATTCTGGAAGGAGAGCACTGACTCCCATACACTGCCGTCTGACCTCCACACATGCATTGACTTTTGTGATGGTTATTGTTGACTGTCATTCCATGAAGTCTAGAATCACACACACACACACACACACACACACACACACACACACACACGTGCGTGCGCACCAGTTATCTGGGCATACTTGTGTAGGAGTTTGTAGATTAGGTTAACTGAAGTGGGAAAACCCCTCCTAAATGCGGACAGCATCATTCCACATGGGGCTAGGGTCTTGAACTGAATAAAACCTCTCTCTACTTTCTGACTATGGCACAGTGTGACCAGCTGCCTCATGTTCCTGCCTTTACTATCATGATGGACGATCCCTTCAACCATTAGCCCAAATAGACATGTCTTCCTTAAGTTGTGTTTAGCAGACTCCCTATTACAACAGGAAAAGAAACCAGTACGGCTCCACATCCAGAACTAGGAAAACAGACAGACAGACAGACCTAGGTTTATACCTGTGGAAACGGCAGCTGTACAGAGGATGAGAGTGGATGGAGACAGGTGATAAATATGTACTTGCATCCAGCAAGTTCTCCTTTGAAATAGACCTGTAAACTTTAAATTATAACAACAAAGCAGGGAGAAACTGAAAAAGACCCAGTCAAGCACACACTTCTTGACACAGTAAGCATGTGAGATAACATATGCATCTACTTTTGAGTCACTGTGTTCTTGGCAATTTGTTCCACCGCTGAAGATAACTAATAGAATTTCCCACTCAAGCATCAATCTCAAGACTGGAGACTGATTTAAAAAAAAAATGTGCCTTTGGCAGTGACAGCCTCAGTCTACAGAATGACCACTGTGATTCTCAGCTGCCTCTTTGTTTATATCCTCTGAGAATTTACATTGTTCCTTTAGTAATTAGCAGTGTATTTACAAAAGTTGGGGCATGGTTGTCCTGGCATTCAGGAGACTGAGGCAGGGTTACTGCTGACTCCTTCTACCACCTGATGGTTTCCATGTCAAAGTCCTTCATATTGTTAGAAATGGAAGAATTCATGAAGAAGTCAAGAGTGAAAGCATTGTATTCCTTACTTTACAGGTTCTGTCCCCAAGAAAAAATACTCATTGATGACTATTTTTTTCCTCTCATAGTGCACCTTCCAGCCCTATGGGAGCTGGGCAATGGAGACAAAGCTTCTAAGTTTTTCCCAGTTTGATTGCTCCATGATACATGAGTCAAGTAAGTGGTATCTTCATAATAGGTTCTTACCATTAAGTTCCAAAGAGTAATCAAAAACAATAGCAATAACCTATAATGTTTGAAGATCTACAGGCCGTTGTAGTGACCAGTCCCCCATTTTAGCAGCCATTACAGGCTAACATGTGCTTGCATGACCCTGCCGCTCCTGTCTTGGTCTCTAAGGTCAGATGCCCTCCTCGTGGTAAGAATCAATCAGAAGTTAGCTGGCAGGGCTGTGCTTTATGACTCTGGGATGTGCTTTACGGACAGTGCACAACAGTGACGTGCCGAACATAGCAACCGCCCTGGGAGGGCCTATGGGCCATAACAACTAGTTGACCAATCAACACAGGGTGGGTCACCCAAACCTGGAAGCTCACCAATCCTGCGACTGTTTCATACCCCTAGAAACTCCCCTTATGCTGCCCTTTAAGATCCCTGCCTCAAGGTTGCTTGGGGTCTTTCTCTAGCCATTCGCCATGGTGGTGGGGTGAAGGGCTGGAGCTAATGGGGTTAGCTCGTTAAACATCTACAATAAAAAACTCTTTGCTTTTGCATTGAAATGGGCCTCTTAGTGATTTTGGGGTTCATAATTTGGGCACAACACCCTCACTGGCCCATTCCTGGCCCTGGGCTTTTTATTTGTTAGCCTCTGGACCCTAGTAGGGATATCATTACCCTGGTATTAGGCAAATCCATTTTAACTCTCTCTGTGTCTCTGTCTCTGTCTCTGTCTCTGTCTGTCTGTCTGTCTGTCTGTCTCTCTCTCTCTCTCTCTCTCTCTCTCTCTCTCTCTCTCTTTCTGCTTCCTCCACCCTGCCCTCCCTTCTCTGTAGGGAGAGATTTTACTTATCCTTAGTTCTGACCAATCCTGTATGGGTGTGTTCACGGTATATAGAATGTATGGGGGATAAATAGAGCTAGGGGGAGGAGACTCTTTCTCTTTGGGTTTTGGTTTTGGCCTGGAGAGCAGTGTGCAGACCTTTGGTTCTCAGCTTTCTTGGCTTCTCATGTAAGTAATGTCTCTTTCAATAAAATATTATAGGACATCCCTATTTTGTGTAGTTTAACATTTCAGCATTACCTCTCATCACCTCAATTTAACCCTTCCTATTCTCTTATTCCATAACTCTTTATATCAGTGCATTAAATCTCCTCTGAACCCTACAAGGCACAGTAATGATTGGTCTGAGAAGCCATGCACATTAGTGCAATAGTGGCATAAACAATTGACCAAATACCTTCTGATTGGACATGTGACAGAACAAACCCTAGACCTAGCACCACTATTTGATTGGGCAAGTCCTTCTGTATACATGTTTCCCTTATTGGTTGATGAATAAAACACTGTAGGTCAATAAGGCAAGAAGATAGGTGGGACTAGGAGATGAGAAGAATTCTGGGAAAGGTAGGCAGACAGAGCTTGCCACAGAGCTGCCATGTGGAGCCTGGGAGGGTAGGATGCACCAGGAGTTATCCAGTAAGATAAGGCCATGTAGAAATACATAGATTAATAGAAATGGGTTAATAATTAAGACAGAGCTAGCCAATAAGACGCCTAGTCACCAGTCAATAATTTAATAATTAATATAAATCTTTGTGTGTTCATTTGTGGCTGGAAGTGGCAGCAGGACTTGGTGGGACAAGAAAATTCTCTGCAACAAAAATTAATTAGGACAAGAATTTATGGGTAGACAAATCACAACCCCTAGGGCTTGCTACTATTATTTTGCTAAATATATATAGTTAAGGATATAGCATTAAACAAATTCCTAAAGACTAACAACTGTACCCATACTTCAATGCATCTCGCAACACTCATCTAAGAAGTTTCTATTTGTAGCATGTGATAATTAATACAGAGGCCCACAAATCACTAAGGTACAGAAAACAGGAATCTACAGAATGCTCAGCTCTAAATGGAACGCATATTCTACTGCAGCCCTTCCTCCCAAAACTCAGGGATTTTTTTTTTTTGGAAGATAGGGCAGAAAGAGTATAAGAGCCAGAGGCAGTGGATGACGAAACAGCTGCTGTACATATGAACAGTGGTTATAAGATTATGCACAAATCCTGTGCAAACCCAAGTCAGGTCAAATCTCAGCATGGAGATGGAAATTTGGGCGCAAAACCCCACCCCTAGCCATGGAGCCTTTGGCAATTGTTAGCTGCTGAGAGGGAGTCAGTTTCCTTTGATGGTGTAACTCCTGGTGAGCCGACCATGCTCCGCTGGAAGAGCATACAGCCAAGAATATTTTTCATGTCTTTGTGAGTGACTGCCATATGTGTGCTGGTGCCCTCAGAGGTCAGAATAGGGCAACAGGTCCACTGGAGCTGGAGTTTATAGGTGCCTTGAGCTGCCTGACAAGGGTGTTGGAAACTGAACATGGGTGCTCTGGAAGAGCAGCAAGTGCTCATAACCACTGAACCTTTTTTTTTTTTGCCCTGAAGGCATGTGTTTCTAATCATCTTCCAGTGTTCTCTTCCACTCGTCCCTGTCCACGCTAATAAGCTCTTCCAGTTCTCACATTAGCTTCTTCCTCATCTCTGCTGTTGCTGACATCCTGGTCTCCGTTGTCTAGACCTAACATCCAGACCCCACATTGTTTTATCTTTGGTGCTCTTTCCTACGTTCTCATCTGCTCTCCATACTACTTCCTTCTAGACTGTTTTGTTTTTGTTTTTTGTTTTGCCTCTGGGCATTTAAACATCTAAATCAAACACAGCTTCCTCAGGGCGTCTTTGACTTAATCATGATAAAGACATCTCATTACCTTTTGAACCTAAACGGCACAGTGACCCTCTGCTGTCTTTCTGTAAGGCTGTCTCCCTCAGCTTCCTTTGGGTGTTTACCACAAGCAGAGCTTCCTGAGCAGTGAATGTTCCATATTAGAACATTTTAGAAGCTTGTAGCTGGGATTTGAAAAGCTGCCCGCTCTTCTATTCAGGAAATGCAAGACTGGACCCAGGCAATCCAGCCCAAAAATGCAATGTAAAAATAGGCAAAAAAAAATTATCAGGGTTTCATATTTCCCCAAGACTAAGCTCCGGAATCTACTAAATGATGGATGCCCATCTATTCTCATGCCTTTTCAGTTCCAGCTTTGCTCCAAACCTGGGGATGTCTGGATTATGCCTTGTGATGATTTTAAACTTTTTCCCCAACGTAAGTTTCCATGGAACATGGAGTGTCCCCGAAAGTCCTTCACAATGCATTGACTTATTCCATGATATTTTCCCCTCCTCCCATCTCAGGCAACTCCTAGAACAGTAACCTGATTAGAAGAATTTCCCCCTTCCTTCTTAAGCAAACTATCTGCAATGGCCTTTTACTTGTTCAACAAGTCTTGTCTCAACATTTTTAATTTTTTTGCAGTGCTAAAGAGAGACCCTAGAGACATGAACATGGCAGGGAGCTGCACCCTTAGACTGCTCTCAACTTAAAGACTCACTGGGATGATTTATTTTAAATTTTCTCTGACAGTTCCCTTCCACACTAATAACATCACTTATGATCCTGCCCAAAGTGACAAGCTGTGGTAATGTCTTGCTTGTGCAAATAAAGCCTGTCTGAGGGTCAGAGAATGGAGCTTGCCTAGCATATCTGACAGACATTTCTATAAACCAGGATAATCTGAAGGACTAGACCACCTTGTCTTGGCAAGGTTTGCCCTCACTCTTTTTGGTGTCCTGTTTGTCCAATTTGGTGGCACACGCCGGTAGGATTTGCTGAAGAAGGTGGAGGCAGCCAGCTGTTTCTGTCATTTCTCACATTTTTTGGAAGTTGTTTGCTCGAACTTCCTATTTACTCAGTTAATATTATTGCCTTCTCCGAACTCTGAGGTAGTTGAAGACTAGATAGAATAGTTATAGTTTTCCTTGCTTACCAGATTCAGTAAAGAAATTCACTAAAGATATCTAAAGTGTAATAGGTTTGAAAGACAGTAAAAGATAATTTGATAATGAAAATTAGAATAGAAAGTATATTAGGTACAAGACTTTGGAATCATCAAGAAAGAAAAGATAATGGATTATTTTCTCTGAATTGTCTAATGTTAAAGAACAAGACATTGTTAATGTACTTACTGCCTGTATAAACTGTATATACTTATTGTACTTATTGTATATAGTTTTTCTTGTATTAGTTATAATCTTTTTAAATTTTAGACAAAAAAGGGGTGATATCTTGCTTGTACAAATAAAGCCTGTCTGAGAGTCAGAGAATGGAGCTTGCCACTAACTAACCATAATGTCCCTCATTTCCCATTTATATTTAATACAGAGTATGGCCATGGTAACAAATGTCATTATTAACTTTCTATGTGCCAGGCAGTATGATAAAAATCTTACCTGTATTAACTTATTAACTCTCACAGCAAGCCCTTGAAATGAGGAAACTAAGAAATGGGGTAGTTTAAGATCACAAAGCAAATAAGTGGTAAAAGCAGATTGAAATCACAATGTTTTAATTCTTGAACTGTCACACACACACACACACACACGTGGTTTCATGCAACTGAATATGGGAGTTGTGAAAAGTATGGCACAGTAAAAAGTTTGTGAATGTACAATGAAACCAAATCAGTTCAAAATGAAATGTATGAAGACCCCATGATGTTGCTGGCAGCACTAACCTGTGTTGCGTTACAAGGCTTCACTGTACCTTTGGCTCTGACCACACAACCTGAGCACTTCACACTATGCATGTTGTCATACAGCAGCAATCAACACTCTCTGGAACGCCTTGGCTAAGATTTGAGAGACTGTTGCATATTATGAACTGCAGGGTTTTTACTATGCAAACCAAGTTTTCCACTCCTACAGAAACATACTGATTTAAAGACAGAAAACAAAAACCGGTAGTATTTTCCTCTCCTCACTCCATCTTTGGACTCAACTGCACTCAGCAAACAAGAATACTCATCTCATTATGATGCAAATTTGCATTTGTCCTTATTAACTCTAAAATTATATACATGTGAATTGTTTTACAAATAAATCTTTGCAATTTATTACCCATAAATGTTTTATTTGAATGTTTATTTCACATACCTTTGTATGCAAAGGTACCTGAAAATATCGCAGGTGAAACAGGATCATGAGTAGGAGAGTTTTAAGAAGCTCTAATCTACTGCCTGCTTGTAAAAGCTGGTTAAACAACATGCAAAGAGGTTCTCCAAAGTGGCAGGAAGTAATCAGAATATTTTCCACATGACATGAGAGTACACTCTTTCAGTCTACTCTCTCATAGGAGATTTTCATATGCTTTAATTCCCATAGGTGGAAAGCAGAAGAGTAACCAACTAAAGCAGTATCATGAATCCCCTATGACCTAACATCAAATACTGAACAATCAAGAAGTTCTTTCCTCCAAGCCAAATAAACCAGAGTTTTGTTTTTGCTTGCTGGAGTTATTCCAACATACCCTGCAAAAATCCTAGCTGGCATCAAGGTTAAATGGACACGTATTTCAGAGTTAGATGCACTTTTTAGATTAAATATTCCAACTCCTCAGTTTAGTGACAAGGAAGTTGAGGCTCAGAGCAGTGGTCCCCTAGTCATAGAGCTAATTAGTAATTCTCAGACCAGAATACAAAGTAGGAAAAACATTCCAAAATCTATCGCTATTCCTTTTTTCCTATGGAAATTCTCATTTCTGACATGCCCCTCCAATTCTTTAAAAAATCAAAATAAATAGCTTACTTTGAAGGAGTTTAAAGCAAGAGTTACTTATCCTTGACCTAGCACGATTACCTAGGGCTTCTACTTCCAAGTTGGCCTAGAGTCCAAGGATCTGTGGTGGTTCCTCACCTCCTCACTAGATGACTGGTATTCTGTCTCTCAAAGAAGGCACTATTTGGCATTCCTAACCAGCAGCTTTAGCAGAAGGGGTAAATGTGCTTCAGACAAAGTGCTGAAACATAACGCAATTAACCATCAACCAAGTCCTACCAGAATCTAGTTCCTTCTTAGATAAATAAAATAGCCACATTGGTACTCTCCATTCCTAATATGTCCAATTACTAAGCTCTGTGAGAAATACCAATTTTTCTCAATAAAGTCATAATACACACTTTAAGAATATGGAAACTCCCAGACAATGAGATTTCTGTTTAATACATTGGTTTGGGAAAATATAAGTTGGTGCATTGAGCATTGTATGTGGGTTATAGAAACAGATATAAAATCAAGTTGGGCTAATTTTGAATGACTAGCTGTCTTAGCTCTGGCTTCCACATGAAATGCCAATCTGGGTGGCTCAAACAACAGAGGCTTGTTTTCTCACATCAAATGTGGTGATGCCAGAGTCACAGGTGATTGTGACAAGTCTAACGTGGGTACTAGGAACCAGATGCTCTGGCAGAGCGTCAAGCAACATCTCTCCAGCTTCAGCACTCGTGTTCTTAAGAAGAGAATCCAGAAGGACCCATGAGATTACATTTTCCAAGCACGTATAACACAACTAAGGAAAACTCCATTAGCTCTTAAGGCTTGGAATACTCTCTTTGGCTCAATGCCCCACCATCCAGGGTAGGTGCAGTTTCAACAACCCCCCCATGGCTCTACCCTCTGTGGCTCTTCTATGACAGGGATCTTGCCACCACCAATGCTCCCCTGGCTGACCCAATTCCAAGATGGTAGAGACTGTTCAGTCTGTTGAAATTAAGGCAGTAGACACCAGCATAATTCTTCCTGTTTTTGATAACTAGTGAATATGTGTAGCCAAATAGCTCTAATGCCCCATCTTATCAAACCTAAGAAATGCGAAGTCACCCTTCATTTTGTCCCATATCCATGTCTCTCACAGAATTCTGTAGGTTAAACTGCTAGCGTTCTCTTCAGAACCCATCGTCTTTAGGAAGGGTAGCCTGTATGATGCATATCTTCAAGTCCTGTTCCTTCTATCTTAACACTTCCATCTCTATCCTCTTTCATTTTACTATAATAAACTGGGAAGAACCAGGCCCCTCCCCCAACACTTTGCTTAGAATCTCTGCATTTGATTTCATCATTCACAGCATCCACAAAATACTAGAATACAATTCAGCCAAATTCTGTGTCACTGTTTCTTCATAGGATCATCTTCCTCTGGTTTCCAATAACATAATCCCCATTTTTGCTTGAGATCTCATCAGAATGTCCCCTTGTGCCTGTATTTATACCACATTTTAAAAGTATTTGCTACAAGAGCCCCTTCAACTTAATACCAAAGATTTTGTTGGCCAGGTTTTTCCCGAGAACTGAAACCAACTGGGGAGATATATGGGTGGATGGATGAATGGATGGATGGATGATGGATGGATAGATGAAAAGATAGGTGATGGGTAGATGGATGATAGATAGGTAGATAAATGGTAGATGATAGATACATAGATGACAGACAGACAGACAAACAGATTATTATAAGAAATCCAATACTGTGATTATGGGCAATAGAAACTATCAAGATCTATAGTCATTACACTGAGCCCAACATTATGGTTCAAATCTGAAAGCTGACAGTCTTCAAAATCAGTAAGAGTCAGTATTTCAGTTTTTAGTCTAAAGGTGAAAAAAATCAGTGTCCTGACTCATCCTAATTACTCAGAAGGAATTCTCTCTTACTCTGTTGTTTTTTGTGTTTTTTTTTATTTTTATTTACTCAAGTCTTCAGTTGACTGGTTCATTTTATTCAGTCTACTGATTCAAACATTAATCTCACCCAGAAACTTCTTCACCGACACCACACACACACACACACACACACACACACCATGTACATATCAAACCAACCAACCCTGAGCCCTGTGTATGTCCAGCTAGCTGTCACTCAGTTACACCTACAGCACTAGAATAATATTTCACCAAGTGTCTGAATAACCCGGCAAAGTTAATAAATACTGACTCTCAGGACATGACCTCTGTATTCAGCATTGCCTGAGGGCTTCCAGAAATAATCCTAGAGAACAATTTAAGCATCTTCAGATGGGGCAAAGACATAAGAAAAACAGCTGTTGAACTTAAGATTACTAAAGCTGATTCATATTATACATTTAGAAACTAACAGGACTAGTAATAGGGGAAGGGATTAATTATAAGAATGGAGGTTGCTTCTTTTCCCTGTTTATATTCTTAGCCTCTTCCTCTATGGTTTCTTCATTTTGGTGTTGCACTAACATAGTAGAGCTTTGTGAGGGGAGTCAAACCTTGAGACTATACAGTGATGTAGCAATAGTAACATTTATCAGATAGCAGCAGTTTTCCAGACACATCTCTCATCTTTACTTCTCTAATTAATTGTTTACAATATCTCACACTTGCACACTCTATATAGTCTATTTTGTCACCCTCACCACCAGCTGATCAGGTAGGTCTTATTACCTATTTTATAGAACTGGAAATTTCTCAGTGAAACAAGTAAGACTTGAACTGGGCTGTGCACCAAGAAAAGTATGTCTTGGAAAAGGCTGTCTTTTCTCATGTAAACTGCTTTTCACTGCTGATATGTACATAAGCAAAAGTAAACACAGATGGCATCTTATTCTATATTAGAGATTAGAAAATGGGAGAATTTATCTTGGTTTTGCTTCTACTTGCTTTATGACCTTAACTACATCACTTAATGTCACTATGACTCCGTTTCTTACCCTGTAAAGTAAATGTTCTAAATGTCCCACCCTATGGTGAGGGGCTTTAATGACAGATTCAAGTAAAACAATTATGAAGGAAGACGCAGGTGCAGGCGCAGGGATGACTATGCTCTGTATAGCATACAGAGACTACCCTCTTTTCTGTGTGACAGAGAGCTTTTCTTTGTGTTCCCACTGGCTCATCATCTTCATGCCTACCTGTTCGAAGCAGAGAGAAACTGGAAGATACAGTAGATACTCAGGAAATATTGATGCCCTTTGTGTAGCAGAGCATAGGAAGCAAAGTCTGGTCTCTGCTGGTCAAGTGTCATAGGGAACTTATATATAGCATCTTAAAAATAATAATCAGCTATTCCCTTTTTGTGTGAATTAGATTCAAAACCAAAAATACAGCATAGGCTTATTTTCTATCTTAAACTGAGATCTCTCCAAGGCTACAAATGAATGAAAATGAGGACATGACTGCTTTAGGTGTGGTTGAAGAGAAGGTTTTTATTGTAGGTATGAGGGAGAGGACATCGGGGGCATCTAGAAGGGTCCAGAGAGGGAGAGAAAGTAGCCGACAGCACATAGCTAGCAAACTGAATCAGATCAAGAGAAAGGAAGAGATGAGGGAGGGCCAAGAGAGGAGACCAAAAGACAAAAGAGAGCCAAGAGAGCCAAGAGCAAGTCGAGAGTGAGCCAAGAGAGTGGATGGCCAAAATGGCAGGTTTATATAGCAATGAGAAGCTGAGACAGAGGCAGGCAGATCTCTATGGGTTCTAGGCTAGCCCAGTCCTGGCTCCTGGGCTGGAGAGATTTAGGGTAGGGGGCAGGGTGAGAAGTGCTGGGAGGAGCCATCGGTACTGAGCGACCCTAGAGAAGAAGAACATTCTTGTGCTCTCGGTATGCTAATAGACACCACAGTCATCCATTTGTTTCTTTGGGACCTCACAACAAACTGTGATAGTTCATGGTTTTCCACTGACAGCATCTCCCACTTAGGAGGCACTCAGCTAATACTTGTTGAGTCAATTGATGGGTCAGGAAGCCATCAGTCTCAATTATAACTACTACATGCTGTCCTTCAACACCAGCAATTGTGGCTGGATATTCAGTTCTTCAATTCGGTTGTCAACAGGTAGGCAGATACATAGCCATCTCCTATGAGAGTGTTGCTCTCCTGTCATGCAGTTGCTGTTTGAAAATAAAGCAAGGAATGTTCTGTCAGCAGCATGTGACAGCATGTTAAGAGTTGTGTGCTGTAATAGAATGCTAATATGGAATGCTGGGGCATTAGAAGGGACACAACCAATGCCCCTATCAGGACTATCTCTAGAGTGCAAACCAATACTGGAAACATTCTCTAGGAGGGCATTT
The DNA here is from genome assembly GCF_017639785.1 of Mesocricetus auratus. NCBI lineage: Eukaryota > Metazoa > Chordata > Mammalia > Rodentia > Cricetidae > Mesocricetus > Mesocricetus auratus. The sequence goes on along the minus strand of NW_024429196.1, from coordinate 21,710,635 downwards.
CATGTTGTCCCACCACCTTGCGTATCTAAATCTTTATTAGGGTGCTGACATAATTAAGGATCAAAAAATATTTTTAGTATCTATAGAAAAATAGTATGTAAAATAGGATAAGAAATTGATCTTTTGAGGAGAACAGTGAATATAATGAACCTTTTTTCTTAATAAATTTAGCACATTTGATAATGAGCAAAAATGGGACATTGCAGAAATGCTCAGTTAAGTTTTTCTTGTCACCTCAGTCTTTTCCATTTTGGGTCAAAACCTAAAGAAAGAAGGAAGGAAGGTCTGAGGTAATTACAGTCTAACCAAGAACAAACCGGGCCCCAGATCTCACAAGGAAGCTGGACTCAAAGAGGAAGAAAGCCTTTGGCTTGGTAAAACTGAAGCACCAGAGTTTGACTGGCCGTCCACCAGAGCAGGGGCAGTCACTCTGGCCCTTGCTGACAGGCAACATGCAGGAGAGGGAACAAAACGGCAGAGAAGTCCTGGGCACTAAGAGCCTTTCAGAGGCTCCAGTTGCTAGGAAACTACTTCCTCTGGGTTCACATGCAGCTAACTCAGGCTATTCAGAAGCCCCTAGAACAATCTTTCTTGGGCTTCACCGGGGGTGGGAGGGGGAAAGAACCAGCTCTTAAAGCTCACACACCATGGTTGCACCAAGCCAAGCTTAGCTTTTCCAGCACTTGCCAAAGAGCTAAGGGTACTGGGAGTGACTGAGACATAAATGGGTGTCTTGTTTTTGTGAAGTCAGGGAACTGGCCAGCTTCTGCCTTTACCTGTCTGAGTGTGCCAGCTGCACACTGTGACACATCCTTGCACAATTTTATTAACAGTTCTTCGGGGTGTGGATGTTTTCTTCATCTTCAGAGCCTCAGAATCCAACACAGCTGCTTATATAAATAGCTGCCCAAGTTCCTTGATTGCAACTTCTCCATCCCATTATGGTGCTGACATGGAGCTGGGGGAATGAGTGGGGGTAACCCCCACGATGACACAGGACACAAGGATAAGATTCTCCAGGTCTGCTGTAAAAAAAGCTGTTCTCTAGCCTCAAGGTCATTCCATTCCCTCCTTCGGGGCAGTTGTGACTGTCAAAAGAAACCCTCAAGGCTGTCTCTATGAAGTCAAGTCCCTTCATAGAAGGAGGGATTGGGAGGACATTAGACCCTCACCTAAGATTCATCGTCCTTCCTACACCTCCCATACAGCTGCAAATGATAGACTAAATATAGGGGGAGTCCTTCTACACAACTATGGGGAAGTCATCACACATGACTTTCTGGTGATACAGCTGCTTTGGGGGTCCCATTCTCCTATAAGTAACACCTTACACATGCAATTAATTCATTGGTTTGCTGATGTGGGATGCCCTTCTCTATGCTGGAAATATATGTTGCCTTTATTGGTTGATGAGTAAAGCTGTTTTGGCCTATGGCAGGGCAGAATATAGCTAGGCAAGAAATCCAAGCAGACAGACAGAGAGAAAGGACAGAGACAAGAGAGACCCCACCCAGCCGCAGAAGGAACAACATGACTGGTAAAAAAACCATGAGCCACGTGGCAATATATAGATTAATATAAATGGGCTAATTTAAGTTGTAAGAGCTAGCTAATAAGAAGCCTGAGCCATCAGCCAAACATTTGTAATTAATATTAAGCCTCCGAGTGACTGTTTTATAAGCAGCTGGGGACTGGCAGGTGTAACAAAAAGCCCCCACCACAGTTCACTAAGTAGGACTTCGGAGGTAGAATCATTACTCTGGTGTGTCACTGGTGCCCTACCTGGGTTGAGTAGACATTTGTCCACATTTGCTCATGAAGAGTTCACACAACAAGGTCTCATGTAAGAATCATAGAATAGGTTTGGCCGCAGGTAGCAATAACAAGTAGCAGAGGTGCAAATGAGGTGGGAAATTTCAGTTTGAGGTTCTTACATATATGATAATCCTGCAGAAAGACAGACAGGGCTTGGTGTCACTGCTTTCTGGTTACAAGAAAGGAAGATTGCTACACTTTTTCTCCACCATTTTCAATACATGGGTCCAATTTTGAGGCTCCCCATGTGGTCTCACATGGCCAACAGAAAAGAAAATGAACATATGTCCCCCAGAGGCAGCATTCCAGAACCCTCACTGTAGTCGATACTGTTTTCAAAGTTTACCAGGCTGAGAGCTAAAGTTATGAAGGTGAGCATGCTCTGGGAGCATACTTACTTCTTCCACTGTGCAAAGCTGGGCCTCTTTTATTGTCTTTATTCTATAGTTAGTATTACAGCCTCAAAATCATACTTTAATTTTTCACTTAATGAGAAGTGTGTTTTTTCCATTCTGTTGTATCACTATATATTTGAGAATTGTGTATGCTTATAGGAAAAATGAAAATAGTATTAAGAACAAATAAGTTGCATTCCCTTGCTCATTGTGCATCATTCAAAATTCAGGAAAGGTTGGTTGCTATGGGGTCAAGACATTAAACGAAGTGTCTGGCATTCAGGGTGCATTGCAGAGTTCCCCAATACATGAATTTCCGGGTGGCAAGGTGATTCTTCTCTTAACAGCCAACGTTTATTGGCTGCATCTGTATCTATTTCCTGTACTGCAGATATCACCTCCAAACTAAAACAACCACATTAGAATCCCTGTCTCAGGGTCTTCTCACCGAGAAGCAAATGAAGACACGCCTTGACAACTTGAGCTTATGCATCATTGCCTGCCCTCCTCGATGAGGATGGTGAGGAATGTAGATTTATAGCTGACACTGTAACTGCATACAATGACATCAGGATTCTACAGCGAAAGGAGAGAATATGAGTAACTGGCTCATCTCTGACACAGGAGATGGAACATGTCCATATTCATGTACTCTGGAAGACATGGGCCATGAAAAAGTCATTATAGCGATTACTTCTTGGTTTATACTTTATTATTTCAGTGACACCAAAGAATCTGACTTGGACCTTCAAATGTAAGTGCAAGATTTTCGTGACTAAGTACATAGCAATGTGTTTTATAAGAATGGATAAAACCTGGACCCAAAAAGGTTAGTAAGCACACTTACTGAGTCTGAAGGAACAATACCCCAGCAGGACAGCAGGACTGGAAAGCTGGGACTGAGGACACAGTTCAATGGCGGGGGAGGGGGCTTGTCTCGTATGTTCAGGGACATGTTTGATTCCTAGCTCCGCTAGTTAAAAATGATTGGAATTGGATATGAGGAATACTACAAAGTCACTCAATACAGCTGGAATGGAGGTTAAGTGTAAAGAAAGAACCCACTATGACCTTGGAGTTTGATTCATGCTAGCACCATGAACAAGAAGTTTTACAGCCAGAGAGAGAAATGGACATTCAAGGGATATTTATTAACTGCCTTTGTTTCTCCTAGGTAAATACTATGGATAAAGTCAGAGTTAAACACCTACTCAAGTTCATCAAAGCTAAGTGGAAAAGCAATGATTCACTTCCACACTTCATCTTCTTCAAAGCATTTCTTTGTATGTCCAGAGAAAATTCCAAGAGCTCACTGGACCTCGGAGTTTCCTTTTCATGGAGAAGCTGTGGAATTCAGCTCTCTAAGAAGCACCAGACCCAAGCGCCCTGCAGATAACTTAGCTAAATCAGAGGAATAGAAAACTAACCTTCTTGACACGGCACTAATGAGACATTATCAAGTCTGTCTAGAACACAAACTGATTTGGAAAAGCTATTAGAAAGAATCAATGTGTTAATATGATCCTGAACTGCTAAAAATCAGTTTTGTAGCTGGACCAGATGAATTCAGTATACAATCAAGGGGCTAGCTGAGGAAGTTGTAGTCACCTGAATAAATTCATGTAGTTATTCACTTTCTTTTTTGGCAGGGGGGATTTCTTTGAGACAGGGTTTCTCTGTGTAGCCCTGGCTGTCCTGGAACTTACTCTGTAGACCAGACTAGCCTCAAACTCAGAGATCAGCTTGCCTCTGCTTCCCGAGTGCTGGGATGAAAAATACTACCGCCTGGCTCATAATCCACTTTTTTGTGCCTGTCTAAGTCATTGGAATAAACCACAATCTGTATCAAAGGCATCTGTGAAAAGAGTCCATACAGAAAATATGTGAGGAAACATGATCATGAAAGTTGCCAAGAGTAACAGCTTTAAATGAACATAATAAACGCAAGTAGGTGAAACTGGCATCCCATCTCCATGCACAACACTGAGCAAAGGCTCTGTAAATGCTTAGGGACTGCATGGACAAATTACATATGTGACCAAATGGATGAACGCTGCTGTGTTTACAGTTAAGGCAAATGCTAGAATCAAGCTTTGACTTGTGAGTCTCTGATCCTATTTCCATGGCTTGGGAAAGCCAACAACACTTTATCCCTTTTGCCCACTTCTCCTTAGATAAAACTTTCCATGATTCCTTCATACACCGGAATCACACTTGATCAAAACTCCATCTACAGGGCACCAGGCATACCACCACATGGGAAAATTCTCCTGAGGTGATTTTACCTCATCAACCAGTCCAATTGAGAACAGAAGCAAGCAACTATGACCCCAGCCCTCTCAGGGGAGCACAATAGCCTCTCTCTTCCCCAGACAAGCCCAGGTTCCAGGCTAACCCTGATGTGAGCTGCTGTGTCACCCTGATAGAGCTGGTCATTGCCAACAGTCTGGCCACACCACCCAGAACAGGATTGCAATTCTTAGCCATGTCTTCAGAGATGTGAAATCTTTCATAATTTTCCATTACTGAAATCATGAAAACTTGAAATGGTACAGTGTTAGCCCCTTGTACCAAGTAACAGGTAACTGCAGGAAACTCAGGTTTAGGTAAGCACTCACAAGCCTGGTGCCAGCAAGTCCTCTCCTGTTTCCATAGCAACAGCCCCACACTGTCTTCTCAGATCTTCAGATACAAGACAAAGCAGAAACTTCCACAACAGGAGGCGAAACACATAAACAACAAGGTCCATGAAATGTGTGGGAAGAATTTCTTCTTACCTGCTTTTCTAATTTCCTCTCACATCTTAAATCCATAAGCCTGGAGCTAAAGCTTCAAATGCCCTCAGGGACCAACAGGATAGGGAGGGCAACCAAGGATACAGAGGAGTCCATGTTTTCATTATTAGGAACACAGGCCGGTTTGAGTTACTTCTAACAATTTCTGTAGAAACTGAACCTTCTTTTTTCCCTCATGAAATTTTCAAGTTTTTAAATGTTGGGAACTTTTTTTTATGACTACAAACCAAACAAAAATCTTCTATTAAATGAGTGTGCTGTGTTTACAGTGTCAGTCGTATTAGTTAGGATCTCCTTTAGGGATTTCAGAATTATTTACCGTTTCCTGTGTGGCTATGAGGAACATAAACATTGCATTTCCCCTAGTTACCAATTATGGCCAGAATCTGTTAATTTGCCAACAGGAAAACATTATTTCAGAAAGGGCTTTATTACTTTGTTGTGTTTTATGTTCTCTTTCAACATTTGTAGCGAGGAATAAGAAGCCAGAGGTGTCCTAACCCAAGCTGATATTCTTTTCTCAAGACAATTCTACACAAAGTCAATCAGCATTTGAGATGGGGACTCACGTACATGCTTAGTGCTCAAAATTAAATGATACCATGATTCCAATTTATCCAAACTCAAACCAAGAATAACCAAATTGAGTCAAGATGTGGCAATGGGCACGCTTCAAGACAGTGGCGTTACCTGTCATTAGACATCCATTGCATCCAATGGGCACGCTTCAAGACAGTGGCGTTACCTGTCATTAGACATCCATTGCATCCAATGGGCACGCTTCAAGACAGTGGCGTTACCTGTCATTAGACATCCATTGCATCCAATGGGCACGCTTCAAGACAGTGGCGTTACCTGTCATTAGACATCCATTGCATCCAATGGGCACGCTTCAAGACAGTGGCGTTACCTGTCATTAGACATCCATTGCACCATTGTTATAGCACTACAAGCAGAAAAGGTCACCAAGTATGAAAAGTTGAAGTTGAAAGGTTCAGGCCTGGCCCTGTCACCTGGCAAAATGCTCTCAGGCAGCACTCTGGTCAGCCCAGGGTTCTTGAGCACAGTCTGCACGCAGGTGCGAAGGACCCCTTTAAAGGACTGACCCCGCCCACTTACACTCTTACTTCTCGTGCTCTTCTTGCTCTATGCTCACCCCAATTGCTTCCTTCCTCTCTCGCCCCTCGCCGTCCCCCTTCTTCCTTCTCCTGCTCTCGCTCTCCCGCCCTGGAATAAACTCTGGTTAATGTACTCTTCTCCGGTCCCGGTTCCATCTCGAGCCTAATTTTTAAACTTAAACAAAAGAACAACAGAGGTGTGCTACCATGCTGACCAATCAGGTATGAGTACTCTAAAGAACATACACTAACTTGTAGTCACACACGTTACACTTGCAAATTTTTGTATTAATATAAGTAGTTGTTAGGTCTCAAAGAACCCCCAGACAAATCTCTCTCAGTACCTGTGGCTCCTCCCAGCATTTCACACCCTGCCCGCTTGCCTAGACCTCTCCCTCCTGGGGGTGGGGCTTCCCTTCCTGATGCCCATGTAATGCAGCCAAACAAGTTTCAAGTAACTTTTTTGCCACTCTGTTACTTAAACTTTAAAAAAAACTTGTCCTACAATGACAACTCTCAGTAATCAACCACCTGTGTCTCATGGTAAACGGCATAGGAAAAATAAAAAATGTTTCACATTTCTTTTCTCCTGCCTGTGTCATTGTTATTCTTTCATCATCAATCCACGGGGTTCCAGTAAACTGGCAAAGCGCTGCCTACTATTATCAATCAAGATTTTAGATTTCCTTTGGCTGTCTTCTAAGAATAGACTTAAAAATGCTTCTCGTTGTTCTAAAAACATCTCTGCCCGTTCTATACATCCAGTGCTCTGGATATAGAGGGAAAATGCTAATGCTATTTACCTAAAATCCTTTTTGAGTCCTTAAGCTTTTTACTATGACTCAAAGACGGCTGCCTACTGCCTTTTCTACGATGCGGATTTCAGTACAGATTATAAACAATGGTAATGCTTACCTATCGAAAAGCTTACCTCTTTTTGTAAACTTAAAAATTTCAAGCAAGCTTCAGGCTTGGATTCACCTCTCACGGGCCAAAGGGACTCCAGGGGAGTGTTCCTGTCTATCAAGAGCCTCAGTTTCCACACCTGCCTATACTTCAAGCTGTGATCTCTCACTCTCTCTCCCAATCTTGGGTCTCCCCTCCTCCAATACCAGGACATGGACTTGAAAGTTTCAAATGTACCCTGAAGAAAAAGTTTTTTACCTAAGGTCTGTAACTTTACCTTCTATTCCTAGTCATCTGTCACAGCAGGTTTCAGGTCAACTACAGGCTGCTACCACGCATTCCAGACTACTCCAAAGTGGCCTGCCCTTCCCTAGCCCCAGGTAGTCCCATTAAAAACTGGACTGAAAGAAAACAGCCCAAACTTCTCTCTCTTCTGTCCTCTGACCATCACTCCAGACCTTCTAGGCCCCAACAATGATACCCCGGTTTCAGCAGGGATGAGTTTGCAGAGAAGAGATTGCATTGCCCCTTATCATCAACAAAAGACTGAATGTTAGATCTCAAACCCAAGACAGATCTCATGTACTACCTGTGGTTCCTCCCAGCCCTCCTCACCCCACCCCTTACCTTAAACCTTTCTCTCCCAGCGGCTGGGATTCTTCCCCTCCCCCAGCCTGGCCCCTGTATAACTCAGTCGCTTGTGGTTACACCTATCTCCTGGCGCAGGCCACCTCTCTTGGTCAGTGGCTCCTCTCTTGCTCTCCCCCTTCTCTCGTGGTCTGGCTTAGTCTGCTAGCCATGTTCAGCCTGCATTCTCCCTTATGCCTACCAGAAAAATCTTCTCCATACTTTAGTCATGTACTCCTCTGTTTACTCCATTTTTTTATTCGGTACTCATGTATTTGAATTATACAAATTAATGGTTCTCACTATGTTATTTTTATATATGCTAGTTTTTAGTGTGTGTATGGAATATGCATACACAAATGTGTGTGTGTGTTCTGTGTTTGTACATGTGTGTGCACAGAAGCTCATGCATAATTTGTATGTAGAGGCCAAAATCAACATCAGGAATCTTCCAGTATCTTCTACTATCACTGTCTAATTTATTTTCAGGATAGGATCTCTCTGCTCATTGTTTTGCTAGACTGGCTACCTGGAGAACACCTGGGGATCCACTTATCTTGCTCTTTTGCTCTTACCCCAGTGCTGATATCACAGGGACAGACAGCCACACTACCTTGTCTGCTGCTTGTGTGCCTGGTGCCTCCAGAAAACAGTGTTGGATCTCCAGGAACTGGAGAAACAGACGATTGTGAGCACCCCTGGGGTTGCTGGGAATCAAACTGAGCCAGTGCTCTTACCCACTGAGCCATCTGTCCAGCCTCACTGCTCTAGTTTTTGCACAGATGTTAGGGATCTGAACTTGAGTCCTCATGGTTATTTGACACTGAGCCATTTCTCCAGCCTGTTTAAATCATTTTTGCATTTGTTTATATTGTATATGTGTTTTAAGTCAGGCTATTGATGCTTTCAAATATGTTACAGTTGTCTTTAATCAGTGAGTGTGTCCAAAGGACCCTCTCTTATTTCTGGTCCTCCAGAACAGGGCTATCAGACCAGAGCAGTTGAGGTAGGAGTTGCCAGGTGCTGGGATAAGACAAGCAAGGGAAAGAGTTACCGGGGAGTTCTATTCACCCAGCTACTCCTGAGGGAGCCTCGGCTTCACTGCTGGGAAAACTGGTACCAGTGTAGAACATGCTACACCATCCTCAGCTGAAGGGGAGCAAATGGCTCATTCGTCCATCCACTAAGCCCCACTGATGATTGGTGGAGGGCTGTTCCCACAGGGAGGCATTTCCAGGATAAGTTAGAAGACACTTTATACAAAGACATACAGGTGCTAGAAGTGGGGACAGTTCATTGATAAGAAGGCCGAGGGATGTGATGGTTGACTATATACCCAAACTTCCATGTTTACCAGGGCTGTATAGAGGGCTATGGAGAAACAGTGAGGATAAGTCTGACTCCGTGTGTAGACATTTAGGAGAGGGAGCTGCTAGTCCACCCTGAGATACCAAAACATCTGGTAAGTTATCATATCTGCAAAGCCCAGTGGGAACACAGTACACATGGGAATATGTGCGTGACTTGGATGGCATGGTGGTATGTGCCTGTAATCCAGCACTTAGGAGGAGGAATCAGGAGGGTCGGGAGTTCAGGGTCACCCTCAGCCACACAGAGTTCAGTCTTTTATGAGGTCTTCTCTCACCAAAAGAAGGGGCTACTGACATGTGAACTTTACAAAGGATCTCTAGAGATAGAATTCTATTTTTTTAAAGAAGTTTGTTCAGGGGGACATGAGAAACAGCAAAAACAATGGCATCAACAATAATCACTGAGATTTCTGTATTAGAGATTCATGTTACCACAAGCTAGAATTTCTAGATGATTTCTACTCTGTATCCCAAGAATGGGAAGAAAGGCACGCTCCAAAGAGAAGCAGGTGAGACACTCAAACCCACACAAGGGGAAGCTGAAAGTGGGAAGTGGGGAGGGTTTATGGGGTTCTTCCAGGAGGGGAGCATTGAAAGCCTTACTTCTGATTTTATATGCAAATGTCAGCTTCACAACAGTTCCTCCTTCAGGAGATCTTTGCAAAGAAACCACATTCAGTTTGAAGCAAACAAATAAGATATTTTAAAAGGTAAAATAGAGGCCTGAAGATGGCTCAGTGGGCGAAAGCGCTTACTCTGAAAACCTGCCAACCAAAGCTTGATCCCGGGACCCATGTGAGGTCAGAAGGAGAGAACCAACTCCACCAAGTTGTCACCTCCACATATGTACTCTTGCACACATGCCTTGATACATATAGCATGCATACAATAATAATAAATAGAGATTTAAAAACCTAAAATAGTGTAGATACAGATTTTGTAACACTAAAATCAGGCAATTCTACTCTATATATTACCATACTGAATGTTTTACTCTAGATAACCAATCTGATTGTAACTAAACTTCTAGAAAGTACCATGCCACTGCTTTCACTGTATTAAAAGACATAGGTAAGGACATGGAGTCATAAGAAATAAATCATAGGCCGGCGTCGGTGGCAGATGCCTTTAGTCCCAGCACTTAGGAGGCAGAGGCAGGTAGATCTCTGTGAGTTTGAGACCAGCCTAGTCTACCAAGTGAGTTCCCAGGGCAGGCTCAAAAACAATACAGAGAAACCCTGTCTTGAAAAACAAAAACAAAACAAAAAGCAGCAGCAGTAGCAGCAGCTGCTGAAGAAGAAGAAAAAACTGCCAAGGCATCTCCCTGGGTATATGATACAATGTCAAACTCAGCTGAGGTCAAAGTGGACCCTCTCCACCCCTGTCAAAGGCACAAATGTCTGATCAACCAACAGCAGGTCAGAGGTGAAAGCACCTGAATGTAGAGGTCTAAGCTAAAGCCTCATTTTCATTTCTCTTTGGCATTTTCCTATTCATGAAAAATAAATCACCTGTGGAATTTTCTGAATTAAGAAAATCCAGTGCTGGTGCAGAAGTTGCCATCTTGGTGACCTTGAGAACAGGTGCTGTATTTCCAGAGCCATGGGAGGCCTTAATAAGTCCAACTTAGCAGAAGAGGGTGCTGCCTTCTCCTCCTTGGAACACATTACTCCCTGTCTAATGCAATAGCAACCAGTGGGAAAGTCATTAAGTATCAACAACAATTCTCTCCTACCTCTCCTCTCTCTAGATGACAATGCAGGATCAATAGTGAATTCAAGAAACATTTCTTGTGAAATAGGTCAGGGTTCATGGCCTCCTGCCATATTACACTTCCTTCAGTCTGTCCCCTCTCCCCTCCTCTTCAGGAAGTAAGTATGTGGCAATGCAATCCAGTCTCTGGTATTTGAAACAAAGATAAAATGGCTTGATGTGTAGGCTAGAAGGTTGGATCACTAATGGCTTTTTTCTTCCCTCACTCTTTTGTTGAGATGCTGAGAACTTTATGCAGAACCTAGAGCCTTACACACACTAGGCAAATGCTCCACCACTAATGGACACCCAAGCCCTTGTGAGTGAGGTAACCCAGTCACAAAAAGAGAAACATGGCATGTACTCTCTCATATATGGATTTTAGACATAGATCTGGGGAATGCCAGCCTACAATCCTATGGCCAGAGAGTCTGGGAAACAGAAACTTCATTTAGTGGCTGATCGAAGAAGAGGCAGACTCCCTTGGTTAAGTACTGAGCTGAACTCAAGAAAGCCAGTAACAGAGAGGGAGGACTGATGATCAAAGGGATTAAGACTGGGCTGGTTTAACCCCCAGAAACAGCTGACCAGACAAAGGTTAACTCTTGAATCCCAGGCATCAGCCTGGGAATCCAGCATGGGACTGATCAAGACCCCCTGAATCTGGGTGTCAGTGAGGAGGCCTAGGGAATCTATTGAGCCTTGGGCAGCAGATCAGTACCCATCCCAAGTATACACACGGACTTTGGACTCCCATAGAACAAGGTGAGGTGCACTCTCACCCTGAACTCTTGGGGAAGGGTCTAGGCCCTGCCCTATATGAAATGACAGACTATGGACACCCCCATGGAGGGCCTCACCCTCCCTGGGGGAATCAGGGGATAAGGGGGGGGAGGGCACGGGAGGAGGGGAGGGAATGGGAGAGGGACCTGGAACTGACTTGTGAAGCAACCTCGTTTCTTATCTAAATTTAAACTGGAAAAAAAAAAAAGACATGTAAGCAGGCCTGGCGGGGAGCCAGTCTTTGTTAGAAGTCATCTGCAACCTGTGATAGTTTTGTTTTTCCTAGTAAAAGGCCTCCATAAATTCTCAAACTATCCTAGGACTAAGAGAATTGTAAGAAAGTAAACTCAAGATGAAGGAAACATAGTTGGCTTCCTGGAGGCAGAATCCATGGCTGATGCAACTCTGACACCCCATGGAGCACCCTGAGTCACTTCTTGTTTACTAAATCCCCAAAGGAAAAACAGTTTTGACATCGCAAAGCTCTGCTGCAAATGACTCAGAAACTCATCACACACTCATTGAGTTCTTACACATTCCAGGCATTGTGTGGGAAGCTGAAGGAAAACAACAAATACAAGATAACGCGTTTGCTTTCTGTTCACCAAAGGGATGTGTAGTTTAAGAGACTGGACCAGCATCCCTGCCTCGTTCAACCCTCTAAGCCCCTGCTATGACCCAGGTTCCCCTGTGTGTGTGTGTGTGTGTGTGTGTGTGTGTGTGTGTGTGTGTGTGTGTGTGTAGTGTGTGTGTGTGTGTGTGTGTGTGTGTGTGTGTGCGCGCGTGCAGCAGCAGCATGTAATGATGTAATGAGGCTGGGCATCCCCACCCCCATGGAATTTGCCTTCTGGAGGGGTGAACAGACATAAAGCAAGTGAACTGGACCATTTCAGATAGCAGTAACTGGTTTTGGCAAGACAGGTCCACGTAGGAAATGAGGGAGAGGTGTGGCTTTCCTGAAGATGGCTGAGAAAAGCCCATGGAGAACAAAGAGCTGGTGTGCAGTGAGGACACAATCCATGCAGACCCAAGAGTCCCGTGGAGAGAAGAAGGAGTGTGGGACCAGATCTCCTCTGAAAGTCATCATTAAATCCCTCTTGTAAAAGACTTGCCCAAGCCGGGCGTTGGTGGCGCACGCCTTTAATCCCAGCACTCGGGAGGCAGAGGCAGGCGGATCTCTGTGAGTTCGAGACCAGCCTGGACTACCAATCGAGTTCCAGGACAGCCTCCAAAGCCACAGAGAAACCTTGTCTCGAAAAACCAAAAAAAAAAAAAAAAAAAAAGACTTGCCCAAACCCTCCCTCCTTGACCTGGGGGCCTTGCACACCACCAGAGTACACTGGAAGCAGCAGGTCAGCCATTAAGTTATTACCTTACCCATCCCTCTTTACCTCTCATTAAATTGCCCAGGTGCCCTTGAACTCACTCTGTAGCCTATGTACTTGAACTTGAGTTCACATTTCCTCATTCTCCCAGATAGCCGGAGTCACAGATGAATGCCTTCACCCCCACTTCTCCTTTCTTTCCCCCCCCTTACTTTGGTATCTGAGTAGTTATCTACTCTCTAGCCAGAGCCCTGGAAAACTCTGGGTGGATGGTAAGTAACTTATTTGTGAAATCAAAGGGGATGTGTGATTAAGATAGCTTATCTTAGTGAAGGTCTCACTTTAGGGTGTTCTATAGTGAGCCTAGAGAAGCTGGGCTAGGGAGGTGGCTGGGGGAGGGGTGGGGGTGATGGGGAAAGTGGTGGCTGCACACATGTGAAGGACCAGAGTTCAGATCCGAGCACGCATGTAAATATGAAGCCTGGCATGGTGGCCTGCCTATAGCCCTATGCACTAGCGAGGCAGAGACAAGGGAACTCTGGAGCAAGTGTCTAGCTAGACCAGTCAAGCTCCAGTGGGTTCAGGTGAAAGGAACTGCCTCAGTATATAAGTAGAGAGTAGCTGAGGAAGGCATTCACTGTTAACTGTCAACCTCTAGCCTCCACATATATGTAAACACACACTTATGTAAACATACATACCAATAGGTATGCACAGTGCATACACAGAGAGAGGGGGGGAGAGAGAGAACCTGACATTATTTTACTATTTTATTATTATTTGTGTGAACAAATGTGTTTTATTGGCTTTTCCCAGCAAGAAGGCCTAACTCTAACCGCCACCTGGCTGGACCTCCCCCATGGCTGACTTCACATACAGAAAAACAGGTTTCTGCTCAGTCTAACTCTGGTCTCACTTCCTTCTCAGGAGTTACTAAGATGCATGGTGGTTTTTCTCCTTGTGCCCACAGCGACCTTTTTCAGTTGAAGAATTTTAACTGTTTGGGGTTTGTTAGTACATACACACTTAGGTAACCGCCAAACCGCAGGAAATGAAACTTGCCTAAACTGTGTCACCCAGACAATTCTGAAAATATTCCAGTCAGCTCCAGGTGACCCTTATCAAAAGGCAAAATCTTTACTCACTCAATATTTCTATCTTATATGGCTGACCCTAAGTATCTGCAACACTGATCAGAAATTGCCATTTCTGAGGTCCTGGCAGCATAAGTTAGGTAGCCGCTCAGATAATATATTCTTCATGATTTTAAAGCATATCTAAAAGTTTAATTAGGGGCTGGACAGATGGCTCAGGAGTTAAGAGCACTAGCTGCTCTTCCAGAGGTCCTGAGTTCAATTCCCAGCAATCACATGGTGGCTCGCAACTATCTGTAATGAGATCTGGTGCCCTCTTCTGGTCTGTAGGCAGACATGCAGACAGAACACTGTATACATAATAAATAGATCTTTTAAAAGTTTAATTCAATACGCAAAAGTTATCTCTCTTTGTGTGTGTGTGTGTGTGTGTGTGTGCAATTGTTATTGAAATGGCAGGAGTCTCTTGTTATGTAACCCTAGCTGAGCTGGAATTCAGGATCTTCTTATATCAACTTCTTAAGCAGGAGGATAGGCATATATATATACTATCACGTCCAGACAAAATTTGACCAGCTGTTTCTTTTTACCTATGGTTTTTGTTTTTGTTTGTTTGTTTGTTCAAAACAGGCCTCAAACTCACAGACTTCTACCCACCTCTGACTCCCGTGTATTGAGAGATGGCTCAGTGGTTCAGAACACTTACTGGCTCATGGGCCTGAGATCAGTTTCCAGCACCCACATGACAACTCACAAATACCTGTAACCCCAATTCAAAAGATCCAACACCCTCTTCTGACTTCCTCAGGCTCCTACATACATGTAGGTCACATGTACATATGCAGGCACACACACAAACATATAAAATAGATATTCACATAAACCTAAAGAGTTATTTTCTAAAATAAAATACAAGATGATTACAGAAGACTCAGAGAAAGGAACACATTCCATAGACAAGCCGATAGAAGGGAAGCTTCCTCAGGGAGAGTGTCATGGTTAACCCTATGGGTAAGCCTGACTGATCCCAAAGTGCCCAGGCACCTCCTACGTGTTTATGTCAGGGGGTTTCCAGAAGGTAAATAGTAGAAGGAGGGCCCTCAGTAAAGAAGACAGCCTGTGGAGTGGGAAGAATTATCTATTTTGTAGAGAGCCAGAATAAAAAGGTAAGGAAGAAGCTTGATTTGGGGATTGAGTGTTATGACTTGAATATAAATGGCTTTCACAGGTACACTTCTTGAACAATTTTTCCTGAGCTGGTGTTACCATTTGGGGGAAGTTATGAGAACTTTAGAAGGTAGGGCCTGGTTGGAGGAAATGAGGCAGGCTCAGGGGAAAACGTTACATCTTGGCCTATGCCTCTCTCTGTCTCTATCTCTTTGTCTCTGTGTCTGTCTCTGTCTCTCTCTCTCTCCCCCCTTCTTGACCCTGACATTTAGAAGTCTACCAGTATGAGCTTTTGCTCAAGTGTGCGGGGACAACCAGTCACAGACTAGACCCTCTGAAACCCAGTCCAAGTCAAAACCAGCACTTCTGCTTTAAGGTGTTTAGCTGAGGTGTTGAGACGCAGTGATGAGAAAAGTAACTGCGGCACCAGGAAAGGTCTCCCACTGACCCTGGACTAGGATTCAACACCTGTGGTTTCTCTGGGTCTCAGGCCTGGACTCTGACTAGAGTTGGGGCGCCAGCTTCCTGGCTGTAGCTCACAGTGGCAGATCACAGGATACATTAGCCTGTCTCTCATCAGACATCTCTTACCTTATCTATAACCTAGTGTTTCTGTTTCTCGGAGAACCCTGATTATTATAGACAGAGAAGGCCCCGGGCAAGGCAGCTGCTGAGAAGTGAGGCGTGCTCTCAAGGGAGAAGACACACGCAGCTTTGTGTCCCTGCCCTCAGCTATTCCAGTTAGGGGCTTACCACGCTGCCAAGCTTCATGATACACCTTTATGCTGACCAATGGCTCTGTTTAGCATTTGAACTCAGGTCCTCAAGCTTACACAGCAAGCACTTTGCTCTCTGAGCCATCTCCCTCAGGCCTGACTTCACTTTTAAACAGATGCAGTCCATTGCACACAGCCTAATGAAGACTCGTGCGTGTGTGCCCGTGATTCTTGGTATTCCTCAGGTGAAGAAAGGGATGGCCATATGATATGATTACTTCTGATGGTGTCTTCCCCCACTTACCCTCTGCCTGTTTGCTGATATCGAAATTATTTCCAACAGCCATCATAGTTTTCATTTTCTGGGTAAATTTGAGAATTAAAACCCAGAGTAGTAAGGATTGTGTGTCCTTTGCTGTTCAAAAACTAGGAGCAGAACAACAAGATGAGAAGGAGGTAATGTGTGGCTGTTCCTGGGGAAATGTGATAAGTCTCCAGTGACAGACTCCATTCAAGGCTAGCTTGGTGAGCCAATGAGTTTAATTGAGATTGCTTACAGAAGCACAGGTAGTATGTGGGCAATGGCATTAACCCAAATTAGAATCTACCCATCTTGCTACATGCCGTAGAAGGGGATCATGTGCCCCCCTACTTCTACAAGGAGATGTATGTAATGTGTCCTATTATGGCATTTCCATACATGTGTCATTATGCTTTGTCTCATTTGCCCCTGTCCTCCACTGCCTGTAGCCTTCCCTTATGTTGGTTGTCCCTCTCTGGCTTGTTTCTTTCTTCTCACAGACACTCCCTGCTTCTGCTTTAATTGCCTTCTCTCGCCCTTTCTTCCTTAAGACTTCCTCCTCTCATGTTCTCCTTTCTCCTTTGAGGAACATACATATTCCCACAAATGGGGAGCTTGTGAGAAGAGTACACTGCATGGCTGTACGCTCAGCTGCTCCGATTTCAAGATGCCGATGGTCACCTCATGGCTGAGAGTGAGGGGGAGAAAAACCAACATGGAGGAGTAGGGCATAAGAAGAGCTGGCTGGGGGCAAAAGTAAACAGATCACCTACCTGCAAAACCTACTCCACCTTCCTCTTGCTGAAAGGAAGCAGCATAGGATAGCAATAACATTGCATCTCTGAAAAATGGACTTTATATAAAGGGGAAACCCTTTTGCGCTCAGCTAGACATCCAAGGAGACTCAAGGGAATGCTACATAGTTCTAGGTAGGCACTGGGATTCTGCCTACTACAGTAAAGTCACTTTCTAAGAAACCCTTCAAATGAGCATAAGCATTGGACTATTAGAAACAGGGAACAGGCAATGACTGTGATAAAGATTAAACACCTCCACCTAAGGAACTGTCATTGCCTCTTGGGTGGCCCCTACAACACATTTAAACTGTAGATATCAGGACAGATACCTAAGGATTAGGTCATCAGTCCAAGAAAAAGGATGATCTTCAAGTAGATGTCACTTTGAAATCAATTAAAGTAATTGGTTCCCACTTTATTAATGCCCTGGCTAATGTATTTCCATGACAAATGAATTCTATATCCATCTTTATAGGCTGCTTCATAGGTCATATTCTCTTAGAAAAATTCCTGAATACCCCAAATTGGTCATGTCATCCCTTAATTGCTGCATTACCTCTACTTAAGTGTATGTGTGCATGTGCTCATGTGTGTACATATGTGTGCAAGCATGTGCATGTTTTTGTGTGTGCACAGGTGTACCTATATGTACAAGCATGTGTCAATCAGAAGACAACCTCAGTGCCAATCCTCAGATACTGTAACTCTGATTTAGTTGTTGTTGTTTTGATTTTCTTCTTTTCATGTGCATGTATATGTAGTATGTATGTATATGTACACATGTTCTCATGTGTATGGGCACATATATGGAAGTTCAAGGGATATTCCTCCATTGCTCTTCTACCTTACCTTTTGAAGCAGGGTCAAGCACAGACTTCATCAACATGACTAATCTACCTCACCTCTGCCTCTCATGCCCACTCAACATTTACATGGGTTCTGGGAGCTCTGGTCTTCTTGCATAGCAGATGCGCTAACCACAGAACCATCCCTGCAGCTCCCTACTCTCCAGGTCTCACTGACCTGGAGCTTGACAAATAGATTAGGCTGCTGACCAGGAAGCCCAAGGGATCTTCCCACCTCTACCTCTGCAGCTCTAGGAGTACAAGCACACCCCACCACACTACCCTATCTGGTTTTTCTAAATATGGATGCTGGGGATGGAACTCGGGTCCTCATGCTTTCAAGGCAAACACTTTATTAACTCAGCTATCTCCCTGGCCCCTACTCTTGTTTCTGTTTGGGCACATGCTATATTCTGCCTTTGTTCTTGGATCTCTGTGTCTATAAATTATAGGCCATGTTTAATTATAAGGTCAACAAAAACAAGACTTCCTCAGCACTGTGATTTCTCTGTAATTTACCTTTTACTTGCTTAAAGGTTATCATTTGCATAGTATACATTTTCTTTTTATTTGTTTAATGGCTTCATTTCTTGTCTATAAACTCCAGGAGGCATAGTGATATAATTTTGTACTTAGCCACTAAATATGGCATAGTCCTCATGCACGATCTGGCACATAGTAGACATCTAATAAATGTTTCTGGATGTGTATATTACATTTTCATACTTTTGAAATAATTTAGCAGAGACAACCTACCTGCTTTATACCTAACAGGATTATAAAGAATGATTCAGAAATATAGATCTCAAACAAATGGTATAAACTAGAGACAGCCCTATAGCAATAAAACCTGAGTAAATGACTCTGTAGCAAGCATGAAGTGAGCAAATCCAGAGAATTCTAGAAATACTGAGAAATTGTGGTTGGAGAGATGGCTCACGGGTCAAGAGTACAATCCAAAGGACCTGGGTTTGGTTTCCAGAACCCAGGCTGGCCAGCTAACAGCCACCCATAACCCAAGTTACAGGGGATCTGATGCCCTCTTTTGGTCTCTGTGGGCACCTGCTCACATGTTGTACACACAAACTCACACAGGTACACACATAAATAAGAAATTAACTAAATCTATAAAGAACTAGTGAGAAACTTTATTCTTGAAATTCCCACTAAAGAATAAATAGGTGGAATTTTAATGTAATAAAATATAAGCCATTTATTCACATGTCCTAAATCTAAATGGACAATAATCACAAAGAAATGTGATTCTAGATTTTCTCCTTTCTTTCTATTTTTGAGTCAGGGCTTCTCTGTGTATTCCTGGCTGTCCTGGAACTCGAGACCCGCCTGTCTCTGCCTTCCAAGTGCTAGAATTAAAGGCATGTGCTACCACCGCCCGGCTTCTTTCTTTTTCTTTTCTTCTCTTTTTTTTTTCTTCAGATGGTGTCTTACCTACTACATAGCCTAAGCTGACTTTAAATTCATGATCCTCCTTTCTTCTGAGTGCTGGGATGACAGATGTGCATCACCTTAGTTGTCTTGGGATTCTGTATTTCAAACTAAGCACCTTTTGTCCAGAACTATTTTCTTAGCTGTGCTCTGACTCTGAATGTGTTTGCTGAGGAAAGTCTTACTATGGTGCTAGATTTCTAGTGACACCCTCAGAGGTAAAAAAGACCAGGACCTTGGCAAAATGAAAATGAAAAGCCTGCTTTTCTTTCCCTGAGGTATTGCAGGATTCAGAAGAGTCCATTGTATCTGAGAAAATGCCTGTAGACACGCAGCCTTGGAGGTAAAGTGCTTGCCATGCAGGCATGAAGACCTGAGTTCAATCCTGAGAACCGTTTGCAAAGCCAGCTACAGTTAGGGCAGGTCCCTTGGTCAGTAACTGGTCAGCTTAGCCAAATTGTTTAAGTTCCAGGCCAATAAGAGACAAGAGACCCTGTCTCAAAAAAAAAGGTGCAAATTCTGAAGAATGATACTTGAAATCAGCCTCTGGCATCCACATGTACATGCACCTGCGCCTATGCAGGTACACACACACACACACACACACACACACACACACTCACACACACACTCAAATCTTTGGAGAGTAGCGATACTCTCCCTTATGTATGAACAAACATCCTCAAGCTGTAGTGGACACAGCAGAGCAGCAAATATGGCTTCTGAGCTCCTGGTCTCTTCTTCGTCTGACTTTGCAAAGACCATTATGAGGAATTGAAAATCAAGGGCAAAAAATGCAAAAGTGACACTAAGAACCATTTTCTGGGGCCTTAGGCCCCTCCTTTCTGACTCCAAATGTTATTACAAGTGTCATTAACGCCGAGGCTGTCACAGTCTTCCTGGCCACTGTCCCCCAGAGCCAACTTGATTCCCCTCTTCACAGTTCCCAGCTGCATTTTGATAACACAGACATTTCACAGTATGTCTTGTGTTATAAACACATCTGTCTCTTACTGTTGTCTTGAGTACAAATACCATGTCTGACTCTTTTTATTTAATTCAGAAATCTAAACCAAGCACAGAGTTGGCCCTCACCAAACCACTTTCATCTCCTCACAGAAGAAAGACAACGCCTTATACAAATGGACACAACAGACTCACTAACAAGAAACTTCTAAGGGCTGGGGTTCTAGCTTAGTTGGGAGAGTGCTTGTCTGCCATGTATAAGGCCATGGGTTTAATTCCCAGAATGACATAAAGGGAGTGTAGTGGTACATATCTGTAGCCTAGCATTTGAAGGTAGAGGTTCAAGGTTATCTATCTAGAAAGTTCAGGGTTACATCAGACCTTATCTAAAAGTGTGGGACTGGTGGCAGGGAGGAGGGTTGGTTGGGGAGGTTGGGGGTGACTACCACATATAGAACTGTTCCATGTGCTCAACAAGAAAGGCAGTGAGTGAAGTGACTCAGGAACATGAAGCAGTCAGGGACATTTTCTGTAGGATAGAACATTAGAGTTACCACCCCACCAGTGAGTCAGGAATACAGGAATCTGCAGGTGTCCTTGGAAGAGGCACTAAACCAAAGCAAAATTTGGTGGAGTCGGGGTACGGAAGCAAGGGAAGAATAGATAATAGAGGGAAATGGTGTACTGGCAATAGTCCCCGGGTAAGAGGCACTTCCTACCAAGCCTGAGCTCTATCCCTGAGACCTGCATGGTGGATGCTGAGATCAAAGTCCTGCAAGTTGTCCTCTGACCACCCCACATACCCAATGACATGAGCACACACCTACAAATAAACAGATGCATGTAATAGAAGAAGATGCCATGACCGGTTAATAGCCAACCCCCTCCTCCATCATGCCAGGGAAGGACACCACTCTGTTCTCACTTTACGTCAACTTTCCATTACCACTTTCAACTTTATACCTTACTGCCCGATTTCTACTAAACGATAAGCCGCATCTAGCAACCCTCGCATCTAGAGCCATCTTTTAGTTGAGTCATACAAAACACAGCAGTTGCTAGGAAACAAAGGTGGGGAGTCTAAGTGTCAGCTTTTTGTTATGTTGAAGTCCTCTCCACTGTTTATTTTTCTGACCGTTGCTTCTCGTGATCATCACTGATTACAGTCTGAAGTTCTAAATTTCATCATCATTGGTTTCTCTCCACACAAGCCCTTTCTGTAATGAAGTAAAGAACTTCAGCAAAACTGTATACTTGTCTCACACTAACATTTAAAAGAAAAACAGCAAACTAATCTAAATAACATCTCCCAAGACAATTATAAGTATTTCAGTAAACAGCTACACTCCTTGTCTTTTCTTTTTATTGAAAACAGATTTTTTATCACATAATTTATCCAGATTGTTTAACCTTCCCTCTACTCCTTCCAGTTCCTCCTCTCTTCCCCTCCCACTCAGAGCCACTCTCTTTCTGTCTCTCATTAGGAAAAACAAAACAAAACAAAACACCAAGATTCTAAGGAATAATAATATAATATAATGAAATAAAACATAATAAGATAAAAACTATCACACTGAAGTTGGACAAGACGAGGAGAAGGAAAAGAATGCAAGACTCAGAGGCCCACTTGTTCCCATGAAAATACCGAATTGAAGGTTATAACGCATGCGCAGAGGACCTGGTGTAGACCCCTGCAGACCCCGTGCTCACTGCTTCAGTCTCTGTGAGTTCACATGAGCTTTGCTCAGTTGATTTAGAGGGCCTCATTCTCCAGGTGTCCTCCATCCCCTCTGGCTCTCACAAATACTGCTTATCTTTATTACTCCATCATCACCAACACTACCACCATCAGCACCACGATCTCCTTTGCAAGTGTTGCTTCATCCATAATTATCATCAGTGCACGAAAGAAGACAAGGAAGGGAACCAACCACTCGTGTAGCACAAAGGGATTGTCCAGGTGTGCTGCCTGGATGGTATCAACAGTGACTCTTCTCTGCAAATCTTATGGCAGAGCTAAGCCCAGCTGTAAATAAGAGCAACCAACAAAAGAAGAGCCACACTGACAGTCCTCTACCTGACAGCATCTTCTGTTCCCGCTCAGGACACTTGCACTCTTGGTGGAATTCTTCTTCCTAAATTCCAGCCCCAGAAACAAGAAAACCAGAGAGAATGTGAAAATAAGCATTAACTCACAGTCACATATTCTTGTAAATCTGAATTCATATGTGATTAAACGCAGAGACAAGTCCTAAATAATGGAGGTTTGGGCAGGGCATGGTGGCACTTGCCATGAATTCCAGCCCTGAGCAGAAAGATGCAGGCAGATCTGTGAGTTCCAGGCCAACCTGGTCTACGTAATGAGCTCTAAGGCATCCAGGACTACATAGAGGGACTCTGTCTTGAAAATCCAAAGGGGAAAGAGAAAGAACTGAGGTTTGAGATGTGTGTGTGTGTTCCTGTGTGTGTGTGTGTGTCTGTGTACATACGTTTATGTATGTGGGTACAGATGTACGTGTGCTTATGTCTGTGTGTACATATGTTTGTGTTTATGTGTGTGGGTGCAGATGAAAGTATGCTTGTATCTGTGTGTCTGTATGTACGCATGTTTGTGTTTATGCTTGCTGATTGGGCTAGGCTGCTGGACAACAAGCCCTGGGATCTGCACGTCTCCACCTCTCCATCACATGACAAGCACACGCTACCACACTGGCTCACTGAAACAATGGGGCTGTCTCCCCAGTTCCAGGAACTGAAGTTTCAGATGAACAACAAATATTAAGTAGAATCATTTTGAGGGTGCTAAGTCACACATATCTGGGTGCCATTCAATCTAGGGGGTCTTTGAATAGCATCCTTAGAGCAGTACAAGTCTCTGACTAGCACATTTAAGGTACCAGCTACCTAGAAAAGAGTCCTAGGTTTCTCCATGGATAGTAATTCTGGTAGTACAGCGGGACAAAGAAAAGTAGGCTCTATCCTTCCTAGCTCTTGGAAGTTATCTTTCCTAACAGTTATCTTTCATCTGAGAAAGGGGTGTATGCATTCCTCTCTGAATACTGGTGTCATGTTCTTTACTGATTAGCTTTTTTTTATTAATGTGTATCAATGCTAATAAACGTGTTCTAATCAAATCCAGTCATTCATCATCCACACTTCCTAATCATTCCATACCTCTAATAGTCATTGTTCTACATAAAGTCGACATTTTAGCTTCTAGATATGAGAAGGAATGTGTGACATAATATAGTCCACTTTCTACCTAGCTATCTTGTAGCAGATGGCATCAGGGCATTATTTGTAGGGCTGGATGTCATTTTATTATTTATGAATACTATGTGTTCCTTACCATTCACCCACGGATAGGCCCCGAGGCTGGTTCTATAGCTGCTGAGAATAGTGCCACACGAACACGGCTGTGCAGGTATGTTTTTCATATGCTAGTTCCATTCCTTTGGGCTATGTAAACCAGCGGTTGAATAGTGAATCATGATAAGAACTTTTTGAGTGTCTTTTCCTGAGGAGCATCCATATGGTTCTCCCTAGCAGTTGAAGTTAGCTTGTTCAACCCTCACCACTAGTGTATGAGTTTCTTTCCTCCAAACTGTTAAAATCTATAGCAGCCACACTGAGGTGAGATGGCTCCTCACTGCAGAAGTATCATGAAACCTGATTTTAAAAACATTATACGCATATGTTGTATGGTATGTGTGTTTGTGTGTGCATCAGATGTCCTTTTTTATCACTCTCTACTTCATATCTTTGAGGCAGAGTTTCTCACTGAACCTGGGGCTCACTACTTCAGCAAGGCTAGCCAACCAACAAGTCCCAGAAATCCTCCTGCCTCTGCCTTCCCAGTGTTGAGATAACAGGCATGTATTGTTGGAGTCAGCTCTTTTTATATGTCTGCTGGGGATCTGAACTCTGGTCCTCATGCTTTCTCCACTGAGCCATCTTCCTGGCCCCAAGAACTGATTTTTTTAAATGACAACAGCTACTCCTATTACATCACTGCTATAAGTGATGAATTAGGGATATCTATAGGCTTCCTCTATTGTTGTACAATATTATTTCAACTAGGCAAAGATGCGTTACATTTATTTATGCTGAGGAACATTACTTTAACTGTGTAAAGATGTTGAGAGACCTCAGCTCAACATTTTTAGACCCCTAGCAACTAGCCCAGCACAGAGTAACTTGTTCTTCTGCCCTCTCCTGAGAAACTGGTGACCTCAAGATAAATTTAAAAGATAACACTCACTGATCAGGAACTAGCTCACCACATTCCTGCTCAATATTTAACTGTACAATGCCCAAAGAATGCATGTTTGAGATAACCTATAACCTTCCCGTTAAGGCATGAGCTATCACTTAACTTCCTTTATGGTGTTTATCTAACTTGCCCATTCTTTATGGTTTTTCCCTTTTAAAAAACTCCGACTGCAACTACTGGGGGTCGAATTCCTCTGCCCGTGCGAGGGTTACAAGCTCAGACCCAGTGCACTCGTTCCCCGAATAAACCTCGTGTGCTTGCATTAAGAATGGTCTCTCTTGAATTATTGGGGCTTCGGCTTATCTCGAGACTTGAGTGAGGGTCTCCCCACTCTGGGGGTCTTTCAATGTGTTACATTTGCTTATGCTGCATTTGTTTAATTATGTAAAGATGTGATGCATTTGTTTCACCTTACCTGCCTAAGACATCTGATTGGTCTAATAAAAAGCTGAACAGCCAATAGCTAGGCAGGAGATGGAGAGGTGGGGCTGGCAGACAGAGAGAATAAGTAAGAGGAGAAATCTAGGCTCAAGAGAGAAGAAGGAGAAGAGAACAAAGGAGAAAGAGAAGGAGAGAAGGTCACACCTGGGGTGGAAACTTGGCAGCTGCCAGGCAGGCACTAGGCAGCTACCAGCTAACCAAAAAGAGGAAGCAGGGAAAGTAAAACATACAGAAGTAAGAAAGCTAAAAAGCCTCAAGGCAAAATGTAGACGAAGAGAACAGGTTAAGTTATAAGAGCTAGCAAGAAATGAGCCTCAGCTAAGGGCAGGCATTCATAACTAATAATAAGTCTCCATGTAATGATTTGGGAACTGGTTGGTGGCTCAAAAGAAAAAAAAGCCTATTGCACTCCATAGCTTTGTCAGCAAGATGAATTTGTGGCGAGTCACTAATTTATTTGCATCACTCGTGCAGAGTAAGCTGCCTCCTCAGCTTCCTTCCTAGCTTGGCACTCACTCTTCGTACTCATTCATTGCTCTTTCTGAGAATTTGGCCCATGGAAGAAGCATGAGAATACAAAGTTCTATACATAATAGTTAGGTCTACTCTACAATTGTAGTGGAACCACAGAACTCAAAAACTGTTTCCACCCATTATTAAAAAACACTTCCAACTGGGCGTTGGTGGCACACGCCTTTAATCCCAGCACTCGGGAGGCAGAGGCAGGTGGACCTCTGTGAGTTCAAGACCAGCCCAGCATGGTCTAGAGTGAGTGCCATGATAGGATCCAAAGCAATACAGAGAAACTCTGTCTCGAAAAACAAACAAAGAACACTTCCAAAACGTGTTCTGAGTTGGCTAGTCCCTAAGTAGTATCTCACTTGGACCAGCACCCCACCAGACTCTCAACCTCAGTAAGACAAATGTGCTTTCTAACTCGTAAAAACTAGTGTCAGCAAATTACCATCAGTATTGCCTCAAAATGGAATTGATGTCACCCATGTCAAGGACAAGTATTTCTCCAGGGATCCAACACTATCTCTAAAGGTTCCTCACTGGAGACCAGATCCCCCAATTCACTCAACTTTACAAGCCCATAAAATAGCATTGAATGGGTAAATTGAGTATACAAAACCCCCATCCAATTATCTCAAATTTATGTGTTACAACAAATATGAATGAAACAACTTGCTTTTCCCTTCCTATACAGGGTATAAATTAATAATACTGCAAATTGCAGAAAATAATCCCACCAGTGCACATCAACTCACAGCATAGAACATGAATTCTTGTTTCCCAAAGCCCAAGAGAATTGATACATAATTAAAGGCATAGAGTCATCTTATAATACAGCCAGAGAGAGCAAAAAATCTCCCGAGAGGCCAAAATTATCCAAACAAAGTCGTTTCATAAATTAAACAATTCTCCCTTCGTGCTAGTGAGACTACTTACTTTTTGTTTTTGTTTTTTCAATACAGGGTTTCTCTGAGTAGCCCTAACTGTCCTGAAACTTACTCTGTAGACCAGGCTGGCCTCGAACTCACAGAGATCTGCCTGCCTCTGCCACCTGAGTCCTGAGATTAAAGGTGTGTGTCACCACCACCTGGCTAGACCACTCACTTTTTATCTCCCTGACTTTCAGGAGCAAGGAACAAACAGCCCTTTGCTTCCCTCCAAACATGCTCATTACTCCATCTTAAATGTGGCCGCCTCAGCTTTCTCTTTAATGAAAATCGCAAAGCCCACAAGAATCAGCGGGGTGGGGTGTCTGTGAAATCCTCTTGGCTGAAGAGTACTCATCGTAGACTAAATAAGCATCTGTCTTTGGTAGTATAAACCATGTTCTATTTAGAGAAAGAAGGCTGTAAATTCATGTGTCTCTTCTCTTGGGTGTGCGAGTTGCTGAATTTGTTCTTAGCTGATTTTCCCAGCAATGCTATCATGAAATGACAACAACCCAACCAGAGGAACATCTGCTAATTTTGCTGCCTGGAGTTCATTGTGTGTCCCGATTTCCTCCTTAAGACATCCTGTCCTGCTCTGAAGAGGCCGTGGCTGCCTGTATGACTCAGGCCAATGTTCATCAATCTACTGAACTTTGTTATCATTGGCACAGTAGTCATGTGATCCAGTCAGGGATAATGAAAAGTATCAAGGGCAGGAGACATAGTTCCAAGGGCAAAGTGTCTGCTGTGCAGAGGTGACGGCCTGAGTTCAAATACCCAGAGGCCATATAAAAGCAAAATGAAGTAGTATGTAGCCCTAGTGCTCCTACAGTGAGGTCAGAGGTGGACATAGAAGGATCCCTGGTGCCATCCAGCTAGCCTGATGAATTCTGGGGTGAGCAACAGGAGACCTTGCCTCAAACAGTGTGGAGGACAAGGACCAACACCTAAGTTCGTCCATCAACCTCCACACATACACTGTGGTACGTATATAACTATACACATGAACACACAATAAATGCACACAAGTCACATACAAATAAATACTTTTTTAAGTTAAAAGAGCTGTTATTGTAGTTGCCATGAGTGTCTCATGTGTGCATACTACACGCTTTGACTATATATCTACCTCCTGCCTACCTTCAATCCTTTCTAGTCCCATCCCCCTCCCCTGCTACAATGCTTACCTTCCCAATTTCACTTCGTTTTCCAATAGGGCACTGGGCCTGAATAGCGCTGCCCATATGTGCATGGGCATTGAGCTATCCACTGGAGCATGAACTATATACCAGGAGTCACCTTCTTGAAGAAAACTGACCCCTCCCCCAAGAAGTCACATGGCTGAGACTGGGTCAAGAGGGGATGAGACATGCCTGCATCAACTGAACCCCAGTTCAACTATATCTGAAGCAGGGTTAAGTCAGGGTTCTGGGTTGGATGTGAATGCCCTATGCCATCTGGTGTTTTTAGTTCTTGTCTCCTCGCCCTGTCTTGCTATTTTGTGAGGTTGTGGAAAAGATAAGAGAAGATGCCTACCTTCCTCCTGTCTTTGGGGTTCTTTGAGGTGTGACAATGAAAGTTGTCCCTGGCCCCCTGCCCACTATGAGGTGAAGAAGCTCTTCCACTCCATGTTCCCATGGTCATGATATTTTCCCCAAGACCATGGGTTCAAGCAGCCATAGGCTGAGTCCTCTGAAACTGTGAGTCAGAATGAATTATATAAAGTTGTTTCTGTCCAGTATTGGTCATAGCAATCCTGCTTCCTTCCCTTCCACAAGCATTCACCACAAGAGCAGTCTTACCAATTTCAATTTGCACCTGATATGCAATGTGTTACTTAGCTTGTTGTCATAGTAAGAAGCGCCTAAGAAACAGCCTAAGGGAGGAATGATTAGTTTGGTTCACAGTTTCAGAGGGTTTAGTTGATGGTCACTAGCTCCATGATTTCTGGGTCTTAGAAGGCAGAACATCATAGGAGGATATGATGGGGGTTTAGGATTATGCCCTATTCACAATGAGCATACATTGTGGCCTAAGGTCAATGAGGAGAGAGTTTTCAGTGGTTGGCCTATAACCTCCTTCTTGTCCCCTGACTCCCAGTCATGTACTACACATGTGCATTCCTTCACATGCACTGTATTGAAAGGTTATGCTTAGAAAAAAACTGACTAAGGAGATATGAAACAAAGGACTTTGGAAGAGATATCTCTGAAAATGAGTTATTGTTCCTCATTTTTGAAGGCTTCTTCAAAGAGAAATAACTGTGTATCTGGAGGTTTACAGAACCCTAGGCCAAGAACACAACAAAAATAAACATATTTTTTCACATGGCAAGTCATTCAGGCCCAGTTGCATGGGAAAATCTGACACATCCTTATGGCCTTTAGTCCAAAGTCCAAAGTCAAATAATAATGTTAAACATGTCTGAATTAAATGCAACGTTTGTCAAACTACTTGGGAATGGAAGCCATAAGACTATCTACTTATATTGTTGACTGGTCACCTGTATGGATCAATCTATAGATTCTATATGTGCCTTGCACTCTGATTCATGAGTGAGTGACAAGAGAGAATCATGGCTTTTCAGCTACTTACTATAGCCTGTAATCTATCTATTGCCCATCTATAAATTCTTGCAAAAATAAAAATGTGAATGAATCTTGTTTCAAGAAAAAAGTTTTCCCTCCTAGAAATCTTGCCTAAAAGTGAAGAGCCAGGGAGCTATGTGTGCACATTGGCTGGAGTCTGGTGATGCATGGCTTAGTCTACTCAGGTTGCTGTAACAAAGCATTGTGAACTGGGTAGTTCTTAAACAATAGAAATGAATTTTCATAGTTCAAGATCCTGCACATCTCAAGATGAAAGCAACAGTGGATTCTGTGTCTGGTAAAGACCCACTTTCTAGTTGGTAGATGGCATCTGTTTGACTCCATTATAACATGAGTGATGCAATGAATGAGGTCCTTTGGACCACTTTCATGAAGGCACTAATCCACTTACGAGTGCCCACACCTTCTAACTTAACCATCTTCTAAATTCTAGCCTTCATTAAATACATTCATACTATAGATTATCATTTTAACTTATGGATTTTGGAAAACAAAAACATTCAAAGAATTATAACAAATACTTCATAAATACTTTGTGAACAATAGAATGAAGAAATTGGGGCACCATTTTTATTCTATCTCCATACTGACACAAGAAATACCTAATACCACATATTCATCTGATACTTCTCCATGTATACAATTTATACAATCAATATTTCATTTGATTACTTTAATAACTGTCTATATAGGTAGAGTGGTGTTCCCCCCAGTTTGTGCATAAGAGATGTGAACCCCACAGCCATGGAACATCAAAGAAAGGCAAGGCCAAGCCTTTCACTTACTATCTATTGAAAGAGTTCAGTGAGGGGCCAGTGAGATGGCTCAATGGATAAAGGGGCTCACCGATAGGCTTGATAACCAGAGTGAATCCCACCAGGATCTACACAGTGGAAGGAAAGAAGAGATTCCAATAAGCTATTAAGTGATCTTCACAAGTGTGGGGTGGCATGCTTGCACCAACGGCCACACACCCACCTGCATACAACAAATAAATGTAATAAAATTTAAAAGGAGCCTGGTGAGATAGCTTCTGTTGTGGTTTGGGTATGAAGGGCCCCCTGAAAGGATCAAGTATTGAGACTTGGTCCCTGTCAGGTAGATCTAGTCATTAAGAGATGATGGGATTGTGTGGGTGCTGATCCACCGATGGGTCCATAATTTGGTGGCATTATTGGGAAGTGTGGAAACTTAAGACAGAGGGCATAGAACACTGGGGGTGTGTCCTGCCAGCCGTTCTCTTCGTAGCCACCATGAGGTGAGCTCTTCCATTACATACTCCTGCCACCAGGATGTGTGGTCTAACCAGAGCCCAACAGCAACAGAGCTAGCACACCAGGAGCCAAAGCAAACCCTCTGTCCTTTAAACTGCTTCTCTAACAAGGAAGAAACTGACACAAATTTCTACTGGCTTCCATTGCCCCCTCCAAGTTAACACAGAGGCTTCAGAAAGTAAGGGAAAGAGGAGGTATGGCCAGCTGCCTCAAACTTCTCCAGGGCGAGCATTCCCTTGAAGCTTTCTTAAGAATCTTACAGATGACCACAGAGTTCTTCCTTCCACACCCTGCCCCGTCTCCCACTCAGCACTCACTCTAAGCCCTGTCATTTGCAGAAGCTGGAATTATATCTGTGAGCACAGCCATAAGTAGTGACACCCAACAACCCCTTTGGTTTCCTGAAAACCCTTCCAGAATAGATAGGAACTTGGTAGTGATTTTTTTTAACCTTAAAATGTTCTAGCTCTCACTGAAACTGAAGTGAAGCTTAAAGTCCAGGTTTGCCAACCAAAAACCTGTCCCAAACTTTTAGTTGACAGAAAGTACAATTTGTAAATTGTCTACATGAATTTACAGTATGATGTGAATTCATCTGGGGAAGAAACGCTTAATTAAGATTCTCCAGTGCCAACTAAAGAATTAGAGAGACTGGGCAAGGAGCCAGAAACTACTGTCTCCTGGGCATCTCAACACAGGGTCCTTGCTAAGCATATATCTAGAACCAACTCATAAGACAATGCTATTTTTTATCTAATTTAAAAACGTATTCTTTTAGAGACTTGATTATTTTATGTTCATTTTGACATCCAGGTATGTATGTGTACTATGTGCATGCCTGATGCCAGCAAAGATCAGAAGAGGGCATCAGATCCCCTGGGACAAGAATTATAGACAGTCATGAGGCACCATGTGAGTGCTGGGAATCCAACCCAACTCCTCTGAAAAAGTAACAAGTGCACTTAACTGTTGAGCCATGTTTCCAGCCCCAACAATATTATCTTTAATGTATTTGTGATAGTTCTTTTAGTTGCATGGCAGCCATACCATGCATTTTCAGGAATTGAGAGAAGACTTGTGCTCAGAATACCTGTAAATATTCAGAGTTTAAAGGGTTTCCCTGAGTCAACACACAGCTCCATCTTGGAGACTAGCATCAATAAAATAATAATGTGCTTCCCACTCGCTTTTATTAACATTTTGTTTTATTGTATTATATTTTATTGAGCTTTTGAGATGGGATCTCTCCATAACCCAGGCTGGCCTGAAACTTACAATCCTCCTGCCTCAGTCTCCTAAGTGCTGAGAGTAGGGGCTTGGTAACCTCATTACAGAAAGGCGATGTCATACAGTGGAAAATGAGAGACAGATGGCTCACATTTCCCTCCCAAACAACTGGATGAACCTAACCAAGTTTGTTCTTTCTTAGGCTTCATTTATCTGTAACAAAAATGAAGGTAACCATGGTTCTGAAATCTCATGGGATATCTCCAGATCAAATAAACAGAAGAAGCATGAAACACATGCTGAGATCTCCAGCACAGAGGCTTCAGCCTCCTTCATATCTGGAAAGATCACAAAGGTCAGTATTTACCTGATGGCTTCAGGAGAACACAGTCACTCCTGTGCAAAAACAAAATCAACACAATGAATAGAATTTCTGTTGCTTCTCACACCATCATCATTCAGCAAATCTGTATTGTTTGTGGACTAGCTTCAGACAACACCCAGAGCATGGAGGACCTAGAGAAACTCATCACAAAAGAGATGGTGGTTTGAGAGGAGAAGGGAGGGGAAAACACTAGTGAAAAGTGTGCCTAAGAGTCCCTGCCTTCTGTTTCCACTCTCTTTCTATCAGTAACTGTTCCTGTGCCCAATTCAGAGCCATCTCCAGAGCATGAATATTAAGGTATTTCTCCCTCCCTCCCTTTCTCTCTCTCTCTCTCTCTCTCTCTCTCTCTCTCTCTCTCTCTCTCTCTCTCTCTCTCTCTCTCTCTCTCTGATTCTCTCTCTGTCTGTCTCTCTTCTCTGTCTCTGTCTCTGTCTGTCTGTCTGTCTGTCTCTCTCTCTCTCTCTCACACACACACACACACACACACACACACACACACACACACACACACACATACACACTAGTAGGCAAGAAGCCTCGGAAGGGGATTTTGATAGGTCAGCCCATTATGCAATGCCTCTGATCTTCCTAACAGGACGCAAGCTTTTTATCTTAGTTCCTCTTCTGTCAGAACTTCCAGAAAGGGAAAGGTTATTTACCTTCATGATGAATTTACAAATGGAGTTTCCTTTCTGAAGACATCTCCCCCTCTCCTCCCACACCTTCCTGCTGGTTTGATGCTTCCCACAGCCACTGCTAATATTGTGCAGATGTTCTAACCCATCAGTGTCCTTGAACCAATTCTGAACTTTAATCTAGAGAGGAAGAGGATTTTATTATAGTCTAATGTCAACCTTTCTTTAATATCCTGGAAAATATCATTCATTCAATAAGCAATGATGCAACACCAACACTATGCATGCCACTGTGCTAGTATGAGAGAGACTAGGGGGCCCAGTAAGTGCTCATTGTCATCCAATAGCTCCTTCAGAAGGAAAACAATCATTACAACTTGAGGGGAGTTGGTGTAGAGTCAAGAGCAAAGCACTCAGGGATATTGAGGGACACCTCCTCATCTGAAGGTCATGAGAGCAAAGCACAAGGAAGTCTTCCCAGTGGGGTGGTACATACCCAGGGAGGCAGAAATGGGGTAGCATTCCAGGTGGAAAATGCTTAAGGAACGTAGTCTTAGATAATGTTTTTCACATTTAAGTACTTCCATCTCAGAGAAAGAATATATCCCCAGTATCTTTCTCCTTGAGTCTGTTGATATACTACATCAATGGATTCCCTTGGCTTCTGGCTTCCTAGTGGAGTCAACCAATGCAAACCACTAGCTAATAAAGGGAGGAGAGTGAGGCCAGGTTCTATTTTCCCATGCTCACCTGTGGGTTCCTGAAGAAAAAAGGCTTGTGTCAAGGCAATCTTCTCTAAGAAAGACTATTTTTTTCCAGGTTCCTATTTCTTCCTCTCCTTGTCTCTGTAGGCTTCAGAATGGTCATAGCCCAGTATTCTTTGTGAGAGTAATTTTCTATTGAGACCCACACTGATACAGTAAATACCAAACATGTCAAGAGTGAGCAGGATTCAGAAACTATAAATAGACGACAATGATGGAACTAATAATAACTGATAGTCTGTTCAGTCAATCTACAGGCATTTATCAATGACCAATTATAAAAACAAAAAAAAACCCAACAACAATGGGTAAGGAAACCAGTTTCTGGATTGTAGAATATGGGAAGTAGTATAGTGAAACAGTGCCTCTGTTTCATTTATGAACTCACAGCAGATGTGGTTGCATCACAAGACCTGTACAATATCAAGCCAGGCATCATTAGAAGGACAATTGCATAAGCCTGTTTTCTTCAGGGGTGTGTCCCTTGTTGTTTGACCATGCCCCAGTGGGTGCCCCCAGAAGGAGTCACACTAACTTGACTCAGTGTGTTATTTTTAAAGAAAAAAAAGGACATGATGATGGAAAAGAGATGTGGGGGAGGGATCCAAGAGTTAGAGGGAGAGTAGAGTGAATATGAATGAAATGTACCTGGGTGTACGAACAAAATTCTCAAAGGATAAATAAAAATATATTTTCTATAAAACAGCTATTGGTAACTGGAAAATGAACCAGGCAAATTCTCTGCTCACAGAGACATACTCCAGCCTTGTGCTCCGAAGTCCCATGTGCATAAGGAACAGAGCAGATAAAGCCCAAGGCACAAGCAAGCAAGGGTGTGCATTCTGCAGTTGCATTGCAGGTGAAGCTTGTAGGAACTTTTGTTTTGGGGTCAAAGACTCATGAGAGGGACAGTGAGCTGGAAAAGTTTCACATTTATTCCTCATTGACAATCTCTAAGAAGTAGGTATTATCTTCTTTTCTTTGCAGATGAAGCAATGGAGGCCTTCAGCTTCAAACAGCTAGCAGCAAATACCATCTGGACCCCAGTCTCAGTCTCAACATTTACTCACCTAACTACTCCAATACAATGTCTTTTCCAAAAATAGATAATTCATGGTCAAGACCAAAGGGGCTTGTTGAAAGAGACTCAATTGCAGGTTTGCTCTAAGAGTTATCCTGTCATTTGAGTTTAATTTCTATCATTATGTAAGGTAAGCAAGCAACTTTTTTTTGGTTTTACGAGACAGGGTTTCTCTGTATTGTTTTGGAGGCTGTCGGTCCAGCCTGGCCTCGAACTCACAGAGATCCACCTGCCTCTGCCTCCCGAGTGCTGGGATTAAAGGCGTGCGCCACCAATGCCCGGCTAGCAAGCAACTTTTGGGAATCCCCATTCTATAAGGTAAATCAGACACCAGCTAACACTTGGCCCTAGAATTAGAAAAGTGAAATAATGACAGGCAAAGTTAGGGGCAATCTAGGGACGCACCAGACATTTGCTTTTTCAAGGGCTCTGCTCCCTTTGAACTGTCTAGTGATGGTTGGATTGAAGTGGCGTTGGACACTGATGACTGGTAAGAAGGGTCCTCAGATTCAGATTGGAAATTTATGACTATTAGATGGACTATGGTGGTGGCACACACCTTTAATGCCAGCACTGGGGAGGCAGAGGCAGGTGAATCTCTGAGTTTGAGGCCAGCCTGGTCTACAGAAAGGCCAAGAAGTAATTGACCTCTGGGAAGTGGTGGTGCACACCTTTAATCACAATACTTGGGAGGCAGAAGCAAGCAAATCTCTGTGAGTTCAAGGCCCCCTTGGTCTACAGAGCAAGTTCCAGGATAAGCTCCAAAGCTACAGAGAACCCTTGTCTCGAAAAACCAAAAAAATAATAATAATAAATAATAAAAATAAAAAAAGAAGTAGCTGGCCCATAGATATTTAGATTTCTATTTTGTTCTTTTATGCTGTATCTCTGCTTTATTTATGCCAGTATCATGTAGTTTTTGAGGGAAGGTGTGTGTGTGTGTGTGTGTGTGTGTGTGTGTGTGTGTGTGTGTGCAGTTGCATATGTCTCCTGGCTCGTTTATGTAGTTGCTTCAACCTGGATGATTCTGTAATGTACCTTCTTTGAGGATACAATTCTTGTCAAAAATTGGCCCAGCACAATTCAACATTTGATCTTAAAATACAAACATCCATATCAAAAATAATTTGAGTTCACAGTAACCCTAACACCAACAAAATCAAATTACCCACACAAAGCAACTTACATCATGGTAGATTTGTTAGAGGGAGTAGAAATCTTCTGAGAGGAGATCCCTGATCTTTTTCAAGGTAGATACACTTTTATTTTATGAGAATCATGCCATATGTAGCCCAGGCTGGCCTTGAACTTAAGATCCTCCTGCCTCAGTTTCTCAACTATTAGGATTATATATGTGAACTGGCACTATTGGGACCTCATGTTTGTTTATTTGTTTGAATCACGTGATTACAGGACCAATTGAAAGACTTATTTTTCAAGGCATTGTAGCACATGCCTATACTCCCAGCACTCACAAGACTGAGTGAGGTTTGAAGATTAGAAGTTTAAGGCAAGCCTGGGCTATATAATGGGTCTCTAGAAGAAGGAGAAGAAGAAAGAAGGAGGAGGAGGAGGAAGAAAAAGAAGAAGGGAAAAGGAGGCACACCCATAGACATAGGAATGCAACCCTGGCATTCCTTAAGCAGACACATAAAATTAACTCTCATGTATACTGTACAGTATTTGGTAGCCGTGCTGCAAACCATTACTTAATTTTTCCTAGTAGTGATAAGTCCCCAGAGGAAGCAAAAGTTACCCATCCTGAAGATTAGTCTGGCGACAGTATGGGGTCTGGACTAGGGTACTTATGTCTGTGAGTAGAAGGGACAATGAAAACACCTTTATAAAAAAGCAGTGGTCAAACTGAAAACACAGGGAAACAAATACATGTTTTCTTTCATTTGTGGACCTGAGATGGTGTGTGTGTGTGTGTGTGTGAGAGAGAGAGAGAGAGAGAGAGGAGGAGGAGGAGGAGGAGAGAGAGAGAAAAAGAGAGAGAGGAGTGAGAGAGAGGGGAGAGAGGAGAGAGAGAGGGAGGAGGGGAGAGAGAGAGAAAGGGAGGAGGGGAGAGAGAGAAGAGAGATAGAGAAGAGAGAGAGAAAGAGGGAGGAGGGGAGAGAGAGAGGAGAGAGAAGAGAGATAGAAAAGAGAGAGAGGAGAGAGAGAGAGGGAGGGAGAGAGAGAAAGAGAGAGAGACAGAGGGAGGGAGGAGGGGAGAGAGAGGAGAGAGAGAGGGAGGAGGGGAGAGAAAGAAGAGAGAGAGAGAGAGAGAGAGAGAGAGAGAGGTGGGGGTCATGAAACTGTAAAGTGGACTATGACAGAAGAGAGGGTTGTTAAGGGAGTGGAGGAGTGAAGGAGAGGGTACAGAGGTGGTAGGACATGAAGCAGACTGGGGGTCTCTGAGGAGAAGGAGACCAGTGTGGGTGTGAATCAACAAAAACAGGGTTTGGGGCTGGAGAGAGGGCTCAGTCAGTAAAGTGCTTGCACTCAAGCCTGAGGACTTGAGTTCCATCCTCCAGGAGACATGTGAAAAGGGTAGACATCACCACACTGGGAGGAAAGGATCCCCCTGGCTTGCCGACCATCCAGTCTAGCCCAGTCTGTGAGATCTACATTCAGCTAAAGACCCTGCCTCACAAAATAATGTGGAGAGTGATAGAGGAAGACCCAATACCAACCTCTGGCTACCACATACATGTATGCACACATGTACACACATAACACACGTGTACACATACAAAAGAAAGCTGTATGTATGAAAATATTATAATTAAACCCATTATTTTATATGTTATTTTGGTTGTTGTTCTTTAAGACATGGACTTCTTACACAGTCCTGGCTGGCCTGGAACTCACAGACGTCTGCTTGCTCCTGCTTCCCATGTACTGAGAGGAAAGGCTTGTGTCACCTTGCCATGCTGCCTACTAACTTAAAAATAGCAATAAGTATGAGTAAAGAAAACTGTGGTGCAATGGAAGTAGCTGACTAAGGTCAAGTATGACTAAGGAGAAAAATCAGCAATTGAGGACCAATCCCAAGACCATTAGCATGCTCCCAGTAGAAGACTGGTCTTCGAAACTGAACCATTAACATATTAATATTGTATTTGGGGCAATTTGTGAAACTTGAGAATTATGTCATCACAATGAATATGCATTACATTTGGCATTGTCTAGGGCACTTTGGGGGTTGAAAGAACACCTAGCTCCCTTCCTCATAACTTTCAGAACTCAAAAGAAAAATAGAATGGAGGCTCATTTCCATGTGGAGCCCTGGAGGGTGGCTGGATGTTCATGTGAAATTGTATACAGGGAGAGTAACTGGTGGTCACATCAGAGGATATTCAATAAAAAAATGAATGGGGGCTGAGGTGATGGCTCATGGGTCAAAGCATGAGGACCAATATTCAGATGTCTAGAACCCAAACAAATGCCAGGTGAACTCATACCATCAAGTCTCTGAGGCAAGCACTTTGCATCACCAGCCCACGTTCTTTAATGTCCTAACCTTACCTGAAGCTCTCTGACAGTATCCGTCATCCAATTCCTTCTAACAAACTGATTTTTTGAAAAGCTTAGTGTCAGGCAAAACATTTCATTTGCTGTACAGTGCCCAATAATATTTACTGAATCACAGAATCAGTGAGAACTCTAAAGGAAGGGAGACCACTTGGGTGGACCATCTCAGCTCGCACACAGGACGTGGGCTGGAAAGGCAGCGTGGTGGCTAGAGCAGAGGTTTCCTGGTTTGGTTTGGTTTTGTTTCCCCACAGAAAGGGTGAATGATGGAAGAGGAAGTGCATGTTATCATGCTAGCAACTTCTAGAGATACTAGACCCTCGTAAGACCTGACTCTCGTGGGAATTTTGCTGAACACAGGAGGCCCTGAAGCCTAAAGAGAGGCTGCAGAGATGAAGGAGTAGCTGTGACTGCTCAGACTTAGTCTTGGATCAGCGTGTGAGCAGTGTTTGAAAGAAAACTCGCAAGAGTACGGGACCCTAGCTGGTGACAATAGCTGTCCACTTAAGAAATAGTATAAATAAAAATCCTTCTATTTGTTTTATTTCTGATTCTTGGTTATAGAAGGTCAAGTACATTGACAAGAATGTGCAGGAATTATAATCATTAAAATTACCTCACAAACACACTTCACGAAGTCCTAAACAAACAAACAAAGAGAAACACGGGATTTACTTAGACACAATACTATTATGTCTTGTTTGCATGTATTTGTATGTGTGTATGGTGTACATAAGTAGTTATACAGATATGTGTGCACATTCATGTGGAGGCACACACACAGGCACACACACACACACACACACAAAGGAAGGCCATAATATGAATGAACCCTAAAGATATTATACTAAGGGAAATCAATCATAACAAAGAAAAACACTGTACAATTCTAGTCATGTAAGATACTTATGTGCAAGCCAGGACTGGAATAACTTCAGTTCAAATGATGAGAAGTTCTGAGATGGATAGTAGTCATGATTGGGGTTACTGAACTACACCATTAAAAATAGCAAGCATGATAACATTTTATATTGTGTGTGTTTACACACATGGCTGTGTGCTCATGTACACACAAAGGGTCTGACTCTATTCACCCAGAGTCTGCATGCCAAGTGATGTCATAGGCTGCTGTGTCTACCTTTGACCTACTCCTACTAGCGGTTCCAGCAGGACACAGACAAAGACTACCTCCTCTCCTCCGCAGCACTCAGAGCATATGAATCTCCACATGCCTGCAGGAGCTCTAGATCCTGTGTCATCAGGATCAAAGGAATAATTATTCCCTGCTTGCAGGATGTCGGAGACTGGAGAGGGGAAGCCCTTCCTGCAGAGAAAGACTGCTCCCACAGCTGTGGGCTCTGCTCCAGGCAGCTATTTCCATTCAAGGATGCTGGTCTCATGGGGCCAACACTGCAATCCCATCAGAGGGCTGTGGCAGCTGGGGGAGATTAATGGGCCACATTAGCACCTTAACTGGGCAGCCCCAGTATTTAGTCCCCATTTCTTTCTCATCATTCATTTTGATAAAAATCTCTTTGCTGTTTTGGCCATGAGCACGGCTTCCTCCTCTCACATTGTCACATTGGTGAAATACGCAGACACTGTGAAATTTTATCTTAAAGTACTTTTTAAAAAGAAGTAGTGAATCTCCCCATGGGTCCCAGCTTCTAGGGGCAAACTAAGCTCATGAACAAAAGCATGCAAACTCAGACCCAGCTGTGGAAGGCACAGCACATGTTAGTAGTGACAAGTGGCGTAGCCTTCCGCTCCCAGTTGCTGACAAACCAGCACCTCCCACACACTGTCCCAACACTTTCTTCCACTTCCACCCTTGCAGTGGCTTTGAGTGTCTGCCTGTCTCTTCCCTTTACCAAGTGTGAGCCCCAGATTCACTTGACCAAATTTC
This sequence comes from Mesocricetus auratus, assembly GCF_017639785.1. NCBI lineage: Eukaryota > Metazoa > Chordata > Mammalia > Rodentia > Cricetidae > Mesocricetus > Mesocricetus auratus. The sequence goes on along the minus strand of NW_024429196.1, from coordinate 21,670,858 downwards.
CCTTTGTCATGACTCCATTTGTGTTTCAGACACACATTGCCATGAATAAACTACAGGGTGTTTCCCATTTATAACCAACGAAGCCAACAAGCCCTGATAAACAGCTTTTGAAACCAATGGGAAAGGAGATGTATAGCCAGGCCCCATTTAAACTTGGCCATTAGCCCTAGTAGTATATTTGATGGAAAGAACTGGATCCTACTAAATTTTTCTTATTGTATGTCTACATGTGTGTCTGTGACAGAGATCTGTAACAGGAGTTTTTCTCAATCACTCTTCCACCTAATTTTCTGAGACTCAATCTGGAGCCAAATGATTCAGTGGGACTGTCTGGCCAGGGAACCCCAGATCTTCCTGTCTCTATTCCCTCATACTGGGATTACAGGTAAATGCTGGCACATCTGGGTGTCTTCTTATGCAGGTGCTAAGAATAGAACTCAGATCCTCTTGCTTGCAAAGCAAGCATTTTACTAACTGAGATACCTCCTAGGCCCTATAATAAAAAATTTTAATCTACAAAAGACATAGTTAAAAAGATGACAAACCACAGATAGGGGAGAATTTTGCAAATCACATAGCAGATAGAATTCTGGTATTCAGCACTCAAGAGGCAGAAGCAGGTTGATCTCTGTGAGTTCCAGGTTAGCCAGGTCTACAGAGCTAGTTCTGTAAACAAATGAACAAACAAATAAATAAATCTGGTATTCAGTATAGACAAATAACTCTTAAAATTTAGCAGTAATAAAACACACTATTCAAAAATGGTCAAAAGACTTTAACAGACACTATGTCAAATAAAATATCCAGATGACAACATATGAGAGGTCACTGGGGAATTGCACATTAAAACAATAAAGACATCACTGGGGCTGGAGGATTGGCTCATCATGAAAAGCTCTTGCCCATCCTCCAGAGGACCCAAGTTCAGATCCCTACATCCACACTGAGCAGCTCACAACAGGCTGTAACTGTAGCTTCAGGGACTCTGATGTCCCCTTCTGGCCTCTGTGGGCACTACACACTTATGACATACACTCATTCAGACAGATGTCCAAACAAAAATAATTTTTAAACATGCCACTCTAAGTCTGTTAGAAAGATCTGCTCTAATGCCACACTGTGATAACAGCAAATGTTAGCAAGGACGGGAACAATGAGAACTCTGAGTGCTGTAGGGAATGCACAAAGGTACAGCCGCTTCATACTTCAGAAGACAGTTTGGCCATTTCTTACAAAAGTTACACACATTTCCCGTGATCCATCAGCTTCACTCCTCAATATGTACACTCACACAGACACACTTATGATGTACACCCACACAGTTTTATTGTGGGGAGTTGGTGACCAGGGAGTGTGAAACCCTGCATCACTACTGTATATTCTGTAGACACTGTAGGCACTATACACTTAAAACACTACTCATAAAATTATTTCTTCAGTAATAAATGAACCTGAAATAATTATAACAGTTTATGTTGCATACTTTTACGTTATAAATGTTTAATTTTTTGAGGGTTTCATATATGAGTACTGTGTTCCTACTCCTCCCATTTATATACTTTCAATTTCTCATTTTTTACCCTTTTGTAATAACCACTTTAGATACACATGCATTATATACATTTTGTTTTCATAGTCTATAACCTTATTATTCTTAAAGTTTTTTCCTTTTCATTTTTAATTACAACACAATTACATCATCATTCCCTCTTTCTTTTCTTCCCTCCAGCTTCGCCCAAATACCTTTCCCCTTACTCCCTCTTGAAAACATGGCCTCTTTTTCTTAAGTTGCTAATCCATAAGTAGATCCATGAACTGAGTAGACTATGGGGAATTGGTAGAAGTGGAGAAGGGGCCCAGCTAGAGGAAGTGTGTCACTGGGCACATGTCCTAGAAAGATACAGCTTGTCCCTGCTCCCGGCCATTCTTCCTGCTTCCTGAACTCAGTGAGGGGAGCAGCTTTGCTCAGACACATCCTCTTACTCTGTGATCTTAACTTCACCCTCGTCCTACAACAATGGAATGAAGCTTTTGTCACTGTGGGCCGAAACTTCTGAAACCATGAGCCAAAGACTATCTTTCCTTCTGAGGTCTTTCCTCAGGCATTTGATACAACAATGAAAAAAAAAAAACAATATAGTTCCATGCAAGACTTTATCTTTAAAGCTTTGAAATACTCATTGGCTGCCCTGCCTTGTGGATGAAAGTCCTTCTAGGCATCTCCTCGTAGTATAGGGGTGGGCAAGGCATCTTCTCCGGCAGCTGTTGAAAAGTAATCGTAAGCTACCTGACAGAGGCAGAGGCAGGCAGATTTCCAAAGAGAAATCCTGTCTCAGAGAAAAATAAATAAAAGTAAAATAAATAAAGTAATAATAGATAAATAAATAAGCCACATAAAGATGGAAAATACACAGAGAGTCTGGATACTGTATGCTATTATGTTTTTCAGTTTTTTTATTGCTAAGGAAGGAACAACTAAAGTACACTTGATTATAAATGCTACTGAATTAATTCAACTTCTATCTTTTGAAAATGCCTTGACTTCAAACTTTAAGTATAAGGATATGTTACTTGGGAAAGGAGATTTTACTTATGTTTCCACAGAAAATGAAAAGCTGAGGATTCCTTCCAGGCTTCTGTGGTTTGACGAACCAAGACCCCCGGAAGCAGTGGACCAGGTGTTCCAACAATTGAGACAGCTAAGATGATGCAGCTTTACAGACCCTGAAAATACGGACTTATAAAGGTTTCTGAGATTTGTCATGATCCCCATGGTGTGAACAGCGCCCCCTTCCAGCAGGAAGCAGTTTGGAATGAGCGACGTCCCAATTCCCATCTTGTTTATAAACCTTTGTTTTCATTTAAATGGGATTGTTTATAATTGGTTAATGATCACAATCAATCTCTTTTTAATGATAAAAAAGGTAATTATGGTATGGGTATTGTTTTTCATTTATTGATACAAATTCAAGGTCAATTTTGTAATGTGTATATTTCTCCTCTTGATTAAGTATTGTGCTTATACTGATCTTTTACAACGTAATGCATAATTGAATACAGATTATAGATAGTTACTTATAATAGTTAGAATTTACAGTTAGGTAAGTTAGGTTTTCTAGATATACAGAAATATAAATAAACAGTCTTCAAACCTTTCAAAGACCTTCAGAAAATGGCATTTAAAATGGTTTAGGGTTTTTCTTGACAATGAGAAATGTCTGCTCCTGGCAGCACCAATTATGTCTGAGAGGAAAATGGACATCAAAGAAACTTGTTATGGAGTTTGCTTTCAACATGGCAAGATTAGCCATTTGGGCAAGAAACTGCTCTTGCCTGTACTGCTTGACTGTTGCTGTATAAACTGGACAGGCAGGACCCACAGGAAAGTGACTGCTGAACTCAGTCTTACAGGGTTCCTGCTTCATGAAAGAGTCTATGAGACTTTCTGCAGGACAAAGAAAAATGACTGACAGACTGCCAATGCAGATGGACAGTTTGAAATTTCCTGCTTTGCTGAGAAGTGTTCCAGACACATTGTGGCCTATGGGCTGAAGATGGATGCCCCAACGTACCAGAGGAACTTCGGGTGACTGTCCAGGCAGTAAGATGTCTCTATCAATCCTAGTGATTATATATTATCCTTCTGTGGTCTTTGATGGAGTTGAAGACAGATAGCTATAATTATAGTTTTCCTTAGTTATGATAAGAGATAAGCTACATATATGACTTTGGACTCACAAGGATGGGATGGATGATATTTTCTTTAGATCTTGCTAAATGTTACTAGACAAAATGTTGTAACTGTGTTCTTACTTGATAACTGTTCTGTCATATACAATTTGACTATGTTAAAGTTAAGACCTTTCTTTTTGTTTAAACAGAAAAGAGGAGATGTTGGGGAAGTCCTGTGTATATATCAATAAATTACTGCTGGCCAATAGGAATCTAGATAGGTGGGGCTAGGAGTCCAGGATTCTGGGAAGGAGAAACACAGGAGAGTTCGACATGTAACGCCATGGGGTAGGAAGCCTGGAACTATTCTCCGGTAAGAGAAATACTTAGATTAACAATTATGGGGTAATTACTTAAAGCAGAGCTAGCCAGTAAGAGACAAGCAAGGCCAACAGCTTCATAACTAAAAAAAAAAGTGTGCTCAGATTTCATTGCAGGAAAGTGGTTCTCAACATGTGGGTCATGACCCCTAAGACCATCATAAAAGACAGATATTTGCTATGATTCATAACAGTAGCAAAAATTACAGTTATTAAGTAGTAACAAAATAATTTTATGGTTGGGTGTCATCTCAACATAAGGAACTGTATTAAAGGGTCACAGCCCTAGAAAGTTTGAGAACCACTGTCTTGGGTTTTTTGTCTTTCTTGGACTTTCTTTCCCATACTCTGGGTTTCTGCTACAGCCCAGTTCTTGGATACAGAGTTTCAGGGTGGTCTTGTTTGTCCGTGTCATCTCCTCCAAATACCAATCCCCTGCCATGATTTGCCTAGTGATACAGGTGTAGAGTTTCATTCCAGTCCATGTTTTCTTCTGGCTAATTAGATTAAGCAAACCATATTACTGTAATGGAAGATAATGGATTATTATTGTGTTACTCTTCTCAGCAATGGACAATAGTCATCAAACATCTCCCTGCACATTGTTCCTGTCCAGAGCCCTGAATTCCACAGACTGTTCCAGGCTTTATCTATAAGCATGTTTGTTTTATGACGTACACTGTAGTCATTCACCATTCTGGCTACAAGGTGATGGGTGAGGGGTACCCACTGAAATGCAGAAAGCAGGACATTCTTTGCACACAGAAAGTGTGCTGATCCCTCACTGTTTCTGCAATGAGAAGGGAGTGTGGGTGCAGGGACAGTCAGAGCCTAATGATGTGTTCCCTATCTCACATCAAATTTTTGGAACAAAACACAACATGTTAAAGGAGTTGAGAAAACTGAATATGGTGAAACATGCCTGAAATCCCAGTATTCACTCCAGAGGAACAAACAAGGAGGACCAGAAGTTCAAGGCTATCTTTAACTCCATAACAAGCACACACACACACACACACACACAAATATATATATATATGTATGTATATATATATATATATATATATATAATGCCACCATTAACCATGTGACTTACTAGAGGAGCATACAGATGAGGTAATAAAAGAGCGGTTTACCACACCACTAACCACACCCGCTTTAGGCATGACTAAAGACGTATAAGGACGTAGGTGGTGAACTACATCACTAGCCAGGCCCACTTTTGGGCATGGCTAGGGGTGTTACGAGGGGAAGGTATAAAATACTGAACAAGGGAAGTCTCGGTCTCTTTTTCCGGCTTTTGGCTTCCAGTTCAGCGGCGGAAAACTACTCAGCTCATCTGGGTTACTTGTTTGGTCTCTTGTGAGTAGTTTCTACAATAAATACTTATTTTTTTTTGTTTTGTTTTGTTTTGGGTTTTTTTTTTTTTGGTTTTTCGAGACAGGGTTTCTCTGTGGCTTTGGAGGCTGTCCTGGAACTCGCTCAGTAGACCAGGCTGGTCTCGAACTCACAGTGATCCGCCTGCCTCTGCCTCCCGAGTGCTGGGATTAAAGGCGTGCGCCACCAACACCCTAAATACTTATTTTTAATTTCAGTAAGTGTGCCATTTATTGTTGCAGCATCATATATGTATATGTATGTATATATATATATATATTATAGCAAAATACAAATAGCTGGAACTATAAAATCCAGTATAGTATGGCTCTAAAACCCCAACCATCACACCTCAGTAGGCAAGTGACCTAGGACATCCAACCTGCCTGTCTTTGTTAGAAAGCAATGAAAACAGTGTCACAGGGAACCCAAAGCCTTGAATCAGCCCCACGACCCCATGAGGACATCAGACTCAAATCTCTGGCTGGGAGAAGTAAGGCAAGCTTGAAAACCTGAACATTTAGACAAAGAAACCGACTTAAAAGGACTACTTTGACTGCAAAAACCTGGGAAATTTTTTCTTTCCTTCTCAAAATAGTGCTAAAGGTCAGAAGAACAAGATTGTTAAGAGAAGCTTTTTCTTTGAGAAGGAGCCGTCCCGCCCGCCTGGTTCTAGAGCCGCTTTCCCGCCAGCCTGGTTCTAGATCCGCATCAGTCCCAAATAAACACACAGGAGGCTATATTAATTATGAAGCTGTTGGCCTTGCTTGTTTCTTACTAGCTAGCTCTGACTTAAGTAATTACCCCATAATTGTTAATCTAAGTATGTCTCTTACCAGAGAATAGTTCCGGGCTTCCTACCCTATGGCGTCACATGTTGACTCCCTGTGTTTCTCCTACCCAGAATCCTCCTAGATTCCTAGCCCCACCTATCTAGATTCCTATTGGCCAGACAGTGCTTTATTAGCATAAGACTTCCCCAACACAAGATGATATCAGTTCTTGAAAATAAGCTGTTGCATGACTTTTCCTTGCCAGATGTGAACATATTATCTGTTCACAACAGAACAAAGAACTAATTCTACCCAAGTCCAGTTGAGTGGAGCAATGAGTTTGTTGGGTGACTTATAGGAAATTGAGTAAGGGGCTACTTACAAAGGCCACTGTATCACCTCAAGACCCACCTAGCATGGGGTAAAGACTCACAGACGTTGCAGGGCAGAGAGCTCCACTTGAGATTAGCTTCCTCTCTTACCAACCATGTACTGTTTTTTATAAACCTGGGGGAAGGATGTTGTGAATCCTGCTGCTTTCATGAAGTTCTGACCTTCAATCTTCATGAGCATCCTGAAAGGGAATGCTTTATAGCTTCCTGAATCTTCTGAGCCCTCATCCTCCCTCCCTGAAGGAATGCTTCAATTTGGAAAAAAAAAATGGCCACAAACCCTCTCTACTTCTTTCTTCAGTTGAGTGGTGTTGTGTTGCATTTCCATAGTCAACAAGCTGTTCACACATGTTCATGTATGCCCCTCAAGCCACATGAGTGATCAGGTCCCATCTTCCCAAGGTCCTCTAACTGGCAGTAGCACCCACAGAACACTCTGACTGCCCTAACTGCTGGACCCTGCCCCCCACCCTACAGAGTAAAAAGCCTGATCTCTGAATGTGAAATCCCACTAATCTCCACTATGGAAAGCTCCAATGCTGAAAAGTTCCACCCCCTCCCAAGAAACTCTATATGAGCCCTGTATCCTGATCAGTTTGCTTCTGTTTCTCACAGAAGCACACATAGCCACCCTCCTGTTCACCCCCAACCCCCACCCCCCACCCCCGCCAATAAATCTCTTGTGTGAGGTTTGTTGTACGGTGTGACTTTGTGGTATTCCTTGGCTCCCAACTGCCAGGATACCTTTCCATCAGAGCTGCAATGCTTACATTTGGTGATGAAACCCAGGATAGGCTCTCTTAGAGCATGCACTTCCCCCTCAGGGCCAAAGCTGCCCTGGGACCTATCCCTCCTCTCCAGTCCATCCCCAACAGACTCACCTTCTAGCTCACTGGTCCCTCAGCACCCCATCCACCAGCAGCGATTGGGTAAGTTTTCCCCTTTAGTCAGTGTAATGGTTCCCCTGATTCTGAGGAAGTGACCCTCGAGTGTCCAGCACCCCTCTGGCATTCTTGGAGGTGGAGGCACCTCAGCCACTGTCTTCACCTGGACCTCTTCACCTGACTCCATCCCCCAACCCTTAGTGCTACAATCCTACAGTTTCCTTACACCAACCCAGGCTGTTTGCTCCCCTTCCTGCCCTAATCTCCTATCTTCACTTCAGAGCTGCCTAAATAGAGCATATCAGAACTGCAGTGTTTTCACTGGGGAAACTCTCTTCTGTTGGGAAAGACTTCCCTTCAGAGCTGCCTGTAATCCCACAGCTCCTGTTGACCCTTGTGGCTTTTGTGACTTCCATTTTCCAACCCTCTCCTGTGGATGAGACCCTCCTCCTAGAGCTCAATTTTCATCTTCACATGCTCACCTCTACAGAAGACCTGGTACAGGCACTGAGTCCCTGTGCCACCCCTGACTTAGCCAGGCTAAGCCCCTGACCCTTGTTGAGTGTGGTGATGACCCACTAAATGCTTTGGTCCACTTTCCATCCTCCCTGAGTCATGGGGACACCCACAACCACAGGCTGCAGTGATATTTTCCTTTTCTCTTATCCATGGAAGCATGTCTTCCATACCCTCTTGTTACCCCTTGGGATGCCTCATAGGAAACCTCCAGCCTCTCCACCTAACACCCAACCTGAAGGGTCCTAAATTTATTGATTTTTGCAATTAAGTTTGGCTTCAGTACCCCTTAGATAATCAATCCAAAGGGTCACCTAATGACACCCTAGGTCATAATATTATTTGGGACCTTTACAAATGCTCTGCGAGAGGCTGGGCGTTGGTGGCGCATGCCTTTAATCCCAGCACTCGGGAGGCAGAGGAAGGCGGATCTCTGTGAGTTCAAGGCCAGCCTGGTCTACAGAGGGAGTTCTAGGACAGCCTCCAAAACAATACAGAGAAACCCAGTCTCCAAAAAACTGAAAAAAAATCAAATACTCTGAGAGATCAGGGAAATGGAAACAGATTTCCCCATTCTCAATTTTTCTTTTCTCTTCTCCAAGCCCTGTTTGAATCTAGTGTTCCACCACACACTGTGTAAATGTCCTGTCCTGTAGGTTACCACAGATGGACCTCTTAGTTGCAAAGTGGGAGCCAGGAGCAAGACCTAGCAGGAGGGGAGAAAGCGAAGCACTAGGCCAGCTGCGATGTGCACACATCTGCACACACTCGTCACTGCTTGGTGCACCTCTCCGCTCCCTCCTGCAGATCCTCTGTCTATAGCCAGATCTCAAAAATGTCCTGTCTCTAAGCCTGCTTTGTCATCAGTTTACTAGATTCGGATTTTACAGGGATTCAGGGGTCTTTTAGGTATGAGTGGCATTAGACTGCTGTTTTATGCTGTCCCACTTGAATTAAAATCTGGCTCTGAAGTTAGGGTATAGCTCCAATCCTCTAGATCCAAGCTTGCTTGTTTAAAGGTTTCTTCCAAAATCACTGTCCTGTATGAGGTGAGTCACCTGACTATGTGACAGAGAAAGAAGAGAAAAACAAAACGAAGGGGCAGACTATTCCCAGTAGGGATGATTGTCACTCATTCAGACTCTTTTGGTTTTGGTTTAACTCTCTAAAACTTTGCCTAAGGTATGAATCTTATCTCAAGAGTTGTAAAACCATTGTGCACATTTTCTCTGCCTCAAGATTTGTAAGCATATTGGGTATGATTAAAACCTTGTAAAATTGATAACCCAGTATTTACTTTAAAACTCATTGCACTGGGGTTGATATTTAAAAGTCTCTATGTAGTGGATAACATTCATCTTTGCTAGAGTTGGAAAGGGTGGATTTTACCATGTGATCTCACTCCCATCTTGATTAAAACTGACCACATGATAAAACCCAGCTAAGGAATAAACAACTCCTAATTGTGAGGCCCAAACCAGATGATTCTCCACTACTCTGGATCACACTAACAAGTCTCCTCCTCATTCACTTCAACTCACAGTCCCTTCTCTTCCTCTCCAGTCTCTCTGGTTTCCCTTTCTCCCTTCTCAGTGATAGGCTGCCCACCCAGTCAGGGATGAGGCAGTCCTAGACCAGGAGCTTGAATGGAATTACAGTATCCCAGGGAACATCCTTGCTAGAGATAAATTTGTAACTTGCCTTCTGGCTGCTCTTCACAAGGCACCCTTAAAGCAGTAAATTATGAAAAATACAAGAGCTCATTCAGGACAAACATGAAAACCCGACTCGGCTCCTAGAGTACCTTACAAAGGCCCTCCAACAATATACCAGTCTGGATCCTGAGTCCCCCAAATGGAAAACATCTCCTTATGACCTACTTCTTTTCCCAAAGTTTCTCTGATATTAGAGCCTAACTTAAATGTCTAGAGAAGGGACCCCTGACTCTATATGTAGAAGTCTTAGCAGTGTCCTTTAAGGTGTACCATGAGAGAGAAGAAAAAGCCTGAGAATAAAAACATCTGATGCTAGTGAAGGCCTTTTGACTGGCCACAGCAACTGCCCAGGCTCCCTGGCCCCCAAAGCCCAAGAACATCTCAGTCCCTGTTTCAATGCAGTCAGGAAGGTCATTGGGCCTGTGATGGGTGAAGTCATGCGTATATGTTATCTTATTGGTTGATAAATAAACCACTGTTGGCCAATAGGGAAGCAAGATAGGTGGGACTAAGAGGATTCTGGGAAATGTAGTCAAGAGTAGAGAGTCGCCATGTGATCTTGGGAGGAGAGGGTTCAAGTCTGGCGTTCTTGGTAAGATAAGACCTTATAAAATATATATTAGTAATTATGGGTTAATAATTAAGTAATTAAGTTAGAGCTAGTCATTAAGAAACCATAGCAAACAGCCAACAGTTTTATAATTTAGTGTCTCATGTGTTATTTGAGGGCTTAGACAGCGACGGGACCCAGGCAGCTGGCGGGAAAGAATGCATGGTACAGGCCTGGGCCTGTATGAACCCTTGTAAACCATCTGGACCATGTCCAAGGTGCCATCAAGAATGGCATTGGTTGTTGTGTACCCCCATGCCCCTCATGGTGTGGAGACATCAAGCCTAAATGGCTCTTCACTCCACCTTCTAGATCTGGCCATGGACGACTGAGAGGGAACAGGCTCCCTTGGCCCAACCAATGCCATCTCTCACTGGGAGCCTCAGGTAGACAACACAGTATCGGTCTCTTTTTGCACATAGGGGACACATAGTCCTGATGGAGTTTTAGGGACCAACATCTTCTTGTTCCTCTATTGTCGGAGTAGGGGGACAGCTTTACCAGCACCACCAAACCCCACCAATACCCAGACACACACTCTCTCTACATTCTCAGGGGACTTAATCTTCTTATCTCTGATTTCTTAAAATCTTCTGGGACCTTTCCATGCCCCCCTTTCCCTTGGAGCTGCCTGTTTTAGCTCTCCTAGTGTCCTTCTGGATCTATATGTTGCAATTTTCCTTGCCTCCTCAAAGGAGCTGTTTGCTAAGTCCTGAAGCTTCCTTAAGCCTTTGTGGGCCTCTGTGACCTGTCTCTCCTGTCTCTCAGCTCTGTCCTGAAAGTCTCACAGCTTCTCTATGCCCTCCCTGACCTTCTCTCTTGCTTCTCAGCTCCTGCTTGGAGCTTTCAGACGCTCCACCCAGTGGAGTTCATTTTATGACACTTCCTCTCTTCCTTCATGGACTCGGATTTTATTAAAGCCTCGCTCTGTTATTACAAGCATCTTGGCCTCAGTTCATCCAGGATCTCCAAATGGTGACTCACACCATCCTTAATCTCCAGGGCCAAATAGACTCACTGGATGTCATAAGTGCTACAATGGCAAGGAGATTTACTAACAGCAGAGAGAGATGCCCTTTGTTTCTTCTGCAGGTAGGAATATTGCTTCTATATCAACCAGTCAGGTATACTAAAAGACAAGATCTGGCAACTCCAGATAGATCTCCAAAAATATAAAAAACTTCTTGAGGCCAATGGCTCATTGGCAGTCCAACATGGAATTGGATACTACCCTTCTTAACCCCCTTTCTCCTCTTCTTAATCCTACTAGTCAAACCCTGTCTTATAAACCTCTTGACTAGATTTCTTCAACAGATTCAAAAGATTTTTAAGCAGTTACCATTATAGGATTACCAGCCCCTAGCTACAGAGCCAGAGGCCAGTGACTCCGGTTATACTGATGGTGAAGATAAAGTTCACCCAAAGGACTTCGATGCCCTGATTCAACAGGAAATAGTCTAATGATAACATCACACCCTTTCCCATGACCTCATTGTTTGTCAATAATAAAAAGGGGGGAATGTAGGCCCCTCAAGCCACATTGGTCAGGCCTCTCCCAAGGACCTCCAACTGCCAATGTTCTACCCACAGAACACTCTAACTGCCTTAACTACTGAACCCAGCTCCCCACCCCACACAGTAAAAAAAAAAAAAAAAAAAAAAAAAAAAAACAGTCTCTGTATACGAAATCCCACCAATTTCCTAAAGCCTGTATCCTGTTCAATTCTCTGCTGTGGCCACCCTCCTGTTTCCTTCCCTTCCAATAAATCTCTTATGTGATGTTTGCTGTGCAGTGTGACTTTATGGTATTCCTTGGCTCACAACCACCAGAATACCTTTTCATCTGAGCTGTAAGCTTACAGTTCATCCTCAAGAGTGAATAAAGAACTCTTTTACATATCTAAATCAGAGGAAAGACCTGAAACCATTGCTGATGGGTGGTTATAGTAATAAGTCCTTGGTGTACCCATCATCCATTGTGACATCATGAATAACCACACCTAGACTTTCCAGCCACTTTGCTTCTGTCTCACATCTTTGGAATGAAGGGATAAGTTAAGACCAGCAGATATCTAAGGAGGGTTTTGGGCTCAAGAGAAAAGGGAAATGTGGCACTCAAAAGAACCAGATGATCCAAGGATTCAGGTGTGGGAAAGTAAAAAGACTCAGTAATATATCCAGAGAGAAGAGAGTTTCCAAACAAGAACATATGACCCACCAGTAAATAACCAACTCAAGAGCACTTATAAAATTAAAATTATGATGATTGAAGTTAAATAAGCAGGACTATTAAACATGAAAAATCTAAAATACACATACACACACAACACACATTTAAGAGGGAGGAAATGGAGAAGAGAGAGGAAGAGAGAAAAAAGATGCAGGGGAAAATATGCACCTTATATAATTAATACAGTAGCTTAAAATAATGATGAATACTAATGAGCCCATATTTTTATGGGTCATCTAGCACTTTGCTAGATGGTTCTCTTGGAGCCTGTCTAGGACGGTAGTAAAGACTGGCTCCCCTCCCAGGCAGTTCCTGGCTAACTGACAGAAGGAGGCCTCTGGCCTCCACTATGTAGGTCTCTGCAAGAACTGCCTGTTTTCTGCCCTGGCAGCTAGCCTCTCCCAGAGAACGCAATCTGAGTGGGAGCAAAGAGAAAGTCACCATGCTTCCCCCATAGTCTGTTACATGTAAAGCAGCAGGTCTGGCCCAAGGAGAAGGACCCAGAAAGAGCTCACTGCAGGGAGATGTCTCACAGTGCTGCCAGATGCTATGTGGTAAAATAGGAAGAGGACAAGGGCTGGAGTCAATCAGGGGCTAGAGTCTTGGCTCCTTCCTTCCTTGGTTTCCCTCTCTGGAGAGTGTGGTGTGCCTGCCATTGTGCACAACTCTTTGTAAACAAATATTAAAGTGAGTGTTCATGGAGACACCAGTAAATCTGTCATTAATATGGACAAGGATTTTGGTAAAGAGTGTGGTTTATCCTGCAGTTCTGTATAAGGTCCAAACCGGAACTCAGCAAGATTCCTTAACAGTTGCAGGAACAGACAGAAAAGCAATTGGAATACAAAGCTCTGTCTTGTTTGAATGATGAATCTGTGTTTGCTTATAGTCCAGAGAAAACTGCAATGCAAGTTTTATGGCCTTAGAGGAAATGGAGAGCCAAGAAAAGGCTGTTTTGATTTCTGGGGGGTTTTGTTGTTGTTTTGTTTGTTTGTTTTAGTTTTTTTTTTGGAAGCCTTTGCCCAAACCCAGGAGAACAAATACAGTAGAGTTTCTAGCTTAATAGTGGAGCCAGAGACAGTCAGTGAATGCTGAGAAGAGGCATCCTCCATCTTCACTTTGAGACTTTGATAATGATACCAGCATCTGGGGTGGGGCTGGGGGAGTAGGTACCATAAAGAACATGCATCTTCCCGGGCATGGTGGCTCACCTGCAATCCACATCTAGGGGGCAGAGCTCCAGGAGGAGAAATTTGAGGTTGGTCTGACACCCTACCACCAGAAGCAAAGAATGAATCTTTTATTTATAGTCACTAACTCTACCATTTGCATGTAGGAGCTCATGCTAGAATACATCTACAGTGATGCTTGTTTACATGAATCTCCCTTGCTGACGGAGTACTCACCCATCTATTCTTCATTATATACTGTGTACGCGTCACACATTGGGCACAGTACAACATAAAGAAAGACAAACAGTCCTTAGCACTGTGGAGGTCACAAAGAACTAGTAATCTGGTTATATAGACTTCTCATATGTCCAAATGGTTTATTTACCAGTGTGACATTTCAAAAACCATCTCTACCATGTCTCATGATGACCAGCTGTCTAAAGCACGTTTTGTTTTGAAGATGAGAACATTTTCTAGCATGAGAACTTCCAATCAGAATCTTCCAAGAAGGTTAAAACCAGCCCCAAACAAACTTTGCAGTCTCCAGGAACCCAGTAACAGAGCGAGCAGGAAGAAGGCTGAGGGAGAGACGAAACCCGCCCCCACATGAAAAGTGATGTGCCCAGGCCAAAAGCACATGAGTCCTAGAGACTCCACTGTCTTCCCTCCCATACTCACTGGTTGTGAGAAGACAGAACAGGCCCTTTCTCAGTCTCATTTGGGATGAAGTTAGAAAACAAACATTCACAGAATCATCCATAAAGCTCCCTTAACTTCAAAAGACTGCAAGGGAGCAGCCCCCCTTGGAAATCCCGGTAAAAGAAACAGACACACATGATACAGATTTCATGAAAATAAACACAACTCCATAGGGGAGAGAGAAGAGGCACCTGAGGGCCACATGCCTTGGGTGGGGCGATATGTTTATAAACCCACAAGCCTTCGGGAAATGTTGAGGCTCTCGCCCCCCTCTCTCATTCTATCTCCCAACAGAGCCAGGTTGACTAGGATGATTTGGGAAGCTCGCCTGGGTTTTATACAAACTAGACTTTACTTGCAATTAGAGACATTTAGGGAGTCAGAGAGAGGGGAGAGCAGGAGAGGGAGAGAGAGAGAACACATATGGGAGGGGAATGAAAGGTGATGGGGAGGAAAAGAGAAGGGGGAGGAGAGGCAATAAGCTGGGAGAGGAAGGAAACGAAGGCAAGAAGAGGACAGGAAGAAGGAGGGGAAGATAGGAATAGGGAGGGAGAAGACATGGAGGGGGAAAGGGTGTGGAAGAGAGGGGAGACAAGAGGGAGGAGAGGAGCAGGAAGAGGAGGAAGGACAGGGATGCAATGGGAAGTTGGGTTTTCTCCTCAAATGCAAGGGTTATGAGCTCTGAACTTCATGTTCAACTAAAGCTTCTATCTTAGTTAGTTTGGAGTGCTATATCAAATACACATTTGCCTGGGTGGCTTGAACACCAAGCATGTATTTCTCGAAGTACTTGAGGCTGGGGAAAACCTCTTCCTGCTTTGTAGATGGCTTTCCTCTCACTGGACTTCACAAAGACAGAGAGGGAGCAGACTTTCTACTGTCACTTGTGAGGGCACCATCTCTTAATGGGGTTCCACCACCTGACCCTAATCCTCCAAAAGGCCCTACTGCCTAATAGCATCACATTAGCTGTGGGTTTAGGGATAATGCAAACACTCACATATGAGGAACAGGAATGCTCAATGGTGCTAAGGGGAAGCCTCTGTTATAGGCGGTACAACAGCTTAGTTTGTGAGCAAAGCCAATGCACAAGGGTTGATGCCGCGCTAGGCCTGAGGCGGGAAAGTGTTGAAGCTGTACCACGAGACAACAAACAATGAAACCCGAAGGACACTCAGGGCTTTTGGAGATGACAGAGGGTGGGTAACACCCACTGAGTTTCCTCCCATGGGTCACTGTCCTCCACCTCCTGAGCCTTTTGGGAAAACTCACAGCAAAACAGATACCCAGGGGTCTGTAAGAGGGCTCAGCAGCTGAAGGTGCCTGAGGGCTAAGCCTGAAGCCTGAGCTTGACCCCATGTGGGGGAAGGGCAGAACCAACTCCCACAAGTGCCTTCTGACTGTCACATGCCAGGCCCTCATCCCAAATAAGTAGAGATATTTAAAAACAATATTCAAATACTAAGCTAACTTTTCATATATTTGAACAGCTTGCCTCTCTTCCTAATAATTTTGGGTGAGAAGATATAAAAGCCCCATTTTAGGAAGTTTGAGGAACATTTGAGATAAATTTTACAAGTTCTAACCAGATACAAAGAAAAAAGGATGAAATACACCCTAGAAGCGAGTTCTTAAATACTAAACTGGGCTAAGTGTGACACTCACTGTCACCTTCAGAGTCTGTTGTCTCTGTCTGTCTCTCAGTCACTGTCACCCCAGCCTCATGTGTTTATGGGAGAAGCCCACTGAGCAAGTCAAGCAGTAAAATGGAATGTCCAGCCAGCACAATGTGAACCAGTGGGTGGTCTGAGGTCTGGGCTTAAAGCCATGGCTCGGGTCATATTTAAATGTTTTAGGATCTATTGCACTCGAGTCATTTTCTGCAGCCAAAATTTTCCATTGATTAAAACTTGCTTTAAGACATCAACGTCCTAGAAAAAACAGTAAAAAATTTATAGAAAAAACAACGATGAAAAATTATCCTCCCATATTGATTATTTATTTCTTTGTTGGCATGGAGTGTGTGTGTATGTGTGTGTGTATGCATGTGTGTTGTATATTGTGTTAAAAAAGACATAAGTTTTAGTAATGAAGTCAAAAAGCAGAACACACCAAACTAAAGAAAAAGCTAATAAGAACTGTCCCAGGGTTTGGATTCCTGGACCAGCAAGAGTAATTTATGCGAATTGTGCATCAGTGAGGGCCCATTCCTTCCTCTCTTTGTCAGTTGCTTCCCTAACCCATTTTTCCTTATAGACCAGAGCAGGAGGTCAGGAGGTTATATGCACTGCCTGT
Organism: Mesocricetus auratus; assembly: GCF_017639785.1. NCBI lineage: Eukaryota > Metazoa > Chordata > Mammalia > Rodentia > Cricetidae > Mesocricetus > Mesocricetus auratus. The sequence continues at coordinate 21,654,143 of NW_024429196.1, read as the reverse complement.
TGATTTATTTGCAAGACTCTTAGTCATAGCAAGGCTTGCAAAGGCATCTTGAACGACACAGGTGCTACAAGTCCAGCCACCAACAGACAAACTCATCTATCTCTAGACACTGGTAAGCCTCGAGCTTTCATTCAGTCTATCCACAAGTCAGAAAAGCAGGTGAGTTTCTGTTCTAGCAAAACTGAGAGCCAGCTTATTTTCATTTTGTGTCAAGAATGAGACCCCAATCCTAAGTAGTCATCCCTAAACACATTTAAATAAGGGCAACACTAATTAAATTATGTATGGATGTGTGTACATATGCATGTATTTGCATATAGGTTAATTAATTTATGTGTATATGCATATATATGTATATATAGAGAAAGAGTATTGAAAATATAGAAGAAGGGGTCATGAATTTTTGAAAGGGGTAACTGGAGGACATGGGAGAACTTGGAGGAGGGGGAAGGATGAGAAAAAAGTTTCCCTCTTATTTTTGACAGGAGGAAATATTCAGGTATGATGAATATTTGGATATGAACCCCCAAATCTTAAGTCAATTGTATTGAGGTTGTACAAACTGGCTCAGAGAGTAGGGGCCCTTCCTCTGACCTCCACATATGGTGGCATAAATGTGTCCTCTTCACTCACACAAAATAAATAACTAAATGTAAAAATAAAATTTAATACTGTTAAGATTGAAATTCAATTTGTTTGGGGTGCACTTTGAGAAGTGATAACAGGCATTGGGCTGGAGGCCCCTGTATCCTGGTAGCTTTATGAGGAGAAAGAGGTCATATAATGTAGCAGTGCACACATACCCCCACCATGATACAGCTCTAAGGTGCTTTGCAAGAGCCTGCACAATATTGTTTTGACTTTATGCCTCTAGAACTATGACCTAAAGCAAACTTCTTATCTTTATAAAGGAACCTGCTTCAGGCATTTTATTAAAGTAGTGCAGAGAAAACTAATCCGATGGAGAAATGTCAGGAATGTTCTCTTGTTTAACTGTCACCAAATTAACTAGAGAAGTGCAAGCCAAGCACATGATAGACTAATTTTCAATTTCTTCTATCTAACAAATGAAGCCAATGGTGGGGAGATCAAAACAGGGTCGTAGGGGATTTAAAGAGTCATAGGATCAGGAATTTCACCCTACAGCAGTGGTCTTAATCTTGACTGCACAGTAATCATCTAAAGTTATCATCTTCAATAACTACAATGCCTTGGGGCTTTAGTGATGGGTAAATGTGCTTGTTGCATAGGCATGAGGACCTGAGTTAAAATCCATACACCACATTTAAAAGGCTGGGTATGACCATGTGAGCATCCATAACCCCAGCACTGTGAGGGGCTTGAGACAGAAGGATTGCTGGGGTTTACTAACTGCTCCAGGCTCAGTGAGAGACCCTGCTTCAAAGTAATGAGACAAAATGTGCTGCAGCAGGACATCTGATGTCCTTCTCTGGATTACATACAAACATATCTTGACATACATGCACATACCACACACATATAGCACACATGTACTCACGTACCCTATAATGCTTAGTTCCATAGGCAGACAGGAAATTAATTGACATGGCATGGGTATAAGGATCTTTAAAGTTTCCCCAGGTGGCTCTAGCAGAGAATGAACACCAAGAGCCACCAATCTACAGTAAAGCCACTTGGACTCAGTGACTCGTATCACACATAATAGTCTCAGAGAGTTTGAAGGGTAAAGTAACAGGGTGAGGATATAGCCAAAGAATAGAATGCTTGCATAGCATGCATAAGGCCCTAAGTTTGATCCCTACCACCATAATGGCTACACAAGAACTCAACACAATTCATAAGCAATAACCTTATATGTATGATGGACAGCCTAGAGAATACACTGTGTTTGGGAGACATGAAGAAATGGGGAGCAGGAAAGAATAAGGCTGAAGGGTGAGAGTCAGATCAATGTGGTAGTCTGTTGAGGGATTTTCCTCAAGACAGGATCTGGTTTTTGCACAAGGAGTACTCTGGCTGCAGTGTTGAAATAAATTACAGGGAACAAAATGAGGATGAAAACACTACTGCCGTAGACCAGGCCAGGAATTACATGGGGTGGACCTAAGGTAAGTAACCTCTGTAGTTTGCCTGGAAATGTTCTGACTTTTGTATTGGAAGTTCTGGCTAGCTTTTCAGTCTCAAGCAAACCAAGACAGTTAATGATCCCATGAAGGCCATATGGTAGCAGCAGAAATGAGTCACGGTATCACAGATAGAGTTTAGAGACATGTAAAGTTGAATTGGCCTGAAGAATGAGAGGAAAGAGGAAGGGGAGAGGGGGGAGGATAAGGAGGACATGGGACAGCAGTGGCAGCATGGCAGCAATGCTGACCCCTCTGTTCTTCCAAGTCCACTGATGCATGGTTTCTCACCGTGGTGGGCACACTGTGGGGAGGGGGGAGGCTTAGTCAGTCCAAGTAGTATTTCAGACTTAAAGTCTGCTCTCTTTGAGGTATCTAAGCAACAATATAACTGACTTGCGGTATCTGAACATCAATGAATATATTGAGTCACTTACTGAGCACCTTCCAGGCAACAGAAAGTGAAAAAACAAGGCACAAGGCTGCTTATCAGTGAGCACTAAGTCCAGTGGGAGAGAGACATATACTCATCTTTGTTCTTGCTGGGTTTCTTTTCCTGTCCTAATACCACTGTATATAGGATGACCTGGGATGATACTGATTCACACCTGCTTTCTCAACATAATTTTAAGTAACAGCAATTCTCCCTCTAGGGAGTATCGGAGTTTCTATGGTAAAGCGTGTAAAGACCTAACTATCACCGGCCTCTATCAGTTCAAGCACGCTATTGATTTCCTGTGTTCATTTTCTTAGAACACCTCTCTCCTCACAGATACCATTGTTCAGCAAGTATTGACTGTGCTCTGAATATCCCATGAGCAAGACTGAGGAAATGAAGCAAATCTCTCTCTCTACTCTATAAACCATTCTCACCCAGAGACTGGCAATTAATCAGTCTATCAGGGAGCTGGTTCTGAGCAGTGCAGAGATACTGATTGGCAGGATGCAAAGCTATGCCAGTGTGGCTTTACCAGTGAGTGGACATCATCTCATTTACTGGAGCCTCAATAGGTGGCTTGAGTTTCTGGATGGGAATAACAATATCTGCCTGGACTACTTTAGAGTACTTGGAGAAGCAAATGTATGGACATATTTTCAAATTGTAAAGTGGCATACAAATGTGTTGGATTCTTTTTCTTTCAGCACTGAACTGAAGAGGAATTCTACATATAAAAATAAAAACAACAATTTCAACTTTTACCCTGATATATGACTCTGGATTTTATTGATAACACTGATTCAGATCATACTTCAAAAATAAATAAAGAATAAAAACATATGTGCAGGCTGGTGAGGTAGCTCAGTGGGTAAAAGTGCTTGCTATGCAAACCTGAGAACCTGAGTTCCATCCCCAGTAGAATGAGAGAACCAGCCCAAAGTTCTCCTCTGACTTCTACATGCATGCTGTAGCCTGTGTACCACACACATGTGCATCAATAATAATAAATAAAATGTTCACATTAAAATTTAATGCACTTAAGAATTTATATAGAGTTGACATTGTGAATACCAAATGTAACTCTTGCTAATAGAAATACACAATTTTCATGTAAAGTAGAAAAATTCGGGGCCAAGGCTATGACTTAGACAGCAAAGTCAGCCATGCAGGCATGGGGACCAGAGTTTAGACCCCCAACACCCTCATGAAAAGCCAAGTGTAACACATGTACCTGTGGTCCCAGTGATGGGGAGGCAGATACAGAAGGATCCCTGGGACCTGCTCATCAGTCAATCCAGATAATCAGAACAATTTAAGACAACATTCAATGCACACCTATAGACACACATCCTCACACACAAACATGTACACACATAACCTCGAGGCAAACAGTTTAGAAGTCATGTAAAATAGTGTTTTATCAGCATTAGTTAGTGACATTAAATATGACATTTAAGACTATTTTATAAATGTTCTAGGGAATAATATATAATAGAACAGTAATAACATTATTAATATTGAGAAATAAATAGGTTATCCAAATCTCCCACAACTTTTGAAGTAATCTCAGCTATCACTCTCAGTTAAGCTCATAGAAAAGAACATAAGCTGTGGTCCATCAGCCAAGCCCTCCCAGCTTTTCAGTGACCCCAGAGACAACATGAAGTGTCTGATTCAGTTTCACCAACAGACATTTTGTTTTATTTCAGGTTTATCAGCATCGTATGAAAAGAGCACCCTGTATTTTGGTAACAAAATATCCTTGTGTTTCATACAAGCCTGATTAAAATTAAAGAAGAAATGATATCTAGAAAAATAGTATTATTTTACCTATGACCACAAACGAGCCTCTAAATGCAAAGTAAAGAGACAATTGTGTATTTTATACCTAGGAAATCACACTAGAAAGTAATATATTTATCATCAGGCTCTGGAAATCTTAGACTAGATGTATACACCACTAGAGAAATATACAGAATAGTAAGAAGATTAATTGTGTAGGATAATAATTGATAAGCTTCTATCACCTGTTTACAACACAAGCCAAAGGGTCGGGTTTCATAATTTCTACTTAGCAATGAGAAATCTGGAGCTAGGGAAATGGCTCAGTGGGTAAAGTGAAAACCACAATGACAACCGGACTTGGGCCTCCAGAACCCACATAACAGGAAGGTGGGTGCAACGGCCTGCCTGAGATCTACTGCTCGGGAGGCAGAAACAGAATCCACAGTGCAAGCTACCTCACCAGGCAATCCAGCATGGCTAGCTCAAGGTTCAGTAGGAGACCCTGCCTCAATATTATAAAGTGGGGAGCCACTGAAGAAGATATCCAGCATCAGCCTTGAGCCTCCACGTGTGCGTGCATGCACGTGCACACACACAGAAACACACACACACAAATACATACACACAGAAACACACGCACACATACATACACACACACAGAAACACACACTCTCTCTCTCTCTTTCAAAAAATGAGTGGTTCAGAGAACCTATGCAGCTTGCCCAAGAACAAACAGCAAGCTAGCAGCTGAGACTCAGGTCCAACTTCAAGTCTGTCTCACTTTACAATTCCTATTCTTCTCTGCAGACAGTAGCTCTGCTTGCCAACATTTTCTTCAACATATTTCTTTTATTATTTGTAAAGAGAAGCCTTCCTGCCAGCCTGGTTCCAGAGCCGCATCAGTCCCAAATAAACACACAGGAGGCTATATTAATTATGAAGCTGTTGGCCTTGCTTGTTTCTTACTGGCTAGCTTTGACTTAAGTATTTATCCCATAATTGTTAATCTAAGTATTTCACTTACCAGAGAAGTTTCCAGGCTTCCTACCCCATGGTGTTACATCTTGACTCTCTGTGTTTCTCCTTCCCAGAGTCCTCCTGGACTCCTAATTCCACCTATCTTGGTTCCCTATTGGCCAACAGTGCTTTATTGACATATACACAGGACTTCCCCCATCAATTATTAATTTATTATTATCTTTTCCTTTTAGTGAAATGATTCTCTTCTCAGGTAATATATCCTGATTATGGGTTCTCTTCCCTCTAAGGCCCCCAGTTCCTCCCCACCTCTCCTCCCATTCAGATCCACTCCCTTTCTGTCTCTCATTAGGAGAGAGTGGGTTTCTAAGAGATAATATTAAAATATAACAAAATACAATATAATAAGATAAAACAAACACTATTCATCAAAGTGGGATAGGATAAACCAACAGAAGCACAAGAGTCAGAGACTCTCCAGGTGGTGGTGTTGCACACCTTTAATCCCAGCACTTAGGAGGCAGATCTCAGTGAATCTGAGGCCAGCTTGGTCTGCAAAGCCACTTCTAGGACAGCCAGGATTGTTACACAGAGAAACCCTAATCTATGGGGCCTTGGGTAGTATTTATCCCTGGTGTACAAACAGACTTTGAGTGCCCATCCAACTATGAGGGATGCTTTCTCAGCCTGGACTCTTGTGGGAGGGCCTAGGCCCTGCCCTGGATGAAATGACAGACTCTGGAAATCCACCATGGAGGGCCTCACCCTCCCTGGGGATCAGAGTGGAGACTGGGTGCGGGACTTGGGGGCCTGGTGGGGAGGGATGAGGAGGAGGGGAGGGAGAGGGAGCTAGGATTGACAAGTGAAACAAACTTGTTTCTAACTTAAATTTTTAAAAAAAGGAAGAAGAAAAAAGAAAGAGTCAAGGGACCATTTGTTAGCACACCCAGGAATCCCATAAAAACACTAAACTGGAAGCCATAATATTTATGCAGAGGACCTGGTACAGACCTGTGCAAGCTCTGTGCCCATGGTCTCAGTCTCTGTGATTTCACCAGCAGACAGCTAATTTGGTGACGTTAATAGTATAGACCCTTTGGGTATAACTTCAATGAACATCAAGGACACTATGTGCTTAGAGAAGCCTCTGTGAAGACAGCTGGTACCAGACCAGTGTTTCATAGACCAAGCTCCTAGAATGACTAGGACCATGTGAACTTAGGATAAAATTTGCACAAGCACTTGGGTGTCCTTCAATGGAGGATCCTTCGTTGAAACAGCGCTATTTGAAATAAGATGAAAACGTTAGTTTAGCAAGAAGAATCCATGCTCTTCCACACTAGAATCAGAGATCCAGGGTCAGGCTGAGTGAAAGGACAGGCTTTAGTCTCTGTGGAAATGAATGGCATGCTCACCAACACCAAAATCCCTCCATGCAAACTGTGCCCTGTAACACTGCCTTTACACTGGCCCATCCAGACCTATGGGACTCCAAAGTATCTACAGGCTGGCTGCAAGTGTGATTATGAAGAATTAGCAGGATCTGTGCTCCAAAGCTTAGGACAAGTCCCCATAGCTCAAGGTGCATGACAACTCAGGTCTGTAAACTCAACATTGCTGGCATTTCCTTATATATAGCTCTGTGCTTTTGAACAGTCCTTTTGTCAAGGACCTTGGCAGTGAAATGAGGAGAGTACAGTTTTATAAATCTGTCGAAGAAAACAAATTAATGCACGTAATCTCCTCCGGCAGCACACAGAAGCCCATCTGTTTCAGATTAATCTGCCAAGTTAGCAGAGTCTCAAGCCAGCCCTTGTCAGCTCCCACACCTGCTGGTGTCCAGCGAGATGTCACCCACCTGCTCTCTTGAGGTAGGCTTCTGTTGCAGAATTGGATTGTGTTTCAGTGTTCCGTCAGTTTGAGCCCTATGCACCCCAACAGGAAAAATAAGAAGACCCAGTCCCCCAAGGGGTGTTGGTCCTTTATAATAGGGCAGATACTCATCAGTTGGAGGCATTCCAGGAGTCTTGGATGAAAGCAGGGTGGGTGTTAAGCAGAATGTCGATCTTCCCAGGATTCAGAACCATTTTGTTGTGGTGCATCATTAACTCAGCAGAATGATTTATAGCAACAAGACAGAATGCTTTAGAGTGGTCCCCAGGAGAGTTCCCCAGCTTCAGGAGAACCAGGTACCAGAGTGCACTGGACCCCCTCCCTTCCAAAGCATTTAAAGACAGGGATTGTGGAGCATGGATTTAAGGGCTTTCCAAATCCACTTCCACAGATGGGAGCTTGCTCCTACTTTATCAAGTGGATTTAGAAATCCTTCCTAGAAAATGTAGCCATATTAAACCCTAATACTTGGGTATTGCTCTAAAGTTTCCTAGAATGTTAATCCATCACAGTATGTATTATTTAATTAACACATTCTAGATATCACAAATCCTATTTCAATATTACAAGAAACCTGTGAGGAAGGTGGAACACGACTATAGGTTCTGGGTGTTGATTTATACAAGAGGTTTGTATAAAGGGTGCCCGGAGAAGGGAGAGCTAAGGGACAAGCAAGAAGCAGGTAACACAGACAAGTTGTTCTCAAAAAAGTTTCTCTATAGGCAAAGCTTTACAATAATATGTGCTTCTAAAACACTCTGTGATGCCTTAAAATGAGCATCCTCAATGAGGTCTGAAGAGATGAACCAAACTCAATCCTCGTACTTGGGTGAAGAAATCAAGCCCACTGACTGGATGGGAAGAGGTCATGTTGACACACCAAGAGAGAGGCTGAGGGCTGGGGATGCACTCAGCAGCGTGCCTTCCTAGCACACATGCATGAGGTCCTGAGTTCAGCCAAAATAGGATGTGGTAGTGTGTGTCTATAGTATCAGCACTCAGGAAGCAGAGGCAGGAGGATCAGAAATGCAAGATAATCCTCATAGAGAACTTGAAGGCAGCCTGGGCTGGGGCAAGGAGAGAGAGGAAAAGAAAGAGATAGAGGAGGAGGGAGAGGGGAGAGAGAGAGAAAGAGGGGGAGACAGGAAGAGAAAGAGAGTTAGTTTGAGGTCAAGCTGAAGAAAAACGCAGGTGGAGTTTGGATTGTTTTGAAAGCTTGCCCCAAGCTGAGAAACAAGCCAACCCCTTTGGCTAGCCTTCCTGTAGACTCATGACTATCCTTATCCCTCCAGCCATTTGTAATGAATCATAGTTTTTGAAAGCACAGAAGATCTGTTCTCTTAAGAACACATAAAAATACATATTATAACTCAATTTGCCTCCGAGCTCTATCAATCAACGCTATGTTCTAAGTCCAAGATACACTAAAATCTTTTACTAAGTACAAACATCATGAATCATTAATTTATCATTTCCAAAAGTTTACCTTAACTCTGGCCAGGGGTAAACATTAATAGAACTACAATATTATTCCTGAATAGCCAATGTTAGAATTTTGAAAAGATCATCTAAAAATAGAATCTAAGTAGTGCAATGTTAAATATGCCAATAAAACACAAGGCTATGGCTAAGACTTGCAATGGAATAGACTAGAGACTTGATAATGTTGTTGAAGGCACTTAAATTGGAAGCCAAGACCAGGTGTCCTATTCATGGTCACACATCAGACCTCGTTGCCCGAGGAAGGGGGAAACCACAGAGCGGGGAGAAGGAAGAAGAAATGAAGGAGGCTTGGATGTAAGTGAGCCAAGAAAAATTCCTGGAGCAGAACAGAGCTGGAGATCCTGGGAGGGCTGTGGGAAAAACCAAAGAGCCTCCATTCATACCGTCTCACGGTAGGCTCTTCTGTCTCACTCATGGTTTCTCTTATTTGTATATCATGGAATTGTAGGGGGATCATGAAAAGGGAAAGGAGAAAGAGAGAAGGGGAGGGAGGAAGGGAGAGAGAGAGAGAGAGACAACAAAAAAGCACTTTCTTCCCACAGGTAAGTGCCTTGAGCGCTCTCTCTCTCTCTCTCTCTCTCTCTCTCTCTCTCTCTCTGTTTAAAAGATATTTATATTTACTATTTATTTATTTACTTATCTGTCTGTGTGTCTGCATGTGCATGTACATATGAGTGTAGGTACCATCAGATGCCCTGGCTATAGGCATTTGTAAGCCTGGGTGCTAGGAACTACACTCTGGTCCTCTACAACAACAAGCACTCAGCCTCTGAACCGTCTCTCCAGGTCCCTAGTTATTAAAATAGGTATATAAGATGTTAGAGATGTACGACATTGTCAAACAGCATTTTTATTTGTCTCCCCTCCCCTGCCTTCTCCCTCACTGCTAACTCCTGGTGGTGGTTCCCCTCCCAGGTCTCTCTCCTTCCATTGTTCATGTCCCTTAAGCCTTTTACCCACTCTTCATCTTTCCTCATTACCCTCTCTTGGTCTCCTTTCTACTTTTCCAGGTTCTACCCACACTTATACATGGGGGGGGGGTGTTGTGCATGAGCCTGTGCACATACTCGCAAGTGCGCATGTACACATGCGCACACGCATGCACACACGCGCACACACACACACCTTGCTTAATATACTTTACCAATCCATCCATTTTCCTGCACCTTTCCTGATTTCAATTTTCTTTACAGCTAAATAAAATTCTACCTCTATAGACTGATCTCAGACCAAATATCAATTTGGTGACTCCTTTTACTTTTTTCTTCCTCAGCTTAAAAAAAACTCCAAATTTACCCTCACCCCCAACTAGTAGCAGTATTATAAAGTATTCTGAGCATCTTGGAATAAACACTTCCCAGGGGGCAAAGCTCTGTTGTTACGCATTTTAATGCCTGACATTAGAAATGCCACCCCTGTGGGACACTTAATATGTGAATACAGTGTACACGCATGTGCTCCTTGAATTCAACAGTATTTATTATACATTCAGATGGGCAGCAACCAGAGAGAAGGATTCCCCATTTCTACAACTAAGAAAACATAAACTCAGCAAATTTGAGTAACTTGCCCAAAGTCACAGAGGTAGTTAAGTGCCTGAATTTACACCTGAAAGAAAACACATTGAATCAAAGAGTAGGGTTGTCTTCAGATAGCCCTAAATTGGACGAGATAAAGAAATAGGAACAGTAAATTACTTATAGATGAGAGCTAAAATAAAGATAAAGATACAGTTCAGAAAGCAGAACACTTGAAATTATGCCACTAGTGTGCCCGCCCATTTAGCCCGAAAAGTCACTATTGGCTGGAAAATGATAGCCATCTTGGGTTATAGTTAGGCTTTTCCTCCTGAGCACAGCCAAGTCCCCTGACCTCTTTTGGTCTCTTTAAATCTTAGCTGTATTAAGACATGGTCTCTCAAGGCCTTCTCAGTTCCAAAAGACTCCGGGAAGACTCTCAGCAATAGCCTATTTCTGTGTAGCCTGAAGCATGTCACACGTCACCTGAGACTAGATGAGTAAACACATAATTGGGTCAACAGTATCTGTAGGACCACCTGTAGGACCAGTTTCAAGGAGTCTGCATGGTAAAGTGAATGGTATTATTATACTAGTCATATTCTAACAAGCAATGCCAAACTGTGGCTCAAAGCAACATTTTTATTCAGTCTCATGGGAAAAACTCTTAGAGTCACTTACAGGTACACCGAGGTGAATATCCATAAAACAATCCTACCATTACCCCAGGGGGAAAAAAAACAACTGAGAGACAAAACAAGAAAGAGAGGGTCCTAGTAACATCACTTGACATCCAGCTGGCCAAAAGTTAGTCTAGTCCAGGAACAACGCAGCCAAATGGCTGAGATCCATAACACTGGTGCCACCAAATGCTGGTAGGGACACAGAGCAAGTGAAATCTAGTTCATTACCATCAGAAGCGGAAAGTAGCAGAATCATTTTCAGCACTGCTTAGGAGTCTCTTACAGAACTTGGCATAGGCTTTCCCTTCAATCCAGCAATAGTGTCTCTTGATATTTACTCAAATGAACCATAAGCTTTGATACACACACACACACACACACACACACACACACACACACACACACACACACAACCTGCATTTGGATCCTGCAAAATTAGGACACAATCAAGATATCCTACAATAACTGAGTGGATTAATAGACTATTATTCAAGCATTTTAAAAAATGGCTGCCGGTTATAGCAGTGCACATCTGCAATCCTAGCTCTTAGAAGGCTGAATGGAATCATCATAATGAGTTCAAGGCCAGTCTTGTTACACAGTGAAGAAAAGAAAAAAAGGCTGGGATGTAGTATGTGCTAGAAGAGAAATTGCCTATTAGGTGCAAGGCCCTAGGAAGAAGAGAAGGAGGGAAGGTGGAAGGGAGAGGGAGAGGAGGAGGAGACAGAGAGGAGAAAAGGTAGACAAGCAAAGTAAAAACAAGCAGGCTAAGAAAAAGATTCATGCTGCACAGTTACCACTAAATGACATTCTGGAAAACACTGAGCTACAGAAACAAAACAGTAGAAACTCCAGAGGTCAGGGATGAATGTGAGGAACACAGCAGACTTTCAGGGCAGTGTAAGTGTTGTATATAATTCTGTTAGAGTAAACACATGACATTTATACATTTGCCCAAACAAACAGAATCACACACCATGGCACCTTAACCCTGATATAATATATAGACTTCTGTCAATAATAATATGATCAATTTAATTATCATAAATGCACCATGCCAATGCAGAACACTAGCAATAGGGGAAACTGAAGGAGGAAAGAGGACTGATATGATGATAAAATGAAAACTTGTTATAGTATTCAATCAACTCTTCTAAACTTAACACTACTGTAGATTATAACATCTATTTTAAAACAATTAATGGGACCCTGATGATAGTATCCCTCACATACCAGAGTTAGTCTATCTCCAGGATTATTTGATAGTAACTCGGGGCAATTTAATAAAGTTTATCCTTTTAACTTAAGCAAGCTTAGGTGTTGGGGAAGTCCTGTGTATATGTCAATAAATTACTGCTGGCCAATAGGAATCTAGATAGGTGGGGCTAGGAGTCCAGGAGGATTCTGGGAAGGAGAAACACAGGAGAGTTCGACATGTAACGCCATGGGATAGGAGCCCGGAACTATTCTCCGGTAAGAGACATACTTAGATTAACAATTATGGGGTAATTACTTAAAGCAGAGCTAGCCAGTAAGAAACAAGCAAGGCCAACAGCTTCATAACTAATATAGCCTCCTGTGTGTTTATTTGGGACTGATGCGGCTCTAGAACCAGGCTGGCGGAAAGGCTTCTCTCAAGGAAAAAGCTTCTCTTTACACTTAGGTTCATTTTTTTTAATGAGAAGAAAAAGTCTTAACAGGTATTGAGGGAAAATCCAATGTGGTAGCTGTCTTAGTTAGAGTTTCTATTGCTATGAAGAAACACCATGACCACAACTCTTATAAAAGAAAACAATCAAGTGAAGGCTGGCTTACAGTTCAGAAGTTTAATCCATTGTGATCATGGCAAGAAGCATGGTGGGGCACAGGCAGACATGGAGCTGGAGAAGTAGCTGAGAGTTGTACATTTGGATCCAAAGGCAGCAGGAAGAGAGTGACACTGGGCCTGGGTTGAGCATCTGAAAACTTAAAGCCCACCCTTAGAGACATACCTACTCCAACAAGGCCACAACTAATAGTACCAGTCCCTATGAGTCTATAAGGGCCATTTTCATTCAAACCATCACAGTGACTGAGAAATGATACATGAAACTCTCAAGAGTATCTGATTGAGTCCTGAGGATAAGCAAACAAGGGATATTAGGGCTTCCCAACAAGCAAACAGCACGAGCAAGGGGATCTCCATGGCAACGGTAGTCAGAGATGAGGTAGGCAATGTGGTAGTCAAGATGAGATACTCACTGAGAGCTTGAGTACATAACAATGGGACAGGGGAATCAGGTAAAGAAGACCAGGGCAGGCACTGAGGCACTGAGCACATCACTGGAGCAGTGTGCTCAGAGAATAAGGCAAAAGCAAGATACCAAGAAACCAGTATGTGCTGGTGTCATGAACTAGCAATAATGGAAGCCTATCATCTCAAAGCAGACACAAACACACACACACAGAGAGAGAGAGAGAGAGAGAGAGAGAGAGAGAGAGAGAGAGAGAGAGAGAGAGAGAGAGAGAGGGAGGGAGGGAGGGAGGGAGGGAGGGAGGGAGAGGGAGGGAGGGAGGGAGGGAGAGAGAGAGAGAGAGAGAGAGAGAGAGAGAGAGAGAGAGAGAGAGAGAAGGGGGATATTGTCTGCCATACCAGGAATCAAGAAATGGGGCACGCAGAAGCCCATGTTTCAGGCTAGATAGCATCTATCAGAATAAAGAAGTCTTAGGAAAAGAAACACTATGTAGAGATGGTGCAGGTCTCAGGATCTCCAGGAGGGTCCAGGGAGACCTTTTCCTACTTAAAATACAAATTCTGGGTCTGGGATCCTAGAAAAACCAATTGAAATGCAATCCCTATGAACCTATCAACCCCTGGTCCCGGAACTGATTTTTGTCTATTTATGATACTGGGAATTGCATGCATGCTAGGCTAGCACTCTAGTACTGAGATTCAGCACCAGTACTTTTTTGTTTGGGGAGATAGGATCTCACTAACTTGACCAAGAGGTCTGGAAGCTGCCTTAGCCTCCTGAGTAGCTGGGATTACTGGACTGCACCCCACATCCAGCATTTTGTTTAGTTTGGAGGTTGCATTTGACAAGACAGTGTATAACTTTTTTTCTTCTGCACAGAATTCCTCACCTTTTTAAATAAACATTGCAGGAATTAAATGCTTCAGAACCATCTAGAAGCCTTGTTGTAAATGTGCCTATGGAGATGAATAGGCAATGAGCAGAGGCTGGGAATCAACACCAGCCACTGGGCCTGTTCTGATGTCAGACAGCTTAACAGTGTGTGTTATTGATTCTGTTTGCCATTGAAACTCTCTCTGGGCAACATAGCAGGTCTTTTCTTTCTCATTAGTGACTTTACTTCAATAAGCTGGTGGTAACATTTAGAGAACTAGTTGTGAAGTCTCCTCTCTCTCTCTCTCTCTCTCTCTCTCTCTCTCTCACACACACACACACACACACACACACACCATTTAAAATGTCAATCACATGCCATGTAATAGGGTTCCCATGCAATAGTGATTTCTCTTATTTTTTTCTAGGCATTTTATAAATGTATTATCTGTTTGTCTGTCTGTATAGCCATTAGGCTCACCCAGAAAATCTGGGTTTCATGAGATTAGTCATTGTTGTCTAGTTCACTCATTGATGAACCCAAAAAACAGCACTTAGAATATGGAAGCTGCTCGCTAAATATATGTTAAATGTTGGATGCATTGTTTGTTTCTTTTTCCCTCTTGGGACAAGGTACTGGGGATGAGGTAGAGTGGGAAAGGCAGTAGATAAGATTCTGTGCATTACGGTGTCAGGAGTGGGAGGCAACTGGTCACATGGCATCTGCAGTCAGAAAGCAAAGAGTGACTAGAAAGTGGAGCTACATTGTAAAATCTCAAGGTCTATCCCAGAGGATCCATTTCTTCCAGTTAGACTTCACATCTAAAAGGTTCTATAACCTTCTCAAACATTGTTATTAGCCAGGAACCAAATCTTCGAACACATGAGCCTAGGAAGATTATTTCACATTTAAGCCATAATACATATATTTGCACTGTAACCAAATGTAATTGGATTTTAATTTTTCAAAATATACCCTGGAAACATGTATATTCTAATTACAATATTTAGACTATTTGTATCTAATGTATTATCAACATATTGAGGTTTAAATTTTCTGTCATATCGACTTTTTCCCTTGTCTTCTTTTTATGAATTACTTGAGTAATCTGTACTTCTCATGTCATCTTCATTGTCAGATTAGTGAGAATATCTTTTTGTTTTATTTCCTTAGTGACTACTATTGTGACATGTGTGACAGGTACATAAATGTAATACATATATAATATTAAAAATGATTCTGTGCATTAAAAGACTGGTATCTGCCATGTAAATAAAAGGCTACTAGAGCCCCTGGGAGTCGACCACTCTCCAGTGGAAGGTCGCACATTCAAGAACACCTGGGCAGTGCAAATTGTTCTTGAAGACTTTAAAAACAAAAAGATACAAAGTTGAGTGGGTTAGGAAAAGCAGGTGTAGACGGGAAGAGTTGGGTGAGGGGTGACTATGATCAAAACACAATGGACAAAACTCTCAAAGCACTGATTATTTTTAAGCCTGGCAAGATAGTAATGACCAGAGTTTAGCTGTTTCTCCCTTAGCTCCAACCCTATCTTGTTCTTGTCCTTTGTAATCAAATTGCCTTGAAAGATGCTTTTCTTTCTACTGTCTAGTCACTTTCTTCAGTCTGCCACCAGCCTCCTGGTCATGTCTCCATGTTAACCACTCCCAAAAGACCACCAAGGATGCCAACACCAGGTAGCTTTTTAGCAATTATGTTCCTTGGACTTCACACTCACTCCTTCAAATTTTCTCTTTAGGTTTTCTTCTTACCCCTGAGTTAGACCTTCCAAGTTCCTTTTCAGGCTGCCTGTACTCTGTAATTACGAATTACTCATTATCACTTTGCACACTTCCTTGTCTCTCCTCTGTCTTCTCATTCTGTCATTATATGACACTGTCCAGTGACCAGATGTGAATCTTCTCTGAGTTAGCTACTTTTTGTGGCTATGGGATGTATCTGAGAGACAGATTCTTTTTGGCTACTAGTTTCAGACTTAAAAGTCCATGGTTGACTACCCATATTGTTCCTGTGCCTACAGTGAAACAGACCATTATGGTGGAAGTGTCCAGCTGGTGACAGTCAGGAGGCAGCAAGAGCCGAAGACTGTTGTAATGCTCCCTTCTTCCTTTTGCTGTTCCACCCAGGCCTTCAGAGTGGGTCGGTCTTTCCTGATACGTTTCCATGTCAAGCATTTCCTCAAATGCCCTCACAGACAGCCTTCAGAGTGGGTCGGTCTTTCCTGATAGGTTCCCAAGTCAAGCATTTCCTCAAATGCCCTCACAGACACACCCAGAGGTGTGCTTTACTAATTTTCTCAATCCATTCAAGTTAACTTTTAAAGTTACCCCCACAAACTCCAACCTCCACCCCAACTTAGACTACTCCCCTGAAGTTCTCGTCGACAGCACCCTCTGCCTGTTACATATCTCTACATCATCTAAATCTTGGATCGTTCTTCCCCAAATCTCTGCAATTATCCACTGACTTATCCGCTCACCTGTAGTGGTCAGTCCCATGCAGTTTATTTCCCAAGACAAAGCATTATCTATCTACAAAATTATTTGCTTTAAATTTCCACAGTCTTAGACATAAAATCCAAACTCCTCAGTATGGCATTAAAAGCTCTCATGATATGCCTGTCCCTACACTCCAAACTCTACCAGGTCCAATTTTGTAAACATATTTAGCCATAGTTCTTCCTCTTATGCCCCTATCCCTCCAAATACCATGACAATTAAATCCCACTTACCCATCTAAATTCTATTTACATGTCACATCCTCTGATGACATAGTTCAGGGTATAGTCCTGCCATAAACTCACTATCCCATTTTATTTTGTCCAACTTCCCAACTAGATCATTGGATTCATGAGAAAGAGGTCATTCTCAGAAGAAATCATAGTGACTGACTCTAAAGTGCTCAATAAATACACATTGAATGAAGTTGTTAAGCTTGGAATCAGTACATGAAGGTCAAGGATAGGTCTATTGGAGGATGGTAGATATCTGTCATTCTTTTGAACAACCCAATATTTGTACCTTTTCTTATGTCTTGAGGATTTCTCTTTTGGGTTTCAGGAGGCCAAACAGCCTACTCAGATCAAGGATGTTGAAATAGCTCAATATCCCATTCTTTCCCACCCCTATATCATTGGACCTCCTAGCTAGGATGTTTGGTCCATTCCCATGACTTAATGAGAAGCTTGCTGTTTAAGGTAGATACACCAAGCAAGTTTGTATTCCCATGCCAGCAACAACAGAGATGCTTGTATAACAAACAGCAGAGTCCAAAGATGCAGCTGCAGTATATGCACTTGTAGTCCCAGGCTGGTTCTGCAGCATGGTTTGAGGTGGTGTTCCCAGAATTAGCCCAAATCTGAATTCCCCAGCATCCTGATGATTCTGCCACTGTTTCTTGTGTCAACAACACCTGACTGATACTCAGAATTCCAAGTGGACAGCTTTTGACCAAGATACAACACAAAGAAAACTAGGTAAATTCCCAAGGCCCTCAAAACCTAAATAGCCCCATGAGGGATCATGTGATCTGCTTGTTCAAGTGCCATCTGGCCTGGATTTTGCCCCTGTCCTTTCTTAAAGCAGGATGTAAGAATAGATCTGATTATACCTTGGGGATCAAGTGTGACTTTCCTAAAATAAGAAAAAGATCCCAAGTGTATGTCATAGTCACGGCCCATGTGTTATCTAGTACACTCTGAGTTTAGCACCAGATGAGACAAATAGAGAGAACTTGGGTTCAGCCGGTCTTCTGATAAGGAGGAATCACTGAGGTAAAACAGCTGGGTTTGTAAGCCAGGAAACAATGCCACTAGGAAGAAACAAAAACCCAGGTCTTGCTGTCTGCCAGGTTCTTGAAAACTAGCTTATCAGAAGAGGCCAAAGCTGAGTGACACTGAGGGATCATGGCTCATGTGAATGTCTTTCCATGCCATGTGCACTGTTTGCTCAGAACCCCCTCTGGCTGCCCCATATCCTGGCATTTTCCTGTCGTCCCCATTCTCTTCTTAAACTACCTGGCATCTGAGCTCCTTGTGCCTCATCCCTTGGCCTGGTTCAACTCTACTCTTCAGATGAAAGTTAGACTGTGAAGTAATCTATTTAGCAAAGCCACATACTTCAGAATGTAATTGTTTCCCTGGTCAAGTGAGTGACAGAACAAACAGCTTTATAGAAACAATCAAAGTCCACCTCCTACTCCTAGTAATATGCTTCAAGGATGTTCAAGTCAGTGGGATGAGAGAGACAGGTCTCTCACTGGCTTAGAATGTTCCAAGCAGCCTTGGCTCGCTGCCCAGGAAGCCCCAGGGCCCAGGGTCTGCCTATTTCTGGCTTTCCAGTGCTTGGATCACAAACACATGCCACCATCTCCAGCTTTTTTAATACAGGTTCTAAGAGATCAAACTCAAATCCTCATGTTCCCAAGGCAAGCACTTCACAGACTGTGCTAACTCCCCAGACCTAGTCACTCTTTTTGAGATAGGACATGGTTCCAATGCTACCTTCGTGACACTGCAAGCAAATGTGTTGGGGAGGGGGCCAAACAGTCATGGACTCACACCTGACCACCTTGAACAGCCAAGGCATGGAATGTAATGCACAGACTAACCACTCCAAAATACAGATATGAATGGCCCTGATAGAAAGATAGTGGAGGGAAAAGCTGCAGAGGGACAAAAGCAGGAGAGGCCACTGGTCACATCCCTAAGGCCTTTCTTGTCAAAGTGGAGCTGCTGTCCTTCATAGACGCCTTCTGAATACTTCCTTCCCAGACAAGTACTCACTGCAGAAAAAGTCACTTCTCAAGACTTGGGAAATCTGTGGGAACCAAGAGCTTCATCAAAATGGAAAGACATGAAAATAGAATTCCCCCAAAACCCATTTTAGAGGAGCACAAACATAAGAACATCTGGATCTGTGCTAAATACAAGCAAACAAAAGAACAGCATGCCACTTACTCATATTGCACCAGGGACATCGTACAATTGCAGGATCTAGAATCCAGCCCTAGGACCCAGACCATCAGGATCTCTGCAACACGTTGTTGGTGAGGCCTCCCCACTCACTTCAGAAGTCCTCATGGCAGTGCCCACTCAACATTCCCTATCCTGCCAGATCAGATTCCTAGCATTTGGGATCAGAAGTTCCGTGGCCAAACCACCAGAGTTGTGCTTTCTTTCTCGGTACTGTGCTCCTGATAGACCACACACAGCAGTATGTACACTTGTCAGGAAGGATGCCCAGAGAATGGCTCTCTGGAGAAGCATGTGATAGACTGAAGTGGGATCTGAGTGTGTGCAAGAGGCCCCACAGGGCCTGATGTGCAATCAGGGACAGCACAGGAAGGAGGGTTGGACTCAGCCTTGGTGTTCCCACTCGAGTTCTGCAGATGTTCTCTGTAGGCTTGTCTCCAGCATTATCTCTACATCAGCACATCTGTGACGGGCCTGCTTCCATGTGCTGCTGGCATCCACTAGGTAATGAGAGGGAGGAAGAGGGTACTGGCACAAGCTTTACAGAAGGACCTTGTATATCTGCTCCCTCCCTTCCTTACTAATGTCCCTGGAGAGAGATGGAATCCAAACACTGAGATCCCACCCCAGCCCTCCCAAGCGAGAGGATGCTCTAAAACAAACCCTGATATGTGAATTTCTAAAGAACTTCCTTCAGCTCTGAAAGATAGGGGACATTCTTAGGAAATTCTTCAGTGTTTGTGTAATTTCTTCCATGCAGGGCCCTCGTCCTACATGGAAGGAGTTGACTGAGCATACTCAAACATCATTGCTGGTCCTCTCCACCACTTTGCGAGCTGAGTAGCCAAGGCTGGGAAATGTGATTTATGAAGAATTCCCAACATTGGACAGAGGTCCAGAGAGTAGGGGAAGGAAGTGACCTTGTATCTGAGGCTCTTTGGAAAAGTGTAAGAAATCCTAGGGCATCCCTACTCCTCTAGACTAAGAACAGCTGTCTGCAGACTTGGTCCTGGGTATCTTATACCCTAGCCTAGGGTGCTTGGAGCTGGAGGGACAAGAGGACAAAGATGAGACATTCTTGAGAGAAGGCTGCAAGTCAGCCAGATTGAATTCTATGCCTACCCTGAACCCCACAGCCACTTCCAAAGACAGTCAAAGCCAAAGGTGGTTAGCAGAGCTGGAGAGCTCCCCCTCTTGCTGGAAAGTCAAGGAGCTTGCAGAAAGCATGAAGGCCATCAGACAGGAGGTTGGTCACAGAGTCTCTCACTCTGGATTCCCAATGGTTTTGAAACTAGTTCTTTCTGTCAACCTTGCTAGATGAGGGCAGATTGATGACTCCCAGCCTGCAGCTTTCCGCCCTCTGTTACACAGGAATGGGGCTTTTGTACAGAGACTGACAATTGCTTATATCTAAACAGCTGAACATGCTTCTTTCCTGTTTTTGCGGCAACCCAAGGGAAAAACCAACAAACGGTTACGACCTCCTTCCTGTCTCATCCACCTGGCCTCAGAGCCTTATCCGCTGTGTTCCTCACTCAGCTCTTCAAAGGTGGTCCTCAAATTCATTCAGCTGGGAGAAGAAAGGAAGGGGTCCTTGGGAAGACCCAGCTTTGCATCCATTTTATGCTCAAAAGTTCCTATGGTGCTCTCATCCACCAGAAAGTATAAACCAGAGCTCAGAATGCTGACGCATATCTGTAATTCTACCACTTAGGAGGCTGAGGCAGGAGGATTATGAGTTTCATTCCAGTATGGGCTTTAGAGCAATACCCTATCTCAATAAAATAAAATAACTAAAATAAATGCAGACTAAAGTGTTGATGTTTCTCAGAGGCTTTGAACAAAT
Source organism: Mesocricetus auratus (assembly GCF_017639785.1). Taxonomy (NCBI): domain Eukaryota; kingdom Metazoa; phylum Chordata; class Mammalia; order Rodentia; family Cricetidae; genus Mesocricetus; species Mesocricetus auratus. The sequence goes on along the minus strand of NW_024429196.1, from coordinate 21,633,293 downwards.
AGAACTGTACACTTTTTTTGTTTGCTTTTTTAGTATCTGTCACCTGGGAATAAGAAGAGTTTTGGTATAAGATACAAACAGCCAGTACCAATGGAAGTAAATTTGTGCTGTGATCTACATTATCGTGTATGATTTGACAATATCTGGCATGCATGTTTATGTACACACAGGTATGTGGTATATGTGTATGTATATATATGCACACAGGTATACTCACATATATGGACATATGAATAAAATTCTCCATATCCATCCTATCTTGGTGAGTCCAAAAGGTCGTACCTAAGTCATTTTCTATTCTAATTTTCATTACCAACTTAAAATTATCTTTTTATGTCTCTCAAACTTACATACTTTATACCTCTTTAGTGAGTTTCTTTCCTAAGTCTGTAAACAAGGAAAACTATAACTATCTAGTCTTCAACTCCCTTAGAGATTTGATAAGGAAGTAATATTAATTGAGTAAGTAGGAAATGCAAGCAAGTGACTTCCAAAAAATGTGAGAAATTGCAAAAACAGCAGGCTGCCTGGACAGTCACCCAAGGTTCTTCTGCAATCTTGGGGCATCCATCTTTGGCCTATAGGTCTAGCATATCTGAAAGACTTTTCTTTCCTTTCCTTTTCTTTTCTTTTGAGACAGGGTTTCTCTGTGTAATAGCCCTAGCTGTCCTGGAACTAGCTCTGAAAACCAGGCTGGTCTCGAACTCACAGAGATCTGCCTGCCTCTGCCTCCCTAGTGCTGGGATTAAAGGTGTGCTCCACCACTGTCTAGCTCTGAAAGACTTTTCTATGCAGCAGGAGTTTTGAAGGATTGTCCCACCTTGTCTTGGCAGTCACTCCCTTTTGTGTCCTGCTTATCCAATTTGGAAAACATATTGTTAGCAGTCAAGGCAAGGGCACTTTTTTGCCCAGTGGCTTACTTTTGATACAAAGAAAGTAAACTCCATGTGGAGTTTCTTTGATGCCCATCATCTTCTCTGAAGTAGATTGGTGCTGCCAGGAGCAGACATGTCTCATTATCATAAAAAAGAACCTATGTTATTAAAACATATTAAATGCCATATTCTATAGGTCTCTGAAGTGTTTGAAGATGACCTGTCTTACTAAAATATCTGTTTGACCTTGAAAATATACCTAATGTGGCTTTAAGTTCAATTGTAATAGGTGACTAATTACTAACTTGCATTTCCTTATTATCCTATATAGATGATAATAATTACTTTCAAGGACTAGAAATTTGTATTACATTGTTAAATGGGCTATATAGGTACAATACCTTGATCAAGATTAGAGATGTGTACACAGTATGTTTTAACAAATAAAACTCAAATTTGTATCAATATACAAAATTTGTATACAATATACAAATATCCAATCCAATGTAAAATATTTAAAACTAATAGTTTCTTTTTAGAAGTAGACTCAATAATCCACATTTTTATCTTATCATATCTATATCTTACCTTTTTCTTTTCAGAGTAGATTCAATAATCTACCTTTTATCCTATCGTATCTGTATTCCTGCTTTTTCTTTTCAAAATAAGAACCTTGAATCTAATGTATTTCACATATGAGAAAAAAACTTAGCCATGCAAACAAAATGTTATGGACAGGAAATTTTTTATAATTTTAAGAGCTTAAGTACCCCAGAAGCACAAAGTTAACTTTGTAAAGTATCTATTCAGCTAAGTGTGACATTATCATAAAAATAGTAAAAAAAGAAAAAGATATTAACAAATGCCAATTTATACACACAGAGACACATCAACATGTGCATACAAAAATATATGAGCACGCACATGCACATACATGTAGAAGGGAACCAACCTCTAAAGGCATTTGAACTTGTAACAAAACAGAAAGAGACTTGGTGCCTCAGTGAGAAGCCACTGTACAGCCAATTCTAACATTGGGATTTTATTTTTGGTTGTGAGCCTAGCCTTTAACGGCTGAGCTATCCCTCCAGCCCAACATTGGGATTTTAACAACCAAGCAATAGTTGTATAATTTATCTTTTTATAATTAAATAACAATCATATGCCATCTGAGTTGGAGCACAAGTTTTGCCTGGCATCACAACTGTTGTGTGTCTGTAACCAGATGGGTAATTTGTTTTTCTTACAGTAACCCATCATATCCTAAAAAATTCACCAGCTTCCTCCTTTAAAGTTATTCAGTCAAAGATAATATATAGGCTGGGGAGCATGAAAAATGTTTCTTAACACAAAGGCTTGGATTTGATTCCTAACTACAGATTTGAGATAACTTCTGCTCTCAGAGGCCAGGCGTGGATTCAGAGCCAGTTTGGTTACACTTTAATATATCTGACTACATTCTCACTGCCAAGGGAAGGAAAACACAATACTTCAAAGAAAATCAACCATCTGAACCAAGTCAGTAAATGTACAGACTTTGTGGCTTGACCTTTTCTTAGTTGTGTTTAACACCAACTTACCGCTAAGCTAAGCTTAACACAATTCAGTGGTACTAAATAAATCCTTGAGAAGAAAGTCACTCGACACAGTGGTGCCAGCCCAGGGTTGGGGCTCAGAGAGAAGCACTATCAGTAGCAGAATCAGAAGTTACTGGCAGACCTCCAAGCAGGAGCTCTATGACAACAATGCTACAACACCATCCTCAGCTTCAACCTTTTGCATTGATTCCCTCAAGACTACTGCCTCTAGGAATGACCCTATAAACTCATTTTTCATCTGCTCCTCTCCAGTGAACACTTATTCACATGGTTGCAATTGACTAGCACTGTGTCTGCAATGGGAGGCACCTATTTTTAAGATGAGAATACTGAATTATCTTCAAAGATTCAGAATTGTAGACCCAAATAGGACATTACTACCTTGGAATCTTCCTGTCTATTATCCCCTCCTCAAAAAATTTTCCAAAGAGTAAAATTAGACTCCAAATGTTTAATAAATGGTCTTGACAACCATTTAGCAATTTGAAACTAGAGCTCAGGTTTCCTGGATCCAAAATTCAAAAGTCCTTTCCCTTTATCAAGTGCTTTATAATAGCAGTTTTGGGTGTCAACTTAGCCAGGCTATACTAACAAGGTAGTTAATTATGCAGTAATCTAGGATTGTTAGGGAGGTAATTTGTAGAGGAGGGTAATGTCTATCATCAGTTGACTGGAAGGAAGATTGTAATCAATAAAGTAAATGGATGTTATCCAATCAATTAAAGGCCTTCAGAGCAATAAGTGAGGTTCTGAAAGAAGAAAAAGGCACTCGGTGTCCAGACAGGGAAGGGTGCAGTTTCTAGGGAACAGACCTCACTGTAGACTTTGACTTTGTCATTCCAATGAGTATGAGTTAAACTTTTAAAACACCTCTACCTCGTCTTTGACACACACACACACACACATACACACACACACGCACGCATGCACGCACGCATGCACGCACGCATGCACGCACGCACGCAAGCACGCTTACCCTGCATATATTCTATTGGTTCTGTTTCTTGGGAGAACCCTAAGTTACAAACAATAAACTATTAAAGAAGCCAGTGAGACTACATGGTATAATCAACAGAACAGATGGTATATTTTTAGTATTTGTTGGATAAAAGAATGATTGGGTGGAATTTTTTTCTGCCTCGAGTCCTACGCAATAATGTCAATTATTACTATGAAACTCAGCAATTAATTGCATAGAGATGGCTCCTAGGAGCATATCCCTGTCACCCATGAGAATCCCCATGACACCCCACAGTTGGTGTCAGTGCTAATAAGATGCTGGAGAGAAATGGCCAGAGACTTGTCAATCATGTGTCCCTGAAAATAAGCCAGGGGTTCAAAGCTCCCTTAGTGGGCCATTCAACAGAGAGTCTTTAAAACTTACCAAAGGGGATTTGCCTGGGACCTGTGATGGTACATGTACAAGCAGGGCTACCCAGACCATGCAAACGTGAAGAACCAAAAGATCTCCTATGTTTTGACTGTTGCCACCAAGTGAAGTATTAAGAGATGATGTCAGCAAAACAATACAGAGAAACCCTGTCTTGAAAAACCAAAAAAAAAAAAAGAGATGATGTCAGGGGCCAGGGAAATGGCTCAATTGACAAAGTGCCTCCTTCACAAGCATGAGGAATAGAGTCTGCGTCTCCAGCACTCAGGAGTTAAATACAGGGGATCCCTGAAACAAGGTTAGACAACCTGAATCAGTGATCTGGATTCATGTGAGAATCCCTGTATCAACATATAAGATGGAAAGTGATTGACCTGATGTCACATACTTCCACACACACATGTGAACATACATACACACATGCATCCATACCACACATGCATGACAAAAAGAGAAATGGAACCAGGTAAGAACTTTGAGAAGTGATTAAGTCATCAGGGTTCTGCTATCCATGCATCTGTGGGTGGGCATATTCATGGGCTATTTTCAAAGTGAGGCTGTAATAAAAGCCAATTTGGCACTAGTGTGTGCTCTGCTCACCATGGGATACACAACAGCACCTCAGAACTAAAAGTCCCCACCAGTGAGCAGGGTACCACCTATGTGTTCCCTTGATCATTGACTTTCCAGTCTCCAGAATTGTAAGAAATAAATGTACTTTAAAATAAATTACTCAGGCACGGTCATGTGCAGCAAATGAATCTGGACTAAGGCAGAAAGTCTTTCTAGAGTGGAGAATTGGTTGTAGCAACTGGCTTCTGCATATTTCAAGAAAACACGGATTTTGCTACTAATCAAAAACAAGAAGTAGGAAAAAGAAAAAGACAAAGATAATAAATATGAGGTTGTATACTGGTGTATAATCAAACTCTAGTTCATGGAAAATTCACTGGGTGGGACAAAAACACAAGCGCCTATAACCATATAAATGCCTTTCACTCCAAGCTGTGGAGACAAGTGCTCAATGTCATTTGATGACTTACAGTCTTATTGCGACTGTTGTTTGCCTGGCTGCTGTCCTCACAACAGCAATAAAGACAAAACCAGCCCTTTGTTCTTCATACGGTGCTAGTGCTTAACAGAAAGTGCTGCCCCCCTTCAGTCTATGGACCTGGGGACAAACACAGAGTTTTAAAACTTCAAAGTTAGACTTGACACCAATTACTGAAAGCACAGAAGAGTAGCACGTTGATTGTTTTATTTGAAATTATTTGGTTTTTGTTAAATTGAACTACTTTTTCCTTGTTATAGACACCCTTCAGTATCCATAGAGGACAAATTCTAAGATGACTTGTAGACACCAAAATCCAAACATGCTCAAGTGCTTTTATATAATGTACGTAATATTTGCACATAATCTAGCCAATCAGCCCATAAAGATGATTTCAAATCAACCTTGGTTACTTATTACCAAATACACTGTAACTGCTGTGCGAGCCCAGTGTAATGGCACATATCTGTAATCTCAGCACTTTGGAGGTTGAGATAGGAGGGCAGCAAGTTTGAAGGCAGCCTGGCTTACGTAGCTAGACTCCATCTCAAAGAGAAAGATAAATTTGGGGGAGGGGAGATAGAAAGGACAGAATGAAAACAGAGGAAGACAGGAGGGGAAGAGGAGATGGAAAGAGAAAAATAAGTAAAGGAATAGAGAAAAAGAAAGAAGGCAACAGAAAAAATGGAAAGAAAAGGAAAGGAAAATTATGGATATTTTATTCTTTAGGGGATACTGACAAAAACAAACCTTCGTGCATGTTAGGGTAGATGCAAACATCATGGCCCTCACTACACACTCAATGGTCCTTGCTGAGCGGAATAATAGTTGCAGAACTTGTGGGCTCTGAATGTTGACTGCCAATACTTCTTAGCTTAGCCATGACACAAAAGTCCTTGACTGGCCCTTAAGCTTTAGAAGGTAGCCCACGTAAGTACAAGATTATATATTCCATAGTTCAATAAGATTACCTAAAAATGTTTTATGGGCATTAAGGTCTCTGCAAATCAGGAAAAAAATCATAATGTTGAAAGCCCAGAATCGTACGAGAAATGGTAAAGGCACTTCTGCAATTGTGCTCATGTCCTTCCCATATCCCAGTGCCTGGCTAATGTGATGAGTGTTGCTGTATGCTTCTTGACCTGCTGTTAAAATCATGAGTTAAGCATAGTCCTTGCTTCCCTCTGTTTCTATTGTAAATATATCACTCTTTGTATTATTAATGTTGTATATTTTTCCTAGAATACTTGAAGCCCTATGCAAGTAGCTGCTCTTTTGGATACAGTATTAGAATCATAAAAGAAATTATCCTCATATAGAAAAATGAAAGCATAGAGATTTTAGTTTGTTTCAGGCAACAAATTTCAATGAAACAGACAAGAAGTTGACTAGGGATCTGAAAAGCACAATGTCCTCTGGCTGAGTTCACTTGAAAATGAGTTTTCTTCATGTTTCATCTTAAGTTCGGTTGATACACAATTTACTATTCCAAAGAAAAATGATCTTGAGTTCTACCTCTTCTATACAGTCTTAATTTTTTTTTTGGAGACAGGGTTTCTCTGGGTAGCTTCAGAGCTTGTCCTAGAACTCTCTCTGCAGACCATACTGGGCTCGAATTTACAGAGATCTGCCTGCCTCCTGAGTGGTGGGATTAAAGGCATGTATCACCACCACTCGGCACAGTTTTAAATTATTTCCATGAAATTACTAGAAAAATGAATAGATCACAAAGATATTGGCAATACTAAACAAAGATTAAATGATAAGAATATGTGGTGTTCTACATCATAAGCCTGTCCTTTGATTTTGGGTTTATTGGCTGATTGATCTTTTCATGTATTCAAAAATATTATTAAAGGGCCACAGAAATGGCTCAGTACTTAAGAGCATTAGCTACTTTCCCAGAGGACCTTGCTTTGATTCCTAGCATCAACACAGCAGCTAACAACTATCTGTAACTGCAGTTCCAGGCTATCAAATGCCCTCTTCTGGCCTCTGAGGAAAATACATATACATGGTGCACAGACATACATGCAGGTAAAAGATTCACAGACACACACACATAAACTAAAAATAAACTTGAAAATATATATTATTAAGGTGCTGGAGATGTGGCTCAGTGGTAGAGTATTTGTCTAGTGTGTTTAAGGCATCAGTTTCATCCATAGAACCATGGACTTCAAATCCTCAGAACCCATGAAAATGTTGGGTGAACATGGCAGCTCACTTATAACACTTATGAAACAGAGTCAGGAGACCCACAGAACAAATTGGCTAGCTGGACTAGCCTGCATGGCTGAGCTCTAGGTTTAAGTAAGAGACCCTGACTCAAAGAATAAATTAAGGAAAAATCAGGAAAGATTACTAATGCCAACCAAATTGCTTATGCACAGATCTGTGACAACATGTGAGTATACATATACATATGGATATCACATAATGCATACACATTAAAGATAAGTAAACACTATTCATAAAGATATGCATTGTTTTATGTCAAAAATAGAACCTCCTTGTAAAGTCAGTTTGTTGTTTGCAAACTAGTTTGTAGTGGTTGAAATGAGAGTTGCCCCCATAGGTTCACATATGTGAATGCTTGGTCCCCTGTTGGTGGCACTGGTTAGGAAGGATTAGGAGGTGTGGCCTTGTTGGAGGAGGTATGTCACTGGGGATCAGCTTTGAGGTTTCAAAAGCCCTACATCACTTCTAGATAGTTCTCTCTCTCTCTCTCTCTCTCTCCCCCTCCCTCCCTCCCTCCCTCCCTCCCCCCCTCTCTCTCTCTCTGTCTGTCTGTCTTGTGGTTGTGGATCAGATGTAAGTTCTCAGCTACTACTCCAGTACCATTCCTGCTTGATGCTTTGCTCCCCATGATGGTCATGGACTCATCCTCTGAAACTGCAAGGAAGCTCCCAATTAAGTGCTTTCTTTTGTAAGTTGCCTTGGTCATGGTAGCTCTTTACAGCAATAGAAAAATAACTAAGAGTGCATTAATCTCAATAACAACAAAAAAACTAAAGGAGACCCAGATGCTCAACAAGTAGTCTAGAGTGGCAAGCCATGAGGATTGTCCTGTCTCCACCTCCCAAGTCTGATTTCAAATGCATGACCACACTCTCCATTTTTAAGTGAATCCTGGGAATTGAACTCAAGTCCTCATGTTTGGAAGGGGATCACTTTGCCATCTGACCTATATCCACAGCCCACGATTTGACATTTTAAGTTATATGGTCTGATTTTTCCCAGGCAGACAGCATCTGAGGAGGAATTTCTCCTTATAACAGATCATTCAGCAGCTTAGGTTCCAACTTAGCTGCCGTTTTCCATTTAACTAAGCATGATAGACACACGCTGGCCTTCCAGAATCACTGTCCACACACTTCTCTCAAGCTCAGTGGCTCCAGTGGAGGCTTCCCCTTCCTCTAATTGCCTCCACTTTCCAACCTTTCACTTCCCCCAGTGCAGAATTACAAAACCAAGTGTGTCAAGCGCATGTTGGAAAACGTGTTAAGTCGATGAGTTATGTTTTCTTTGGAAAGGAAGAACACGAGGGGAAAATGAACAACAGTTCAGATCAGGTTAACAGAGTCCTTAGCTGGAAAAAATCTTCTCCAGTTTCCCATGATTGATACAGCACATTCATTTAGCTAGCCCTTATGGTTTCATAAGACATGATCAAGTTTCCAGCATATTCAGCAAGTGTAAATGGTAGAATGAAAATTGTTTTGGCTGAAGCATGACTCCAGGTTATATAATCTATAAGACAGAAATTCAAACTAAACAGATGCAGATATTCTTGGGGAGATGGGTCTTGTCAATCAGAATCTCCTTGGTAGCTCTTTGATTTGATGGTCAAGAGTATTGCCTATTTTAAAAATTACAGTGTTGCCTTTTATTCACTCTGTAAAACTTGGGGTTGGGATGCCAAGGATGTGGCTCAGTTGGTAGAGTGCTTGCCCAGCACACATGAAGGCCTATTTTCAATTTCCATGCCTCATAAACCTGGTACGGCAGCACAGATTGGAATCTCAGCACTCTACAGGTGGAAGCAGGAGAATCAGGAGTTCAAGGTCATTCTTGGCGACATAATGAGTTCAGGACCAGCATAAGAACCGTAACTTAAGATGAAAGTTAAGGAAGAGTACAAATGAGTCACAAAAGGGTCATCACATTCTCCCTGTGTAACTGGAATTAGGTACTGCTCAAAACTGGGCCAGTCTCTTCCTCTGTACCTCCCTCCCTCTGACGCGTCAGTCTGTGCTTAAATGGGTGTCATTTTTAACTGAATTTTAAAGCAGTGATAACCTCACTTGGAACCAGTGCTTTCAATTTTTATTAAATTACATACTTGTCTCTTGTTTCCTAGTCTGGAATCTATATTCCCTTCAGCTCTAAACTGTCTGAGAGTTCTACATATTTGCCGTCCTCTGGAGTCTCTTCTGGAAGATTTCCAAGAGTCAAAGCTGTGCAACGTAAATTTCATGGTTTTATGAAGACCATTCATTTTACTTCATCTCAGAGGAGCCAAGAAGCCATTTCTCTCTTTTTTCCAAGTTGGAATGCAGCTGAATATCTGGCTTGGAAAATTCCTGACTGAGCATACAGGTATATCACGCACAATCCTGCACTATGCTTGACATCTTTTGAAAGTAGAAACCTGACATGAAAAATTACCATTGCTTAAACAGAATAGGATGAGATTTATTCTTCATCATCCAAACATCCTCTTTGTTTAAGAAGATGGTTGCTCGGGATCATAAAATGGAGCTAGACAACTTACAGTGATTGCGTGAGGCATTTGCTAGGATTAATATCTAGAATATATAAATAATCATAAAAATTAAGCCCCCAGATCCAAATCATCCAATCAATAAATTGGCCAATGAGCTAAAGAGACAGTTTTCAAAAGCAGAAATACAAATGAAAAGTAAGTATTTGGAAAAGTGTTCAATGTCCTTAACCACCACAGAAATGTACATCAAAATTGCTTTGAGCTTCCATCTCAGCCCATCAAAATGGCTATCACCAAGAAAACAAGTGACAATGCTGGCAAGGAGGTAGAAGAAAGAGGAAGCCTTATATGCTAATTGGTGGGAATGTCAGCTTATGCAGCCACTATGAAGTCACTGTGCAGATTCCTCAGAAAACTGTCAACAAGACTACCATAGGATCCAGCTATAATATCCCTGGATACAATGTCTGAAAGACAGTCAACAGAAAACACAGACATTTGTGTGCCAGTGTTTATTGCTACACAGCCTATTTGTGATAGCTAATAAAAGGAACCAGCTGAAATTTCAACAAGTGACCAGATAAGAAAGTATGGGATACGTGTACACATGGAATTTTATCAGTCACAAAGAACAAAACCATGACAGATGGAACTGGAGATCATTATATTAAGCAAAATGAGTAAGATCCACAAAGACAGGTATCATATATTTTCTCTCATATGCAGACATTAGATGTGTGTGTGTGTGTGTGTGTGTGTGTGTGTGTGTGTGTGTGTGTGTGTGTAAAATACGAAAGTAGAAAGGGGAATGTGAGAGGAGAGGAAGAGGCCTTAAAGGAAGGAGGAGAGAAGAAAAAGAAGGAAGTACCACTGCACTCATGAACTTAAAGCGGCTGTGGTTGTCAGTTGCCTGCGCAAGACACGCACAAAATCAAACCACTCAGAATTCTAGTGTGGAGTAGGAAGAGGTTAGTAAACGTCACCCCTAACTGAGCTATGGACAGTTCTTAGTATGCAGAGAAAGGTGAGTCAGGCTTTTGTGACGATGTGGTTTCTGGGAGGTCCACCATGCCCCATGCCCCTCCAGACAGGACAACATAAGCTGAGGTTATTAAATTTGTTTTAAAATGTACACGGAGATAGGAGGAAATGAGTGTGGATCCAGGCTGGAGCTGGAGGATTTGGGGATGAACATGATCAAAGTACATTATGTGGAATTCTAAAAGAACTAATAAAATATTTACTTAAGTAAATTAAGAAGGAAAGGGGGAGCAATGAAATTCCTGTGAGAGCAGAAGAGGGCATGATTTGGGAGAAGAGTGGGAACCAGCAGGACTGGCATAAGAGAGTTGGGGAACAAGGGTGAATAAGAAAAAAACATCATGACATTTATGTTTATTGAAGATGCCACATGAAGCCTGGGACGCAGTATGCAAACTCAAAAACATATTGAAGGTTGTGTCAAGTCATCTGTTCAGCAGGAAACGTCTCTGATAGGGCACATGTTTTACAGCTACTTTGAAGTTCTGTTCTTTTTAAACTTCAGGCCCAATAGAAGAAGACGGTGCTCTCATTCTAAAAAGAATCTGAGGAAATTAACTTGTACCAAAAAAATGAATATGTAGCCTTACAGAATTTCTCCCAATGACGCTGCCCTTGTTAGGTTTTTTTGCTGGGATAAAAGGCCCTAACAAAAGCAACGAGGGGAGAAAAGGGTGTATTTCAACTTACACTTCCATGTACCAGTCCATCTCTGAGGATCGTCAGGGCAAGAGCTCAAGGCAGGAACTGGAGTAGAGACCATGGAAAAACACCACTCCCTGGCTTCCTTCCTGGTTCGTTCAGCTGTCTTTCTTATACAGCCCAGGCCCACCCACTCGGGGACTGCACTGCCCAGAGTGGGCTGAGCCCTCCCACTTCAATTAGCAGAAAGAAAATACTCTACTGACACGCACATGCCAATCTGATCTTGTAAGTTTGTGTGTTTCTGCCCATGTGGTTGCATGTGTGCATACAGATGTGTACATGTATGTGAGGATGTATGTGGAAGACAGAGGTCATTCCAGTCAGTCATCATTCCAAGGCATCTACTTTTCTTTCTGAGACAGGATCTCTCACTACCCTGGAACTTGATTGGTACACTAGCTGACTGACCAATGAGCCCCAGGGACTCACCTGCCTCTCCTTCCCCATCACTGGGATTAGAAGTGTGCACCACCATGCCTGGCTTCTTCGTGTGGGTCCTGGGATTAAACTCAGCTCTTCATGCTTCTGCAGCCAACACTTTACCAACTAAGGATCTCCCAGTCTCTACTTGTAATTGTTTAATGGAAAGAAACTATGACCTGGTCTCTCCAACCCTGATAGTTTATCAAAGTCTATGACTAAACAGGCATTCTAATTTATACATTTGGCTCTTAAAACCGTGTATCGAGGGGGTTGGAGAGATGGCTCAGTGGTTAGAGAACTGGTTGCTTTTCCAGAGGACCCAGGTTCAATTCCCAGCACCCTCATGACAACTCATAATTGTCTGTAACTCCAGTTCTAGAGGAGCTGATGCCCTTACACAACAGATGTACATTCAGACAAACACCAATGAGCATAAAATAAATAAATGAAATAATTAAAAAAAAGAATTCTCTTTAGCTGGGCGGTGGTGGCACACACCTTTAATCCCAGCACTCGGGAGGCAGAGGTAGGTGGATCTCTGTGAATTCGAGGCCAGCCTGGTTTACAGAGCAAGTTCTTGGACAGGTTCCAAAGCTACGCAGAGAAACCCTGATCTGAAAAACCAAAACCAAGAGAAAAAAGTATATCAAAACTATGATTTAGATAAAGATGATTATGGAAGATAGCAAAGACAGCAAAGCCAAGGTCTACACCCTGGAACATAGTGACTGCCTGAGTCTGAATCTTTACCCAGGCCACCATGAGACTGACAGGGACACGGGAGGGGGGAGTTTGGTGGCTGTGCATCTGACTGCAAAACCAGCTTGTTCCAAAATGCAACTGTCATTCTAAGGTGGACCCCATTTCCCTTCATTTTCACGTAACTTTTTTTAGTTACAATACACCCAGGCATGATTTCCCTGGCCACCATAATTCTTTCTTCCTGTGTCAGGCTGATTACCCCCATGTGGAATCAGAATAAGATAAAAAAAATATTGCTATAAAAAGACTTTCCCAACAGGAAAAGTCCTAGAGCCCTTAGTCCACACACAACTGTTCCTTTTCTTCCTCCACCTATAAGACTGAGCTGAAGGGAAATAAAGCAGCTCCAGCCAGCTAGGCAGGGTGCCGTGTGAAGTGGAAGCCGTTCTCTCAACTGTCTACCGGCTGTCCCATCTTCTCAAGGCCTGTCTTTTCATGGAGCCCCCTCCTGAGCTGGTAAGGCACCCAGACCTGAAGCTTTCTCACACTCCACTGACACTGCCGACTTCCACACCTGTCTCTCCACTAGAATGCAAACGACTTAAGGGGTTATCCATTCACACCTAGTTCCAAGGGCCAGTGCTGCTTTTACATGGAGGAACACCACAGCAACTTTCAGCTAACATGATAAACAGAAGCATGTCTGTACTCTATGATCTGCATGACTCTACCAATTATGAGAAACTTCCCCTGTGAGACAGACCACTACCAAGGGAAAAAATATGATTCAAAGATACCCAAAACTACAAGGAATATTCTAGTTTTAAGCTTTTTACCTTGATTTGAAGCTTGAAACAGGAAAGAAAGGAACACACACACACACACACACACACACACACACACTTGTTGAAATCAAGCATGGGCTGCATGCTTTTAATCCAGCACTTGAGAGGCAGAGGCAGGTATATTTCTATGAGTTCGAAGCCATTCTGGTCTACACATCAAATTCTGGGCCAGCCAGGGATACTCTATAAAAAAATTAATAAGAAGAAGGAGGAGGAGGAGGAGGAGGAGGAGGAGGAGGAGGAGGAGGAGGAGGAGGAGGAGGAGGAAGAAGAAGAAGAAGAAGAAGAAGAAGAAGAAGAAGAAGAAGAAGAAGAAGAAGAAGAAGAAGAAGAAGAAGAAGAAGAAGAAATTTAAAGATATCTTTTCAAATTCGAAAACAAAGCTTTCTGTCCACGTGTTTGTGTGTGATGTAGGGATGAACTCAGGTTGTCAGCCAGTGCAACACACGTCTTTACTGCTCAGCTACCTCTCTGGCCTGGCCTTACTTTTTCAGTCCAGATATATACACCTTTCTTTACCCCACATAAAACCCTTTCATTTCCACTTAGTTTCTCATCTCATTACTCCCAGTTTCTCCTCTCAAACTAGATGCTATTCAGTTTTAAATGATCCTCCTTCCTCTCTGATCACAAAATGGTTGGGGGTGTTTGTCCTCATTTTATTGTGACATTCTGAAGCTACCAAAGCAACTTCCATTAGGAGGATCAGTTCACCTGAAGGGGAAATATGTCTGCTGCCAGGCCATTTTGTAATAAGCTAGCCCATTCATCATCCACCTAGGAGAATTGAGTCACGGAAGATTCACGAGGTCACAAACAGACCTCTGGCACTTTTAATCAGAAGCTCCCCACAGATAACAGCAAAGCTCTGTCACTGACAGAAAATGAAAAATGTCCCTTTCCATGGGGTTACACACCTGCCATTGTGTCAGAAAATGCTATGCAAATTAATTTTTAAATCTAATAATTACAATCATACATATGTATGCATCTATAAAGACAAATTACAGTGCTACGAATTGAACCCGGGGCCAGAGCCCAGCTGCTACATGTATATATACTGTACATTTCCATAAATACATACCATATACATGTAGGTGGACTTTAAGTTTCATTGAAAAGGAAGTGGGTTCATATAAGACTATTCGGTTCTAAGTCCTCAAGAACTACGTAATTAGGAATAGAAGCACATGCTGTTTCAAAGGGAGAACTTTGGAGTCAGAGAGAGCTAGACCCTAATCCTGAGCCTGTCACTTCCTCCCTCTGTGACTTTGGGTGAGTGACAACATCTTCCTCTGAAAAATGAGCCCCATGAGACTGTAACACCTTACTAGGGTTAGATGAGAGCCTCTGTGTAGTGTGTTGAGGAGGAAGCCTGGCAGACTGTAACTGCTCTGTACCAGTGAAATCTCAGCATTGAAACCACAGTTCTTGCCTGTAGTAGTGGTTTTTATTTTGTTTTGTTTTTTCCTCTTCATGGGCCTGCCCGACCCTGAATGCCTCGTCTTGGCTTGTTTCTAGCCAGATTTTCTAGCTTAAATTAACCTGTTTCTCTTCTTCTATGTTTTGTCTCTGAGCTTTTTACCTTCCTTTATTCTGTATGCATTTCTTTACTTCTTACTGCATGAATGGTTATGTGACTGGGTGGCTGCCCTCTGGAGTCCTCCTCTCCTTCCCCTTTTCTTACTCCTAGCTCTCCTTTTTTCTTCCTATTTATTCTCTCTGTCCATCAGCTCCACCTATTTCTCCCTCCTGCCTAGCTATTGGCTATTATTCAGCTCTTTTTTAGATCGGGTATTTTTTTTTCTTTTTTTGGTTTTTCGAGACAGGGTTTCTCTGTATTGTTTTGGAGGCTGTCCTGGAACTCACTCTGTAGACCAGGCTGGCCTCGAACTCACAGAGATCCGCCTGCCTCTGCCTCCCGAGTGCTGGGATTAAAGGCGTGCGCCACCAACGCCCGGCTTTAGATCGGGTATTTTAGACAGGCAAAGTAACACAACTTTACAGAGTTAAACAAATGTAACATAAAAGAATGCAACACATCTTTGCATACTTAAACAAATATTCCACAGCATAAATGGGAATGTAACACATCTTAAAGTAATATTCCACAACAGATGCCCAGTTGCCTTGCCCATGGAATGCCCTCTTTCCATACTCTGGCCCTCAATTTCATCGTGTTTTCCTTTTATCACTTTCCAATCCCAAGATCAACTGCTGTATCTGCTTCTGCCTGTGGTGCCCCCTAATGGTCCTTTCATGACCATTCCCAGGACTGAGTTATTGTAAAGGCTTCTCAACTCTAGTCTACCCCAGGATTAAATCCCATACATGACAAAGCTCTTCACAAAATCCCCAAAGCCCCCATGGCCACTTACTTCTCTCGCTGTAGCATCCTAGATACCCTTCTCTGGGCATTGTGTATCTTTCCAGGCATTTTTCCAACTTGTAGCCTCATTTTGAATCACTCTGATAAACCTACTCATGCACTGCACTCAATGCCTGTAAATGGATAGTCGTGGTCACATGACTCCTTTATCACAATGTCCTTCCTTTATTGCTGCCTTTGAAATTTCTAAGGCTTGTGCAGGCAATATGGCTTAGTGACTAAAGACACTTGCCACCAACCCTGATGACCTGAGTTTGATCCCTGAGGCCCACATGAAGAAGTAGAGAACTGGCTCCCACTATGTCTTGTTGGCTCATGTGAAATGTGCATCAGCCCCCTGTGTCATAGAAACCACTACACTGAAAACCAGAACTCAGCAATGGAGGGCGGATGCTGCACTCTGCTCCCCGGCCCAGCAGAATCATCAAGACAGTGCAGTTTTCATCCCTTGAACATGTAGCTAATGTGACCTTCGCCATGATGTGTACTCAGATCCACTACAAACATCTTAATCTATACATGGGTATGCACAGAAAACTGAACAAGTAAATTGGGTTTTATTGGTTATTTAGGGGGTTGACTTAATGGTGCTAGCAAAAAAAATTATTGCTATCAGACAGGGTTTGGTGAAATCTTCTATGCAATTGTAGAATAAAAAAATTCAAACAACGGAGTTAAACTTAGTCACTTATGTTTTGTTCCCTGCCAGCTCTAGGAATGGAGCCCATCCCCTAGTGCATGCTAAGCAAGCACTCTAATACTGAGCTACAACCCAGATCTCTGTTCACTTACCTAATACAATGCTGTAGACCAGTGGTTCTAGCCTGTGGGTTGAGACCCCTTTGCGGAGTCAAATGACCCTTTCACAGGTGTCATCTAAGACCATCAGAAAACACAGACATTTACATTACAATTCATAACAGTATCAAAATTACAGTTATGAAGTAGCAATGAAAGCAATTTTATGGTTGGGGTCACCAAAACATGAGGAACTGTATTAAAAGGTTGCAGCATAGAACCATATTTTAAATTATGTTTTAACTCTATCTTTGCTGTTAGACAAGCTATAGTTTTTATTGCTAAAAAGACTCTAGACCAAGTCAGCAAAACAGACAAAAAACTGTTATTTGTTAAACCGATTGAGGAAAAAAACAGTTTTAAATCAGAACATCTAATTAATGAATACTCAAAAGCTTTTTGGCTCTTAAAAGTCTGGCCTAAATTAGTTGGGCAAGAAATTACCATCAACAACAAAAACTGCTTAAATAATGTCTTTGGGAATATACCCTTTAGAAGGCTCTTTCTCAACCATTCCTCTTAATTGGGATATACACGAACTCTGAAATCATGTGTACAATCAAATCAGAACATGTAGTGAGAGATCTAACCAGCATCATCTGTGGTGCTGACCATGCCCATTTGGGCACAGTCACAGGAGATGTGAGTGTGTGGGATTTGGCCTGGGGTCCGGGACAGGCTTACTCTCTCTGTCTCTGTCTCTGTCTCTGTCTCTGTCTCTGTCTCTGTCTCTGTCTCTGTCTCTGTCTCTGTCTCTCTCTCTCTCTCTCTCTCTCTCTCTCTCTCTCTCTCTCTCTCTCTCTCTCGGTTCTGGTCGGGTCACGGAGAGCAGCTGGGTGTGGATCCTCGGAGCTGGAACTTGTGGGTTATTGGTTTCTCATGTAAGTGACTTCTCCCCAAATAAAATTAACCTATATCTATCATAGTCCTGTGTATCTTAATTTGTACATCCACAAGAACACTCAAAATTTAAAATCCAATAATGACCAAACCAAGGAAAGAGATTAGTAACCCAAGATCACGCCTCGGGAGAGTAGGGCGCCAGCTTCCCCTGCTTCTCTTCCTATTGCCAAGTTTTCCAAATTATAGAAGCATTTATTTATGATCTTTGTTGCTGTTTTGTTTTTATTTTTTAAGACAGAGTTTCTCTGTGTAACCCTGGCTGTCATGGAACTCTGTAGACCAGGTTGGCCTCAAACTCAGCGATTCTCCTGCCTCTGCCTCCTGAGTGTTGGGATTAAAGGTTTGAGCTACCACCATCTGGCAATTTATGAATATCATTTTCCATCACTTCCTTTCTGCTTTAAACACAGGGCTGCTTATCATTTCCAACTTTTGTCATTATTCCTAATTTTCTATACACAATACATTCTAACCACTAAGGACAGTTTCTGAAATCCCATAGTCATATTGTGGATTTTAATACATAGAAAGTTATAGATCAGTTTCTGGTTTGCTTGTTTTGGTTTGATTTAATTTTTGATTTTTGAAGACAGGGTTTCTCTGTATGTAGTCCTGGCTATATTGGAACTTGCTCTGTAGACCATGCTGGCCTCAAATTGACTGCCTGCCTCTGCCTCCCTAGTGCTGATATTAAATACATGTTCCACCACTGCCTAGCATACAACAGTTTTTTAAAAGCATAGATATGTGTGTTACATATGCGTGTATGTATATAAATACATACATATATACATATATAATCATACATATATCCTCTGATCTTTTGCTTTTTGGGGAAATTGTTATGAGACATCATAACCAGTTCATTAAAGTTCAGTTTGCCACTGTCACAACTCCTGGACTCATTTCCATTTCTCTCCCCACATCTTCAGAGAACATGCTGAGAATTTAAAAGTCTTTCCACATTTTCTGTCACTAGTGAGAATTCCCTTGTTTCTTGTTTCTTGTGCTGTAATGAATTTAAACAAGGATATTTGCCAGAGAGCTCCCAAATGACAGAGCGCTCCCCAACTCCTCCCCATCTGTAATAGCATTGGGAAAACTCACTCACCTTCGGCATGTCAATAATTGATGGTCTTGGGATGGATGTCTGGAAAGAAACTGCTTCACAGTCTTGTTCATCATTCAGGGACCTGGGCAAATTCTCAAGGGTCTCTGCAGGCTGGACAGCCATGTGTTTGCTGCTATTGCCATTTGCACGGCCGTTTCGCTCCGAACACTTGTCAGAATCTCGCCTTTTCTCTGCAGCACTTTCTTCCACCTTGGCGTGACTTGGATGCCTGCCTGCTTTGGCCACGGGCTGGACACAGATGGTGGAGTGAGTATCTGTTGAGCTGGACTGATCAAAGACAGCATTCTCCCTGGTGTTACCAAAACAAGCCAGCAGAGCTGAGCATGGAAAGGAGTGCATCCTTCGAGATGGGAACGTTAGGCTTTTGGTGAGCCTCACTTTCCACATGGACAAGACGTGCAGCGATACATGGCAGAATACAAAAGAGAAGTCTTCCAGGGGTTGCCTTCGAGTAACCGTTTCCGTACCTGAAGAGGACGCACTAGTGACTGTTGCCCCTACATAGAAGTGGAGATGGCTGGCCCATCCTGTCCTAGAGACTCTCAGCATCTAGCCCCACTTGGAAGCTTCCGTCCTGGGGGATTTCACGCTCTCCCTTCCTTTCTTGCTGTCAGTAGCTAAAGAAGCCTCTTGTGAAGCAGGCAGTTGGCTCGGGTTACAGTCCCCAGCAGGGCAGACGCTTCAGGGTAAGGTAGTGCCAAGGCTATAGACAGCTGTTTCAGGTTACCTTTGGAGGCATAAAGATAATGTAGCCTGTTAGCATCCGCCATAAGAGCGTCAGCCCGTGTATCAATAACATCATAACAGCCGCAAAACCTTCTACAGTTTCCCCCTTTAAATATTTATTCACCCAAACAAAACAGAAACCACCCAGTTACCTATGGCAAATGAAGACCCCTGTGAGAGGCCACAACCCTGGCACCTGCTTCATTATTAAAATAGAAGGTACACTGGATCATCCATCCAGAGAGATCCATGCTTGTACCTAACATCATGATGACTTTTCTGGATCCTTCCTGAATCTTCACCTGATAACAGTGTCATGGCTTCAGGGTCCATGCTGAATCTGGTAACTACAAGTGAGTGTTTGTTAACTTGTTTTCTTACAAATAAGTTGCTGATTATTTTTTAAACAATACAAAAAAGAGCACACTAACAATTAAAATTATGTAGTATGCCATGCTACTGAAGGTACTGTGCATGTCTGGAGTGGTACTCAATCGGGTGTATGTGTTGCCTAATTCAAAAAACATTAAATTTCAGTTTATGTAGTCCCTTCTACTTTTCAAACCATTTTTATGGGAATGGAGCTGAGTGTGGTAGCACATGCCTTTAACACAGGAGACAGAAGCAGGAGGATCACCCCAAGTTCAAGACCAAACTGCCCTATATATTAGCAAATCCTAGGCCAACTAGGGATACACAGTGAGAGCCTATCTAAAAAATAAGTAAATAATAATAATAATAGTAATAGGAAATTCTAACCATATTCTAAGACAATTCAAGAAGCAGGATTTTCCCCTAGCCAAACATATGTTAGGAATGTTCTAGAAATGTAACACTATAATTATTTTGCCATGAATAGTAACTTCTATAGGTTTCAGGATATATTACCTACTCTATTTATTTGCTCTTTTATTTAATGTCAAGTTATATTCCTCATCTGAGACAGGAAGTGATTATATTAGTAATAATAATAATAATAAAGCCTAATTTTCAGTCTCAGAAGCTGAGTCTTTGAAACTTCAACAGACTAAAGGAAAATTATGCTACCAGGAGGGTCTGGATGGAAATTTAAAGTGCCTGCTGGATACAGCACCAAATGCAGACTTTATTTTAGTGTCTCCCAAAAATTTGAATATGGTGGAGTAGCAGCACATGACTTTAATCCCAGCACTCGGGAGGCAGAGGCAGGGGGATCTCTGAGTTCAAAGCCAGCCTGGTTACAGGGCTTCATAAAAAACCCGTCTCTAAATGACTCCACCCAAAAAAAAAAGTTTGAACTGGAAAGGTGGCACTTGGTGAAAGGTCACATGACAAGCCCTGTACCAGACTGCCCAGAGTCAAAAGCTCATTTCTCCTTTTCAAACAGAAGTGTACAGTCCAGCCCTCCCTCCCCGAGGGAGCAGGAAGTCCATGCTTTCAGCCAGTCCCCTCCTTCCTGGGAACCTGGAGACTGTTTCATCTCTCACTGGCTTGGGTGAAATCACTACATGCTGCCTTCAAAAGTACTTACATGTAAGGGCAGCTATGATGCTTACTAAGGCTTTTATAGGCTTGGAAATAACAGGCTGAAATGAAAGGCAATTCTTAAATCTAGTTTTATTCATTTGTTCAAGTACAAGAGAAAACGCTGTCTACGGTGGCAGATTCGAGGCTAACAATGCCATTTTCTCTCTTTCATTTGAGAGTACACCAGTCTTGGGTATAGCAGTCTAGCCTCAGACTCTTGATCATCTTGCTTCCTCCTCCAGAGTGCCGAGTGTCTGAACAGTAGCATATAAACCAGCAACCCAGTCTTGGCCCACGCAGAATAAGAACATTTCACTAGGATAGCTGCTGAGTCTGAACTAGAATACACTAACAGAGAATGGGTATTGAATATCAGGCAGGAATCTCAGTAGATTAGTTCATTTAATACTTACAACCCCAGCAGGAAGATGATATTATTCCCATCTTACCCATTAGCAAAACAAGACATAGAAATTTAAGTAACTTGCCCAAGGTCACTAAACTGATAAGGAAGGAAGCCAAATTCTAAGCCCAGATAGCCTAGTCCCAGAGTTCACAATCCTAATCAGTGTGTACCTCCCCCTATGCATGAACGTGTGCACGCACGTGCGCGCGCACACACACACACACACACACACACACACACACACAGAGGGGAATTTTGCAGTGTTCTCCAATCCTAGCTCTAAAACTTTATTTCACAGATAGACATGTGTGAAGGGAAGTGTTCCTAACAACTGAGTTTTTTAAAAAAATCAAAGAATCCAACGTTAATCAGCAGAAGACAAGTTAATATATAAGGAGCCATCTATATATAAAATATTGTATAGTTATGAAAAAAGGATAAGGAAATTTCAGGTATAGTGTACTAATTAGGCATTTGTATATACAAAATCTGTAAGAAATCAATACAACAACACTAATGGAATTCTCTCATGGGTTTAAATGCACAACACAAAAAGACATGAGAAGATGATCATTAATATACCAGGAAACTCGCCGGGCGTTGGTGGCGCACGCCTTTAATCCCAGCACTTGGGAGGCAGAGGCAGGTGGATCTCTGAGTTCGAGGCCAGCCTGGTCTACCGAGCGAGTTCCAGGACAGCCTCCAAAACAATACAGAGAAACCCTGTCTCGAAAAAAAAAATGTACCAGGAAACTCAATAACTCCCCACAAAACAAAACCATGTGTAACATTATTAATGCGTGAAAAAGAAATCTTTCAGGATGCCCATGGGAGCCCTTGATTGGGTCTAAGTAGCAGAACTAAAGAACAAAATTAAATGAAGTTCTGGTGTGAAAGTCAAAGTTGCCTAGATTCGTCTACCTGAAGACAACATACACCTCCAGGCATAACGAATCCTCAAACTGGATTTATTGGTTTTAAATGAGTACATTTAAAACCTGAGGTTTAAATATAAAAAGTGAAGGCGGAATAGCCGCTAGCATCTTGCCTCCTTGAGGGGAGAGCTCATCCAATTGAGCTAACACAGAGCAGAACTTAAGAGCTGTAAAGAGAAGGGCCTTGACAATACTTCCGAATCAAGCATTATCTGCAACTGCAGCCAACTCCACCCTTCCCTATTTGCCAGGAAAGCAAATCCTTTTCCTTTACTTCTCCATGAGCTTTGAGGGGAGGTTTTTGAGACTTTCTACTAAGAGTCCTAATCAACACAAACCTTCCAAAAGATTACTTAGGCCATAGCAACCTAAGATGAGTCATGGACATCACTCCAAGTCATCATCAGAATGTCTTAAAATTAGTCATCTTCTACAGAGCAGTCATAACTGAACCACTAACATTCAACTCACTTCGGCAAACAGCTTACTGAGAACCCATGACAGGTCAAGCAGGCTCCCACCCCAGTGCCTCAAACCAATGGTGCCTCTTAAGAATGAGTGGGATGTGAGGGAAAGCGGGTGACTTCCGGAAGTGAAAGCTGGCTGACCTCACATCCAGCACACCTGGGCCCACTTTCTCCTTGGGTACCCTGCTAATCACTGTCTGGCGATGACGGCCTTCCTACCCTATAGTACATGAGTCCAACCCTTAATACATGTATGACTGCTCCTACTGCTCCACGCTCCAGCTGATCATAAATTATCTACAATGTTCAAGCACGTATCATTGACTAGGAAGGGGAATATTACTTCCTCTTCCTCCCTGCCTACTTCCTGTGCCATCTCCAAGATGAACTGACCACCTGCTCCCTCAGGCCCATCTAGACTCCTGACCATGGAGAGTCCAGAGATAAGACCCTTAACTCTCCCTCTTTCTCCTTTCTTGTCGTTTCCTGCTCCAGGGTGATGAATGCTGGGATACCCTTTGCTCTAAGGAAGGCACCTCTTCTCTACCAGGTCTTAGACCTTGTCCTATAAGACAGCAAGCACAATGGTATTTTGGAGCCCAGTATAGGCCACTGAGAGTGGGAGGAAAGGCCATTTCCTTCTAAGTGTGGAAGAAGTAAGGTCACCCAGGACAGGAGGACAGGTTCAAGGAACAGGGGACTCAAGAACCATAACCACACACACACACACACACACACACACACACACACACACACACAAAAGAATCAGAACCACAAACATAGCTGTAAGTAAAGCTTTGGCTTTGTCAATGTTTGGTTTCAAATCTCCTCCTTTTTCTTGTATGTATTTATAAATCAAACTGAATTAAAAATGGGATTATACTTTTTATTAAAAATGGTTTCACAATAATCTCTCAAACATTTGTGAGAAGATTTTAATTTGTTTTAAAACTGGATTTGAGGACTAGAAAGATGGCTTAGAGGTTAAGAGCACTGGCTACTCTTCCAGAGGTCCTGAGTTCAATTCTCAGCAAACACATTGTAGCTCACAACCATCTGTAATGATATCTGGTGCCCTCTTCTGGCATGTAGGCATACATGCAGACAGAACACTATATAAATAATAAATAAAATACTTAATTAAAATAAATAAAATTGGATTTGAGAAGCACACAATTTTTTTCTCAAATAAAACTGCCCTACCTTTACATGTGAAAATCCTCTTAACCAGGGCTAGGAGATGGTTTGATCCATAAAGTGCTTGCCTTGCAAGAATGAGGATTTGATGTTTGGATCCTCGTTATCCATGTAAAAAACTGGATGCAGTGAAATATACCTGTAAATTCTAGAGCCCAGGAAGGCAGAGACGGGAGGTTCCCAGGGGCTTACTGGACATCCAGTCCAGTCAGTGAACAAGCTGCAAGCAGTGAGAGACCCTGTCTCAAAAAAAATAGAGAGCAGCGGGCATTGGTGGCTCATGCCTTTAATCCCAGGACTCGGGAGGCAGAGGCAGGCAGATCTCTGTGAGTTCCAGGCCAGCCTGGTCTAGAGTGAGTTCCAGCAACCTCCAAAACAATGCAAAGAAACCCTGTCTCAAAAAAACAAAAGAAAGAGAGGGAGCAATCGAGATCGAGGAAGAAGTTGGCATTGATTTCTGGACTAAACACAGTCATATGTGCATGCATGTACACACAAACACACCCCACACAATTCTATTTACCTCTCTTTCTTTTTCTCATATAAAAATACCAGATGATCACAATGTTATCTTCCCCACCCCACCCCCAGGAAGCAATGAATTGGGTTGGCCAGGAAAACCCAAACCTTTCCTGTTTGATGTCCCCAGTTAACTTCCTTTAAGAAACCTTTGACCTTGGGTAGATTCTGAGGTCCCCATACGTGTCCCCTCTTCAAATCCTTTCCCCATGCTTCATGGCCCACAAGCCACCATTCAAGGGTGTCTTCAGTCCCCTGAGGTGATCACAAGGAATCATGGAAGTCCTGCAGTATACGTCGTTAATAAAGGACAGTGGAATTCTATCCTTGTGATGCTGCTGAGCCGTCTCTTCTGTGCAGTCATTTTGCTGGCTTGTCTGTTGGTAGCATCCAGCTATCTATGGAATGAAATTTTGCTCTGGTAGTTTCAGACTCAAAAGGTACTGCCCTGAGACACAGGTCTTGAATATTTCCCTATAGCTGCACCAGGGCAATGGTTTGCCCCACACTTACACCTTCCTTTGCTTAGGACTGATGGTGTCTGTAGTCCTCACCCTCCTGTGGGCGCACAGGGTACCAACCACATATGGTACACACTGAGTGAGTGTTGATAAGGGAATGAAGAATCTTAGTCAAGTCTGACCCACATGAAAAGCCCTGAAGAGTATGTTAATTTTTAAAAGCAATTATAATAAAGCACCACTTGTGGTATCATTGTTAAATAATTTTTTTAAAGCACGTTTTAAAGAAAAATAGAGTGTGATTTCGGGAACAAGTTCTAAATGAGTAAAGTAACTGATAACAGTTAAAGACTTTTACTGAAATTGCAGGAGAGTATTATTTTACAGCATTTAACTCCTTAAGGACAAAGACGATTAGAAGAAAAGACAAAAGAAGTGACCTAAAGGGAAACTGATTTAGCTGGTTGATACTTTACTGCAGATAGCAACCAAACAAAACAGAGCAAGGTGACAGGCCGGCACTGAAGCCGGAAAACTCCTCCCGAAGCCCTTCAAGAGGCTTAAAAACCAAAGACACCAAATAATCTGGGGACCAGGAAGGTGGAGAATTGTTTGAAATTTTACTAAAAGGGCAGTTAGTCCCTGCAATAGTCAGAGTGTTTGTATACCCTCAAGTTTCTACATTGAAATCTGTCTCTCTCTGTCTTCGTCTGTCTGTGTCTCTGCCTGTCTGTCTCTCTGTCTCTGTCTCTGTGTGTGTGAGAGAGAGAGAGAGAGAGAGAGAGAGAGAGAGAGAGAGAGAGAGAGAGAGAGAGAGAGAGAGAACTCAATAGCTTAACTCATGGAGGTTTATTTGGGGCTGGAGAGATGGTTCCGTGCTTGCTGCATTGGCATGAGGACCTAAGTTTAGCTCACCAAGCACCTCATAAAAAGCAGAATGTAGCAGTGTGTGCCTGTCACCTCAACACTAAGGGGGTGGACATAAGCAAATGCCAGGGAGTGTAATAATCATCAGTCGTGTCATAACATTAAACTCAAGGTTCAGTGGGAGGCCCTGTCCTAACAAATAAGATATAGGAAGATATTTAGAGTTGGCCTCTGGCCTCTTGCATATACGCATACACAGATAAATGTATCCATACACATGTACACATGCAAACATGCACATACACACATTCTGTCTGTGTGTCTCTCTGTCTCTAAGGCTTGCTTGTTTTTTATGCCCCAGTTCACCGTGATTGTTCCAAAAGCATCTGTTCCAAGGAAGGACTCAATGACACAGTTTGCTTCATTTTTGAAAGCACTATCTGATACATGCCTACCATGGTGCCCAAAGTAGAAGACAGGGTTGGAGGGTCACCTAGGATTCATCAAAGTCTAAGTTTACATGTGCCTTACATCACTTCCATTCTGAATTGTGTAGAACATAAATATGCATCTCCCAAAACTACTACAGAGGAGCTGGGGAAATGCCTGACTGTGAACCTAAGAAAATAAAATGGGCTGGGACACATAGCATTAACTATACCATCAGAAACAAGTGAGTTTGTTAAAAACTGTAAAATTTTTAGTCCTGGGTTGTAAAGAATCAAATTTAATATCAGTTGCTGCCCAGGACCGAGGAAGGGATGTAGAAAACTCAAGAAGTTTGCAGAAAAGCACAAGGAAATTTTAGGGCTGATACAAATGTTATATATTCATTTGCAAAAACTCACAGAAATATATATATGATGCATTATATATAAGTTATACTTTCATAAACCTGCTTAAAATAAAAAAGATGTTAGTAGCTCACAGACTCTCTAAGAAAGTCAGAAAATCAGATTTTCAGATTGCGCTGCTAGAAATAACATTAAAATGCCATCAACCCCCCATGGAGACTCAACCATGGCCATCCTGAGGAACAACCCATTAGCTCACACCTTTAACAAGCATCCAACCTCCCCTGGCCTCAGCCACCACAGCTTCCCATAGCCCTTTATCGCCATGGCTTCTTTTGCTTCTTTTCATCCTTTTTTCCTATCTTCACATCTATGTTTAGTGCATATGTATGTACATGTTTGTATATGTGTGGGAACAGGCATGGGGTGGGGGTGAGCATGCATTTGTGCACATGCATGCATGTGGAGTTCCAAACCCTCCTTAATGTCTCTTCTCCCTTCTTCATTGAAGCATGATATCTCAATCAAACCAGAGCTCATCGATATGGTCAGTCTCATTAGCATGCTTTCTCTGTGGATTGGCTCCACACTACAAAACTGGGACTACAGGCTGGCCACCAGACACCCCCCCCCCGCTCACCCAGTTTTTACTTGCATTCTGGGAAGACAGCTATTGTTCTTAAGTTTGTGCAGCAAAGGCTTAATCTCTAAGCCGTTTCCTTAGTCCCTCATCCTGTTCAACTCTTGGTTTTAGCCATCTTTTTTTTTTCATTTCATTACTCTAGTCAAATAACTCACCTTTGATTGTATACATCTTCTTTATCATTTTTGTTCTTTAGTTAATTGATTCTGAGTTTTGTTTCTTTGAGATGAAGGATTTGCACTTCGGGGACTTTTGAAAATGAAATGAGTGTATTCTTCATTATAAGATGCCCTGAACCTATAGGGGCAAGAGGTATGAGGTTCTGGCTTAAAAATGATATATTTAATTCTCGCCCCCAACTCACAGAGATCCGCCTGCCTCTGCTTCCCAAGTGCTGGGATTAAAGAGATGAACCACTACTGCCCAGCGACATATGCCTATCTACATACACTCTCTATTTCTTTGTATACTTTGAGTGTATGGTCTTGATAATTATACTTTCTGTATTCCATTTTATCTGCATATAACAATCTTATTTGTTCCTGAAGAAAACCTTTACTATTTTAATAGATATTAGTATTGTTTTTCAAAGTGTTGTGTCTTTGGCTATCATCAAACATGCATATATATACACCTATATAATTTATATGTATATAGATACATATATATATAAACCAATGTGTATATGTGTGTGAATGTATGCATATGTCCATATACTTATTTTAATTATTTATTTATTTTATGTGCTTTGGTGTTAGGCCTGCTTTTATGTCTGTATGAGGGTATCAAATCACTTTGAGCTAGATTACAGTTAATTATGAGCTACCATAACCACTGAGCCATATCTCCAGCCCCATCCATATACTTCTTAATTGCACCACTGAGAAAACCTAGAAGCAGTCACATACGGTAATAATGAGCATGCCCAACTTTCATATCTTGGCTTCTAAATACTTTCCTCCAATGAGATGAAATCAATTTCTTCAGAACGAAAAATAAATTTCAAGTTGAGCTTAGAATCATTTTAGAATGACAGAAAATGAAGAAGCCCTGGAGGATGTGAACACAGGGGAGTCGTGGCTTGCTAAGAGCCAGTGTGAAAGGACCTACCATGGCCATTCCAGAACAAGATAAGAAAATAGAATAATAATAACAATAAAACTGAATTGTCATCTGAACAATAATAATAGACCATACATATAATGTAGATAAATTCATGGGAAGGAGGAACAAATATTTTTATAGAAAGATGCAGATTGATGTGGAAAATATCAATATTAGATACCCATGTGATCGGAGAATTACTTCAAAATAATGGGTTTTAATTCTGCTGAGGGACAAGTCATCCACTATAAACACTGACCATGTATTTTGGCATCAGGCAATGGATGATACATTGCAAGTTTGCATTAAAGATAATATAATAGGAAAGAAGAGATGACTCGGTGACTAAAAGTATTTTTCTTTTACATTCAACCTGAGTTCAGATCCCAACAGGCTCATGATGCCTGGATGTAACTCTAGCTTCAGGAGATTCAACACCCTCTTCTGGACACTGCACACACCTGTGCTCACACACACATGCCCATCTACAGACATAATAAACTAAAGTAAGCATAGTGAAGTACTATATACAGAAATATAGGCAGAATAAGAGAACCAAAACCAGTAGGCAAAGCACTCCTATCCATGGGTCTGAGCACAGGGAGGGGAGCTTGAACCCAGCCAAACAAAGCTGAAACTCAGGGTGAGGGAGATGGCTCGGTGGGTAAAGCATTTGCTGCATGTGTGAGGACCTCAGCTTAGACCTCCCGGAAAGTCTGGGTGCAGGGGTGTGCATATGTACGACTAAAGTTCCTACAGCATGATGGAGGGTGGAGACAGAAGCCCCAGAAGCTCTCGGGCCATCTAAACTGGTGTGCCAGCATTAAAGGAGACACCCCCGTCTCAAACAAGGCAGAAGTTGATTTCTGACCTCCAGGCACATGCCATGGCACACATCTATGCACACATGCACAAACACACCACAGACAGACAGACAGACAGACAGACAGACAGACAGACAGACAGACAAAGCAAGCTAGGACACGGAAGCAGGCTGCTGACAGATCTGCTGCTGCCCCTCACTGCTCAAGCCAAATGAAAAACCAGACTGCACCAGAGGGGCAAAGAGCAGATATGACTACCAGAACTGTAACAACATGGCAATTTTAATTTCTGTCACATAGAAAAATGAATAATGAAACCAATAATTGTCTGATAATCTTTTTACTTCACTTTAGACAGTAGCATTTTTAAATTATGCAGTTTTAAGAATTTGAAACCATATAATCTCTCAGGTTTGATTTTTGCATATGCCATATGTTCAGAGAGAATGGGTATTGACGTGACCCTTACAGAATGTTTTGCTTCTAAGAGCAAGTTAGACTTCATATATTTCATTCACTTACGAAAGAAACTGACTGGTGATATATTAAAGATATTCAGCAACGGCAGATACATGAGGTCCTCAGTTTAGTTCCCAGTGGTGGCAATGAAGAAAAAAAGCTAAGAAAAAAATCAGCAACTAATTCCATAGGGGTTATAGGTCTATTTAAATTGCTTATCTGTTCTTGATTTAGTTTTGGCAATTGATAGCTGTCCAGGAAGTCATCCATTTCCTTTAAATTTTCGAATTTTGTGGAGTACAGGTTTTCAAAGTATGACCTAATGATTCTCTGGATTTCCTCAGAGTCTGTTGTTATGTCCCCCTAGCAACTCCACTCTTAGGCATATATCCAAAAGATGCCCATTCATACAACAAAGATGTCTGTTCCACTATGTTCATAGCAGCTTTATTTGTAATTGCCAGAACGTGGGAGCAACCTAGATGTCCCTCACCTGAAGAGTGGATAGAGAAAATGTGGTACATCTACACAATGGAGTACTATTCAGCAGAAAAAAATAATGGAATCATGAGATTCGCAGGCAAATGGATGACACTAGAAGAAACCATCCTGAGTGAGGTAACCCAGTCACAAAAAGAGAAACATGGCATGTACTCTCTCATATATGGATTTTAGACATAGATCTGGGGAGTGCCAGCCTACAATCCTATGGCCAGAGAGTCTGGGAAACAGAAACTTTATTTAGTGGCTGATCGAAGAAGAGGCAGACTCCCTTGGTTAAGTACTGAGCTGAACTCAAGACAGCCAGTAACAGAGAGGGAGGACTGATGATCAAAGGGATTAAGACTGGGCTGGTCTAACCCCCAGAAACAGCTGACCAGACAAAGGTTAACTTTGAATCCCAGGCATTAGCCTGGGAAGCCAGCATGGGACTGATCAAGACCCCTGAATCTGGGTGTCAGTGAAGAGGCCTAGGGATTCTATTGAGCCTTGGGCAGCAGATCAGTACCCATCCCAAGTATACACACGGACTTTGGACTCCAATAGAACAATGTGAGGTGCACTCTCACCCTGAACTCTTGGGAAAGGGTCTAGGCCCTGCCCTATATGAAATGACACACTATGGACACCCCCATGGAGGGCCTCACCCTCCCTGGAGAAATGAGGGGATAACGGGGGGGGGGAGGGCACGGGAGGAAGGGAGGGAATGGGAGAGGGACCTGGAACTGACTTGTGAAGCAACCTTGATTCTTATCTAAATTTAAACTGGAAAATAAAATTTAAAAAAATAAAATTAAAAAAAACACTAAAAAAAATCAGCAACTAAGCTAGAACAATTTTTTTTTATTTTGATCGACAGTGAGTCAGAAAATGAAAACTTTAAAGTACTTCTTTGAAAAAAAAAACAGCTCTCCCTACCCTTTATCTGATGAGATGAGACAACTTGTAGAAACATGAAACGCAACTGAAGACTTCACCTGTTCCTTAGAGTAAGAAACTGTAAGCCTGGGAGAGCAGATAGACTGCTTGACAGATTGCCATCTGCTGGCCAGACAGGCACATGTGCACTGCTTCCTGTGTTTGGTGTTGTGGCAATGTGTTCATACATGCAGTAGGCTCAAAATCAGAGTCAGTTCTGTCACCAAATGGCACAAAATGTCCTTGAGCAAACCATGTTTCTCTCTGCTTTCTATTTCTTCAGAAGAGAAGCAAAAATCTAAAGCTGTATCTACTATCGGACAAGTCTAAAAGCTTTTCTGGTGTCAGTGAGTTATAACATTAACACAAAACAATTATTTCATTTTGATCACAACCCCCAATTGTTGGTGTGGGGGGGAAGTAAGTTGTGGAATGTCAATGTATATATTATCAGTTGTTTAACAAGTGATTCAGAATGGCCAACAGTTCAAGCTCTGTGCCAGATCATTGAAGGACGACTCTTAAGGGACAGTTCTTAGTGGTCTCATGAGCTTCCCCTCTGTGAAGGGTTTTGGGGATTCCAATTCCCCTTGGAACATATTACAACCAATCAGTCAGTCTCGCTAAAACCAAATTCTTATCACTGTCAACAGTTAAGCTAAGGACAGAGACAGAGACGGCCCCCCATTTGTGTCTGTGTGTGCCTGTTTGTATGTATCTGTCTGTTTCTGTCTCTCTGTGTGTCCATCAATGAGGAGGACAATTAGGAGCTAGTGAGCTTCCAGGAAAGAACAGAAGATGGGGTGTGGTCTTCTAATGAGCTTCCAGAAAAGAGCAGAAGATGGGGCGTGGTCTTCTAGTGAGCTTCCAGGAAAGAGCAGAAGATGGGGAATGGTCTTCTCTGAATAAAGAAGAGTTAATTTACTTGGAAAACACAGAAGGACTAGCAGACCCACTGAAGGCTCCCTGTCAAGCCACTCAGAGGGTGTGGGACAGTTCTCAGGGTTTTAAGCTTTTCTCCAGCCATGTAAGCTGCTCAGATACCGGAGAAGTATAGACCAAAGGTAAATTCTACAATTATTAATAGGGCAGTCCAAGGCTAAAGCTAGGAGGGGAGCTGCCATGATTTTAATATTGCTAACGATAGTGAGAGTGGAAGTGAGGGCATGAAAAGGATGTTGTTGGGTTATAAAAATACTAGTTACTCACCTCCAAGATGCTAGCTAAATGATGAGATCAACATTCTTCACTGAGGTAGCTTGGTGTTATTTCCTGAGTCACCTCCACCATCTCCATTTTGTGCTCCTCTTGTAGTTGCTGCCATCCAGGTGTTAACAGTGAGTTGGTATCAACTGATACACAGCAACATGTTCACAGAAAAATCCCAAGAGCCGTGCTTTTATTGGACACTCTTTTGAAGACTGTAGCGGTCATGTTAGTCTTAGATGTTCGCATTCCACACTACACCCCACTCACTCCAGCCCTTGTATTCTTTCTACCCTTTCTTCATGATGCTTCCTGACAGTTGGGAGTGATTAGATACTTTCATCTTGATGGATTAAATTTCTGGAGAGGGGGTCTCAAATATTTCAAGTGAAATTTTGAATCATTAGCAATCAGCAAATAACAAAATTTGGGCAGCATATTTACCACACACTAATATGATTTCTGAATGGATGAAAATTTAAACTGTGCCAAAACAGAGTCCCACTCCTAGTGAAGTGACTTTTTATGACCCTTTCTGAGATGTGTTTTACCATACAGTTTGGCTGTAAGCCCAAACTGATCTCAAATTCATGATCCTCCTGCCTCCTGCTCCCAAGTGCTACCATTATAATCACATGTCATCTGCCTGGCTGATCCAGTGAGTTTTGATAGATATACATGATGAGAACATGCACAGATCTTTAGAGTAAATCTTCTAGGAGATTCTAAGTAAACTTGACCTTGAACTAGTATTTTTTCATAGATGGTATAGTGAAACTTCTGAGACAAGGCAGCTACTTTACTTATTCTTCTCCCTACTCACCAACTGATGCAGTGTCAAAGTAAACAAACAAGTCAGGAGACTTGGAAAGCCCATGAA
Organism: Mesocricetus auratus; assembly: GCF_017639785.1. Taxonomy (NCBI): domain Eukaryota; kingdom Metazoa; phylum Chordata; class Mammalia; order Rodentia; family Cricetidae; genus Mesocricetus; species Mesocricetus auratus. The sequence continues at coordinate 21,600,299 of NW_024429196.1, read as the reverse complement.
TTGGTCTTTCTATGGATTCTAGTACAGTGGTCTCCTATCTAGAGTACACACACACACACACACACACACACAGATGCATGCACATGCATACACACAGAGATGCATGCACACACAGATGCATATACATGCGCACACAGATGCATGCACATGCATACACACAGAGATGCATGCACACACAGATGCACATACATGCGCACACAGATGCATGAACATGCACACATGCACACACAGAGGTGCATGTTCATGCACATACACACAGATGCATACACATGCACACATACACAGAGTTTTACATACATGCACACACACATACACACAGAGGTGCATCCTCATGCACACATACACACACAGAGATGCATGAACATGCACACATACACACACAGAAATGCATGCACATACACAGATACAAAGATGCATGAACATGCACACACAGAGATGCATGCACATGCACCCAAACACACACAGAGGTGCATGCACATGCACACACACAGAGATACATACACATATACACACAGAGAGATGCATGCACATTCACACACATACACACATAGAGAAAAATGCATGCACATGCACACACACCCTCTCAGTCTATTTAAGATGCATGTCTGACAAAGAAACTTCAATGAATAGTGGCCTTGAATAGAAAAAGCTTATGCTACCATTTCCTCTGGGATCTGGACTCCAGCTAGTTTCCACAGGAAACTCTACTGAATGAGGAAACAAGCTCTCTGGCCTTTTCCACCTGGATGATGAGCCCCATGGGAGGAAGATGCCTCAGACAGAAGAACCCACCAGGAGGGGTGCATGTGCATACACCACACAGCACCCACACAAGCTCTGCTGTCACCAGAGGCTTTAGGGGGTTTACTGTAGTAGTGAGGCCAGCCAGCCAAAGGTGCAGGACAGGCAGTGAAAAAGCTTCATGAGGAATCGGGGTCTCTCTTTGCACAGAAAGGAGTGGGAACTCCATCACATAATGTTTACACTGATGCACAAGGAAATCAGTCTGGAAAGAGCTATTTCGAAATGTAAACAGCAGTCATTCTTGCTTAATGGGGCTACCAGTAATGGGTGTTAGCTTTGCTTAACTGGGTTTTATGCACTTTCTTCAGCGAGTAAGTACTGCATTTGGAGAGGTATGTGGAAGCAGAGTGGAAGAAGTCCATTAAATAAGCTGCAGCTTCATGCACTGGGGAATATTACCTCATTTGGTCCTCACTTAGCTCTCTGCAGTAGGCAAGCCCACATCACCATGGGGTTGGAAGTAGAGAGTGGAGCCCCAGATTTACATTGCTCTATGGCAGGTTGTATTCTCCTGCTGGGTGCTTCTCTCCCACTTGGAGATGTCTGCCCTGAATTTCTCTCACAACCTCCAGCTGAAAGCTACCACTCAGGATTCAGTCAATGACTATTTGGCTGGAGAAGGCAGAAGTCTTTCTTCTGAGACCAAGAGTCATATTCAAATCAGGAAAAAGTGGTAGATAACCTGCGTTATCCCTGTTATGGCCTTTCTTTGAATAGAGAAATTTCAGACACTGGAAGACATTAAATGATTTGCTTAAGACCACACAACCAGCAAGTGACAGGGCTGTTATATAAGCCAGACCTGGTGATTGTGGCATTCTTACACTTAACCACGACTAAAAGCCACCTCGGTGAGATAGTCAGGATTCACTGGAAATGGTATAAATGTGGAGCTCTCAGCTCAGCACCCACAGAGCTGGGGTGAATCTCTTTGTACCTGGTCTACACTGGCCAAAGTGTGCTAGTGACACTGGCATTGAGAAGAAGCTATAACGAATGTAAGATTGAAGATGTGCAAAAGAATTAATCAAAAGCATTGGTAATGGGCTCCAGCTTTCTCTGCTGATGAAGAAAAGCACATGTTCTTTAATAGTTTATGTAATTAGGGGCATTAGCATGGATGCAGTGACATCAATAATTTGGACACAGAAACTGGTGAAGTATACCTGTATGTGTGGGTGTGTAGCATTACCTCCTGAGAAGGATCGATGACACCTGGAGACAGCACCATTAGTGCCTAAATCTCAGTTTCTCAATATGATTTTCAACTAAAAATTACTAACCACCGCTGATGATGCAGCTCAGTTGCTTGTCATACGAGAATCCCTGAGTTCAACCTCCAGTACCACATAAAATCAGGCACAATGGTATATTTCTGTGATCCCAGCTCTTGGGAGATGGAGACTGGAGAATCAAGGAATTCAAGATTAGTCTTTGCTATGTAGCGAGTTTGAGGTCAGCCTGGGCTACATGAAACTCTCTTTAAAAGAAAATTTACCATAACTTTGTGGAGAAATAACTGATTCTAGTGGCCAAGGCAGGAAACATAACAAGGTAAGTATAGAATTTCTGATAACAGAAGACTGGGACTTTTTCCTGGTTTCTTTTTCTGATGGGGTCCATTGAAGGGCTCTGGCTAGCCAAATCTGAGCCAGTTTGAGAAGTAAAGTAAATAATGTTCAAAACAGATCATAGTCCATTCAACAAAATAAGACCCCATCAACCAACACTGGCTTAAATAAATAGAAACTACATCTTAGACTGCTAAGTGATAATTTTTAGAAGGAATGGATTGCATTATATAATTATTCATCAATAATGTTAATCATCGGCTAAGGAAGGTACAAAATTAATGAATGATGGTTCACTGAGACAATAAATGTCTACAGATCCTTCCAGTCTACCCCACAAAACACTAATAACATCCTAGTGGATAGTTATCAACATTTACCAGGGCTTAGAAAATGCTTATTAAAACACTTTCACAGAGTGAGTCTCTCTGTGGAGAATCTGGACCATCTTAACAACATGAAAACAAGTTTATATGACCAGAAATGGGTCACATCAACATCATGTGCCTTTGATACTGTACACTGAGACAAACACATCATCATTTCTGTGATATTCCTATAACACACATGGAGCACATATGAACTCATGACAAAACATCAGACATATTCCTCTAGTTAACTAGGCTGAATTTCAAGAACATCAAAACCATGAAAGACAACTAAGACTAAATCCCTGTTCCAAACTTAAAATACCTAAAGAGATTTTCTAACTAAGTGAAATGTGTGATCCTCAACTGAACCTTGGTCCTATGAAGGCCAATAGAATTAGTCAGCTTTGCACTCCTATAACAAGACAGCTGAAATAATTAACTTACATAAAGCAAAGTTTTATTTTGCTCCATACTCTAGTTTGAGAGCTTCAATTTTAGCATCAGTTGGATTAGATGCTTTAGACTTCTGATGTGGATAAAGGATAGCAATGGAGTGTATTGGGGTAAGGGAGAATGACACAGTGAAGCAAACTACTCACATCACAGTCAGGAAGTGAGTAGGTTGTCTACAATCCCCAAATGTCTCTTAGAGACACACTCTTAATAACCTAAAAGCCTCTCCACTAAGCCCCTCCCTCTAGGGGTCTCACCACTTCCAAATAGTACCACCACCATCAGGACCAGTCTCTTAACACAGGAACCATTTGGTCCAAACCATAGCATCATTATTGAGATCATGAGAGAAATCTGAGTGGAGATAATGTGGCTAAGAAGATAGTGTGATATCATTGTTAACTTCCTGATTTTGTGGTTATTCAATAGCTGTGCAGGATGTTTTCTTAAAGAAGAGGCCCTCCACCAAAGAACCTAAACATTCCAAACAAGGTGGGACTGAGACAGTGTTAGAAGGGGCTCTACCACCCTGCTCACAGCCAAAATAGACCAGAATCACAACAGGAGGAATGTGGAAGCAAACGTCCCAAGCGTGGACGCCTCTCTTAAAAAGCTGACCTTATCTGAGAATCACCAGAAATACAAAGTACAATTTTTACAGACGCAAACAGAAAATAAGTTTGTGTGCTTTATGAGTCTTCTACATGAAAAGGTGCCCTAGGGTCATTCCTGAACCTTCCGTTTCCAACAAAGTGATGCTATCATCCAAGAGTCAAGAGCATTGGTGTTAGACATGTATAGATGTCACAGCTACCACCCTGGTTCCATTTAAGCCATACAATGATAGTCACATAAAAATGGGAAATCATCCCTTACTCCTCAGAGTAGTTGGACAACACAAACCATATTGTGAGAATAAGAAGAAAACTCAAAGTTGGGTGTGTAGGAAGATGAGGGTGGAGAGGGTGGGTGGGTATGGGAGGAGTTGGGGTGGATATGATCAAACCATCTTGCATGAAATTCTCAAAGAATTGATAAAATATTATTTAAAAGTGAAATTATCTAGACATCATCATTCTGTCACTAGAGGAACATACTGCATGTGAGTTAACTGCAGTAACTAAAGTTACTCATGAAGGCTTAAACTTTAAACCAAGATGATAAAGGGACTTTTGATCAAATCAAACCACGAGTACTCACTGTTTGTTCCAAATATTATACTGAGCATTTTTCTTCCCTCCACAAAAGATATAATTTCAGGAGGGCACCAATAAGTATATGCTAGATAGAAATAATTAGTATTGCTAGAAATACAAGCAAAGAAAGCCAGCAATGTAAATAAATAGGAGAAAAAAACTCTTCAAGTTGAAACAGCTGACTTTTTTTCTCTTTGCAAAGCCATGCTTGCAGCTCAGACTGACCTTCAACACATGATTCTCCCACCTCAGTTTCCTACCTGCTGGAATTATATGCATGTGCTACCACACCTGCCTTATTACTTATTGCATTTGCTGCTTCATATTAAAAATTGAAGAGCAAGGGATGGAGATATACCTCAGTGGTTAACAGCACTTGCTGCTCTGGGAAAAGGCCAGAGTTCAGTTCCTAACACCCATAGTGGATTACTCACAACCACCTTTAACTCCAGCTCCAGAGGACCTAGTGCCCTCTTCTGACCTCCAAGGACAGTGCACTCACATGCACATAACCACTCATATATACACATAATTAAAAATAAATATAAATATTTAAAGAAAGAAAAGGAAGAAAGATAGAAAAACAACCGAAAAGATAAAGTCCCCAAAGTGCCTCATTTTTAGATGATTGAATTTCAAGAGTGTTAAAGGAGACATATGCCAATGGGCCCATTTCTCAGGTGATGCCAGACAACTGATCTGAGTGGCATAAATATATTTTCTCATTCTCTGTGTGGTTGATCCAACAGTTGACCTAAATCATCTTGCAGCTAACCTGATGCAATAGCATCACAGAGGTGTGTAGAGTAGAACTAAAGAAAGTGCCAGAAACAATGAGTCACCCCTTCCAAAGAAAGAGAGTCCATCACAGTTCATAGCTGCCATCCAGAACACATTTTACTGGCTATTTGTTGAATCCCAGGTCATATTTATTTAGCTATTTGACTATTACAGTATGATTAAAAACCCAAAGGCACACGATATGAGCATATTTGCTTCTGGACCACTTTTAAAAGTTAATTTCAAAGCTGCCAAATTATCAGCCTTGAATTTCTCAGTCTAAAGATTAGGTCCAGTTCAGACATCAGCTGAACTTAATTCATTGCTGGACATCTGTGAGCAAATCTCCAACATCTCTCTGTCCATCTTCTTCATCTATAAAATAAATGAGTCAGTACTCACCATGCTTTCAGATAGAATTCTCTAAGGATAAGCAAAATCTTCTAAAGAAAAACACATGCAGACTCAGGTGTGGTGATGCACACTTGTAATCTAGCACTTGGGAGTCTGAGATAGGAGTGTCGGGAGTCAAAGACCAGCCAGAACTACATAGTAAAACCACAAAGAAGAAAAGAATGAGGGGAGGGAGGGAGGGAGGGACGGATGGACAGACGGACGGAGAGAGAACATGGTACCATTCAGATCCAAATAATATCTACTAAGATATCTGCTTGATGCTATTTACTCACTTATGTATTTTGCATATATCTTTCATTTAATCTTCATAATCACCCCATATTGTACATAATTATTAGATACATTCTTAAGACACAACGTCAAGGACCAGAAAAGTTGCTTAATTTTTCTCCTTAGCTGCTACAACCAAGCACAGGCAGACCTAGAGTTTAAATTCTAATTCACCTTTCTTTTCCACTTCTTGCTTTCATTACAGCTTTGTATAAGCAGGAGGCTGTGATCATTTTAAGGTTTCCCCACAGAATGAAAAGTCTAGGAACCACTAACAGTCAGAAAACCAACTGTCTGAGTCTGAGCCAGGCATGAAGTGCTTCCTGGCCAAGGTCAAGGTGCAGCAGCACTGTGAACTTTCTGGGGAGGCAGATATAAGCTATGAAGGAGAAAACCCTGGGTTTATTTCTGAAAGCAGTGAAGACTCTCCTGATGTCTCAAGATCAAAGAAGACTGGAGGAGGGGCTGGGAAGATGGCTCCGGAGCTGCGGAGATGACTCCTTGGGTAAGAGCATTTGCTGACCAAGCATGAAGACCTGAATTCAAATCCCTGGCAACCACATAAAAGCCAAACATGGCTGCATGTGCCTGTAACTGCAGCATTGTAGAGGGGGAAACAGGAGGGTGTCTTTGGCTTGGAGCTGCCAGGTTCACTAACAGACTCTGTCTCAAGGATGAAGGGTATAGAGCAGGACACCTGAGATCACACATCTAAACACACACATGCACATACATCATACACTTTAAACACACACGATGACTTAATAGATATAAACAAAAATTTAACTAGCAAGGGAAGACTTTTAGAAGTGAGGAAACACTTGAATTCCCCAGATGTACACACAATTCTGAGATAATATCCAGCAGGGGGCAAGCTTCTTACCTAGTAGAAATTGCACAGCCCACGATCCTTTGCAATGTATTTATAGCTGCCCCACGACTAAGAAGTCGACATTTGATCTGTTCTTTCCAAAATGGGTTTTTAAAAATTCAAAAGGAAAAAGAGCAGGAGCCCAGTGAACAACGTCTTCTCAGCTGCTTGTACACAGTGCATCCTGAAAGAATAACTGACAGGCCAGAGACACCTGCTTGTAATGAGAGTGATATTCTAAGGGTGGGGGCTGTGAGAAGGGGACGTGGCTGCTCATGTGACCTACACACACACACACACACATACACACACACACACACACACACACACACAGAGCTGATATAGAGGTCAAGGGAGGGAAAGTGACTCGGTTAATGTGTTTCCTCTGTAGCTCTCTGATGGTTAAACTTCTCAAGAGTGCCATGAAAATCAGTAGCCAAAAGAATAGGCCAGATAACCCTAATCCCTGGCTTTCTGGTGGTCCCAAGTACTTTTCAACCTCTAGAAGTCTATGGGAAATGGGAAGTGGAAGTTTTATAGAAGAGTGCCCAATATGATACATAATGGTTGAGACCCTCCGAAGCCAGAGTTAACATAAAAATGCTATCTGTAACCTACACTCTTTTATCCAAGTCTCCTATTCCAAAAAGTTCTGATACTCGTAAGGTTCTTTGTGGATCTCATTTGACAGCAATCCTGAGTTGACCTGAATTCTTTTAGTAGCATTATCTGGCCTAGATTTAATGAAGGTGTCACAGAGTGCTGCTTCGAGTCCCTAAGGGTGGGGAATTTATCAATATTAGCATATGTGCCCTGGCTACAGTGTTTACCCAGCCTCCAAATATATTTTTAGGAGAATAACTTAATGCAACTAATTTCCTAACTTTAGTATTTTGTGATACTACAATTTTAAGATGCCTACACTATAACAGAAAGAAAAAATGATAGTAAGAAAAACTAGTTTCTACATTCAGAATGATCATATGCCCTAGAAGATTATTCTTAGGTGAGATTTTTATTTCCAAATATATTTTGGGAGAACAGCCACCAATGATCCTTTGGTTCGGATGGGTGTCTTATAAAGTCACTTGTGTGTCTGTCCTTGCCTCTCACCTTGATTTTGAGTTTATCACTGTGTATTCCAGGTTATCTATGCCAGGAGTTTCCCAGAATTCTCCTGTTTTCTTCTCTCATCTCATCATAGAAGAGCTGGGATTACAGATATGCTCCCACCATGTCCAGGGTTTTTATGTGGGTTCTGGGGATCCAAACTCAAGACCTCACATCTGTAGAGCAAGTGCTTCACCCACTGAGACAAATCCCTGGCCTCCACTCGTTTTTTTTATTTTAAAGTTTTATTACTTTTTTTCTATTGTGTAACATCTACATCTTCTGTGCTTATAGTTTTTTATGGAAAATGTATACACAAGCACATGTACAATGAGAGAAGGAACAAGTTAAAACCAAAAATAAAGGACAAAAAGAATACTTCTTTTCAAGCCAAAAACAATAGAAGAAGGGAAAATATTACCGCTTACATGTATGAATGATTGAAAAAGCCAGGAGAAGGGTTATTTAGAGTTAAAAACCAGGAATTATAGCCCGAGAAGCATGGCAAGAACGAATTTATACTGCTCTGCAGAGACGGGGTTTGTGGTCACAAACGTTTTCTCACTTTCTTCTCAGTAAAAATCTGATTTGATCTGGATAGCTAGGATCCGAACGAAAAGATATGACTTCCCCCAGATGAGTCATGATTGAATTCTGGTCAATGGTGTAGGAGCAGCACACGGGATGCGAGATGGACTGGGCTCAGGTGAGCGGCAGACGTTTTTCTGCCTTCTACCTTCTAGAGTGAGGAAGTCCAGTCACCAGCTTAGACCCAGGGTGAGGAATGAAACCATCACCAGGATAGGAAGCAACGAGTTTTGAGCTGAGTCTCTGGGATCATTGTGGCCACCAAATTTACTCTGAATTTCCTTCTGCTGGACTTCTTTCCCACAAAAGAATAAATTTTCTTCATTTCTGATCTAACTGATAGATTTAAATTATATTCAAAACTAACTGATTGAGGGTCAGTGGATACCTCAGTCAATAAAGGTCTTGGAGGCTTAAGTTCAAATCTCCAGGACTCACATAAAAGTCCACCATGGCTATGCAATTCCTGCACTGGAAAGTAGGCAGACAGACCCCCAGACCTGCCCCAGACTCACGGGATAAGAATGTGCAGTGTAGTAAGCTTCCCTACTTCTCTGTAGAAGCAACTTTAGAAGTCTGAAAAGCATTCATGTAAAATCTCTCTGAGGAAAAGAGACTATGGCCAGCAGTGGAGGAAAAAAAAAGACAACATTAGTGATTTGAATGGCCTACTAAGTAGTGTTCATATTACCTAGATTCCTGAAGACAAGATGGTACAGAAATATGACCTAATTTTGAAATCAGAGAGCTAAGGTTATTTCCAAATGACAAGTTTCATAAGTTCAAGTGCAAAATAGAAACAGATTGTAGTGGTTTGAATAAGAATGCCCCCACTAGGCTTATATATTTCCATGTTTAGTCACCAGGAAGTGGCACTGTTTGAGAAGGATTGGGAGGTGTGGACTTTTAGAGGAAGTATGTCACTGGGGGTAGGCTTTGAGGTTTTCAAATCCCACACCAGGCCCAGTGTCTCATATTCTTGCTGCCGGTAGATCTGGATGTAGAATTCTCAGCTGCTTCTCCAGCACCATGCTTGCCTGCATGCTCCACACAATAATGATAATGACCTGAACCTCTGAAACTGTAAGCAAGCCCCAATTACATGCTTTATTTTATGAGTTACTGTGGTCATGGTGTCTCTTCACAGCAATAGAACACTGACTAAGACATCGATATGTTTTTATAAACCTTTTTGAAGTTTAACGTTGGCATTTTTGTTTTTATTTTTCGTGTTTGCCTGCATGCACACCTTTCTACCACCTGTGTGCCTGGTGCCTGGTGCCTGTGGAGGTCAGAAGGCACTGGAGCCCCTGGAACTGGTGTTACAGATGATTGCGAGCTGCCTTGTGGGTGCTAGGTCTTGGAATCTGTGTCATCTGGATAAGCAGCTATTGCTCTTAACCATTGAGCCATTTCTCCAGTCCAACTTTGGCATTTCTTATATACAATTCAAAATGAAGGAGAATATTCCCACATGGTAAGAAAACTGCTAAGCTCTAGAAACAATAACCACCTTGGGCCATTCATTACTGTAAGACTTTTATTCTTGTTTTTCAGCTACATGGCCTACATATCTCCTTAGGAACCATTAATTCTCTAATAGGTTCATTCACACCCCATTGCTTTGTTGAAAATGCATACATTTGCATCATTTAAAAGTGAACATTATTCTGTCAATGTATATTTACTCTCTGAATAAGTTCTCCACTCCACAAATAAATTGCCAGTAAGTTCATTTGATTATGGAAATGAACAGTTGTTTTTAATCAGTTAATTTTGGGTAATTCTCAAATAACTTTTTTTTAGATTTATTTACTTATTTATTTATTTATTATGCAGTGTTCCCTCTGCCTGTATGCCTGCAGGCCAGAAGAGGGCACCAAATCTCCTTACAGATGGTTGTGAGCCATCATGTGGTTGCTGGGAATTAACTCAGGACTTCTGGAAGAGCAGCCAGTGCTCTTAACCATTGAGCTATCTCTCCAGTCTCTCTCAAATAACTTTTACAACTGTTTATTAGAGACAATTGATGCACAATAAAACGCCCACATCTTAATTATGCTTCTGTCAAGTTGACACAGAAAACCAGGCAGTGTAGTCCCCAGTCAGTTCATTTCTTAACATGTGTTCCCCAGTAACTGGGGGAGGCTGTGAGGCGAGTCTGACTGGAAGAAGTCGATCACTAGGACTGTACCTTTGAAGGTGACAGGGTTACCATTGTTTGAGCATCACTTTCTGCTTCTCAGTCCACCATAATGACAACAGCCTCTGACAAGCTCCTGTCTCCACGCTCTGAGCTGCTCTGCCATTAGCTACCCTGACACGATGGGCTGAAACCATGAGCCAAAGTAAATCTTCTCTCCCCTGACTCATTCCTGACAGGCATCATTGTCACTGTGATGCAAAGAGAACAACCACACCTTCCAAAGGAGGATGAGGAAGGCACGAGGAGGTCTCTGTACTCCGCAAATGTGGGTGACCAGCAGGAAGCATAGGTTAATCATAAGCCTGAGCAGTACAACAGTGAGACTGGCTGTCACCAGGGTGGTCCCTGGTTAGCCAAAACCAGCACACCCATGTCTCAGACAGTTGTTTTGCTCTAACTACAGTTCATGTGCACTGATAGCCGAGGTCAGAGCTCTGTTTGGGGGTGCATCTCTATATATTTGGGGGCCAGCTCTTTGATGAGGTTCACATAGTCATTTTTTTCTGCACAAGCCCTGCACTCTTCCCCCCAGCTTTGCAGAATCTGCTTCAGTTCTGCGACTCTCATCTTCCATAGGTCCACGGATGCCAAGTCCAATTTCTTCTCTAAATGTCAAAAAAAAGAACACACAATTGAACAACAAAACAAAATCTCATGAAACTCTTAGAAAGGCATACAGTGCTGACTCCATTCTCCTTCAGTGTGGGTCAATTCCCCTTTCCATGGGGATCAAGACATACCCAATGAAAATGTGGCATTACCAGTCAGCCCTCTATACCCTTGGTTTCTACCCTTTATAGACCAATGATATTCAGGAAGAGAAATACTGAATCTATGTTGAGCATATACAAAGATTTTCTTGTCATAATCCCCTAAACAATACAGTATAACAACTATTTGCTAGCTAAAATGGCTTGGGGGAGGGGAGGCACTTGCTTCTAAGCCCAAGGACCTAAGTTCAATCCCCAGTGATCCACACAGTGGAAAGAGGGAACTAACTCCCACAGATTGTTCCCTGACCTTCACATGTATGCTGTGGCTCACATGCACTCACACATGCTCAAGAGTTCAAGCACACATGTGCATATGCACACAAACACACAAAACATGTAATGGAAACCCATTTACATAACATTTACATTATATGATGTAATGCCTGGAGTCTATGTAAATGATATGCCATTTTATATTAGGAATTTGAGCACCTGGGGATTTTGTTATCCACCACTGTATAAAGCTACTAGTACAGTTTTCATTCTTTACCATCCCCCTAAAGGGTTATGTGGGCTTCAAAACAAGGGCCTGGAAGCTTTGTAGAGTTCTGAAGTCTGTATTCCCAGAAGAAATTAATTGCTTAATTGCTTCTCCAAAGATTGAAAAGACAGAAATTTATAAATAAAAGCCAGTGTCTTTGCCATGGACTTCGTTGTGGCTAACTAAAAGACATAGGCCATAACTAACCAGCAGGTTATAGTCCAGTTTTAAGAGAAAATACATCTTCAATAAGGCATGTGAGTATTATAGAATCTTCATAACAGTGTGAAGAAATCAGAGCTGGAGAGGTGGCTCTCCAGTTAAAAGTATACTCTGCTCTTGCAGAAGGACCAAGTTCAAGTCCCAGAACCCACATCAAGCACTTCATAACCACCGAAAACTCCAGCTCCAGGGGTCTGACAAGAAACTGAAAAGAATTTATAACTATTGATACATTCAAGAGAAGTTGTTGAAGGAGAAAAATAACTTTAAGTAAATGTCGGCAGTTTCTTTGATATTTTTCTAGGGGAAAATAGGATTCCAGCATTAAATTTAAAAGGGGAATGCCACAGTACTCTTAAAAATATGAGAAAGAGGTCAATACAGAAATTAAAATCAGTTTATGGCTTCCCAAGATTCTCTGATGGCCATTGTTCTCGTGTATAAATAAATATTAGTTTTCTCTATAATATCTGATATTTTTCCAATATTTAAGGAGCCCTGTGAGGTAAATCCATTCACTGTATGTGCAAGTCTTGGAAAGTGAATCTGTTGTGTGACTTACTTAGCACAAGTTGTCCCTTCTGGGACCATGTTTCATGTGGACTCTATGTTTCATGTGGACTCTATGTTTCATGTGGACCCAGGGCTTCTAGCCTCTACCCTACTCCTTTGAAGTCAATAAAAAGGCACGCTTACCCATAATAACTACCCTGAGAGCCAGGGACTGTGCCTGGCAAACATGAACAAGGTTGTCTTTGGTGCCTTTCCACCTTAAACCTGTTTCATGTTTCATGTTTGCTGTGTAGCTATGAGACATACACACATTGCACAGCTGTGATGGGAAACAAGACTCAGTGATTCAGAGTTGGATGCTAATTACTTATGTCATTTACAGTAATGAGTGTGTGTGTGGTGCGAGAGAGAGAGAGAGAGAGAGAGAGAGAGAGAGAGAGAGAGAGAGAGAGAGGACAACAATTTAGGCAGAAAGAAAACGTCTCTATCAGCGGAATTTCAGGTATTAAGGATAGCCTTCAATCACACTTACTCCATCTATGCAAAAGGCTGGCCCAGATACAATCCTTCAGTGTAAGAATAGATTTAACCATGTGAAATTTATAAGGCCAAGGATAGAGTTTTTAAATAGGACATTGCCTTCCTTTCCTGGCTGTTTATTTTAGGCATCCCTGATGAGCTATGTCATCACGCAGAAGCTGGTTTAATGGGACTGGCCCAGTTCCGAAAAGCAGAAGCTGGAGGAAGGATAAACACACCTAGGGTGAAAATGCAGTCACATTACAACTTCAAAGCCCTCCTGCCACTGAACACATTGACTCATGTCTTCACAGTCCACCATACGTGGCTCCTCTATTCATTTTCAGGAATTTTCCAGACACGCATACCTGACATCACCTTAGTAAACTAGGAACTTAAACTTGGGGCTGGCAGTTCCAACTTAACACCCATTATCCATTATTATCTAATATGTGATACTAGGTTATTGTTAATTTATTTATTTCCCTCCCTTTGTAAGAGGTCAGCTGACACAAAAGCACCCTTCACCAGCTCAGCAACCTGTCAGTGAGTGGAGAATTCCTTCCCTCTAACGCTGGCTTTTAGATAACAGGGCCCAGTGTTTCAAAGCTCGACGATGCATGGAATACATTGGGAAAGTCTCTCATACCATACTTTAGCTCACAAATCTGGCTGTCCATCTTCTTCAGCCTCTCACAGATCTTCACTGTGGGCATGTGCACACTCACGGGACGTGTGACTTCACCTAGAATCTTGGTGGCTGCGTCTTTGGTGGCTCCTAGATAATAGCACTGAAAAGGGAATGATAGGCAATACGGGGCTGGTGAGATGATTTGGATGGTAAAGGTGCCTGCCACCAACAACCTTAGTTTGACCCCTGAGACCCACACGGCAGAAGGAGAGAAGAGACTCTAGCAACTTATACTCTGACCTCTATATGCATGCCACATGCATGCATGCAAAATAAATGAATGAAATGTAACTAAAGACTTAGTGTTCCTGATAATGAATAAAAGCAAGAGAAACAGTATAAATAAGGGAGAATGAGGCAGGGTGGTGGTGTGCACATTTAATCCCAGCAGTCAGGAGACAGAGGCAGGTGGATCTCTGTGAGTTTGAGGCCAGCCTAGTTCACTGAGCTAGTTCCAGGACATTTGGGGCTGTTACACAGAGAACCCTGTCTTGAAAAACCAAAGAAAAAGGGGAGAAAGGAGAATGAGAGGTTAGCTTTGTCTTCATAATCCAGCTACTAAAGTTTAACCCTGACTGGCTAAGGCACTCCAGTCTTGTCATCAGAATAATTAGATTCACCTGATGATGCCCATGATGGCTGGAGACTGGTGAGAACTCACACTTAGTGTTTGCTCTCATAGGCTCTTCAAAGGGATTAACTTATTTACTTCTCACAGTGATCCTGAGTGATATTATTATCCCCATTAGTACCCAAGGCAGCAGAAGGTCACCCAGCCCAAAATAGGAAAAGACATACATATACAGTCTAGCATTTTAGCTGCCACTATATCACCATGTCTATAACTTCATCACATTGCCTTTCCAGTTACCTGACTTAAAATTTTACATATAAAAATATAAAATCAAGTGGTGGCGGTGCATGCTTTTAATCCCAGCACTCAGGAGGCAAAGGCATAGGCAGGCAAATCTCTGAGGTAGAGGCCAGCCAGGTCTACAGAGCAAGCTCCAGGACAGCCAGGTCTACACAGAGAAATCCTGTCTCAAAAAAAGCAGGTGTATGTATGTATGTGTATATGTATATGTATGGCTGAGGCCTGGCTCAGAATTTAAGAGTTCATACTGCTCTTCCAAAAGATCTGAGTTGGGTTCCCAATATCTACCCATACTAGGCAGCTCACAATAGCCTGTCTTCAGCTGGAAGAGATCCAACACCTTCTTTTGGCCTCTTCAGGCACCTGCATTCACACATGCACAAACCCCTATACAGAATCACACACATAAACATAATGAAAAATAAAAATAAACTTTGCTTGTGTTTATACATATATGAAGGTTAGTGACACAAAAAATGACAAGAGTTTGGCAATACGTCAGTCAGTAGTATATATTAGCATGGCCCTTTAGACAAAAAAGATCTGATCTGGTACCTTAGGTATAGTACTGTAGTAAAACACATGCTTAGCATGAACAAGGTTGTGTGTTCAGTACCAAGATGGGGAGAAATGATTTGATCTAAAATTGTCTCTACTGATATAGAAGTATTGAAACAAGCCCTACATTAAATTCAGGAAGTACAATCTAAAAAAGAAAACATAAAATCCTGAATCATTACATGTGAATAATACTGAGATGATTTATGGGTTTAACTAAGTGTCTTAGTAACAAGTGAAAAAGCCTTACAATAGTAAATTCTCATCAGAAACAGTTTTGAAATTCAGTTTAAGAAAATGTAAAATTACTTGTCTGTGATTTACTCAGAAAGGAAAACTGGATTACTCCCAAAACGAATCCATAGTGGATGGGGGAAAAGAAATAAAGGAAAGGACTTGACTGCTCCTAGGTGTGGTGAAGGAGAAGGTTAATTGTAAATAAAAGGGAGAGCACAGCCAGAGGCAGAAACATCTGGGAGAGTCCAGAGTGAACATCACCCTGAGCCATGTGAGGACCCTGTCACAGGTAGGGACTGAAGGATACTGGGAGTACCTTGTGGTCGGGTCCACTTTGATTTGTTAAATAGGCATTTCAGCCATCTGTCCCAGGATTCGAGACTTAACACATAGGACAATGTTTCCCAGAAGACTGATTTCTGCTTGCCATCTGCAGTGAACATGTTTGAATTAGGCATTGAAGAAGGAAGACACCAACTCCAAGTTGAAAGGGAAATTATTGGTAGTTTTTTTGAAACACACCAGAGAAATAAAATTTACCATACCAGGCGGTTTTCTTTTCCTTTGGCATCCAAGCAAAAGCTGATCAACTCTTTCTCTATGGTGTCCACAGAAAAGTCTATTCCTCTGGTTAGCAAGGAGTTGTAGAATCGGCTTAAGAACTCTTTACATACTAGAAGGAAGAGAGACTTAGGTCTGTTACACAATTCTACCTCTACCACATCCATGACTGTGACCCATGCACCAAGTGAGAAAAATATAGATAGGATTCGGGGTTGGAGTGGTGGCTCAGCAATTAAAGAGCACTTGCAGCTCTTACAGAGGACCCAGGTTCGGTTCCTGACGCCTACAGCTTACACCCATGTGTAACTTCAGTTCTAGGGATCTGATGCCCTCTTTTGGACTCCATTGGTACCAGGCATACATGTGGTAAAATAAATACATTCAGGCAAACACTTATATGCATAAAATAAAATTTAAATTATATACGTATGACTCAATGCATTATGACCATGGATTCAAACCTTATACATTCTTTGGGAGTCTGTTACTAAAGCCATGAATGCAGTAGACAGATTCCACCAATCAGTCTTTGGAACCAAGTTCCACCTAAAATGAAAACCTTCATATAAACCTTGGCAGACCCTAAAAGATAAGATAGCTTTTTTATAGGATATGGTCTTGGGAATAACTTTGCTTCAAGAACGGAGAAAAATCTGAGTAACTCTAATACCTTAAATGAAGCTTCTTAGCATGAACAAGTGTTTATGTTCCCCCACCATGAGTCTGAGATTGGTGGAACCCTAATCTGCTATTTTAGAACCATACTTTAAGTATAGCAATAGTTAAATCCTAACTTGAAGGACCTTATTCAGTCCCAATTGCCTTGAGCTGTGAGAGATAGAACTAAGAACAGGCACCACCGTGAGAAACCACCATGTTAACATCTGCCAGGGCTAGCACATGCTGGCTCTGATGCAAGTATTAAGTGTATTTTAACTCATTCAAGCTTCACAACAAAGCTCTGGTGTAGATACTTCACTGCCCTCTTTACCGATAGACTGAGCCAAAGACACATCAGCTAACTTGATGGGCAAAAGGTAGAGAGGATAGTGGCCCTCAGTGGTCCCTGGCCATGTTCTCCCTGATGTGGGAGGAAGATTAATCTTTTCTTCTTTGGGTTGTTCTTGTCAGGACTTTTGTCATCTTAAGGAGTAATGTCACTAGGGCTCATATCCTCTTTCCTTGACTTCTGGAAATCCAATGAACATTGGTTAGCGTTTTCTTTATCTTTATTATCTCTTTCCCATCTTATCCTTTCATCTCTCCGTGATACATTCTTGGCTGTATTTTTTCCTCTACTGATAAGAGTCTCATGTATCGCCAGGCGTTGGTGGTGCACGCCTTTAATCCCAGCACTCGAGAGGCAGAGGCAGGCGGATCTCTGTGAGTTCGAGGCCAGCCTGGTCTACAAAGTGAGTTCTAGGACAGCCTCCAAAGCTACAGAGAAACCCTGTCTCGAAAAACCAAAAAAAAAAAAAAAAAAAAAAAAAGAGTCTCATGTATCCTGGGCTGGCCCAGACTCCCTATTCCAGCTTAATTTTTGATCCTCCTGCACCATGCCCCAAGAGCTAGAATTACAGGTGAATACTACCATATTATGCAATATTGCGGGTCAAACCCAGAGCCTCATATATGCTAGGCAAGCACTCTACCAACTGAGCTACAGCCACAGTCCATCTCTGAGATCTGGTAATATGTTATTTCTTTTTCTCATTGGTATCTAATCTGTTGTTGGTCTCATCAGTTTTATTTACAGAAGTTTAGTTGGCTCTTTTCCAAAAGTCTCCTGCTCTATATTTATATTATCAGCCCCTTCACTTCTTTAAATATAAAAATCAATTTAACGATTGATAATAACTAACCCTGAAATCTTTTCAAGTAGACTACTTCTGTTGCTGGTCTCAACTGGCCATAACCTATGAAAATGTGATTGGGAAGTCACTCATAACACCCAGTCAACTTCACAGTCATAAGGTTAAACGCTGCACTGTAGAGTGTACCATACTCCAAAACTAGGATGCTTGGCAGATTAGGTGTATTGAATGTATCTCAGAAAAGAGATTTTAAAATAAAATGGTATGCCTGCACATGAGTCTTACTATGAATGGAGCTGTAGAACTAGAAGCTGTGGGGGGGTGAACCAACACTAAGGTCAAGAGGTAGACACTACAGGCACTGAACAATTAAGCTACAGGACATATTTGAAAAAAATAGTTTTCTATCTTTTGTGATAAATTAACCTTAGCTTATTATAAGTTTTCCCACCATATGAATTCTCTAATTTTAAAAACACTATTTAATTGTTTTGTTATGACCCTTAGCCCGAAACACGAACATTGCTCTGTATCTTCCTGCTTGAAAAATCTGTTAAGTTCTTAGTTTATTTCTTACTTTTTAAACTTGTTTGTTAAAAACTAAGACACAAAAGTATGTGTTAGCCAATGCCTTCATGGGGTCTGTGTATTTCAGAATCAACACAAACAAATGATTAAAAGCAGGTGAGTTAACATCACTGAGTGATAGAAAATGTTCATAAGTCCATAGAACCATTTTCATAAACATGGTCCATTGTTGGCTGAAATGTTGATATGTAGCACATCATTATAAATCTGGGATGATTTAGGATGGTACAAAAATGTATAATTCCTCATATTCAAGCTTATTCTTAAATGAGACCACAAAGAAAAGGGAGATGGAGAAAGTATAGGCCTGGGTGTCATCTTCATGAAACACCAAGGTTTAGAAGTTGAGAATGTAAGACAGGATCAGAAAAGCATCCTTAGGAACAGTCAGTAAGACATAACAAGAGAAAAGACCAGTGTTCTCCCTAGAGGCAAATGATGAAAGCACATCCAACTGATTAACAATGTTACGAGCCACTGATAGAGTGAAAAATGTCTCCTGACATATCAGCCCAATTATCAAATACATTAAGTCTGCAAAGAAGACAGCTGCTGTCATGACATTGCTATCAGTGAGCAAGAATTCATCAAAGTCTCTAAGCAACTGCCCATCATGTCTTACTACAAGAGAGATCCAGTCTTGCAAAGTCTCTTCCCCAACATGTCCTCATATGATTTCTTAAGCTCAGCTGTCCTCCTGACAAGGAGCCATTTACCCAAAAGAGGAAAAAATAAACATTTGGTTCACCAACACATGCACGAAATTTTGCCATAGCACATTTATATCTTTTTGTTCAATAATCAGCCGGTTGTGTGACAGAACAGATTTTGAAAACCACGGTATGAGAGACATCATCTAGGAAAACTTTTTAAAGGTGTAGTTGCGTGGCGGACAGTAAAATGATTTCTGAATCCTCTGAGAAACATACTGGATACTGTGGGGGAAAAAAGCAGAAGACACTACCTGGAGGGAACTGGGAAACCACTGAAAGACTTTTAAAACCAAGGAGCAATGTGACAACCTTCCCAGTGAACTAGAAAGTAAAAACAGTGGAGGTCTGTAGAAAGTTGATAACCCGGTGGAAGGTAGATTCAATAGGCAAGCAATTGGTTGGCAGAAAGAAGGAAAAAGAAATATCAAACAAACCAGTGACCTCTGCTGACCTCATAGAATAGGAATAAGCTCCTAAGGAATAAAAAGTGAGGAGGATTGCTTTTTAACTATGTAGAGTTTTTTAAATGTTAGCCATTTCATAATCACCTATTGGACAATATGGGAAGAAAGTGTCTTGGATATAGAGACGTAGGATTTACTAGTCGGTCAGTTAGATTAGTTTTTATTGCACTGTATGTAGACTAATAATAAATGTGGACAGAGGGCACAGCACTGAAAAATTCCAACACTTAAGTCACGGCTAGGCCAAGCATGGTAGTATATGACCGTAATCCCAGCACTTGGGAGGCAGAGGCAGGCAGATCTCTGAGTTTGAAGCCAGCTTGTTTTGCATAGTGAGTTTCAAGCCATCCAAGGCTACATAGTAAGACCCTGTGTCCAAAGAAAGAAGGAAAGAGAGAGAGAGAGAGAGAGAGAGAGAGAGAGGGAGGGAGGGAGGGAGGGAGGGAGGGAGGGAGGGAGGGAGGGAGGGAGGGAGGGAGGGAGGCAGGGAGGCAGGGAGGGAGGGAGGGAGGGAGGCAGGGAGGCAGGGAGGGAGGGAGGGAGGCAGGGAGGGAGGCAGGCAGGGAGGCAGGGAGGGAGGGAGGGAGGGAGGGAGGCAGGCAGGCAGGCTATAGCCAGAGAATTAGAAGCACCTGAAGAAATTTGAAAACTATTTGCAGTGACAGAAGGAAAAGACAAAAGAAATAGCAGTGTCAAGCCCATCAAGGCAAGAGTTTCTGAAAGGAAAAAAATTAACAATGATGGCAGATGCCACAGAAAAACACAAGTTTAATCCTTGAACTTACATGAGGTTATTCTCTAATAACCACAGCACAGATGATTGACGCTAGTAACTTCAGGTTCCTGGCTTGTGCTTATTAGCATGATATCAAATGGTTACCTTTCTTTTACTCATGCTGCAGGGTTTTCTTTGTTTATTGAAGTAGTTTCATCAAGGGGAGCTCATGGACCCCAGACTGGTGACTGAGAGGCCAGCATGGGGCTGATTCAGATCCCCTGAAGGTGGATGTCAGTGAGGAGGCCTCAGCAATCTATAGGGCCTTGGAAAGTAGATAAGTATTTATCCCTGGCATACAAATGGACTTTGGGAGCCCATTCCACATGGAGAGATACTTTCTATGCCTGGACACATGGGGGAAGGCCTAGGCCCTGCCCGAGATGATATGACAGACTTTGAAGATCCCCCATGGAAGGCCTCACCCTCCCTGGGGAGCAGAGAGGGAATGGGGTGAGGGAATGGGGGAATTAGTGGGAGGCAGGGGAAAAGGGGAGGGAGAGGGAACTGGGATTGACATGAGAAGCAAGCTTGTTTCTAATTTAAATTTAAAAAGAGTGAAAAATAAAGTAATTTCATACATCAATAATCTATACCAATTTCAAAATAGTTTAAGTTTCATAATAAAATCCTGTTTGTTTTTGTTTTTGTTTTTTGGAGGGGGGCAGGGTTTCACTGTGAAACAGTCCAGGCTGTCCCAGAACTCACTCTGTAGACGAGGCTAGCCTCTAATTCACAGAGATCTATCTACCTGCCTGTGCCTCCCAAGCACTGGAAATAAAGCCATCTACCGCCATCACTTAGCTAATAAAATCTTTTTCATGATTTCTGGAAATACTTGTTTTCTCAGAAAATCTCAAATTACCTACGCCCAAGACTCACAAACTAAACTATCATCTACGGGGACTGGATAAGCCAAGTGAATAAGAAAGGCAATTTGAAAATCTCCCAAACCAGCACAGATCAGTAGGTTGAAAGTGGCCCATGACATTATGTCTTACCACTGCTATAGTATATGGAATAGAATACATATGCTGTATTATTATGTGCAGTATAAGACAGTATTTTAATCTTATCCACTGACAGGAAACTAAGTAACTAACGAAGAAGCGCTCGCAAGGACTGCAGAGACAGTTCAGGTGGTTACAGCTGGTGGCCAAGTCTGATGGCCTGAGTTTGAGTCCCAGGACCCACACTGTAAAAGGGCAGAAAGGACTCTGTTCTCTGACCTCCTCGAATACACTCAGGCACTTGTGTCAGACAGACAATGTAAAAAGACTAATAAGCAGTCATAGAACCTGATGTAAAGCCTAGCTCTTATTCCATAATCCCTGCCTATGTGAGTATGTAGCCTCCTTGCCGAACAAATAGGATACATGAATGAGTTAGGCAAACATGCAAGCTAATAATCACAATGAACTGTGATAAATTAGAAAAGGGGGCAGGCTTCTCCATTAATCCAGATGCCCTGTCGCTTCTGATTATGTTTTCAGACCAAAACTACAAAAAGTATTGTGGATGGCTCATCGAATGAGACTTAAATGTGTTGGGAAATGTGAGATCTTTAAAAAATATTCATGTATTTATTTACTTTCCTGTTTATTTACTTATCTATTTACTGGTTTATTGTGTGAGTCAGCACACCACTGCTATGTGCGGAGGTCAGGGGACTAGTTTCAAGAGTAATTTTTCTCCTTTCCTCCTGTGGGGTCTGGAAACACCAAACTGTAGGGTCTAGGGACCAAACTGAGATTTTTCAGGCGTGGAAACAATCACCTTTAGCTGCTGAGTCATCTGCTTGCCCAGAATGGCATCTTTAACTGAAATTATAACT
Source organism: Mesocricetus auratus (assembly GCF_017639785.1). Classification (NCBI taxonomy): domain Eukaryota; kingdom Metazoa; phylum Chordata; class Mammalia; order Rodentia; family Cricetidae; genus Mesocricetus; species Mesocricetus auratus. The sequence continues at coordinate 21,578,042 of NW_024429196.1, read as the reverse complement.
GTAAAACAAGTATCTATCTACAGAATTTTAAAATAACACTTAGCCTATTTTAAAATTTCTAGAGAAATTGCTGATAGAAAGCTGGACTCTGATTATTAAGACTTATTTTATTTTATTTACGGTAAGTCTACACACTCAGCCACTCAATGTCAATCTTGGCAGTCCACATTTTTTTTTTTTAGTAAGACCACTCTCAAGACCAGAAGATACACATTTACAATAAAAGCAGGATTTAAGTACTACATGGTCCCAAAATGACTAGCAAAACTCTCACCTTGGCTCTTGTTAACAGTCCTATAAAAAGTATGCTGTTTTGTAAAACCTAGGTAGTACAACACCCTCAAAGCCAGGGGGGTTGGTGGAATGGATAAAGGTGTTCTGATCGCCAAGTCCATAGAAGAAAAAAATTTCTCTATTTTACTCTTCTTAAGGAATTAATGTGCTCCTTTGTGTTAAAAAAAAAAACCGATATCCAACTGTAAGTTTTAACGAACACTAACTTTGTTTTTGATTTCAGCAACGCTGGCATGTTTTATTTTCCTTCTTGGGATGACAAATTAGTTTGAACCTCAAAATATGTCTTATGGACCGAGAGGCAAGACTCCCCAGTTAGGAGCAACAGAATTAAGTTGGCAGCGAGATCATTTGCACAAAATCCAACAGGAATCCTAACCCACTCCTTTTCCTGCACCAGCTTAATGACAGCAAAAAGCAGAACGTATCCTCAAGTGTCCCTGGGCCCCAATCAAGCTTTTGCTTAGGTTGCGAAAGGTGGGGGAAAATTACTGACTGGGCCGCACTTCTTGTGTGAGACGCTATTTTCAGCTTGGGCCCCCGGGAGAAAATGCTTAGGTAACAGCAGAGCTGAGCGTGGTGTCGCCGCCAAGCAAGCAGGTCACACACCGCTCACCTTCACAGTCAGCCCCCGGCTGCATACGGGTCTCCAGGCCCTGCGCCAGCACCGGGTTCGAGATCCAAAGCAGGGCGCAAAAAGTCACTAGGTTGGCTGGGTTCGTGCACCGCATGCTGAGCCTGAGACCGGGAACTGCCTCTGCCAACCACACTAAGGTCGCCGGACTACTGCCGCCGCAGGCAAGCTCGTGGGGTGAATAAGGGGCGGGAAACAAGTGACGCAATTTCGCCCAGTGTTCCCATTGGCTCTCATGAGCCGAGCTCGGAAGAGGAAGGAGCTAATGAGCCTCTTCCGGTCATTTCCGGTTTGCGCGTGCGCGTTACGGCATGCACGCGGGGCTCCGAAGGAGCGCGGAGTGATGCGCTAAAGTTATTGGCTAACCTCTGTGAAGGAAGGCGGGATCGTTACGCTGATTGGCTTGCGATTCGGGAGGCCGGCGCAGCAGACCGCACGCAGTAGGCGGGCGGGAACGCGAAGTCTCCGCAGTGCCTGACGGGCTGGCTCGGAGGAGCCTCTCTGTGGCCGCTGAAGGGTCCCTCGTTGAGCTGCCGTGGTGTCCGCCGCCTTATGGCGGCGATCGGCGTGCACCTGGGCTGCACATCGGCCTGTGTGGCTGTCTACAAGGTGAGACTGGGAAGCTGCCTCCGGGTCTCGTGGCGGCTGCACTGCTGCACTGTTCTCTGGGCTCCGGGTCTTCGACCCGGGAACCTTGGGTAGGAGCGAGTGGCGATGCTGCGGCTTCTCCGCTCGTCCGCCACAGCCAAGCCCGAAGCGTTGAGGGTAGAGGCATGAAGGATCTCGGGCACTCCGGAATTCCCCCCTGGACCTCGGGGCTGCTTTCTCCTTTGAGGCGTTCCGGGGACGGGAAGGCCGTGGGACACCCAGAGGAGTCTCCGGGAACTCAAGCCTGCAGGGTGCACTTGGGAGATCATAGAATGACCAGAAGGTGTGAGAAGACGTCAGGGCCCCAGGATGTCTAGAGAAGTTCCCGGGGCGGAGGGAAATCGTTCTTATAAAGATGCCTAGAACAAGCCTGGTTGTCAGGATCCCCAGGATGCCTGAGAGGTCCTAGTGACAACTGACCAAGACTCTCCGAAGTCACGGTGACATCACGGGCTCGGGATTCCCGGAGGTGGGAGGTTGCGGCGCCCGGGCCACAAGGAACTCTGAGGTATCAGGGAAAGAAAGACCAGACGTCCACTTGTTTGTACTAAGAAAATGCATGTGCTGCCTTTATTGTCAGGAGAATGTGTGTGTGTCTTCATTACAAGTGCTAAGAGGTCTCTTTCTTGTAGGAGGGAGGAGCTTTATATACAGGTTTACAGCACAGTGGAAAAACCCCAGGTAGAAGAGAGCGTGTTTTCCTCGTGCTGAATGTTGATGTTAGAGGGTCAAGGCCAGGGCAGTAAGCCAGGACTAGAAAACAGGAAGCACTTGGACTGGAAAACAAGTTGCACTTGTAGGCTGACCAGCAACTCACAGAGACCCTGTGGGTCTGGGGCCCAACAGGAGGTCTTTGGAATTTCTGGGCAATCAGAACTGCAGCCTGGAGAAGGGTACCTACCTAGTTAAGAATTGACACTGCTGTACACACTTGATGATTCCCGAACTGAGAACTTGACAAAGAGCTGTGACTTCTTTCTCCTGAATAACGAGGCAGAAGGAACAATGACAAGGAATTTACTCATTTCTAGCTCGGGTTTAAACGTTTCGTGCTTTATAAGGAAAGTCCCAAGGGATTACTGCATTTGTGGGAAAGTCATACTTTTTAGTTATCGTGTATAGAATGTTTGTGTTTGATTTGGTTTACTGTGCAGAACTAACCAGAAAAATGCAAGGAGTAGAAGCCTTGAAACTAATCGTGGCAGTTAAAAGATTGCTATACCATTTTTCTTTCCATATAGATGGCAAAGTAACACTGGCATAAATGCCAGAGTAACCTGCTGTCGGTGTTCTGAGTTAAGCAGGATGGGAAAGAGAGACACTGCAGTATGTAATAAGACTTTGTGAGCAGCAGGGTGGACCAGTCTCTGAGGACTGAAGCCCCAGTAGCCTTGGGGTTGTCTGGGGAACCGTTACCTAAGCAATTCTCATCCATTGCAAGAATTCCTGCTTTGCCAGGAATGTCTTGTGACTGAGGTCCTGCAAAGGCTCTGAAATTCCCAAAGAGCAACCTCACAAATCTCAGGTAACAATCCCTTATTATTTACAAGAGATTACTTAAAAGCCTAAATGACCATCACTTGGACTAACTGCCAAGTACAAAGGCTCTTTTAAACTTCTGCCACAACCTGCAGGTATGTTCAACGAGATTGTGTATTCCAGTGTAAAAGAACTAACCCTTGTGTGTCTTTTTTTAGGATGGCCGGGCTGATGTGGTTGCAAATGATGCAGGGGATAGAGTCACACCAGCCATCGTTGCTTTCTCAGAAAATGAACAGGTACTCTTTATTGCCTCTATTTTGTACTTGAAAATAATAAAGATCACATGCATTGTAGTTAAAATACTGCTTTTTTTCAGGTGGTTGGACTGGCAGCAAAACAAAGTAGAATAAGAAATATGTCAAGCACAGTAGTGAAAGTAAAGCAGATCCTTGGCAGAAGGTATGCTGTAAAGTACTTTTTTTTTTTTTTTTTTTTTTTTTTTGGTTTTTCGAGACAGGGTTTCTCTGTGGCTTTGGAGGCTGTCCTGGAACTCGCTTGGTAGTCCAGCCTGGTCTCGAACTCACAGAGATCCGCCTGCCTCTGCCTCCCGAGTGCTGGGATTAAAGGCGTGCGCCACCACTGCCCGCCTGTAAAGTACTTTTTAAGATGTGGGAATCAACGTTTGTAAGTTCTGGGCAAAATGAAACTAGAGACACTACCATTGTTTGATAATAGTCTTTTAGGGAGTACCCCCTTGCATTTGCTCAGAAATTCGATTCTTGCTAACAGGCCTGGTAGTATTAATGAATGCCGACGTTCATTTACCTTGGGTCATTTTTGTCATTCACAAGTGGTACTTTGGGGCATTTTGCCTTTTTATATATTTTTAACTGAGTGAGCTTGAATAGTCTTGTTGGAATTTAAAGATTTCTCTGCATGGCAATTGAGTTTTACAGAATGTCCTCGAATTGGTCACAATTTGTGTAACTGCTATTGATTTTCCTCCTCGGGGCCCTTCGTGACTCTTTCTGGGAGCTGACTTTTTCCAGTGACTCACAAATGTAATCTTTGGAGAAACAGCTTAATTAATCTCTTAAGAAGCAGGTCAGTCATCTGTTAGAAGGTTATAGAAGCTTACTTCTCCAGACTTCTGTCTCCTCAAATTATAGATTATCATAATAATTAGGGCCTTTTCATTTTCTCTGGAATAGTAGGACTTGACAGTGTTTTAAGAGCTTTCACATCTATGATTCTGTTGAATCCTCCCAACATTCCCATAAAAATTGCCTGGGTGGGTACTATCCTCTGCTGTTTACAGATGGATGAGGAAGTCAAGGCACATGGAATTTATGACTTTCCAAATTAAAGAGGTGAGTTAGATAAACCTCTACATCAGGACTCCTAATCCTCAGAGCCACTCTGTCTGGTCTACTTCATTTAATTAGAATGTAAAGATTAGACATTTCCTTGTGTTGACTTTAAAATTTAGCAATTGTTAGTTAAATTTAATACTTCACTTACATACACGTGTTTATTTTACTAGCTCTTGCCTGTTTAGTTCAGTGAACTTGATAGTATAATATTTAGGAACAAATTCAGATTTTTGTGTGTATGATGGTTTTACTCCCATATCCTTTAGCTTTAGTAGTTATTACTAAGTGTATTAAAATGTACTGTTAAGCATATTAAAAATAAATTTGCATCTAGTGTTTTTGAATCATGAGTGGGGAGTTGTGATAGATCTCGAAGCCAGAGTCATTGAAGAACCAGCAATTTCTTTAGTAACCCTCCCCCTTTGGAGATAACTGTAGTTTCATGTGAAAGAAAACAAAGGCAACTAGTATATTATTAGATTTACTGTTTCCCTGGGTACAATCATGCTAGACTATAGCTGAGTATCTTACCTGGACACTAATGTTGATCCAGTCAAGACAGAGAACATTACCAAATCTATTCCCTGGAAGCCAGCAATGTTTTGATTTGTTTCCTTTTTGCTGCCATGACTGTCATTTATCATATTGTGTACTTTGTATTAGTAAACCAGCTTAAGCTCACTTTTCTGGCCTTAAGTTAAATCCATTTACCAAGAATGCAGTAGTGAGTCAGGTGGGTAACACATAAACACACCACAATAAATAAACCCAAGTTAGTAAAAGCCAAATATCGTTCAGACCACTAGACCACAGCCCTGCTAGTACTTTGTAATGCTCTGTTCATTTTCCTCCTTGGCCTAGCTACTTAACTAGACCGTGGTCATTTTTATAAGACGTGGTTATATCAGGTCTCAGCTGTGGATACATTTAGCCCTTTGTAAAAGCCAGTCCTTTGTTACCAAGCAATTAAGTCCTAAGTCCAATACTTCCTGTGAGTCGATGAACTCCCAAAGTCTTGCCTATACGCCTCTGTGACTTACACACAGGTAGCACTACTTGTCTTGCTGCCAGAATGATCCTCACACCTTCCCTATAACTCTCATTCCCCTGTGGCCTTCCAGCCAGAAGTGTGGTCCTCAGACCTGGCTTCTCAGCAATTAGCCCTGAGAGGAAAGAACCAGCTGGCTCCTGGAAATATGCTGAGAGCAGACAGAACTTACCCACGCCTTCAAAATTGTACCCTGCTGCCCAGGAGCTTGCTTCAGTAGCCTTCCTTCCCAGCCCACTATGGCCGCCGCCAGTAGCAGTGCGGGCATCCGTTGGTCCAGACAGGAGACGCGAACTCTTCTCTCCATACTAGGTGAGGCAGAGTACATCCAACGCCTCCAAACTATGCATCATAATGCAGATGTCTATCAGGCTGTGTCTAAGCGGATGCAGCTGGAAGGCTTCCGCCGCACCGAACGCCAGTGCCGCTCCAAATTTAAAGTTCTGAAGGCATCGTATTTAAAGGCCTATGTTGCCCATGCCACAAGCATGGGGGATCCACCATACTGTCCATTTTATGATACGTTGGATCAGCTTCTTCGAAATCAGATAGTGACTGACCCAGACAACCTAATGGAGGCTGCTGCTTGGGCCAAGCACTGTGACCAGAATTTAGTGGCCTCTGACGCCCCAGAGGAAGAGGGAACCAGCATGCGGAAAGTGAAGAGGATTCAGGCAGCAGGTCATCAGCGTATTTTGCAAACAGTTAAGGAATCAGAAGAGGATTGTCGGCTAAGAATCAGTGACCGGATGCGGGAAGTCAGTGACCTTGAGGACTCCTGGGATGACTCCTTGGGTGCAGGTAACTCCCGAGCATGAAAGGGACCGGGGCTTAAAGTCATTTGGTCCCAAATGGTGTTAAAAGTTTGGAGGGCACCCTCTTATTGAACCCCTTTTTTCTACTACTCCAGTATTTTGCAATGACCTTATGTATATGTCAAACTTCACACATAAAGCATACTAGTTTGATCATTATTTGTGCATGCCAGACAAGTGTTCCAACCCTGCTGGGCATTATTTGTAATGGGTACTTAGGAGTATGTGGGAGAAAGAATGGGAAGGGTCTTAGGGAACTCACAAGGTCAGTTTTATAGACGATTAAAGAAGCCAAAATATCTACATTACAGAATAATTTCCTTTTATTCCCTTGTGGAAAGAGAGTTTCCCAAGAACTACCCTATTTCAACTCTGTTGCTGGCTGTAAGCATTCCCTTAGCAGGAATGTCCTCTTTGCAACACTGTGGCTTTGTTTTTCAGGGTGCTCTCAAGGGACCCCCAGCTACAGCAGCTCCCACCACCTTTTCAGAGGTGCAGTTGCTCCCTGTCAGAGCAGCCCCATGACCAGACTGGGTGTGTCGAGGGAATCCAGTCCCTTCACCAACACCAACCGAAATCCTCTTGGGGCAGCTTCCACACCACAGCCTCCAGGCTCCTCTTCCAGAGTTGCTTTTCTCTCTGGTGGGGATAGACTTCTGACCAGTGAGCCCCCTCCACGGTGGCCAAGGCGAAGAAGGCGCTCGGTGGCCAGGACCATTGCAGCCGAGTTGGCAGAAAACAGGAGGTTGGCACGAGAACTCTCCAAGAGAGAGGAAGAGAAGCTGGACAGGCTGATTGCTATTGGTGAAGAGGCCAGTGCCCAGCAAGACACTGCTAATGAGCTGTGCAGGGATGCTGTCATCGCCATCAGACGCCTAGCAACAGCAGTGGAAGAAGCAACTGGTGCTTTCCAACTAGGGCTGGAGAAGTTGCTTCAGAGATTGATTTCAAATACCAAAAGCTAGGAACTGGCCAAATGGCTGTATTTCCCAGACTGGCACAAAAGTTGTTTCTAACAAGTACCTTCTGGAACCCTGGCTCTTTGGTCTTTGGTGTGTCTTCAGGAAAAAAAAAAGAGTGGATGAGCTGTTACCATGCAGAACCGTAGTGAGTTCCTTTCCCTAAGATTCTCCACTAATGGAAAAGCCATTGAGGAATGGAAGAGTGGCCTGGTAGTAACCAGAAGGAACAAATTGATAGCTGTCTTGTCCTGGCTTCCTCACCAGTGTGAGGCAATCTTCTTTAACTCAACAGCAGTCTCCTCGTCTGTGGAGGGGATCAGTGGTCATTCCTGCCCTGCCTACCTCACAGGGTTGTTGTGAGGCTCAAGTGGCTTATAGATGTGAAAGGGTTTTAAAGCACTATACACATGTCAGTCCTTAATGCATTCGCCCTTGGCTACGGTGAGGCTGGGGTTAGCATATCCTTTACAACATGCAGAAGGGTAGTGGTGTCCCGTGACGTCATTGCTTGACTATCAGTTTAATTTGTCTGCCTCTTAGATTGAGATTTTACGTTCCTGAATCTTTCTGGGGTCACTATGCTAGGCCCAGTTGTATTTGTATCTATGTCGCTTCCATTTTCACTGCTGTGTCTCCGACACACCTACTAGCACTTCTCTTACTCAACCAGTGTCCCCCTCCATTTTACCAGTTCCTGGTCTCTGTAGAGGAGAGGATCTAATTGAGCACTGTGGGAGGTAAACGTTTCGCATTGGTACACTTTGACATGGTAAAATAGTGACTGTTTTATAAAGTAGAAAGGGTAAGTAAATTCTTTGCATTTCGTATTATATGAGCCCCTTTAGATGCATAAGTTGTATGTTTACATTTGTGGTTACCATGGTAACAACCTGGACTTTGTCCATTTCCTATCTGCTTGAGGCTAATGGCATTTGTCTATTACCTGGTGTTGGGTTTAGGCCCTGACATATTATTGAGGGCAAGTCTAGATCTAGGGTAACTTTTTTTTTCTAAGTGATATAAACAAGAATTCATAGGGCTAATGGGTGTGGTGGAAGACAGCAACTCTGTTTGTCCTTTAGTTTTGAGAATGCTGGGAGGTGATAAAGCTGTTCCCAGGAGAGAGCTCTCTAAGCCCAGCCCTCACCCAGCCATACATCCCTGAGGGGAGGTGGTGATAACTACCTGCAGTGTTATTGGCCTTCACCCAGCTGATTCTCAGTAGGTTTTGTAGTAACACAGTAAGAATCTTGGGGGTTTAAACGCCCTCCTGCAATTAGGAAGCTTGGGAGAAAATGAGCAGATGCAGATAGGTTTTGTTGGGGGGGGGGAGTTACATTCAGGTGCTTACTTGGAAGCTGGAAATATAAATTTGTAAAGAGGCGTACAAAACAATGGTAGAACCTCCCAGGAACCATGAATGGGTAGCAAAGAGCAAGCTGCAGTAAGATTGAACACTGGCTGCATGAGTCTGACTTGTGGAAATCACTGGGATCTGGTTAGAGCTCCCGGACTCTAGTCCTGTCACAGCTGTTTTCATTGGGTGAACCGCTTACCCTTTTTGTGCCTCGCTTTCTTTTAATCCCTTAAATTGAGGAATTTCTACTAGATAATTTTTATAGTAAATTTCAGTTCTAGAATTTTAAATAACATGGTAAAGGTAAAAATGGAGGTGAGCTATTTATAATATTTTCAGTTGGCAGCTATTAGTGTATGTTTGAAATACTGTTTACGATTGTATTTAAGGACACCTCTATGGTATTGATGCTTCTTGATGTGCTGATGAAAGTTCTGAGCATCGTACTGAACATCCACAGACGCCTTTCTTTCATTGAAGTGGATATATAAGTGTACGTTGTTTCTTGCTTTAGGCCATGATGTGGAAAGGTGCATATCTGTTGTAACCAAATAAAGCTAATACTGATAGATGATAAATTTTCTGGGAAAAAACAGAAGTACTTTAAGGAGACTTAGACCTGTGCCATATAATTCTAATGGTGACACTATGTAGATGGGCTCTGTTTGATGTGGGAGAAATGCTAAGGAACAGAAGTGGAGTTAAATTTAAGGTATTTTGAAAACCCTAATCGGCCGAGTAACCAAAATAAGGGACTAAAACTCATGGTCCTGAGGAGGTAACAAGAAAACAAGCAAACTTCTGTAGGAGACAGTGCAATGGTGGAGGCTGTGTGTGAGAAAGAGGCCTGAGCTGCGACCTATCGTTACCTCCTCCAGCAAGGCTTTCACAGTTCTTCATCTAACGAGGGAACTGACGATCGTCCTACCTCACAGGGATGTTGTGAGGGTCCAGCACACAGATGAATGTACATTTAGATGTGTAGGCACTGGAATGTAACAGGAGTGGGGAAGGAGAGTCCATAGCACTTGAGTGCTAGTGTTGGCAAGCCCAGGGTCCTGGTAACTGTAAGAGATACTTGAGAAACTGGACATGGCATTGCTGGAAAAAAGTTGTGATGTAGGCTCAACCCTTCCTGAAGGCCACATGTGAATTAGGTGCTGTCTAGACCAGCCTCCCACCAGCTTCGGTTTTCTGTTACATAACTTAATCCTGGTGTGAACAAATAAAGTTTTGACTTGTGTGGAGTTGTGGGTCTGTCCACTACTTTCTAATGATAACTGATCCTTTGACACCTCTGTCCTGATTTCTGTGTATCGTCCTATGAGTTTCTATTGTGTCATTATGTATGTATTCCCCCTGTGCTACATGTGCATCCTGTCCTCAGATGAAAGAGGCCCTCTTTGCATGCCGGTTAGGAAATAAATTTCTATAAAATACCTTTCCTTGAAAATGACCCTGTGCTATTGGTTAATAACTTAAACTCCATACAGTAGATGTTCCTAGCCAACTTGAATTCTCTTCCAAACACATGATAATCATGGGGAACTTAGAACACAGGTACAAAATCCTACTCTGGAGATACTCTGTCTTTTCTTTACCCTCCCTTAAAATATCTGGAAGGAGGACCACATAGTTTAGAAAACAAGAGGACCAAGCAGTTTCATGAAAAAAGAAAAAGAAACAAAAACTCTAAATCCTATATGGTTGTTGGCCAGTTAGATCATTAATTAGCTGTGACACGGGCAAGCTTACCTCTGGCCTGTACTAATTATTTTTCAACTAATTTTTAGGTGATAGGAAAAAGGTAAGATGAACCCACATGTGATTCCAGAATTCTGGACCAAATTAGCCTATTTTAAACCCTTTTTATCCCCTTAGATGGCAGAGCTTAAGGTTCTCAAATGACCACTAGCCACTATTCATTTCCAGCTCCTATTAAGCTTTCAATACTTTGTATAGAGAATAGCCACACTCCTTAGAAGACTGATAGGAAAGTGCAGACCATTGTTTCAGTTTCTACGTGACCAAAGGATCAGAGTTCCTGTCTGTCTTTAAGGAACAGAATTAGAGTAGTCATTTACAATGTTAGCAGAAGATTGCTGAAGTATAGCTGGGATCAAGTCCTGTCCTTGTCCCTATTAGCCTATAAGTAAGCCATCCCTCTCTGAACACATCTCTGAAATAATACACCTAACCTGCCCCACTTGGTATTATGAGTCCTGAATGGGTAATAAGTTTGAAAATAGTGTCAACTGTATACATTGGTATTAACTTCTTAGCAACATACCCACTTTTGTATTTCATAGGTGGAATTACTTGGTATTTTATATGGGGTATTAATATTAATATCTATTGGTACACCTTATCATTTACAGCATCTATACTGTTGCTCAATATTTTGGTTTGGGTGTTAATTTTCATGTATAGAAACCAATCAACAAATGTGAGGTTAGGTCTTTACCAGTGTTTACAGTCTTATGTTCCTTTTGTCCTTTGTATTTCAGTGGTTGGGTCTTCGGGGTCATAGGTGTGAAAGTGTAGGGTACAAGGTCATTGATGGAATCCATATTCATTTGAAAATGTATGGCAAGGTCAGAACAAGAAAATTAGTTATGCCGGGCGTTGGTGGCGCACGCCTTTAATCCCAGCACTCGGGAGGCAGAGGCAGGCGGATCTCTGTGAGTTTGAGGCCAGGCTAGACCGACAGCCTCCAAAACAGAGAAACCCTGTCTCGTTAAAAAAAAAAAAAAAAAAAGAAAGTTAGTTACTTTCAAATGCAACGAATAACAATTGTAAATCATTAAATTCGGAGATTCTGTTAGTATTGAACAGTTTAATAATTTTGTTGATGTATTTTTGGATCTATTCGGTGGTATAAATGTCTCTAAGTCTTATGAATCTACAATATTAATTTTTTTAATGCTGAGGTGTCTCTGTGTTTCTTTATGAACAGCCCTGCCGATCCACAAGCCCAGAAATACATCTCGGAAAGTAAATGTTCAGTGAGTATAGTTCTTTTACTCTCTCTCCCTTACTCAGAATAATTAATTGCCAAAGGTCATGATATACAATGTTAAACTGAAATTCATTTAAAGTTTTTATCCAATTTATTCTATATTTGGCATAATTGTAATTTTTTTTAGGTCATTGACAAAAATGGAAAATTGCGATATGAAATAGATACTGGAGAAGAAACAAAACTTGTTAATCCAGAAGATGTTGCCAGATTGATATTCAGTAAAATGAAAGGTACTGCACAACTTATTTTATTTTGCAACTTCTGTTTTATATATATATAGAGAGAATTTATCTACATATACAAGTGTATATGTCTATATATGTGCCTGAGGTTAGAGGCATTCTCTGGAGCTGGAATTAGAAACACTTGTAAACTGCTTGATGTGGATGCTGGGAATTGAACTTAGGACCTCTGCAAGAACAATGCATGTTCTTAACTACTGAGTGACCTGTGCAGCCCCTAACTGTTAACTTTCAGTGATCCCTTAACCATAAGAGAGTTGGGGTGGTGGTTCCCAGTGCTGAGGAGTGGGAGACACATGCATACAGGGGACTTGCTGGCTGGCCATCCTACTTGAAGAGTTCTAGGCAAGTTACAGGGATCTTATTGTGTGCATGCACACCAGCAAACAAAAAGACTTGAAGAGGAAAACAATGAGTGACTCCACAAATTAGCAGTTAGATCTAAATTAGATTATGCCTGGTTACCAATTGGCTCTGGCCTTAATCTTCCCTGTAAGGACAGGTTGAGTGTCTCATATCTGAAATGCTTGGAACCAAAGGTATGTAAAATTTCAGAGATTTTCAAATTTGGGAATATTTACCTAGAATCTGCCAGTTAAGAATCCCTAATCCAAAAGTGTGAACTCCAGATCTTTCCAAAATTAAAAGCGTGTTGAATGCTGCTTTGCAGACTCCAGCCCTTTAAGCTGTAATATAATAGAATTGGGCCAGAGTGACAGCTTCACAACTTCAAGGTTGACAGTATCCTCCCCATGGTAATGTGGGCAGAGAAACCCTGTCTCCAGAAAAACAAAAATAGGAAAGCAAGAGAGAGGCAAGGCAGTCCTTTAATGTCCTGAGCTCATGGTGGGATGGGGAGGTCTTCACTGTAATGTCTTTGGAACTGGTTCCTGGACCCAATCTAATTCAGATTTCAGAATAAGACTGAAGAGCCGGGCTCTTTAGAAAATACCTGGTTCCGTGTCCACAAGCCATCATGAGACCACAGGAAGCTTGGCGTGACTTAAGAGCCACAAGAGAAGAGTGGACAGAGTGGGCAGGATCAGTACCTGTTTAGTGAAGAAATCTTTGACTTCAATTAGGAAACTACATAAAGTTTCCTCATTTAACATGTCTCCTCGTGATGTGTTTGTGTTTGCTTTTAAATGTACAGAAACAGCACATTCTGTCCTGGGCTCAGATGCAAACGATGTAGTTATTACCGTCCCATTTGATTTTGGAGAAAAGCAAAAATCTGCTCTGGGGTAAGTGTAACTATCTTAACTTGGGTAGTTAAAAGAAATACAAACTGTACTCAATAATAAAATATAAAGTTACATTTGGGAATAGCTTAGGCAGTACAGTGGCATTTGTATTTCATGGTAATGTAGTTAATACTTCTTTTTATGAAGTACCAAGAGGATTCAGTATTAGATGCTATGTGCCCTCTTAGCTGTTTTGATTGGGAACTGTTATGAATGAATCACTTTGCCTGTTTCATGTAATTGAAGCTTATGTAGAAAATACATAAGAATTTTGTATGGGTGATTATTGAATGAAATGGGCGCAGTGAAGAAAACAAACTAGCTGTCCTGTGGGTAAAAGGGATGTTTATTCCAAACTGCCAAGGCTGTCTCTCAGGGAAGCAAGGGACAGGATGGGAGGGGAGGCTTCCAGGACTTTAAAGGACCAGAGCCTGGGAGGAGGGTTTGGAACCTGTAAGCTGTGGTGGAGGACTTTGAAGTGTGTAACAGGTACTTGTTGTACTTGTTGAGTGGAGACTGAATAAGTTTAGAAACTGGCATAGACCTGGATATGCTAATATTATTTATCTTAGCTCTTAACATCTAAACCAACAAAGTTAGATTTGGTCCTTACAGGTGTCATGAGTGTGGGTACCCTTACTGTACTTGGTAGAGTTATACCTGTGTTTTGGCAAGCAGAGAGATTTACTTTGGGCCCAGAGTAAAGAAATGGGAGGATAGCCGGGCGTTGGTGGCGCACGCCTTTAATCCCAGCACTCGGGAGGCAGAGGCAGGTGGATATCTGTGAGTTCGAGGCCATCCTGGTCTACAAAGCGAGTTCCAGGAGAGCCTCCAAAACAATACAGAGAAACCCTGTCTCAAAAAACCAAAAAAAAAGAAAGAAAGAAAGAAAGAAAGAAAAGAAATGGGAGGGTAGGGGAGGTTAGGGTTAGTGATTAAGAGCACTGGCTGCTCTTCCAGAGGTCCTGAGTTCAATTCCCAGCAATCACATGGTGGCTCACAAGTACCTATAATGGGATCTGGTACCCTCTTCTGGCCTGCAGGTAGGTATACATGCAGGCAGAACACTGTATACATAATAAATTTAAAAAGAAAAAGAAAGAAATTGGGACATTCCATGATGTTTTAGACATTTTTATCACTTCCTAAAATTTGCAATCATGGGGATTAATTGGCGTTCTTCATTCAGTCAAAAATTACTGATTCCTTTTACCTCCTAAGGTATATTGTATTCCAGTAGAGTACATAGGGCTGAGTGTGATGTGGCTCTAACATCAGAATTCACTCTAATTATGCAGTGTAATCCTTCCTTCAAAGTGGGATGTTGTGAACCCCATCCTAGACTTTCAGAGCCCAGAGACTCCCAGAAGAAGTGAATTTTTTTTGTTTTGTTTTTACGAGACAGGGTTTCTCTGTATTGTTTTGGAGGCTGTCGGTCCAGCCCGGCCTCGAACTCACAGAGATCTGCCTGCCTCTGCCTCCCGAGTGCTGGGATTAAAGGTGTGCGCCACCACTGCCCGGCAAACATTTTTTTTTAGCATAGATATATTTGAAAACTATCTTTTTCCATTTCTTTCTCTTTTTTGTGTGTATCTGCATGTGTGGTGCATATGTGTTTGCTGGTACCTTTGGAGGTCAGAGGTCCCGATTAGGTGTCTTCAGTCTCTTTCCACCCCATGTTTTGAGACAGAGACTCTCATTAAACCTGACACTCATCCATATGCCTGAGCAGCCTGGTTATCAAGCTCCAAGGATCCTGCCCTGTCCCCTGCTACAGTTGGACACACGTGCACACTCACACACACTCTGCCCCTGCACCATGGTTACAGACACATAGCACCATACTTGTGTTTTGTGGGGGGGTGGGGATTCAAACCTAGATCCTCGTGCCTGTGTGGCAGGCCTCTTTACTGACTGAGCCACCTCGAGCCCTGACAGTTTTTATTTTTCTTATTCAATGTAAGTACAAACTATTTTGTTGGAAAACAAGCTCTGAGCAGTGTATTCTTAAACAGAGTGTGAATTCCAGTCATTTCTTTTACAATGCTTTTCAATGTACTGTCTAGTGGGTATCATTTGCTAGTGCATGAACCTTGCAACAGGGCATAGCTACAAGAATAGGGTTGAGTATGAGATATGCAATTCATTGAGAGCAAATTGTTCCCAGAGAAGCAGCTGGAGCCGCTGGATTTAATGTGTTGCGACTGATACACGAGCCATCTGCAGCTCTTCTTGCTTATGGGATTGGACAAGACTGCCCTACCGGGAAGAGGTAAACACCATAGCTGGAGTTTTCAACTCAATTACAGCAATTATGTCCATCAACTTGGTGCTGACTTTTATAGAGGAAAGACACGTGAAACTCACCTCACTAGTTCTGAGCAGCTGAGAAGGAGCTGCAGAGAAAGCAGGGAATCAGAAGCTGAGAGTCCTCCTGTCACTCTCATTTTGTTGTAGAAATTGGATAATTATAGACTGGTCCAGTTTCCAACTGACACTAGAGCGCTGTCAATCTTACCGCTGTTCAGTTTCGATGCGTTGTTAACCTTTCCAAATTGTTGGATCCTGTTCAAGTTTCTCATGATTAAGAGAAACTAATGTGTTTAAATCACTAGGAAATTTTTTAAGATAAACCATATTAGTATAAAAATATTATAAATTATGAATTCTGATATACCAGAAATAGGGAGTTGACTCCTAGTGTCCTTGTGATTTGGATCTGAGGGCTATGTTATAGTAACTTGTATAATAGTAACAGGATTTCTGTACTTGATTCTATTCAGATTCAGAATAACCATGAAGCCCTTGTTTGGTTTACTTTGAAAAGCTAGTGTTTGGAAGTCTAGTCCCTCAGAAGAGTACTTTCTCCAGCATAGCTGATGAAAGAAACATGGGTTTAGTTTCAGAGGTGTGTGTTCAAGGCTGACTTCAATGCTGGTGGCTAGAGACAGCTGATGGCACATGCCAGCTCTGAACTTTCCTCTTTGTAATATAAACAGTCAAACTAGTGGCTTCAGAAGGACAGCCTGCCTTTCAAAGGTTGTGGTTTTCTGACGAGTTTTGTCTTTTTTGTTTGTTTGTTTGTTTCCTTGAAGCAATGTTTTGGTATTTAAGCTTGGAGGAACATCCTTATCCCTCAGTGTCATGGAAGTCAACAGTGGGATGTATCGGGTCCTTTCAACCAGCAGCAATGATGATGTAGGGGGTGCACATTTCACAGAAACCTTAGCACAGTATCTGGCTTCGGAGTTCCAGAGGTGAGTACCCAGTTCATTGTGACTGAGGCTTCTCTTCAGGGACTTGGTTTGGTTTTCCCTAATTTAAACTTTGCTTTGTCTTTTCGTTTCCTTTCCTTTCTCTTTTAAGGTTTATTTCTGTGGCTGGAGAGGTGACTCAGCCTCTGGTATAACACTCTGGTCTAATACACTGTTAATGGCTGAGCCATCTTTTCAGTCCCAGCACCTTCCACTGTCAGTGTCAGCAGCTGGCTCACACAGTACTCAGTGATGGTGTTGTGACTGTAAAGGAGAGGCACGTAGTCTCCAGTCTGATTGTCGCACCTGCCGCAGACGCTTATATCAAAGTACACTTTATCGTGGCCACTTAATACAGCCATTCAAAATAATACAAAAAGTGGGTTATTTTTCCTGAAAGGACCCAGTCTGCTTAGAAAAGTTTAACAGCATTAGATGGCTGTAATGATATTTAGATTTTAGATTATAAATGACCCAAGACCTTGAAACTTCCAATGTTACATTTTTAGGTTGTTCAAACATGATGTGAGAAGAAATGCCCGAGCCATGATGAAATTGATGAACAGTGCTGAAGTGGCCAAACATTCTTTGTCAACCTTGGGAAGTGCCAATTGTTTCGTCGATTCGTTGTATGAAGGTCAAGATTTTGATTGCAATGTGTCCAGGTAAAACTGATACATGAAAGAAAGTTGACATTCTGGGAGCATCTCATGTGTGTAATTTTCCAATGTGCAGCTTTTCTTTCTTTCCTTGGTTGTCCTTAGTAAGGGAACTTCATTGTCCAGATTTGGGGCTTATTTTGATCAAACTAAATAGTTGTTACCCTTTGATTCCAAAGTCCTTGCTCTGTATTTATTGCTCTTTATTGAAGATTGACATCTGTCTTGTGCTTGCTCTTTTGGCTAGGCTAGCTGGCCAGTAAGCTGTCAGGAGAGTGTTCATGGTGCCCCCTCACCTTCCCTAATGCTGGGGTTACAGGCACATGCAGCCATGCCCAATTTGTTACATGGGTGCTGGGGATTCAAACTTAGGTCCTCACTCTTACCCACTAAACCATCTCCCCAACCCTTTGGTTTTTTGTTTTGTTTGTTTGTTTTGAGACTGGATTTTATAGAGCCCAGGCTAGCCTCAAATTCACAGTACCTGACAATGACCTAGGTTGGTTCTCCTGCATCTATATCCCCTGTCTTGGGACTGCAGATGTGTGCCACAATGCCAGTTTGTGCATTGCTAGAGCCCAGGACATCATACATGCTAAGCAAGCCCTCTGCCAACTAAGCCACATCCCTAACCAATATTTTATACTTTAATCATGTTTGTGACATTTAATAAAAACAGGTTTAATGTGCATAAAGTAGCTTTTAATAGCATGTCTTTTATATGATACAAGGAATTGCCTACAAGTGATTGTATCTTTATACAGACTATTGGATGCTCTCACATTGTACATTTAGTAATAACTCTAGTTAGCTTGTTGCAGTTTCCCAGCAATCTGACAACACACCACTTTGAAGCACAGTTAGAATTACCCAGCTTTCTGAGTTATGTTTTTAGGAGTCTCTTGACTGGTTTTGGGCACCTTCTCCATCTTTGTCTCATAATTGAGGTGCTTCCCTTCTTTTTTTTTTTTTTTTTTTTTTTTTTTTTTTCTTGGTTTTTCGAGACAGGGTTTCTCTGTATTGTTTTGGAGTCTGTCCTGGAACTCGCTTTGTAGACCAGGCTGGCCTCGAACTCACAGAGATCCGCCTGCCTCTGCCTCCTGAGTGCTTGGATTAAAGGCGTGGGACACCAACGCCCGGCAAGGTGCTTCCCTTCTGTTGGCTTTTCTGAAAATCCTGCCCATGATGTTTCAACTGAAGTCATGTTGTACAGAGGGAAACATTAAAAACACTGTTCTTTGGGAGCCTTTGTGGTTAGTGGCTAGCTCTTTAGCACAGCCCAAAGGACAGAAAATGTGTTAAAGTTGCATTGAGTCTCTTGAGGTGGGGAATCTTCACATTGTTTCTGTTTCTAGAGTGCCTTAGTGCCAAGTCTATTCAGTTGCTCAGTGTGTGTTTGCTTATTCATAACAGTATAAAAAGGAAATGAAATTTGTCCTTTTTCATTAAGGAATTTGCCCCAAAGATTTCAACCATGAAGTATATTTAGTTTTTGTAGGTAAAATTTAAATCATTTCCCTACATTTAGGAAATTAAATGTAGGTCAGTGAGGTGACTCAGCAGGTGACGGTGCCTGATGTCCTGAGTTCAGTCCCTGAAACCCACATGACGGAGGAAGAGAATCAGCTCCTCTAAGTTACATATGCACCGTGCACACACGTACAAATACATAAATGTAAAAGAAATTAAATACATGAGAGAATCAGCTCCTCTAAGTTACATATGCACCGTGCGCACATGTACAAATACATAAATGTAAAAGAAATTAAATTCATGAGAGAATCAGCTCCTCTAAGTTATCCTCTGTCTTTACATATGCACCGTGCACACATGTACAAATACATAAATGTAAAAGAAATTAAATTCATGAGAGAATCAGCTCCTCTAAGTTATCCTCTATCTCTACATATGCACCGTGCACACACGTACAAATACATAAATGTAAAAGAAATTAAATTCATGGGAAGTAAGAAGTAAACCGCCACTCTTGGCATGGTTTAATGGAGATTTCTGAGGTTTTGTTATTATTCATTAATAAAATATGGTAACTTAGCTGGGCGGTGGTGGCACGTGCCTTTAATCCCAGCACTCGGGAGGCAGAGGCAGGTGGATCTCTGTGAGTTAGAGGCCGACTGGACCGACAGCCTCCAAAACAATACAGAGAGACCCTGTCTCGTAAAAACAAACAAACAAAAAATATGGTAACTTAATTTAAAAAAAAACAGTTTACTATGAAATGGGGAAGTGTAGTTCTCGTGGAGGAATTCTCAATAATTACATGTCAGTATACAACTTTCTTAGGGAATCGTCTCAACAACTCTTAGTACAGATGGAATATTCTTCTAACGTGATCTCAGGCTATAACAGGGAAGTGCTAGGAATAATTGTTAAAGCTTGGATGTGTGAAAAGTGTAAAGTGGATCAGATGTGGTGGTTTTATTAGGATTAATGGATTTACTGTGGACATGCCATGTATTTGTGCACCTTCTTAGCTATTTTTTGGACGCTTATGGGTCAGTCATGATGGCTCTCCCTTTGAATTGGATATTAAATATTGTCAGACATGTAGGGGGCTAACTCAAAAGGATGGACACACACACACACTGTTTAGTAACCTGCAAAGCCATTCTTAGGAGATGGGCATCTTATTGAGAAGTCACACTGCACTAAGCCTTTGCTCTGCCCTCTCTCTGTTCCCATGTTCACATCTGCATGCAGAGCAAGGTTTGAGCTTCTTTGCTCTCCACTTTTCAACAAATGTATAGAAGCAGTCCGAGAACTCCTACGTCAGAGTGGATTCACAGCAGATGATATTAACAAGGTAACACTCTATCCTTTCCTTATCTATTTTAGGGGCAATTTCAAATTTAAAACTTAGAGAATAATGGTGTAGAAAAATTTGTTTCATAAATTTTGTTAATAATTATGATCTGGTGAACTCACGTGTTTATGTGTATATTGTCTCCTCACACACACACACACACAAAAAAAAAAACCAGACTACTTCTCAAGGTCCTTGTTATTTTTCCATTGTAGAGGCAAAAATCTATATTTGTCACAGGCAAATCTACAGTAATCTTATGGAGACATTAGTAATATAGATTACAAAAATGATGTAGATATACATAAACATTTCTTATAAAGTATTGGGATAGGCCAGGCAGTGGTGGAACACGCCATTAATCCCAGCACTTGGGAAGCAGAGGTAGGTGGATCTCCATGAGCTCGAGGCCAGCCTTGTCTACAAAGTGCGTGCCAGGAAAGACTCCAAAGCTACAACAGAGAAACCCTGTCTCGAGAAAAAAAAAAAAAACTGTTGAGCTAGTACACACTGTTAATTCTTCCTGTTCAGTTGACTTCATATTTAACTTTTTAGCATATTAATCATAAGCTCAATATATATTTCTGTACTGTTTTATAGTGTGATTCTATATTTTAAATTTGTTGATTTAAAGAATATGTTAATTGCGTTTGTGTGTTAGGTGACATAATATGTCAAACAAGGTCTCATGAGGTGGCTTATGGTATCCTCTTCATGTTTTAGGTTGTACTGTGTGGTGGATCTTCAAGAATCCCAAGGTTGCAGCAGCTCATTAAAGATCTCTTCCCAGCTGTGGAGCTTCTCAACGCCATCCCCCCAGATGAGGTCATCCCTGTTGGTGCAGCCATAGAAGCCGGGATTCTTGTTGGGAAAGAGAGCTCTTCAGTGGATGACTCTCTCATGATAGAGTGTTCAGCCAAGGATATTTTAGTTAAGGTAACTAGAGGATGAGTGACTCTCTTATGAAAGTGCTGAGTCAAGGCTATTTTAGTTAAGGTGTTCTTACTTTTCTATGCGTTTCCAAAGAGTTACTACAAATTAACTGCTACAAGTTTTCACTTATATTGTAATGTGTAATAAGCACAGTAAGGACTTTAAATGTAGGCTAGTATTTATATTTTTATGTTGTTTCACTTAGTGTCTATGGAACATGTTAATTCCCTAAGAAAATGAAAGTACATTTTTTTGTTGGTTTTTGTTTTGGGACAGGGTTTCTCTGTGGTATTGGAGGCTGTCCTGTAAACTAGCTCTTGTAGAAGAGGCTGGTCTCGAACTCACAGAGATCTGCCTGCTTCTGTTTCCTGAGTGCTGGGATTAAAGGCATGTGTCTCACCACCTGGCCGAAAGTACAATTTTTAAACACCACCTTTTAGCATACCTGGAGAGAGCTATGTGTCCGTATATAATTAAACAAAGGGAGGTGGAATTGGGTGTTGTACCTGTGGTTTTTCTGTCTCCTCACTAGATTGTCAGCATGGACTACCTGTTTCCAGCAGGAGGAATGGGCTATTTTCGGTTGTAAAGATAAAAGCCAGAGTATTCATCCTGTTTTCCTGCTTCCTAGGGAGTGGATGAATCCGGTGCCAACAGATTCACAGTACTGTTTCCATCCGGGACTCCTCTGCCAGCCCGAAGACAACACACCCTACAAGCCCCTGGCAGTATGTCTTCCGTTTGCCTTGAACTCTATGAGTCTGAGGGGAAGAACTCTGCTAAAGAGGAGACCAAGTTTGCACAGGTAAATAGACAAAATTGGACACTGCAAATTTGTCACAGGCAAATATTTAGCTTTTCTTTCTAAAGTCAATGCAGTAAGCATCTCCATTAATACAAAATAGATGTAGTCTGGTAATAGTCTTCTTATTCATTGCTTAAAAATAAGAAATAATGGATCTTTCATTTGATAGTGTTATGAAAAAATAAGAAAGAAATCATTTTGTGATTAAACCGCTTGTGTGTGCTCTTGGCCAGTCTTAGTAATTAGGTAACTACAAAGAGATGATAAAGCTGTTTTAATGCCAGGTGCATGTGAGGTAATGTTCAAACAGAGCCATCTGACTCTAGTTATACTCTGACTTCCACACACGTATCAAGGCTTGAAAACGCACATGCAAAATAAATCAGACAGGGTTTCTCTGTATTGTTTTGGAGGCTGTCCTGGAACTCACTCTGTAGACCAGTATGACCTCTAACTCACAGAGATCCACCTGCCTCTGCCTCCCGAGTGCTGGGATTAAAGGCGTGTGCCACCAACGCCCGGCTAATAAAATAATTTTTTAAAAGGAAAATTGCAGAAGTTATGTGGCACCACGTTGAGAAGAGACTATTTCTGTGCTCCCATCGGTTCTCATCTCCTTTTCCAAAAGAGTCACAGGTTGGTGACTTACTTGTAAGGTTATTAAACTTGATACTGGCAAAGTCTGGGAAGGCAATGCAGAACTCCTAATTTGCTTTATTGGAAATTTTCATAATGCCTCTTACTGACAAATGTAACCCCAAAATTCTGTATATTTATTTTAAATGGGTAGCATTCCAAGTATACAAAGAAGGTATAATGGAGCATACATAGTCTGTGTCACAGTTGAGAGTGGCTTTTTCCCCACCCCAAGAAGTCTTTGTTTTTTGAGGATAGTACTTCTTAGCAGCCGTCATGTTAGTGGGATGTGACATGAAAAGAGGGACAAATAAATTGTCTTATATATCCTCCCTCTGCAGGAGATATTTGTACTTAGCCAGGCTTAACTCCCTAATTTCTGAATGGTCTAAGTGGTGGGATAGTGGAAAATTGCCCCACTTAAAAAGGTTTGTTTTGATTAAAAACGAAACTTTGATCCTTTACAATAAAAAATACCTAATCATGTTTGTTTTTGCATGAACAGGTTGTGCTTCAGGATTTAGATAAAAAAGAAAACGGATTACGTGATATATTAGCTGTTCTTACTATGAAAAGGTACAAAATCAAATGTTTCCAATATTATGAAGACTTTAGAGTTTGACTGACTTACCATTCTAGGCAAGTCATTTGTCAAAACGCTGCAGCAATTTTCCTAGTGGATTACATTTCCACTGTGAGATCTTCTACTTTTAGAAGAAGTGCATACCAACTAGTTAGCATTGTGGGTCTTCTGTGGACCCTTCTTACTGCTATGGAAAAGCTAGTCTAAGAAATTTGTTACTAATTAAACTCAACTGTTGCCATTTCTTTACTGCCAGGCCATCTTACCACTGTTATTTCAAGTAAATCTTGCCATTTAATTTTAGGAACAATATATTCTGTAAACCATACTTAGAAAGAATATTGAACTCATTAGGATGGACCTACCCTGACCTGTCCTGAGCTTGTATAAAGTTTTAAGCTTTTAACATCTTAGATTTTTCAGAAATATAGCTATGGTCTCTGAGATCTAGAAGGAAATTTAAGAGCGTCCTAAAAACAGCACAAGCTAAATTTAAAGACACTGAACTTATGTTTAATCGTTATCTTGATAAACATCAAATTTCAAAGTCCTCCTCAGTGACTTTTTGTTAGTATAAATTAAGCTTATGGAATTAATTTATTTCTTTTTTCTTTAGGGATGGATCTTTACAAGTGACATGCACAGACCAAGAGACTGGAAAATGTGACGCCATCACTGTTGAGGTTGCATCATAACTGTTTTAGATAAACCAAGAATTTTTTAGAACTATAATATCAACATTATTTGGTTTTGTGTATAAGTGATGTTTATAATAAAATGCTTTTTCAATGAATAGTATAAGCTATGTTTCTATTAAAATACAATTCATTAGTAAGAACTGCGTCTGTTTTCTTTTTCATATAAGATTAACTATATTAATGGAAAATAGGGACTTGTTCATGCAGCTTGTAGGGGTGAGCACACAGTCCTGTCCACGCTGCTGTGGGTCCATGGGACAGGTGGTATATAAAGGAAAGGCGAAGCTCTCTCGGAAGCTCGCCACCTTCCCAGAGCTACTGTCTAGACTTTCAGAGAAAGAACCCAGCATAAACAGATGACAGTCCCTAGAGTTTGTTTTCTTCTGCCTTACATCAATTGGCTTCTTGATACAATACAGAAACTCTGAATTTTATTTTAACAAAATGCTTGGATTTAGAGGAAGACAGCCAGATCCAATTCCAAAGCAGTGTTGGTTTAAGTGAATTGGGACTAAAAGAGTACTAGGAAGTAAAGAGAAATAGATTTTTGTAAAGATACAGGTTAAGAGAATTAGACATTGGTACCAAATATCAGATTCTTTGTTTGATGGTTCTTTTTGGCTAGCTATCCTCTCTATAGATATCTACATGTTCAGTGTCTTCTTGCTTTTGGAGATGGGTTTTTCTGTTAAGACAAGAACAAAACACTTCCCTTTCCTTCGTGAGGGCCCCATGCAACTTGTGGGATATGACTTTGTAGATGAGCTGTCATCTTTCCTCACCCTGAGGTTTTTCCTGTTCGGATCCAATTTTGATCAATTTTGATGGAATCCAAAGCTTTTCTTCTCCTGTAGAAACAAAGGTGCAACACATTCCCCAACATAACACATACCCTAGTTTCCATATTGAGGTCACTACATCCTTGAAATACACCGACTGATTTAGTTCAGAAGTTTTTTCTATAGTCCAGTGTCTTTCTGTAGCTGTTTCTCATTAGCATTAGGAAAGTTTAGTGTTGATTAAGCATTATGTAATCTATGTTTGGGGGGTCTTTGTTCACCCTACCTGTTAATGGAGCATTTCTTTTAAAGTGTGGTCAGATCTATCAACCACTGCTTGTCCTGTGGGATTATGTGGTATACCAGTTATGTGCTTTTTGTTACAGTCTTAGAAAAACTGTTCCAATTTGCTGGAGCATTGTCAGTTTTTATTTGTGCAGGTATACCCATAATGGCCATCACTTCTAATAACTGTGATAACAGAATCAGCTTTTTCAGAGATAAGAGCAGTGGCCCATTGAAACCCTGAAAATGTGTCTATTGTAAGGTACACAAATTCTGGAAAGTGAAATATATCCATTTGCCAAATTTCATTTCTATGTATACCTTTGGGATTACTGCCTGCTGGTAATGGAGGTTGATTATAGAATGAACAGGTCGGGCAGTTTCTTACTATTTCCTTGGCTTGTTACCAAATGGTAGAAAAATCTTTTTTTAAGCCTTTACTATTTACATGGTGTTTTTTTATGAAATTCTGAGGCTTCTAGCACACTTCTTATTAATAAATGAACAATCTCATCATTGCCTAGTGCTAGAGAACCTGACAGACCCATACGGGATCTGATGTGTGTGATATTTATAGGGTGAGTCCTATTCCTGATAGTTTCTTGTCATTGTATAAACAATGAAGTTAATTCAGTGATCTCAATATGTAAAATGACTGCATATTGAGAATCAGTAACTATATTGAGAGGCTCTGTAAAATCCATAAGTACCATGAGAATGGTGTACAATTCTGCCTTTTGTACAGTTATAAGGGCTCTGAACTACTTATACTTCCTGATTTATATCCTTCTTTACCTGATTTATTTGCATCAGTGTAGACTGTAGGGACTCCAGAGATTGGTGTTTTTCTTACAATACATGGAAGGATCCAAATTGTTTTCTTTATGAATTTGATTCTATCAGTTTTGAGATAGACAATTGTTGCTAATCATTCCCAAAAAGTTGCTGCAAGCCCTTTGCCAATTTTAATTATCTTTCCATAAGGAGGAAATTTCCTCATTAGTTAAAGGTACTATAATTTCTGCTGGGTTCCTTCCAGTTAACTGACGAAGCCTTAATTTGCCTTTAGATATCAAATCAGAGATCTTTTCTATATGTCTTTAGTTTTTTATTCTGTTTATGTGGCAGAAATAATCCATTTTAATATATCTTCCTTCTGAATCAAAATCCCTGAGGGGTATTCTCTAAATGGTAAAATAACCAGAATACAGTCTAGTAGTGGATCCACACGGTCCAGGTGTGCTACCCAAGCTTCTGTCTCATGATCTTAATACTCAAGGTTAGTTGTATACAGAACCTATTCCTCCAATGGTGCTGATCTGATCTTTAATGGCCCAAGTACCTGTTTGTGTTGTGGATTCGCATTCTCATAAGCTAGTGATAATCTGAATCAGTTACCTGCAATTCTGCTGCTCTGGACAATCTTTGTAAAAACTCAGTGATCCATTCTCTCAGTCCCTGTACCACTTTGGTATAGGGTTCTATTCTCTCTCCTGGTTCATGAATCTTATCCCAAGCATTCAAGGCTGCTGGCATAAAGACATGTTCATCATATGCAGCCTGAATCTGTGGATCAGCAAAAAAACCCTCACCAAGAATCTTTTTTTGTTTGTTTGTTTTTGTTTTTACGAGACAGGGTTTCTCTGTGTTGTTTTGGAGGCTATCGGTCCAGCCGGGCCTCAAACTCACAGAGATCCGCCTGCCTCTGCCTCCCGAGTGCTGGGATTAAAGGCGTGCGCCACCACCGCCCGGCCCCTCACCAAGAATCTTATCTTGGGGAGTTTCATAACCTTTCTTTAAGTCTCAAAGCTGGAGGGCTTTTTCTTCTCCCCTCCATAAAGCCCTCCATTGTATTTGAGATGAATTTTCAAGCACCGCAGATATTAGATGGCCCCGATCCGTAGGGGTCACCTATTCGTGCTTGCCCATGGGTTCAGTAACTTTCTGACATAAAGTGAATGTATACCATAAGAAACAACAGCTTCCCTGATTCCCTTTAAATCTTTTAGCTGTATTGGCTCCCACTGATAAGAAACGAAGCCATTTGGGTGTTTTGTTGTTTTTTCCGTTGCTGGTTTTTGAGTCATAGATAATGGGAAAACCAAAGGAGAGGGCATAACAACTTCAGGAAGGTCTCCCTAGCGTCTGAGAAGTGTAGGTAAACCTCTTTTATGACCTGTTGTTTGTATCTCTGATTCTGATGTATCAGATTGAAGGTCTTCTAAGGTCTGTAATCTATTCACCATTGTTTCTCTGAGTGTTTGAACTTTAATCCTAGTACTTGGGAGGCAGAGACGGGGTGATCTCAGTGAGTTCAAGGCCAGCCTGGTCTACAAAGCAAGTTCCAGAAAAGCCAGAACTGTTGCACAGAGAAGCCCTGTGTCAAAAATACAAACAAACAAAAAATTCTCAAGACAAAACTCTTAGCTGTCCTTGTAACATTTGAAAAACAAGTTGGGGTGGTGGTGACACATGCCTTTAATCCCAGCACTCGGGAGGCAGAGGCAAGTGGATCTCTGTGAGTTCGAGGTCAGCCTGGTCTACAGAGCAAGTTCCAGGACAGGCTCCAAAACAATACGACAGAGAAACCCTGCCTCGAAAAACAAACAAAACAAGCATTTGAAAAATAAGTTACATACTTCTAGCATATGATAGTATTAAATAAACATTTTCATTCCCAAAGACAGAAATGCAAGCATAGAAAACATGACTTTAGACCAAAGCAAGACCCAAACCTAAGGCAAATACTAAATCTTGTAGCTCAATATCTGGCATCAAGGATGCACTGTCATTGCGAGCTCCAGCACACTGGGTCCTGCCTGTGGCCTTGTCAGCTGCAACCTACATCTCTGGAGCTGGCTCTGCTCACTGCCTGCAGCTTTCCTTAGCAGATGGACCATTCTTACCCCCTCCAACATCTTGAGGTCTCTATCCTGTGGTTTTACCCTCAACTTCAATCCATATTTCAGTACATTTTGATAGCTTTAACACGTGTGAGAATTCTCTTTTTAAAGATTTATTTACTTATTATATATACAGTGTTCTACCTACATGTTGCCCGCATACCAGAAGAGGACACCAGATCTCATTGTGGATGGCTGTGAGCCACCATGTCAATTCTGGGAACTGAACTCGGGTCCTCTGCAAGAGCAGCCAGTGCTCTTATTCTTTGAGTCACCTCTCCAGCCCCGGTGAAAATTCTTAAATGTTAAAAAAAGAAAGAATGATCACAAAATAGGTCATTTTGAAAAATGTCAGATTATCTAAAATGACAGTGAGTGACCATAAAAACATTAATACCTGTCTTAGTTAGGGTCTCTATTGCTGTGATGAAACGCCGTAACCAAAGAACTTGGGGAGGAAAGCTTTTATTTGGCTTACTCTTCCACAGAACTGTTCATCACTGAAGAAAGGACAGCAACTCAAACAGGAGAGGAACCTGGAGGCAGAAACTGATGCTGAGGCCATGGAAGAGTGCTGTTTACTGAGTTGCTTCCTCCTCATAGCTTGCTCAGCCTGCTTTCTTATAGAATCCAGAAGCACCAGCTCAAGGATGGCACCACTCACAATGGGCTGAGCCCTCCCCCATCAATCACTAAGAAAATACCCCACAGGTTAGTCTACAGCCTGATCTAATGGAGGCACTTTTTTTTTCCTTTTTCTTCCTTTCTTTCCTTCTTTCTGTCTTTTTTTTTTTTTTTTTTTGAGACAGGGTTTCTTTTTGTAGCCTTGGTTGTCCTGGAATTCAATCTGTATTTCAGGTGGCCTTGAACTCAGAGAGATTCACCTGCTTCTGTCTCCTGAGTGCTGGGATTAAAGGTATGCGCTGTCACCACCGCCTGGCATGGAGGCATTTTCTTAACTGAGTTTTCCTCTTCTTACATGGCTTTAGCTGATGTAGAGCTGACATAAAACTATCCAGCACAGTATTCAACTTTTCATTTGCATTCATATCTCATGAACCTCACCACAGGTGAGTAGCAATGCTGTATATAGAGTAATGTGGTGTCTATTATTTCTATTTTCCAGTTATGAAAGAGATTCCAAAGTTTAAAATCCTGTGTTTCATAGTCTCAGATATGAATAATTGGTGAATGGGAACAATATTAAGATTAATTTCAAACTTACATTTTGACTGTTTGATATTGTAAAGTGCAGTACATGTTTATTTAAGCTTACATTTTTAATCTAATGTTCACCATATTCTACTTTGCAGGGAATATTCAAGTGGGAATAGATAAATTCCACAATTCCCTGGGAATCACATTTTCAGAGATGGATAGGAGAAACTGAGGAGGATCATAATCCTATACTACCTCAAAGAATATGATGTCTGTTCCTTTGCAACTTTTGATTTCTTTTTTCAAATCAATTACTAACCAGTGTTTACCCAGACTCAGTTTAGTCATAGGATTTTTTCTCCACTTAAAAATTCTTGTCACCAAGCTGCATGGCATTCTCCTGCTGCCCCAGATATTTAGGAAGCTGAGGCAAGAGGACCACTTGAACCCAGGAGTTTGGAGACAGCTTGGAAAAATATGGTGAGCTCCTTTCCCTTAAAAAATATACATAAAATTTTTTTAAAAGTACATAAAATTGATAACCCAAAGAGCTTTTGTTTATAACATATATAACTACTTGTATAGTTAGAGATTTTCTTCAAGTTATTCAACAGATTTTTAAAATATTTTTAAAATGTAAAAATTCATAGGAATAACATTTTATAAAAATATCCTTCTAGAACAAAAGATTTAGCAGCAAGTGTGACATTGTATATTTTTTCAAGTCTTTTAACATCTGGCTTAACCAGGAGACAGCTACATTTTGATATATGTTTTCCTCCCTCAGTATATGATACCAGTTCTATGAATTCTGGAAAACTGCAGTACACCAATGAGAAAAAACAAAGAGGGCAAGAGACAAGGATTCCTTGTTGTCTTCATGACAATGCTGAGTGCCATTTTGTGACAAGGACATGTCTGAGAATTGTGTTTTGTGGCTGGTTATTGTGTAAACATCACAGAACACTTGCAGAGCTGGTTACCTGTGTTATTAGGATACAAAGTTGTTATACACTGTTAGACTGCAGCTTAGTGATCATGGATTTCTGGAAGGGTCTCACACTCATCCATACTCTGAGAACTGATGTTCTAGAATAGACATAGACACTGATGGATGCTGAAATGGCTGGGTCTACTCTATCTACCTTGCCTCCAAATCGATGGGATTCCTGATGAGATAAACAAAGGAAACACTTCACTTATAAAATAGCAACTTATACAAAAAGATTTTTCAGGCCAGGTAATAGTGGCATGCGCCTTTAATCCCAGGACTCATCAGGCAGAGGCAGGCCAATCTCTGTGAGTTCGAGGCTGGCCTGGTATACAGAGTGAGTTCCTAGACAGCCAGGACTGTTAACACAGCAACCCATCTCAAAAAACAAACAAAAAAATCTCAGTGTTGTGATAACCCAGAGCCTTGGATATATCAGACAAGCACTTTTCTACCCAACTATCCCCCACCGCCAGCTTCCTTTTCTAAATTTTTATTAAAACTTAGCAAGACCAAAAATATTCTTTCAATTCTACAGACACAAATTTTGATAAATGCTTTTAAAGCAGAGATAGAGACAGAGTGCCCTAAAGGCCTCTCAGAAGAAGTAACATTTGAGTTAAAACCTAGCTAATAAGAGACAGCCACACAAAACCGAGGAGAGTATGCCCTTTGAGCTATACAGCGATTTCCAGGTTAAAGTATTTATTTAGAGCAGGGCGTGTCTGCTCACACCTTTGGCCCCAGCACACTAAGGTGGAAGCAAGATCTGGAAGTTACGGTGATTCCCATATACAAAGCATGTTTGAGCCCTGTCCCCAAACATGAATCGTATTTACTTGTCTGCTTATCGCTTGTTTTTCCTACTAGGAAAAAGACTCCAAGAGGACACTCTTAACTTTCTTGTTTAGCAGGTGCTGGCAATCGGAGATACACATGAAAATATTTTTTAATATGCTCATTATATTTGAATTGTGTCTATTGTATTTGAATTGTGTATGTATTATAGTTGACTATATGAAAATTTGAAAAGCCATAGAATATAGTGCGCAAAAGGGAGAATGGTCCGAAATAAGTGAGAAAAACAGACTTCCAGTCACTGGTGGTCTCATAGGCGCGGGAAGGTGTGCTATGTGGGGAAACACTTAAAGTAGGAGAAGGGGCATGTTTCGCTTTATGTTTTGAAGCTACTTTAGCCCCATGGGAAGCTACAAGGGGAGCAATGGCAGAGGTCAAAGCAGTTAGGCTTCTTTTGTGTGGGTAAAGGTAATAGCAATGGACACAGGGAGGAGACAGGCAGTGTAGTGTGCTTTTGCTATTAGCATTGACATGACTTACTAATGGGATTACAGAAGGCTTTTGGATATGATTCACTTACAACTTTTGAGATTTACAATGGTGTGAAAATGATAGTGGCCCAATCCTCCCAGAGTGTAGATGGCTAAAAGCTGAGCACAGCTTAATGCTGTTAAGAGGGCTAAAATAAGTCCTAGCAGCTGTAAACGTACCTTGTAAGTTTGTTTTAATTAAGCTCAGCTGTTGACTGGGTTGGTTTAATTTGACAGAGCCTTCCTTTGGGTCCAGATACTACACGGCCGTATCAACTCAGCAGAATCTCCTTGTGTGATCCAAACAGATCACTTCTCTCCAAAGTGAGTCTACCTGCATCCAGTTTTGAGATCCTGCTCTGTAGTGGCAGGGAGTGAAAGGAAAAGGAGTAGGGCTTGGTTGGGTTCAACTGCTGAGGAACAAGAGTAGGAAAGAAGCTATCTGTGCACACTAACCCACACAGCACAATTTTTTGCACTTTATAAAGTGCACGCCATGCCTTTGGGAGGAGACTCAGAGCACCGGGCAGGGAGGCAATCCTGGCACGCAGCCTCCAGGAGTCAAAGCAGGTATGGTACCAGGAGGGGCGGGGCCACAGCTAGCTCCCGTTACCAGGCCCCGCCCCTTATTGGGGGGGGCCCAACGTGCCGCGCATGCGCACTGGCTACTACGGCTGGGGTCAACCTCCCCTGACGTCAGGACGCTTCACTGGTTCCAGCCTCCCAGCTCCGGAGTCCCTCGCGGGCCGGGGCGGGGCGTCTGGCCAGCTGAGCTATTCGGGCTGACCGCGCCAGTTTGAATGAAAGCTCCGCAAGATGGCGGCGGCCGGAGCCGAGGCACCGAGAGGTGAGAGTGGAGAGCGGTGTCACCGGCCGCCAGGTCCGCTCCCGAGGCCCGAGCCCAGCCGGATGGCGGCGATGTGGGCGGGACGCCGCGGCGCGGACACCCCGAGCGCGGTACGCTCGCGGCGGGCTACGGGCCCGGGACGCGCCGGCTCCGTGCGAGCGTGGTTCCGAGTCCCGCCCGCGGGCCCGGGTCCTCGGTGGCGTGTGTGCGCGCTCCGCCTCTTTGAAGGGTGAGCAGGAAAAGCTCGCGCTCCGCTGCCCTAGCGGTCGCCGCCCTCGCGCGGTGGGAGCGGGGGCTGAGGTGCGGTGCCCGCGGACGAGCCGGCCTGGCGTCGCTGTGAAGTGTCTCCCCGCGAAAGTGGATGTCTGCACACACGGCCCCGAGCTCCTGGAAACTTTGGGGGGCCCCGGCTGGAACTTGTGGGTTATTTATGTGGATGTTGAAGCGGGGGACACACAGTGCGCGTGCGTGCGCACGAGTCGCGCGCCCTTTGAAAGTCCGGGTTTTGTAAAGCATACTGGAATGAGAAGGTCGTTCTCCAGCTTACTTTCCTCTGCTCCACACAAATGGTGACACTTTATTATCCCCGTCACTCTACTTCCTTGAAGCCTTGCGGGGGAGGAGTGGTGGAAGGACTTTATAAACGGGATGTCATAAACTAATCCGGACAATGAAACTTTTTTCTTCATCATTATAGGCTGTGAGCTTTTGTAAACCAAGTGTTTGCACATAAAAACAAAAAAAAAATCCCGAAATGCTCAAAATGTAGCATTTCTGTTGAGAGATGTGTCGTAATTACACATAATGGGCGTCATTATGACATTTTCATTCGAATACCTACCTGTGCTACCGAATTCAACGCCACTCTCCATTATAGGGTTGTGTTTTTGGATTATCAGCTACGAGTGAAAATGTTAAAGCCACAAACACCTTGGGTACATAATAACCAAGAGGTCTCTCTCCTTTGCAGAAAATTAGCTAAGGAGATTAGCCTTACACAAAACAGCCATAAGATTTTTAGATGTACCTGTCCTACCCCCAAATCACACCTAACCAATATGTATTTTGGCAATTTGAGGAAAAGACTTTGACTTTTACGAATGCCAGAAATAGTGATTTTCATTGTCTGGAGTGGGGAAATGGTGCTCAGCAGTTTCCTTTAACGAAGTCCTAATGTGGGGGGAGGATGAAGGGATGTGGGAAAGTTAAAACAGGTTCTCCCTTCCCTGAAATCCACCTCGCTTGCCTGCTACCTTGAAGAACTATTAAATACATCGTGATGAACGAAGGATACATTTTGTTTGGTCACCTCTAGTCACCGTCCTCACTTTGTTTTCAGTGAATGTGATACCCAGAAAGCTTGGGCCCTTCCTAAAATTGTGTAGCTAGATGGCCCCCCAACAAGTAGGGTAGAGGGCTTTTGATCATCTAGTATTTATCCTCCTACTAGCCATACAGTGAAATTTTACATTTTCTAGACATCATTTGTGTAGTTACATTTTAAATTCTGTTTGGAACACAGTTCATTTCTGGCCTGGGTAAGGTTATTGTTAGTATGTCTGACTTTCAAATCTTGTTTATGGATAATTTACATTGAGTTTCTGTTTTGTAACTGCTGGCTTGAAACAGTGCAGGAAGTGAGCATTATAGGGCTCAATATTCTCTCCATTTAAAGTAGACATTTCTATTTTATGTATGTTGATAATACATCTCACCGTGGGCAAAATAAATGAAATTCAGATTTCTTGTGGTTTTCCTGAAATGGGCAAAGTAGGATATGGATTTAACTACAGAACTATATTTCAGGTTTAAAATCTTACTGTGTGATTAAAAGAAGCAAAGGTTACTTTTAAATTGTGATTGTTTAGAATATATTTTAGATATATTTCTAATAATATATTAGAACAGTTACATTCTGTGTAGAATATAATGGAACAGTAAAAAATATTACCTTTTTGCTCTTGCATTTATTTGTAATCTTAAGAAAGCTTAGACATGAAATATTTTAAGTGGTCAAGCAAGAATTAGCCATTGCCAATAAAACAATAGGATAGAAGTCCAATTCATCAAAAATAGATCTTTTTCACGTAGCTTTTTCCTCAAACACACATGATTGGCTTCTTGTCATGTTCGTTTCTAGACTGTAAAATTGTCAGTTAGGAGGTTTTTAAGTTTTTGTTTCATCCTAGTAGCTATTTTATTAGTAAAGAATTCTATTTTCTTATTGTAGCCTGGTGTGTGCCTTGCCTAGTTTCACTTGATACTCTTCAGGAATTATGTAGAAAAGAACAGCTCACATGTAAATCGATTGGAATCACCAAAAGGAATCTAAACAATTATGAGGTGGAGTACTTGTGTGACTACAAGGTAGTAAAGGTAAGGCAATATCTAACCTTGATAGAGACCTATTCCCACTCAGTGTTTCATGTCCCTTTATAGAGACCTATTCCCACTCAGTGTTTCATGTTTCCTGATAGAGACCTATTCCCACTCAGTGTTTCATGTTTCCTTGATAGAGACCTATTCCCACGCAGGGTTTCATGTCCCTTGATAGAGACCTATTCCCACTCAGGGTTTCATGTTTCCTGATAGAGACCTATTCCCACTCAGTGTTTCATGTTTCCTTGATAGAGACCTATTCCCACTCAGGGTTTCATGTTCCTTGATAGAGACCTATTCCCACTCAGTGTTTCATGTTTCTCTAGCATAAAAGTAGCCTTAAAAATAAGCAAAGCCCTTCTTTCTGTTTAAGGTTGTAAGTCATAGATTTTCTTATGCATTGTCATCGTTTTATCAAATAACACTGAAGGGATTATGAAGTATAAAGTGCTCTCTCATTAGAATATTTAGGGTATTTATATCATCCTCATCCAACTCTTGATTATCTATCTCCATATGGATTTCCAGAGCAAATGTTTTATGTCAGACTGACTTTTCCTGTAATTCATGTTCCTGGATCATATTTCCCATAATCACCTGGAATGAACCCGAGGTTACAGGGCAACTGTAGAATTAGTGAATGTCCTCCAGAAGCATCATGATTTATATTTCCTGCCATCCTGTCAAACTCCTGTGTGTTATAAGTTACGGCATGATAAAAATGAACTGGCTGGCATAGTCATTTCAAACCTTTGTTTCATATCTTACAACTTCAGCAGACTAATTTAATTACTTTGTGCTTCCCTTCATTCATGTTAAAATGAGTTGTTCTAGGAAGCTCTTTGATCTAAAAACCTGTAATTATAATTTTTTGTAATTCATTTACATGTAGCTTCCTCTGAGAACTGGTCATTAATCTCAGTTCTTGCAGATAAACAATCAAGAAATCAAGAATCCTTTAATGTGATCCCCTCCCTTTGCCGAGCCCTTCAGTAAGTCCATTTCTTCTTTTGAATGCCTGTCTTCCTGTGGTAGCATTGTCTTCCCCTGCAGAGATCTTAGTCTAGCCTCTCCACCAGCACCCTAGACTGATCAGCCTAGCTGAGAATATCATCTGATCATATGCACTAGCTCCATTAGAACTTACTTTTAAACTGTGCCTGGTGGCATAGATCTGTAATCCCAGCTAAACAGGTGACTCTCAACAGGTTCAAGCCCATCCTGGGCAACTTAGACTCTTTATAATTTTTTCTAGAAAGGTTATTAACGGGAACTACAGATCAGTGGCAGAGTATTTACCGTGCGAGCATAACGTCCCAACAATCTCTCCACTCTGGGCATGGCGGGGAGGGGAGACGACATAGGACACACTAGCAAAAACCCAAACCAACCAGTTTCTACATTCTCACGTTGCTTAGTTCTACTTGACGAGACTTTAAGCTGTTGCTTTCTTTTTTCTTATTCATAGCAATGTTTTCCTAGTATTGATTCCTACTTTGGGCCTTTTTCTCTCTCCTTGTTCTCTCTCATTCAGCTGAAGACTCCTGTCTTCTGCCTCTATGAATGTGAGCCTTTAGCATTCAGTCTACATTCACTAGTTATCTCTTTCAAAAAGGTTACAGTTTTTTCCTGTCTAATACCCCAGGACTTTGCCTGAACTTGTGGCTTCTTTTTAGTTAAACAGGAGCTGGCTTTCAGTTTAGTCCCAGGCTGGCCTTGAACTCAGCCATCATTGCTCTAGCCTCTCCAGTGCAGTAGTACCTACGTAAACTCTATTCTCCAGTTTTTTTTGTTTTTTTTTTTTGTTGTTTGTTTGTTTGTTTGTTTGTTTTTTGTTTTTTTTTTGTTTTTGGTTTTTCAAGACAGGGTTTCTCTGTATTGTTTTGGAGGCTGTCCTGGAACTCTCTCGGTAGACCAGGCTGGCCTCGAACTCACAGAGATCCGCCTGCCTCTGCCTCCCAAGTGCTGGGATTAAAGGCATGCGCCACCAATGCCCGGCTATTCTCCAGTTTCATATCTTTTAAATAGTAAGCTCTTTTTTCTTTTCTCTCTCTCTTTCCCTCTGTCCCTCTCTTTCCTTGTTTTTGTTTTTGTTTTTTTATTTTTTTAGAAAGGGTTTCTCTGTGTAGCCCTGGCTGTCCGGGAACTGACCTGAAACTCACAAAGATCCTCCTGCGTTCTGGGATTAAAGGTGTGCATCACTACCGCCTGCTTAAGCCCTCTTTCCACTCATTTGTATTAGTAAACATGTTCACATCTTCTCTAACCTTTAGATAGCTTCCTTTGGCCGCCTCTACTCACACACGTATATCTTTTCTTTCTTACTTCATTAACAAAAATTACTTTTATTGAAATATAATTTGCTTCTTTAAAGTGTACAGTTCAAATCTTAATATATTCCCAGTGTCAGTCAATTTTAGAACATTTTTTCATTACTCTAAATTTTTAAATTTTTATTACTGCCTGAATTTCAATTACCAGCCCTAAGCAACTGCTAAATTTATTTTCTGTTTCTGTAGAGTTGCATGGGGACCTCCCCTCCCCTTCTTCCTCTCTCCTCAAGTTCTGTGTGCCGGAGGAGGACATCAGGTGTCCTTTTCTGTCACTGCCTGATTGCTTTGAGGCCAGGTCTCCAGCTCAACTTTGAGGTAGGCTGATAGACAGCAAGCCTCAGGGATCATCCCGTCTCTGCCCCTTAGCCCTGGGATTACAGGTGCATGTTGCTTCATCTGGCTGTTGGAACTCGAACTCGGGTCCTCATCCTTAGGGAGCAAGTGTTCTTACACAGTGGTCCATCTCATCCTTGTCCTCTTCATTGTATGTGCAGAGAACAGTACATGTTTCTTAGTAATTGGCTCGATTTACTTTGAAAAATGGTTTTTGGTGTATTTT
Source organism: Mesocricetus auratus (assembly GCF_017639785.1). Taxonomy (NCBI): domain Eukaryota; kingdom Metazoa; phylum Chordata; class Mammalia; order Rodentia; family Cricetidae; genus Mesocricetus; species Mesocricetus auratus. The sequence continues at coordinate 21,540,970 of NW_024429196.1, read as the reverse complement.
AGAATATTGGGAACTAAACTGAGAGCCTCTCATGTAGTGGGTATGTGCTCTACCACTGACTTAGGTTCTCTAACCCTTTAGTTTTCATTTTGAGATGAAGTTTCACTAAATTTGCCCAGGCTGGCCTTGAACTCACTCTGAAACTTAGAAAAGTCTTTAACTGTAGTCTTTGCTTTGTCGTCTGAGGAACAAGATTACAAGTTTTTAAGGCTCATCTGTGTGATAATGTATATTGTACTTCTTTCCCTTTCTGTTGCCAGATAGTTACACTGTGTGGATGCATCACATTCATCATGGGACAGACATTTGAGTTGTTTCCATCTGGGACCATTAGAATTAATGCTGTTATGGTTGTTTTATAGTTTCTGTATGGACATAGTTTTCATTTCTCCTGGAGTAGAATTACTAGGTCATAAGATATTTTTGTTTAACTCTTTTGGGCTGCCAAGCTTTTCCAGAGCTCTGTACCATTTTACTTCCACATCAGCAGGGTGTAAGAGTTTTAGTTTCTATGTGGCTATCCTCATGAGAAGTGCATCTCTTTGTGTTTTTATTTATGTGTCTCTAGGAATTAATGGTGCTCAACATCTTTTTATTGTGCTCTTACAGGACATTTGTATCTGTTGTGGTGAACTAAATATTCAGATCCTCTGCTCATTATATCGTGTGTGTGTGTGTGTGTGTGTGTGTGTGTAGTGCATTAGTGCATGCATGTGGTTGTGAATGCTTCTGTAGAAGCCAGAGAAAGACTGCCCATCTTACCCCTATTCTTTTAAGACAGAATCTTTCACTGAGCCAGATGAATTCCGTTTAGGCAAAGTTGACTGGCCATTGAGCTCCCAGAATCTGCCTCTCTATCCTTCCAGTGCTAGAGTTACAGGTCCATGCAGCTGTGTCCAGTGTTTTTTATGGGTGTAGGGACTTGAACTAAAGTCCTCACACTTTTATAAAAAGTGCCCTTACCCACTTAGCAATTCTCCAGGTCTCACCTCCCTTGCTTAGTTTCTAAAGTTTTTTCTAAATTATTTAATTATAATTAGTTGTATATTATGCATATGTATCCCTTGTCATATATATGATTTGTAAAAAATTTTATTTTATCCTGTGAGTTTTCTTTCCTTTTAACTTTTTTAACCCATTTTATTCCAGTTCGTGTATTTCTATCACTGACCATCTATTGTCAAGTTTTCTGTACTAGTTTATTACACTTACCATGGTTGGTTTTCTTTTCCTTTGAAACTCTTATCTATGGAAGACTCCCTAGATTTGAATTCTGGGTCCTGTCATTTATTTTGTAATCTTCAGCCACTTAGCATCTCTGTCCTCTAGTTTCTTTATGAAATAAGGGTAGGTAGAGGAACCATCTTACAGTTAATATTATAGTTAATATTAAATGGATTAATAGGAATTGCCTACAATAGATATTGACATTTAACAATGACACTAGTGTTTACTGTTAGTGCCATTTATTTTTAATATATATTTCTTTTTATGCTCTATACATGTTCCCAAGTGTATATATGTGCATGATCATGCAGGTGCCTATGGGAGACAGAGGATGTTAGATCCCTTGGAAGTGGAGTTACATGTAGTTGTGAACCATCTGATCTTCTGCCAGAGCAGCAAGTACTTTTGGTTTATGAGTCAGTCATCTCTCTAGCTGTTTCCCTCATTCCTGTTTCTTGTCACCAGCCGCCTACCCCAACTATTTTTTTAAAATGTTCTTCAGAGTCTCTTTGCTTCCCATCTATCTTTCCCCTAATTGTAGATAACTTCTTGGTCCTCTTCTCCAGCTGCTTGCTACGTAGCCTTTTCTAGCAGTTTTTGTTGGGGATTTGCTCACTTATAATAATTAGTGAGACAACTATACTCAGAGCAGAGTATTAAGTACAAAGTATTTAATTACAGTGAAGGTGAGTGTTGGTGAGGACCTAATTGTGGAGAGACTTGGCAGTTATCTATAAGAAACATATTGTAAACTTAGTTTTAAAGAATGAAAAGATAATGGGGGTAGAGTCCTGGTATAGAAGATAGCCCAACTCCTTCAAGGAATGGAAAATATGAATAGGACATCGTTCAAAGTTAAGATAAGATGAGGCTAGAGGGAGTGCAGCTCTTTACAGGCAAAAGGATTTTAGGCTTCATCTTGAGGGAAGCACAGAACCATGGAGTTTTTTAAACTACAGAAATGGTATGACAAGAGAACATTGCTCTGCTGTTATGTCTTCAGTGGGTAGAGTGCCAGGAGGGTGTTACAGCAGTCAAGGCAAAACAATTGAAGAAGAGAAGAGCACAGGACTGGATGAAGAACCCTGGGGAGTAAGGCTTACACCATTAACTGGCAAGAAAGGTAATAGGAAATCTGGAGGTGTACTAGTGGGACCAGGAAGAAGAGATAATGTCAGTAAAAGAGCACTGAGCAGTTGATAAAACCTGAAGAATATACTGAAGCTAGCAGTCAAAGGGCCATTCATGTCCTATGAATGGTTTCTGTGTTAGCATGAACAGAAGAGCCAAAAGAACAAAGTGAAGAATAAGTAGGAGGTATAAGAACATAGAGTATGGGGCTGGAGAGATGGCTCAGAGGTTAAGAGCACTGACTGCTCTTCCAGAGGTCCTGAGTTCAATTCCCAGCAACTACATGGTGGCTCACAACCATCTACATTTCAATCTGGTGCCCTCTTCTGGCATGTAGGCAGACTACTGTATATGAAATATATAAATAAATCTAAAAAAAAAGATGTTACATTTCTTTATAAAAAAAAAAACATAGAGTATGGAGCCTTCAAGCATCCTACTCTCGGAGAGAGAAAAAAGATAAAATGGTGTTTATAGTTTTAAAGTTGTATTAAAAATTGAGTCATAGTTTTATGTTTTAGAACATTTTTAATGTTCTAAAAGGCTATGTGCTAAAATCTACTCTTATGAGCTCAGAAATTCTTTAGCTATACAAACATAAGTCCAAGGAATCTTGGTTTTATGTTGCTTTTGAAAAATGGGAGGTGTTGAAATGTTATTTAGAACTAGTCGTGAGGCAGAAACCAAAGAGTTGTACATAGAAGAATAATTGATAAAGTACATCTATTATAGCTGTATTGACTTATGTTTAATATCCATAAGAGACTGGAAGTTAGGAATAAAGGCCATATCTACTAAATATGAAGAAGTTAGTGGGTGGAAGACCTTGACCCTAAAGCAGTCTGATGTAAAGCAACCTGAAGTAACCAGCTTGGGAAATGGGAAATTCTATCTGATACCACTCAGTGGTGTAGATGAACGTAAACAGTGTATACTGTGGTGGCTTTGTTTCAAGTGCTTTATCATTTTTCTGCATCAGTATTAGTGCCATGTTGTTCCTTCATACAGACTAATTGAGGATAATACTCTGGGTGCTCATACTTTTCAAGGAAGAACAATGACCTACTTACAATGATGGGCGTTGTCCCTTGAAAAATTCCTTAAAGTATATAGGTATCTGTGCATGTCTAGAAGCACTAATATACTTACCACCTGGCACAAACAAAATAGTCTAAATCTAACAGTAGATTAATATTTCTGAAGGACAAGGCACATTTGTTTGTTTGTTTTAATTAGACTGCATTAAACTGCAACACCCCCCCCACCCCACCCCCACCCCCGAGACAAGGTTTCTCTGTGTAACAGCTCTGTCTGTCCTGGACCTCTATAAACCAGGCTGTCCTTGAACTCACAGAGATCTCTGCCTCCTGGGTGCTGACATTAAAGGCATGCACCACCACCGCCCGGCAACTTCATTTTTTTTTTAAAGAAACTATTTTTTAATGTATTTTTTTTTATTTGTGTATGCGAGTGTTTTGCCTGCATATACATCTGCACCACATATGTGCCTGGTACCCAAGGAGGTGTGGAGCCTCCATATGGGTGTTGGGAATTGAACCCAGGTCCTTCACAATAACAGTAAATATTCTTAACCACCGAGCCAACTCTCCAGCCCTATAATCCAGATTTTAAGTAGTATAAAAGTAGAACTTTTAGCCGGGCATTGGTGGTGCATGCTTTTAATCCCAGCACTCGGGAGGCAGAGGCAGGTGGATCTCTGAGTTCGAGGCCAGCCTGGTCTGTAGAGCAAGTTCCAGGACAGCGTCCAAAACAATACAGAGAAACCCTGCCTCGAAAAACACCAAAAAACGTAGAACTTTTAGAAAAGACTTCCCTATGGTTGCATAGATTTTTGTTGTTGTTGTTGTTCAGGATCTATAACTCAGGTCTCAGATTCCATCTGTCTTTCTGTCTGTCTATCATCTGATTTAGTCACATGTCAGTGTTTTGCCCACATGGATATAAGTGTACCATGTGTGTGCAGTGCCTGCAGAGCTCAGAAGATGTATCCCCTGAGCTGGAGTTAGACAGTTGTAAGTTAGGAGCCAGTGCTGTTAACTGTGGAGCCATCTCTCCAGCCCCTCAGAATTCCTTTTCTATTAGTTACTGGCACAAAACCCTTCTATCAATTACGTTCTCAGCTATGTCAGATAATACCACTGGTGTTGTGGCATGAAAATGGAATATGGTTATCACAAAAAATGGCAGAAGAAAGTAATGGAAATGTAGATTTTTTTTTGATGGGCAGTTATAGGACATCTGACCCATAATGATTTCCATCTTTGTTTTAGTAGTATTGGTTATGTTATTTTGGCATTTAAAATTGAATTGCCTTCATTGATACTTATTTCACATATTGCCTATTTATTTATTTTTTATTTCATATATACATATGGTATGATAAAAGCCAAGAAACTTTTTGGCTTTAATTTTGAATTATAGGTTATTGAATTAATTAAATTTGCTTTATAAATCAGTGGTTCTCATAAAGTAATATTATTTTTCAAAAATCGAAATCTTTTTTAGATTTTAAAAATGAAAAATGCCTTATAAAAGACTACAAACCAGAAATAAAATATTAATATTTCCAAACCGTTTTGTCAAAATCAATCTTGTTTTCTAAGTATATTTCCTGTACAGAAATTGATTAGTTACCAATGTGGTCAATGTATAAGCCTCAGTCATCTTAAATACAAGAGACTTATCCCTGATTAACCATTACAGTTATTCAGGAAGTTAACTTTAATGATGTTTCATTTCATTCAGGTAGTAATTTAATCTTGTAACCTCTAGCTAGCACTTGTCTGTCATTGTTTTCGCCAGTAAAAGGACCAATGTTGTGTTACCTTCTTCTGGTATCAAAAGTCAAATTAAGAATTATGGGAATAGATGAGTTCAGACAATGCCAGTTGGATCTCCTATCTACTTTTGTATGAGTAGATCTGGGACCAACAATCCCAAATTATCATTACCTGACTGAAGGAAGAAATCTTTAGGTCTTAGTGAGGCTCAGTTTGACACACTTTGGTGTTAAGAGAAGCTTTTTCTTTGCTAGCCGCTTTGGTTTATCACCCGCCAGCCGCCTGGGCTCTGCCACATTCTAGTCCCCAAATAATCACACAGGACGCTGTATTAATTATGAAGCTGTTGGCCTTGCTTGTCTCTTACTGGCTAGCTCTGATTTAAGTAATTACCCCATAATTGTTAATCTAAGTATGTTTCTTACCGGAGAATAGTTCCGGGCTCCTACCCATGGCGTTACATGTCGACTCTCTTGTCTTTCTCTTTCCCAGAATTCTCCTGGACTCCTAGTCCCTCCTATCTAGGTTTCCTATAGGCTCAACAGTACTTTATTGACAAATGCACAGGACTTCCCCCAACACTTTGGTGTATATCTAGGCTTTCTATTTCTTCTCTCTGGAATGACAATACATACATACATTATATGTACTGCATATCCTCAGATAATAGTAAAACACATTTTTAACAGAAAAGACCCAAACATATTTGGAACAATTTTTAGAATGAAACAGTTCTTTTAATTCATAGTCACTACTGATGGATGAATAGAACATAACAAAATATTAGGTACTGATAATGAGGATAAAATAAGCTCACATGTGGATATGCAACTATTCTTGAACTGCATTGGTACTTTAGCAATATGCCAAAGACCATAAATCGTTTGTTCTAAGTTATGGGTTAGGGATGGGGTTATAACTCAGTGTAATGCTTCTCTGGCGTGTGTCAGGACCAGAGCTTGAGTTCTAGTACTGTGTGTGTATTGGGCAGTGGTGGGTGGGGGGAGGGGGTGATTAATAGATAGTAAAACAACTATTATGCCCACTCCTTAATATTAAAAATTTCTGAAATTTTCATAGGCAAATTTATTGCAATAAGTAATTTTTTTTAAATATCAACAAGTTAAGAAAGCAACAGGTTAGCAAAATGGCTTAGTACGTAGAGGCTCTTGCCAGACAGCCTGTATTTAGTCCTTGAGACCCACCTGGTAGAAGTAGAGAACCAACTCTTGCATGTTGTCATCAACCTGACACATGTATTGTGTGCACCCATACAAGTATATACATATACACAAATGTCATGTAAAAGATTTAAAAACTAATGATGTTTAATCACCCTGATATTTTTTAATTTTAATATGCATTGGTGTTTTGCCTGTATGTATGTCTGTGTGAGGATGTCAGATCTCTTGCAACTGGAGTTATAGATATTTGTGAACTGCCTTGTGGTTCCTGAAAATTGAACCCAGGTCCTCTGAAGGAACAGCCAGTGCTCTTAACCACTGAGCCATCTCTCCAGCCTCCCCCCCCCCCACTTTGATATTTCAGGAGCATTTCTCAGCTACTTTATCTTAGGGCCTATGGGATGTGCTAGCTATTCTAAGATGAAGAAAGGTTACTAAAAGACATCACTTTTGAATTTACTCCTGTACATTAACTGCCTTTTAAGTTAAGTCCCTAGCGACAGTGTCTACAGAACTTAAGAAAAGACAGTAGTTACTTTGTGTAAAGAGATTAAGAAACCATGGTAGCCAATAACATACTGGTGATAAAAAGTGGACCTTTGCTGTCCTTCATGCCTCCTACTTCAGCTACTATAGGTTTCTCTTAATGAGGTCAGCGTTTATTAGAATATTAATGTCTGATAGAAATAGGATGTGAGCTACAGTGTCACTTTAATTTCTTGGTAACCACATGCAAAGTGGTAACTGGTTTCACTAATATATTTAATTCAACATACAGTCATTTTTAAAGGTAAAGATATTTTGCATCTCCCATTCTTCAAATTCAGTGCAGTAGTTATACACAAAGTCTATCATTTGAGAGTAGCCACATTTCAGAGCTTTTTTGGGGGGGGGGAGATAACAGGCTTTCTCTGTGTAGCTTTGTAAACCAGACAGACCTTTAACTCACAGAGGTCTGCCTGCCTCTGCCTCCCAAGTGCTAGGATTAAAGGTGTACACCACTGCTACCCAGCGAGAGTAGCCACATTTCAGGTTCTCAGTAGCTACATGTGGCTAACAGTGACTGTTTTATCCAGTTTATCTTTAGAACAACTAAGGGGATGTGTGGGCATGGCATTGAGGATCTAAGTTCCCACATGTTCAGTGAACATTATTAGAGCCCTTAGAAAATGCTTGCAACTGTACTGGCCATGGGAGCCACTGCCTTAATGTTCGCTTTGGAACCACCTGTTTCCATGACCAAGGTAAATAATTTTTTAGTTTGACCTAGTACTATTTAGTAAAACGGTCATAGGTTTCGGTGCCTTTATCTTTCCCTAGATAGGACTCTTTGGCCTGTTGTCGATGTTACATTCCGCTAACTAGTGTGTTTCAGATAGCATACAAAAGTTATGTTTGTCTGATTATACTTTACTCTTAGAAACTTGTGGCTCTTCTGTCATTTTGAATTATTAAGAGAGATGCTATTATAGAGACTATTATAATCTAATTTGTATTTTTTTTCTATTTTAAGGGTGTGGAATATTATCTTGTAAAGTGGAAAGGATGGCCAGAGTCTACAAATACTTGGGAACCCTTAAGGAACCTCAGGTGTCCACAACTGTTGCAGCAGTTCTCCAGTGACAAGAGTACTTACTTATCTCTGGTAAAGAAAGGCAAGGCAAACACTCCAAAAAACAGTAGCAAACCCTTGCCACCAGCTGTCTCTGAGTACATTGTAAGGAAAGCCAAGCAAAGAATAGCTCTGCAGAGATGGCAAGATTACCTCAACAGAAGAAAGAACCACAAAGGGATGATATTTGTTGAAAATACGGTTGACTTGGAGGGCCCACCTTTAGACTTCTACTACATTAATGAGTACAGGCCTGCTCCAGGAATCATCTTAAACAATGAAGCTACCTTTGGATGTTCGTGTACAGATTGCTTCTTTGAAAAGTGTTGTCCTATTGAAGCTGGAGTTGTTTTGGCTTATAATAAGAACCAACAAATTAAAGTCAAACCTGGCACTCCCATCTATGAATGCAACTCAAGGTGCCAATGTGGACCTGATTGTCCCAATAGGATTGTACAAAAAGGCACACAATATTCCCTGTGCATCTTTAGAACTAGCAATGGCTGTGGCTGGGGTGTAAAAACCCTTGTGAAGATTAAAAAAATGAGTTTTGTCATGGAATACGTTGGAGAGGTACATTAAATCCATCCTATGTATATGAGCTTTATACTACTTTATTAATGTAAATACTTGATATATTTTGATGTTATCATTCGCAGGTATGTAGAAATTCATTTTCAGGTTTAGGAGAAAGGTTCACTGTTATAGTTAAAAATGTAAACCTTTATATGAGCAAATATGTAATAAAATAGGCTAATAGTTGGCATTCAGTCATAATCACTGACAGGAGAGAGAGAGAGAGTGTGTGAGAGAGTGTGTGTGTGAGTCAGGGTTTCTCTGTGTAGCCCTGGATGTCCTGGAACTCACTCTGTAGATCAGTCTGGCCTTGAATTCAGAGATCTACTTGCCTCTGCCTTTGGAGTGTGGAGTGCTGGGATTAAAGGCATGCACCACCACCACCCGGTGCCCATATTTTTTAAGCATAACTGTATTTACACAAAAGTTTTAAGATGGAAGCCAGGCCTACTTACATACATGCTGACATTGAAACTTTGAAGTTACATTTATTCCATTATTTGGTCCAATATGATTACATTTCTTTTCCTATTTTGTATCAATATAAAGGATATTACTGCGTAGAAAATGTTTTATGAGTATTGTCAAATATATACAAAAAGCACTTATTATATCTAAAAAACATTGCCCTGAACTCCAAGCCACTTGGAACTGCAGAACATTCTCTAATTACCAAGTACTAGCATTTTTACTTTGATAATTATTATGTGCATAAGTATTAAAGTAGTAGTCATCATGGACCACAGCTAAGTACCTTAGTATGTTAACCCCCTAATCTTCAACTCTATGAAAGAGGAGTATTTCCACTACTACAAATGAAGAAACTGAGGCACAGAGATTTTTAGCTTACTCCAGCAGCCAGATTTAGTTGATAATATGTATCTCTTTGACAACTATTGGTGTCTTCAGTTGAACTAATGATCAGACTTAATTTTAAGAGAACTACAGATAGCATGACAGATCCTGTGGAGAGGGACGGAACCTACCCAGTGCCTGGTGTTCTACTGCTGAATTGCATCCCCAGCTCCTGGGTGATAATTTTGATTTGAAGCATTTCTTGAATATCTGTTCTTAAAAGCAAAGCTTCCCAAATGGTCTATTGCATATTTAACAAAGTTTCTGTTTGGTAACCGGTTTCTGTTTGTTATTACTCATAGATAGGCACATTATGCCTTCAGAACAGTGGTTCTCAATCTGTGGGTCGGAACAACCCTTTCACAAGGATGGCATAGCAGATATTTACATTATGATTCATAGCTGTAGCAAAATTACAGTTATGAAGTAGCAATGAAAATAATTCTATAGTTAGGGGTGACCACAGCATGAGGAACTGTATTAGAGGTTGGAAACATCAAAAAGGTTGAGAGTAGCCACTGCTGTAGCACATACTGAGAGTGCATACTCTTGGAATTTTCTGTTCATCTCTTCCCTGGAGAGCATACATGGAGAGCTTCTCACACAGCCTGATTGTAATGAATGTACCATATTTCAGCCTATCTTAAATTTCAGTTTTAGTCTTTTATCCCATCACTTTCCCTCATTTTTATACTTTTTTCTATCTAGATTTTAGTTTGTATGAATGTTTGTTTTGATGACACTAGAATTTCTTTTTAAATATTTGGGTCAGTGTTAATAGCTTACTAATATTTCTTTGGTGCCACAGTAGCTACATAATATTCTATGGCTTTGCAAAACCACCATGTCACCTGTAGTCCCAGCTACTCAAGAGGCTGAGGTAGAAAGATCTTTGGAGTCCAGAAGTTTGAGAGACCCTATCACAAAAAAAGCCTATAAAGCTAACTCTATTGTTATTGTACTTTTTTTTTCTCTCCTTAGGTAATCACAAGTGAAGAAGCTGAAAGGCGTGGACAGTTATATGACAACCAAGGAATCACATATCTTTTTGATTTGGACTATGAATCTGATGAATTCACAGTGGATGCAGCTCGATACGGAAATGTGTCTCATTTTGTGAATCATAGTGTAAGGAACACTTATAGATAAGATAGATAATTCAAGTTAGTGCTGTCTGGATGATTTTTCCATAATTGAAAGATAAATCATTTTTATGCAGCCATTCATAGTATTTTAATATAACGGCTTCTCTTGTTAAGTCAGGACATTATTGCTGTAATATAAACATACATAATGCGTTGTTTAACAATTACTATGTTCTATCACAGTCTTTATATCTCACTTCATTTAAACTTTCCAATAACTTTATAGGATATATAGATAACTTCATAGTTGATGAGGGGAATTTAATAAGCAAAGGAGTTAAGTAAAAGTTTTAAAGAACCTTAACAAAGTTATCTTACAGAAGTTAATACTACTAAAGTTAATACTACTAAATTTTACACTGTGCAGTAACCCTTTACCTTAGCCACATTTTATTCTCTGTAGTTTGTTACCTAGTTAGCTGTAGTCCAGAAATACCCAATGGGAATTTCTAGAAATAATTCATTCATAGTTTTAAATTGTTTGCTACTCTGATTAGCAGCTGAAGTCTCCTGCTGGAGACATGGCCCATCCCTTTGTCCAGTGTGTATACACTGTGATATGCTACCTGCCAGTCACTTAGTAGCTCTCTGGGTTATATGATAAACCATCATATTATTACTTGTGTTCAGGTGACCTTATTTTACTCAGGAATTGCCCAGAAGCATAAGATTAGTAATGCTAGCGGTTTGGATTTGCTAAAGTGTTTTCTTCAAGCAACAAGGTGAAAGTACAATTAAGATATTTCATAGAGACAGACCACTAATATAACTTAAAATTGTTCAGTTTTTGTTAGTTGTTAATCTCTTATTGTGTCTGAATTAAAGTTAACTTCTTATAAGTATATATGTATAGGACAAAACCCTAGCAATATAGGGTTTGGTGCTATCGGCAGTTTTGGTCATCTACTGAGGATCTTGGATTATACCCCCATGAATATGGGAGGACTGTACAGCTTAAGGTAACAGGGTTGTTTTTTTGTTTTGTTTTGTTTTAAATGTCAGTATGTTAACATCTTTAAATAAAATTTAAGGATTTCTAGAGCATTCTAGCATTTAGGACTATTTCCCTAAATTATAAATTAGTATTTGTAACTTTCAGTTCATGTTTGAGCAAGGTACATCTGCAGTCTTTTTAAAGATGTGTGTGTGTGTGTCTGTGCACACGTGTGTGCACGCGTGAACGCACACAAGTGTCTATGGAGGCCAGAGGGGGCAGGCATCAGACCCCCTGGAGCTGGAGTTACGCCAGACAATAAACCCATAAATAATAAAGGAAGTATGTCTTAGTATGTCATAAAGCTAATCTTAGAAGATGTAGCCAAGTTAAAATGTCTGGTGGATTGCTTACCAAGAGTTCTGTGTGAATAGCTGTGAAATGTAAGAGATTGTGTAGACTCCCTTTTGAATAATTTCTTCTTAATAACAAATTTGAGATTTAGCCATCCCTCAGTATCCCAGGGGATTAGTCCCAGGACCCCCTGCAGGTACCAAAATCTTTATGTTTCTTATGTTAAATTTGAGTAACCCATATATCCTCTTTTATATTTTTAATCATCTTTAGATTACTTCTAATGCCTAATAGAATGTAAATAGTTGTATTATTTATAGTCTGAGGACAAGATCACGTAGCCTGTACAAGTTCAAGACTGTGGTGTGATTTTTCTTTTTCTATATAATACTTTTATAATCTATAGTTAGTTGACTTTGCAGTTGGTTTAGTCCAGATGTGAGTCCCATGAGTACAGAAGGCCAGCTCTACTACCCAATACATACTTGCTACTCAGGGATGATTAAACACAAACTTAGATTTCTTGATGTGACTCCCTAGATCTTTCTTCTTGCATATTCTATAGTTTAGTGTTCTCGAAATACTGAACAAGTACAAGAACAAGTACAAATAAAAGTTTAAGCAATGAAACTGTGTAATAATAAAATTTGATTTCCGTGGTGCTGACTTTAAAATAATTAAACACACACACACACACACACACACACACACACACACATATATATGCCTTATTGAAATAGTTATAAGTGTTCATGTTATAGATGGAAATTAGATTAAAATTCTGCAGGAAAAAAAAGACTAAGACAAAAGCGACATACTGGATACTTGATTTGTTTTATTTTTTTGTTCTTTTATGTATGATTGTGATCTTATACATGAAAAGTGTATTTGAATGTGCATGTCATAGGAAGCTTAAGATGATCATGTGGGATTTTAACCATGCATGCGGTATGTAGAAGAGAACTTTGTACCCGTTTCACTTCAGCAGGTTTCGTTCTTTTTTAGTGTGACCCAAATCTTCAGGTCTTTAATGTTTTCATCGATAACCTTGATACTCGGCTTCCCAGGATAGCACTGTTTTCCACAAGAACCATAAAAGCTGGGGAAGAGCTGACTTTCGATTATCAAATGAAAGGTATGCTTTCCTTTGGATTGGTTTCAGGATGGCATTGAAGGCAAGTCTTTGGATCACAAACCAAATTAACATCGAAGATAAAAGAAATCAGTGATGGGGGAGGAAACCCAAAACAGGTCATATGTGGAGAAGATGAAACACATTACTCTATACTAATTTAAAAATCTTTAAAAATGAAAGAAATTGGAGGTTGTGGGGAGTGTCTATCACCTTAAGGTTCAAAGCCCATCTGTCAACTAAAGCTAACACTTGGTCTGTCCCCCAAGACACTGCAGCCTAATTTTTCTTAGGACTTCCATTTTGGAAGCTGACTTACCTAACACCTTTTCTCAATACTATTAGCATTAATAAAAATAGTTTTTGAACTTTTACTAGCAGATAAATATTGACAAGATTTAAAGTATGGTTTCAATTACATAATGCGTTCATGCAGAAATGGGTGCCCACAGAGGCCAGAAGGGAGCATGGGGTCCCCTGGAGCTGGAGTTTCAGGCAGTAGTGAGCTGCCTGACATGGGTACTAGGACCTGAACTCTGGTCCTCTTAGAGGAGCAAGGACTACTCTTTACCTGCTGAGCTATCTTCAAACCCTATTCTAAAATGTTTCCCTTTCTGTATTTATCTTCAGATTCAATTGACCATAGCCCTGCCAAAAAAAGGATCAGAACTGAATGCAAATGTGGGGCTGAGACTTGCCGAGGTTACCTCAACTGAAACTTAAGGAAATGGAGCTCATGGTTGTGTTTTGTTTTTTTCTAAGAACTGAAAAAGTATTTGGGATGCCTTTCTATCATTAAGATTATATGTATATGTTAATGTACAACTTGTGTCTCAAGATATTTGCAAAGTACATTACTGTTGCTTCTGAAGAGGACTGCAGGGCCACATAAATAGAATGTATTTGGTGGTTACATACTGACTATGGAGAGTGAACTATTTACAAATCACCATACACTTAGTTAAGAAATCTGAATAGACAAGTGTCCCCTTTAGTGTTTGAAAAGCAATGAGGCAATGGTTGTTACTATGAAACCTTTTACCATGACAAACAGATAATTCAGTTTAGGTAAATGTACAGATTTTATTTTTTTTACTCTATCGTTCCTGCTTAACACTCACTGATCTTGTATTTGAGACAAATAAGCGGCACTGAATTTTTTTTTACTATATTTTCTACTTTTACATTGAAACATTGGCATCTTAATGATATATTTCAGGTATAAAAGTAAATGTGAAAGCTTCTTTCAGCTTGATCTCATTTTGGAGCAATAGATACTATTACAAAGACTATGTCTGAACCTGAAATTCTTAAAAGAGTTTTTAATCCTGTTGAAGGAAAAATCTCTGACCACCTTCTCTGGAAGTCCATAGTGGCTGGCCATTATGCTTCTTTGAAAGGACATAACAGTATGACTAAGAGGACCGTTGGAGTGCCAGGCAGAGTAGGTGAGTACAAGAGAGCCGCAGCACGAGCGAGATGCACACTGAATAGCTCTCCAAACAGAAGAGCAAGACCCCTGGAGAGCACCTGCCCTAAACGGCAGTCTCATTCACATTGTTACTGTCACTGCCAGGCAGTTTTAACATTTCCTTTCCACTAAATTTAATTATTTTTGCATTTTCTGCATGTCCTTGAAAAGAAACCTATATTTGAACAGATACTTGTTTTATACAAGAAATTTTTAGAAAACTTGGCCAAAGTTATGTCTGATTGAACTTTCACTAACCTGTAGGGATTAGATGGGACTTCTCCCTGTGTAGTAAAACCCAATAAAGAAAAAACTTACTTTCATTTCTCTGGGTCTGGGAGTTCTAATCATAGTGTCCAGTGTGAAAAGAAAAAGTGCAGCAAATCCTTTCTTTTGGTGTCCTGATTAAGACTTCCCTAAGCTCTCTGCTCTGGACTTAATAGACTATCATAAACTCAAGCAAAATGAACTGAATTCTGCACTCCCTTTATCTTCCAAGCTCAACCTGTTTTGGGAGAAGCTACAGTGTTACTCAGAATATTGCCTTCACAAGGCTGTTTGTTCACAATACATAGGATACACTGTTTGCATGTTTGGGGCCTCATTGTATGTCTGCTACACAGTTTTTGGAATGTGTCAAGAAAATATATTTTTTTAAATTGCATTTCTTTCGTTTTTTGAGAATTTTTTAAAAGATTTATTTATTATAAATACAGTGTTCTACATGTTGCCTGAAGGCCAGAAGAGTGCATCAGATGGTTTTAGATGGTGGTAAGCCACCATGTGGTTGCTGGGAATTGTACTCGGGTCCTCTGCAAGAGCGGCCAGTGCTCTTAACCTCAAGAGTCATCTCTCTAGTCCCTTTCTTTGAGAATCTTAAAAGCATTCCAAGTCTGGTTTTCTCCTCCCCCTAAGACCAAGCTCACTTTGAAGTATTCTCAGGTTTAAAGATAAGATTTAAAAAAAAAATCAGTGTTTTGTCTAAATATTTGGTCTTATTTACTATTCAGGTTAAAAGAAGAGAGGACAAAGGGAACAAGATTGTGTCTAATAAATATGTGGCTTTGTTTTGTCCTTATTAGTAGAAATGTAATGGGTCTTTAAGATTTAGTGGGGTGGGGGTAGGTCTTGAGATAGGGTATCCTATAGCTCAGGCTAGCCTTAAATTTGCTGTATAGCTAAGGATTATCTTGAACTATCGATCCTCCTCCTCTCTCACCTAATGCTGGGATTATAGGCACTTGCCACCATGCCTAGTGTGAGATTTTTACTTTAAAAAGGACAAAACAAGTACACAAAATTTCATTCTAAGTTCCATACGTGTAACATACTTTGTTTCTGTATACTGTTCCATTACCTTCTTGTCGCCCCCCCCCGCCATTCCCCCATTACCTTTCTCTTATTCTTTCACTTTCTGACAGCTGTCTATCTAAATATAGGTGTGTATGTGTACACACTTCTTTATGGCTGTGATAATGGTGGTCAGTTCAACTCCAGCTTGATTCCTTCAAGTCACAAGTCCTAAGTGGACAGTGCCTTCTGTAACAGGGATTTGGAAATAGTCCTGACAGGAGCTTAAGCAGAACATAGGCTGGACTATGGAAGAACACTGCTTACTGGCCTGCTCCTAGACTCATGCTCAGCTTTCTTACACAGCCCAGGCATATCTGCCTAGGGATAGTACTGCAACCGTGGCATAGACTCTCCAATATCAATTTGCAATTAAGAAAATCTTCCATAGACATACCTCAGGCCAATTTGATGGAGACAGTTCCTCAATTGAAATTCTCTCTTCCCAGGTGACCCCAGGTTTGTCAAGTTGACAGCTGAAACTAACTATGATAATGTATATGTATTCATTTTGCATGGTTGACTCTGCTCAGTGTGGCTAGCCACTAGGTTTCTTGATGTATCTTGCATTTTGAAACTCTTTAACCTTTGCTAATTTGTAACCTTTGAAAAATGAAAATGAAATAGCCACTACAATCAATTCTGCCTGTTTTAGTGCTGTTTGTAAAGAGGTTCCATCATACACCATAGTGTTGAAGAGTGTTGACTCTAGAAGCCTCGTTGCTTGCCTTGAAGTACTAGCTTTGCCGCTTACTAACTATGTGACTTAATCTGTGTGCCTTAGTCACATGCCTACCTCAAAGTGTGGCTTCCTGGAGTATAGCTTTATAAAGTGGTTTTATCATAGAATAAATATTTCCTGTTGTTCTGTATTCAAAAATAAGCTGTAAACGTTGATCAGGTAGATTGGTCTAAACCTACTCTATTGTTCTTGGCCCTCTTAACTGGTTCCAGCCCTAAGACCTAAAACATGAACATCAATTATAAAATGTTAAGAGATACACTCAAAGCCGGGCGGTGGTGGCGCACGCCTTTAATCCCAGCACTCAGGAGGCAGAGACAGGCGGATCTCTGTGAGTTCGAGGCTAGGCTGGACCGACAGCCTCCAAAACAATATAGAGAAACCCTGTCTCGTAAAACCAAAAAAAAAAAAAAAAAAAATCACTCAGAACAATGTTTGTGGGCTTGTTTTCAATGCTTACCTTGGATCATGAAATATCCTATTAAAACCAAGCCTTGGGCTGAGTCTAACAGCTCAGTTCAAAAACAAAACAATTGTTTTGAATATTAGTGAACATATACAAATGCATAGAGTTACATATGTACATTCTAAGTCATATCACCAGGTAGGTTGGGTCTAGTAACTGATCTAATTGCCATGTAGCACAATGATGATCTGTGACATTTAGTTTAATTTGCAAATTGTGAGGCTTCATTGAAACTTATTTTAAGTGGTATGTCTACATCTTTTTCCTTGATTTGTAAAATATCAATATAGTAAAGTGCTTATGAAGATGTGTATAAAGCTTTATTAAATCCATGTACATCAATACAAAAGCATTATACTTTAAGACAATTCACAATTCAGAGCATATATATGTTAGCCATTCCAAGTATTTTCCTTTACATTCTAATTGTTGTAGTTTCAGTTGTACCATTGTATTGGTGAAATTTTAGTTTATGTTGCCCAGGCTTGACCTCTAACTTAAGAACACAGCCTTGCCTAGCTCCCTGGCGTTGTTTTGTTTTGTTGTTTTTGTTTTCCCAAGACAGGGTTTCTCTGTGGCTTTGGAGGCTGCCCTGGAACTAGCTCTTGTAGACCAGGCTGGTCTCAAACTCACAGAGAGCCACCTTGTCTCTGCCTCCTAAGTGCTGAGATTAAAGGTATGTGCCACCATCTCCCAGCCCCTGGTGGTTTTTAAGATTTCTGGTTTATGTCTGTTTTGCCTGCCTGTATGTATATGCACCACATGTGTGCCTGGATCCCCTGGAATGGAGTTATAGACAGATGTGAGCCACCATTTAGGTGCTGGAAACCATACCTGGGTTCTCTACAAAAACAGCAAATGCTCTAAACTGCTGAGCCATCTCTAACCCTGCCCCCAGTCTTTATGTGCTATAACATCTTTGGAGGTTAATAAGGTCCTGTCCTGTCCCATGCCCTACCCTCTCCCCTCATGCACTATCAGTTGACTCTAATAGAGCCGCTTTATTCTTCTAGACTGCTTGTAATGATTCAGGATACAGTGTACTTGGTGAAATGATCTCCGTATACTTGGAGATGTATTCTGCTGTGAAGTAAAATACTCTGGTGTATCAGATCCGGTTGCCTAGTGGTGTTCAGTTTTTGTCTTACTGGTTTTCTGTATATATACTGTTTCTCTAAGAGAAACATGTTAAGGTTTTTGTATTTGTGTATCATCTGGTCTGTTGTGGAGGGCAGTACTGGGGATTGAACCTAGGGCTTCATACCTGCTAGGTAAGAGCTCTACCATTCCATCTTGATGAGTTAGATGTTTTGCCCAGGATAGTATCTGCTCTTACTATAGCCTCTCTGGCTTTCTCTAACATAGTTAGTTACAATTGTCCTTTTACTTTTGACTTTACATCCCTTGAATGGCATTTTCTGTAAACAGCACATAGTTGGGTTGTATGTTTCCGAGTCTTTTTATGTCATTTGCATTTAATGTGATTTTTAATGTGTTTAGATTTAGTTCTACCATCTCGGGGAACACTAGCTTTGACCCTGTTTCTCTTTTGTGTCATTTGAGCATTCTTAGCATTCCATTTTGATCTGTTATGCTGATGTGCCACTTTGTGTAGGTTTTTTAGTGGTTGCTCTAACAGCTGTGCCTAACCTGCAGACTACCGTATACATCCACAGCTATGAATGTTGCCCAGAACATTTATGTTTGGCATTGTGTTGCAACATCAAAAGATTGGCCAATCTTGGTAAAATGAGTGTTTTATTCTTAAACATCTGAGAATGAGCATTTTCTTTTTTCAACAACTATACTCTCACCTGTTGCCAGTTTTCCATATAGATACTGTAAATGCTCTGGTTTAGGAAGCTCAGCCTCTGGAGTTGAGGGGATTTCAAAATCGGAGGAGCTCTGTGAATCCGCATGTGTGCTAGTTAGTAATGTTTCCTCCTCAGGTGGGGATTTGCTGTCACTCACAGTGTCTGGCTCTCCAGTGTGAGGAACTCCATTTACTTCTTCATGTCTGCTTTTCAAGTCACAGTAAGACTCCTGTGGATAAAGTGCATTCTGTTCCAATTGAGAGGCAGAGATGCTCTCTTTGCTCTTTGGCCTATAGGCATCATTGTCCAAAGATGTACTATCCCCACCACTTCTCTCTTGGGAAGATAACAAAACAGTATCACACTGGCTGTCCCAGCCTTGACTTCCTTGATCTGTTATGTGTGTTGACTGAGATGAATTCTGGGAAGAGATGTGAGTGGATTCCCCATCAGAGTCACTGACAAGCTTTGGTGACTGAGATCCCCCTGTCTCTATGGAGGAAGGTAAGTTTTCCAAACATTCATCTGTGACATCATCTTTTCTTCTGAAGAATACTTCCCACTGTGGTACGTCTGCACCAGCACTTTGCTGGGGGAGTGTCACAGGGCCCAGACCACCACACGGTGCAAGTGGGGTTTCTAGCTCTTCTTCACTGTCACTGTTGGATTCTTCACATTCTATAAAGTTGGCCGTAGAAAAATTCCGCATACTATCTGCTTTGCCGCATCCTGGGCTTTGTCTCAGTTCAGGCTGGTCTTGTGGCAGTGCTTTCATTGAAAATACCTCAGGGTGAAGAGTTAGCTGGTACGGAACTTTGTGCCTTAAAGGTGTTGGTAGAGGGTCATCAAAGAGGTCATCTTCCTCCTCTGAAACAAACAAAACAGGCATGGCATGTACAGAACAAGGGAACGGGACTCTTCACTGAAAGTTAGAGTTGCAGCATTTATCTGTTCTAAATCTTGGAATTGTATAAAACCCAGGTGCCAGTCTGCAAAGAGAAATTTAAAGGCTGCTACCCATTGAGAATGTAAGTCAGTATTGCTCAAATGTGAGTGACCACTAGACTCCCAGGGTGACCTTTTTTCCTTATTAAGGATTTTGTTTTCAAATGTGTGTGTCTCTGTGTGTGTACCTGTGTATGAGTATGTGCCCATGCATGAGGTGCCTGAGAAGGCTGGCAGTGTTAGATCCCTGGAGCTGGAGTTAGAGGCAGTTGTGAGCCAACTAATTTGGATGCTGATTTAATACTTGTTCTCATGGACAATCCACAGAACATTTTAAGAACTAAGGGATATGAAGGCCTGGTCAACAACCTTATAGAAAATGACTGTAAACCCACAAGTCTAATTCTACACCCTCTGCCCTAGCCCTCTTTGTGTATGAGCTACCTTTACTGATAAGTGTAGCTACCACCCCTCAGCAAATAAGCCTCTCTTTACAGCAAATGGAGACCATCGCAGAAAACCACAACTGAACATATCTATGGCTCAGAGAATATTGTGGAAGAGGGGACTGAAAGACTATAAATGAGCTCAAATACCATGAAGTCTGCTGTGAGACAGTCTCTCCGAGAAATGGCTGTATAAACAAGATGGGAACAATGGCAATATCGACATGCTGATGTGGAAGGGGGGAATTTTGCAGACAGAACTACAGGTAACCAGTGACTGCTGGGAGAAAGATAA
The DNA here is from genome assembly GCF_017639785.1 of Mesocricetus auratus. NCBI lineage: Eukaryota > Metazoa > Chordata > Mammalia > Rodentia > Cricetidae > Mesocricetus > Mesocricetus auratus. Next base: position 21,520,490 of record NW_024429196.1, on the reverse strand, counting down.
TTAGCCTCTTCAGGGATGGCCCCTTAGCAGTCATCCATTGCAAAGTTATTATCCCTGAAAGCATATATACAACAAAACAGTAAGTTGTATTTCTCTACGTTTGTGCATATACATATGTGTGTGTGTGTGAGAGAGAGTGAGAGAGAGAGAGAGAGAGAGAGAGAGAGAGAGAGAGAGAGAGAGAGAGAGAGAGAGAGAGAGAGAGAGAGAGAGAGTAAAAGGGAGGGGCTGGAGAAAAGGAGGGAAAGTGATTTCAAAATTCAATAAAATCAGTGACATACACACATTACTTATAAAATACACTTTAAAATGTCTAGTAAAGATTTTCACTAAATTGCTTAAATAACACCTGTACAAATACAAGAAAAAAGATGTAAATTATCACTATAATACACACAAAGAATGATAAATGTACAGAATCTAGAAAAGGCAGAACCAAAGATTAAAAGCATAGAAATGAGTATTAACCAAATATTTAAAACAGTATCAATCCAAACAAGTTTTTTGACAATGTGGTCTTGAGGGGTCTGGAGAGGTGACTCAATGGTTAAGAGATCTCTCTCTTGGGTCTTCCAGAGGACCCAAGTTCAATTCCCAGCTCCCACATGGTAGCTCACAACTGTCTAACTCCAGTTTCAGGGAATCTGACACCCTCACACAGACATACATGGAGGCAAAACACCAGTACACATAAAAAAAAAAATGTGGACTTGGTAGGTGTATTTCTTTTAAGGAAGAAAAGACTACCAATTCCAGTGTGCCTCTGAAAAAGGAAATGGAGTCATAACATAGACCCTGATCTTATGTGTGGTGTCTTCAGAAAACTCCAGAAGCCTCCAGAGCCTTCTCTTCACTGTTCACATGCATGAGAGAGGTCCTGTAAGCACAAGATGGTGGCCAACTACAAACCATGAAAAAAGCTGCATTGAAGCCTACCTTAGCAGTCTTTTGTTCTTGGACTTCCAGCCTCCAGAACTATAAAAAAAAAATCTATTGGACTGAAGAGATTGCTCAGTGGTTAAGAGCACCTGCTCTTACAGAAGACCCAAGTTTGATTCCTAGCAGCTACATGGTGGCTCACAATCATCCTTAACTCTAGTTCTAAGGCCACTGCCTTCTGACATTTGAGGGCACCAGGCACATGTGCAGACACACGTGGGAGCAAAATTCATATACATGAACTAAGATCTCAGGAGTAATTTAAAATTAGATTCTAGTTGAGTAGACACAGAAGCAAAAATGGAAAACAGGCCCGGGTTTAAATCCTAGCCCTATCACTTTCTGGTAAACTTCGGGGGATTTTTTAAATTGTCTAAATTCCAGTGTTCTCTTTGGCAAGGTCACACTGACATCATTTGGGAGTTTCTTTACAGGTTTAGTTGTAATGTGTGTAGGTAGGCCTTTCCCTATATGTGTTCAATAAATAGCATCCTTCTCCAGTGAGAATCAATAATGACACTCCACCAAAGGATAGAAACCTAGTCTTAACCACCAAGTGTGGCTGCTATAGGTTCTCATTTCTTTTCTTACCTTTTTTTGTTCTGTTTTTAAAGATTATTATATATACAGTGTTCTGCCAAGGCCAGAAGAGGGTACCAGATCTCATTGTGGATAGTTGTGAGCCTCCATGTGGTTGCTGGGAATTGAACCTCAGGACCTCTGGAAGAGTAGCCAGTGCTCTTAACGGCTGAGCTATCATCTCTCCAGCCCTAAAGTTCTCATTTCTAGTCAGAGCTTATCTGTGTTCTCAACTGCAAAATGTCATAGCAATATAAGAAGGTAGGAATGAATGGAGAAGAACTGTTAGTATAACACCCCTGCTTGGTACGATCACAGAACCAAAAGTGGCCATGGCTCTTCAGCATCCACTTCAGTCCTAGAAAAAATGCTCCAGGGTGACCAAGCAGCCCCCTTCCAGCCCATAGCAGTCACAAGATGTATTTTGGGAAGACCAAAACCATTCTTACCTGAGTCTAGATGGATTGTTCTGGTTCTCTTCAGTTTTCCAAGTGGTTTGTACCTTGGTTCAGCATTTTGGGAAGATCGGCACAGAGGCTTTAAACTGACATAAATCAGATTATTTGAGTTTTCCTTTTGGGAAAGTTGCTGAAGCATAAACACATACAGAGATCAGAACAAAGCCATAGGGAGATCATGTGAGCATTTGTAGGAGATAGAAGCAATGTTTAAAGTAGATTCTGCAATTTAATATACTGGCCAATGGGATGGAAGCAATTATAAACTACATAGTAGATACCGATCATGTACAGAGGGAACTGCCTTAGCAGATTAAAGCCAAACTTGAATCTTTGCTCTTAGAATGCAGGAAAGAAAGCTAGGAAAGAAAAGACACCTAGCATCCAAAGACTATAAGACAGGTGCTTCTTCCCTATTTAAAGTGGCACTCATTTACCTCTTGCAAGAATCCCACAAATCTGATCTGATTCCAGAGCCACAGGCTGAACACTAGAACACAGGAATGGTATCTGAAGGGTCTATCCTCACTGAGGGCCACACTGCCTGCTTTCCTTCTGTCAGGGTGCCAGAGCCAACACAGCCGATGGTGACAGCCATGAAGCTCCCAACCGGACTAAGCCAGATTTCTTCCCATTTGTCCCCTTTATTCTCATGTCTATGACATTCTCTGGCTCTGATCCCTGTGATGCTTCCATAATCTGCTGTCACTGCTTCTCTCTGGAGCCATTTCATGTGTCCTCTTTGGGTAACTTGCCAAAGTGAGGGTCACCCTCCACCCACCCACCCACCACAGGTTGCCCAACAGAAATGCAAGATAGGACAATATACGTTCCAACAAGCACTCCAAATGATTCTGAGTATATTCCCATTTAAATCTACAAGACAATCTTAAATCTCAGTCATCAGGATCAAGCTCTTAACTCTTGCCTTGCTGGCCAGCATTCTTTGCACTACCATGCTTTCTGACTTCTAACTCACACGTTTACTAAAACAGCTGTGAGCACACGCAAATCACCTCATTACCACAGACATCACAATCCCTGTGTAGATCACTTTAAAAAAGACTTTGTTTGCCGGGCATTGGCAGTGTATGCCTTTAATCCCAGTACTCAGGAGGCAGAGGCAGGAGGATCTCTGAGTTTGAAGTTCGAGGCCAGCCTGATCTACAGAGTGAGTGCCAGGATAGGCTCCAAAGCTACACAGAGAAACCCTGACTCAAACCCCCCCCATTCATGTGTCCATCACATGTTTGACAGGGGATAGGTTCCACGGAGGCCACAAAAGGGCATCGGGCTCCCTGGAGCTGGAGCTACAGCCAGTTAGTTGTGAACCTCTGGATATGGGTGCTGGGAACCAAACTCGGGGGTCCTCTGGAGAGCTCTTAACCAACCGATGAACCATCTCTCCAGTTTACCAGTTCACGCCTTGAGAATTGGCACTAGTGACTCCTCCCCCCCCTTGCTGGCAGAACACTATCTCTTTCCAAGTCTTCCTTAGTTTGCTACTGGAGTTCTGGTCTCAGCCTGGTTATCATTCCTTATGTTTCCCTGGTGTTTTTGGCCTTTTCAGTTACTGCCCTCACTGACAACTCCAAATCTGTGCGCCCCACACCTGTCTGGTCCCAAGAAATTTCTTTTCCCAGAGTCTTACATTTAGACAAAAGCCACCATCCCCTCAGGGACTTGACAAAGTAGCTTTTCTAAAAGGAAGACTGTCCTTTTCTCTGGCAAGAGAGACTTCTGGCTTGTTTATTAATACACACCTGTGGTGCCTATTAGCACATCAAACTTCTAGGCATCTTCAATCCCTACACATCAAAGACCTCCACCCCAAATTCATAGGTTTCCCTCCTCCCAGGTACCCTGCTCCATTTAAAACCCCAGAAATACCTCACCCCTAACCCTGTTGCTTTCCTGAGAGATAGCCTTGGCAGTTTGGAATAAAACTTTCCCCTTTTAAACACAGAGTGGATTTGGGTTTCTTTACTGCTCCTATTTCATTCACTACCTAGGTCTCTCTTCATGGCCTAGGCCTGTTTTCCATCTGTCTCTCTAAACTCACTGCTATATGTCCTCATCAGTCTCTGGCTGATTCCCTGCCACCAAGCTGATCTCCCGTGTGGCCCTGGCAGCATGTGTACATGTATGTCTCTGAACTCCAGCCTTTTCCACAGAACCCTAAAACTTAGTCAACATGGAGCTGCCCCACATACTCTCCTGACTGTTGAGTTGGCTCTTAAGAAATGTTTGATGACTGGACTTAAAGAAGTTAAGGCAGGTGTGGTAACACTTGTCTCTAATGAGCATTTGGGAGGTGGAGGCAGGAGGATCACACATTTCAGGCCAGCCTAAGCTGATTAATGAGATGGCAAGATGGCTCGGTGGGTAAAGGCAATTGCTGCTAAGTCTTGAGAATTGTAAGTTCAGCCCCCTGAACTGTCGAAAAGAACTTTCTTTTAATCCCAGCACTTGGGAGGCAGAGGCAGTCGGATCCCAGAGTGCTGTTACAGAGAGAAACCCTGTCTTGAAAAACCAAAAAAAAATTTTTGGTTCAAATTGTCCTCTGACCGTCACACACATCAACAATAGCAGTAATGTGTGCAGGTGCGCGCGCGCGCGTGCGCGCGCGCACACACACACACACACACACAGAGAAATGTAAGTTAAAAAAATAGAAGACAAAAAGTGGTAATAGTAAGTGGAAACTTAGCTTCATTCACCCATTCCATAGATACCTTGACTGGCTGCCTATTGGCTCCCTGCCAGGTGCTTTTCATAGTTATCTATAGGTCCCTGAGAACCCCAACAATTAGGCATGAATCAATAGTCTTGTTGTCTTTCTGTGGGCATGGAGGCTGCTGTTTTAGCCAGCAAATGTGACTGCAGTTACTGGCCTGTTTCTCTGGCCAGGCACTCAGACCACGGTCTCATAGGAATTCTGTTCCTGTGGGTACTGGCTATGTAGCTGCCACCAAATATAGCTTTTAATTAAATCTCTATCATTCTGTTTATCAATAAGACTTGGGGTCAAAGGCTGGGGTGAAAACCTGCTAGCTCAGAAAGCCCGAGTAGCAACTAGCTGGCATTCTCTCTCTTTGCCTGTGTCTCTGAAAGAGCTTCCTTCCCCTCCACCAAAACAAAAGAACCCACACTACACTAAGTCCCTCCCTACTACTTCCTGCGCATCTCTCTATCGTCTTACAGATGTCCTATTAATCTCTATGATTACTTTCTGTCAACTAGTTGCTAACTCCAGACCCAAGGTTGTTTTTATTTAATCAATGCAAATGCAAACTCGGGGTTCACAGTGTGATCAAGTATCCCACAACATATTCCTAATCTGCTGATTTGCTGGTTAGTTGTGATTGGTTCTGAAGTGATCTGGTCAAATGCACATCACAAGCAATTGGTGCAAAGGGTTCCACTTAGGACAAACTGATATTGCCTGCACATTCTGCCCACTAGAAATGACAAGAAGAAATGGAAATAAAGGAGAAGCTCAAAAAAAGTTACAACAGAAATGGGTTCTCGATCTGTAAGTTTTCAGGCATAGCATTCCCATCTCCCAGCCAGAGCCACCAATAGCAACACAAAGAGAAGCCCCACAAACAAACTACTCACACGTCCATGACCTTATCCATGGTGAGACCTATCGGAATGACATTTGGATATGCATTCACTGGACAGATGTAGCTCAAAAAATCTTTAATCTAGAAGGAATATAAAATACATCAACTATGTCTATATGGGAAATTGAGGTGTTAGTCTACTCACAGTTCCTAGTACAGAACCAGTCTAGAAGCCTCTCCACAGGGGAAGAAATGAAGAGGTGACACACAGACACAATAGGGTGTTACCCAGCCATAAGGAACAAACTATGTCATTTGCATGAAAATGGATAAAGCTAGAGATCTCTGTGTTATGCAAGGTAAACCAAACCCAGGCAAATAGCACATTTTGCATCATATGTGGAGTCTCTACACACATACATGACACACGTACACATGTGACAGGAAAGCAGGAGAGGAACTGTGGGGGTAGTGAGGATCAGGGGAGACAAAGGTAGTCTAGTGTGTTCTCTTTCATTTGTGGGAACTAGATTTAAAACTATAATGAAAACAGATGGGAGACTGGAGAGACAAAGGGAACCAGTGAGGGAGGAGAGACAAGAGAGGGTAAGGGAGGCAAATATGAATGAAGAATGAAGAAATATGAGATTCGTTATTTTGTATGCTAACTAAAATATTAATGAAGAAAAGATGAGGGTGTCAGAAAAGTAGCAGTGTGGGGAAGGGCAGCAGAGCTTCCTCACGATCCTGCTTCAGCCTACTTCAGTGCTGGCTGCATGCAGGGACCACCACGGGACCCGCCAAGCAAAAGACACACACAGTGCCTTGTCTCATCCCCTAAACCCTCCCTGTGTTGGGCTATGTGGAGTCTAGGAACTTGCACATTTGTTCAGGTTTGTGCTCCACAGAAAGAGCTTGAGTTTCTGATGAATGGGATCTAAAGATTGTGTCTTTTTACAATACGACATTCATTTCTTTGTCCAAGGACAGTTGCCTACGTTTGACAAACACTCTTCCATGTGAATTTGAATATAGCTGAGTTTCACCATAATAGACACAAGAGAACAAGGTCTTGTGACTAAACCTCTTCCCACTGTATCAAGGCAACTGCATCTTGGAGATTACTTGATTTGTTAATGCTGTGTCAAATACCACACAGTGGTTACCACCCTGGGAAGACCAAATTCTTTGGCTCATTACATCTTAGACTGCAGTCACTAAAGTAAGCAATACAGTCGAGCCTGGATGCAAAAGCACTTTACTTAAGGAGTCCAGAGGAACAGCGAGTCCAGTAGTGCCCGCTGGTGGCCCAAAGCCTGCAGGTCTCTGCTAGCAGCCAATACAGGTCAATTTGCCTCTGTGCACATTTCTCTAGGGCCAGAAAAAGGACCTCTTACCATAAAAGTATGAAATGCTAGATGCTAAGGTTTCTGAAAGCTGTTCACACATAGGCAGATGAGGACAGTGAGCACACTCAAGACAGGAAGAGAGGGGCTTCCTGAGGGGCTGCTAGCCAGTGTATGTACTCTAACTGGGACATACAACTGGAAGTGTTGCTGGTCCAAGACCCTTTGTGTATGGGTGACTTGAAAGACTACACACACAAATTCCGTTCCTAACGATCTAAACAATCATAGTTTAAAACATTAACAAGTGTGTTGATTTTTTTTGGGGGGGGGAGGCATGTTCAGAATGCTAAATAAACAAAGGAATTCTGTCACTATTCCTCTTAAAGAGTTCTACAATCCAGGCAAACCTCGCTTATCAGACCTTAGTAAGCTGTTATCAGTAAGTCTAAGGCTCAGACCCTTCATTTACAGCATAAACAGGATACCACCTGTAAAATGCTGCTCCAGTACCCATTGGCCAAAACTGGTAACCGGTGAAACATCCACTGCCATCACCCAGGACAAAGTTGGTATCAACAATGCAAAGATGTGTTTCCCCTCTGGGAAATGGATGACTGGGCACAAAGCAGGCAGCATCTAACTCTAACTCAAAGGACCAAATGAGGACACAGAACCTTAGGGATTTCTGGGCAGTATGAAAATGGCCCCTCTAACCTAAAGAACACCCATTCTTCAGGCACTTTTCATGGCCAACCATTGTATGTCTTTAGGGAGGCATGCACGCAAAAACCACTATTTGTCCCTGAAGTGCCACCACCCTCCACGGTGATCACCGCAAAGGCTGCGAACAGTCATCAATAGTTAGAGGCTGATGGGTCCTCTTACCTCACTGTAGGAGGAGTGAAAAGAAAAGCAAGCTCGGTATGAACTCTCTCCCGTCCTATAAGGAAGCAGAACACAAAAGGACACTTAGCAAAACTAAGTGGCGTCACAGAGCTGAACTCCCACTTAGGCTGTTTGGGTGTGAAGCCATGTGGCTATGAGGAACCGCTTGGGACAGGAGTCAACAACTTCTTCAGACATGGCAACCTGCTGTAGACATTCTAAATAGCCAAGTATGAGGGCCATTGTGGAGGAGCCTCTCCTGACCTAGGTCTTGCCAATTCCAGTCTGTGATATAGCACAGCCCTCAGAGGCCTTCAGAGTTCAGTCATCTTGTCCCTCACAGAGGAAGTCCCTGGATATGCCACATAATGTACTGCCGCAGTTTGGAAGAAACGTCCCTCCATTTTAAATAATGTTTAGATGAAAAAGATAGTTCCCACAATTAGAACATCCTCTCCTTGGGCCCCTGCCGATCAGAGTTTAAACTATAGTAAATTCAACATTTCACCCCTGAGTTTCTGAAGACGCAGGGCACTGATTCCTTACCTCACTATCACGTTTGTTTTTCTGGTTCTCTCTCCGAACCACATAGTAGATGGCTTGATGCTGATTGTGTGGAGTACAACTTTATTTTTGGAAGTAATCCCACAGGGTAATTTATTCCATTGAAAATACTCTTCTGCCTGAAAACAAAACAAAACAAAAACATGCACACACACATTTGTTTTAAATTCTAGTTACATATGTTCAACAAAGCTATTTGTAGACTGGTGTTCAGAAGGAGTTTTTGGTCATGAAAGAAATGAAGACACAAGGAAGGAAGCAGGTTGTTCCAAATGAGAAATAGTCTAGAGAACCTCAAGATGAGGGGAGGGAAACGAACCGCTGGAGAGTAGGTTTGTGTCAGCTGAACTCTCAGGTGGTGAGGTGGCACGTGGCCGGAGGATCATGAGTTTGAGCCCAGCCTGGACTACAGCAGCCTGGCCTGTCTACAGCAGAGACTCTCAAAAACAAAATCAAAAGCAAGCTCCTCTTAGGGTTGGGTAAGGTGCCACATGACGACTTGGGAAGCAGCTGCAGGAAGATGGAAAGTTTGAGCCTAGCCTACGCTACAATAGCCTGAATCGATGCACAATGTGAGACCTCCCACTTATTATCTACTTTCTTTCAGCCATCCAAGAGTCTACTGGATGTGTAGCTATGTATGATTAAATAAATGCATGTGCATTAGAGCATGTAGCCTACTTATCACCAGGAATAGTTTCTAATGTGCAGCTAATTGAAAAAAAAAGTATATATGTGGGGGCACCCAAGGAAGCCTGAAGAGGGCATTAGGTCCCTGGGGTTGGATTTATAGGCAGTTATGAGCTGGGAACCAAACTCAGGTCCTCTGAAAGATCAACAAGAGATCTTAAGCATGGAGTTGTCTCTCCAGCCCTTCTGGTTTACAGCTCTCTTACAAAGACTTCTATGAGAACATTATATGTTGCTGATGAGAAAATGGATTTTCATGTACTGTCCTTAAGGGTTTGGGCGGAAAGAGCAACACTACTTATCACAACAGTGTTCCATATACAAACACAAGTCACTGAGGGCTGTATGCTGAGACAGTTCAAATTTTAGGGGAAAACTGTGATCAGGCACATAACTATTTAAAGGTAACTAATTCAATTGCCTTAATTAAATGTCAACGACACTAGCTGGGAAGGGGATGGAAATCAGAGAGAGTAGGAATAACAGGATAGTAAGAGTAAGTGTAATTAAAAACCACATTGTGTGTGTGTGTGTGTGTGTGTGTGTGTGTGTGTGTGTGTGTGTGTGTGTGTGTGTGTAGGGAAAAAAAGACTTATTATCAAAGGAAAAAAATAATGTCAAAGGCAAATTGAAAATGACAGCCTGGCATTTGGTAACTCAAAAGTCCACTGCAGAATTACAGTGAGCAGCAAAGACACTTGAGGTACTTCCTTGGGCTTACACCACTGTGGTAACTCCTTCTGAGTTGGAAGGAGGTTATATCTAGACATTTATTTTAAGTGAGTAGAAGAAAAATATAGTTTACAAGCATGCACATGTTTTGAGTCTCGGAAACAAACAACAACACACCGTGAACCTATTTGCTTAAATTATAAGTTGGACATTGGATCAAACTGGCCTCCACATTAGTATCTCTCCACCCATAGACCAGAGCAGCTCTCAGACATCATCAGAGAAGTGGCTTTGTGCAGTGGACGGTGGTTAACACAGAAACTCACAGCTGGCTGAAGTGCAGAGGGCAAGGGTGTGAGCAGTGCCGAGCCATGCAGATGTCTAATGCGTATCCCCACCCCGAAGCTCAGGCGCCATCGTGGAAGTGGGCACAGAAAGACTGTAAGAGCCAGAGCTTGTGGGGGACAGGAGCCAAACAGTGTCTTCTAGACACGACACAACTGCTTGCTGCACACAGCAACTCCTGCCACTGTGGCTCTCTGCACAAGATCAAGCTAGCCAACATTTTAACAGAGTGGGAAGGTGTTGCTGAGCCCCCACTCCCGAGAAGACATGGACAGCTGATGGCTTCTGGAAGAGGGAGAGACAGTTTTCTTTAAGGGTGTGGCTTCTGGGAGGTCAACTGTGCTCCAGTGGACAGCCCCACATCTAGGAAAATATGGGCAGCACAAACTGAACTCTATGGATTAGTAAAACAAACAAAACTCACAGAGCACACACAGGTAGATGAGTAGGGGGATGGCGGTGGATCTAGGGGGTGTAGAAGGTAAACATGGCCAAAATGGTTTGGATGCACTTTCCAAAGAATTAATATTTTGTTTAAATTACAACTAGCACAGGTTACTAACTTCATTACAAATAAACTTTCATTCTCATGTAGGAGAAGCAATTTTATGTAAAGAAGGTAAGAGTCTGCTGTTACACATTATAAAGTACATGCTCATGGATACAGGTATGTGCACTGCACAACCTTAGAATCCCGAAAAGCTTCAGGGGAGAATTTCTGGGCTCCCACTCACAGGACAAGTGCTTCCTCAGTACCTTTGGATGGCGGCAGGCATGGATCTGGGTGTTTCGATCCGTGGTGAGATGGTGGAGGATATCAGGCATGTTTCTAAACATATCCATCTTGTCTACGTGAACCTGAGCGTGAACAGCAGATAGAGGCACATTGTTTGAAACGCAGTCCTAAGAATAAATACTTTCAGGGTCATTATTCCCATCTGTAATGAGATCTGGTGCCCTCTTTTGGCATTCAGGCAGAACATTGTGTACATATTAATAAATAAATAAATAAAATCTTTAAAAAAAATACTGTCCTTCAAGAATCACTTGGTTCATATTGATTATGCACCTGCTGGACGCCAAACTCAATTCTAAACCCTAGCAAGCTGATAGAAACAGGCAAGAAGTTCCAACTGGGCCTGTGAGATGAAATCAGTGGGTAAAGGTTCATGCTTATAAGCATGGTGACCCAATTTCAACACCCAGAACCCACATAAAGGAGGAAGGAGAGAGGCAACTCTAACGTCCTCTAACCTCTCCAAGCACTCTGTGGCATGCATATTACCCCCAACAAAAGACAGCCCACTCAAATGGCACACTACATGTCACACAGGACAGCTGGTGTCCTGCCACATAGAACTTCACAGGGCAAAGAAAAGAGAAAGACGCAACAAAACAAATCCTCAAACCTGGCTGACCTCCAGAAACTTAAGGCTATTAACAGTTTAAAGTATTAAAACCAATTATAGCAGCTTTACCCAAACATGTCTTCTGGTCTTTCAAAGCAGATGGTATTAGTGCCTAAACTGACATTAGGATCATGAAGCGAAATTAAAACTGTAGCACTCTCATGTTTGTGTGAGACTAAGAAACATACTGAAATAATGCCCAGTTGCTGTGCTGGCTTCTACCAAGGCAGGGTGCAAAAGAACTCAAACACAACTGCTTACTCATCCAGTGGTCTGTGCATCTGATTTACTTACGACCAACCAGAAGGGAAAATAAGTGACTGGGGAGATGGAGCAGACAGGAAAGTTTGCCTTGCAAGTATAAGGAACTAGGTTTGGTCCCCAGAACCCATGCAAAAAATCTGGCTATGGTGGCCGGTGCTTGTGATCCCACTTGGGTGGTGAGACAGGTGGATTTGGGGCACGCTTGCCAGCCAGTCTACCTACTGAGCTCCAGATCAATGAGAGACAATAAACAGACAGACTTTTGGCCTTTAACACACGACACTCAAATTCATAGGTGCTTGTACACACCCATGCATCTGCACAGACACGCAGAGAAAACATAAGCCAGGTGTGGTGACACATCTACTATTGCAGCACTCGGAAGGCTGAGGCAGGAGGATCATGAGTTTGAAGCCAGTCAAACTCCTTCTCTGCAAAACAACATAAAGAAAAATAAAGAAGAAAGAAGTAGGCAGTGGTGAACATGACTTTCCAGGCTCTCTAGGGAAAACGAGAAGGGGATAAAGTGAACCATATGAAAAGAATCAGCATAAAAATGACTGCAACGGCAGCCACAGATCATCCCTGAGGCACGTTAGTTGGCACCACTTTCTCTTTGTAGACTCTTGATCTAGAACTATCCCCACTGCTGGCAAAAGGACTTACGGAAACTCTGGGATGACCATCAAAAGCCTCGCCCTGAAGCCCCCCTGGCCCTGGCTTCTTCTCCCAGGGCTCAGAGCAGTAGCTTCTGCTCTTCACACCCCCTGAAATTACACCCCGAGTTTAGGGGCGGCAAATAACTGCCACCTTTATATCATAGAGGTAAAAGGTGAAAAGAATTTAGAAGATAGGTAATACAAACGCGTGTGTGTGTGTGTACATGTGTGAATATTATCACTACCATGATTTTAATTTAAAAGGCCATTTTAACATCAAGCACATAGGCAGAGTGATCCCAGAAAAAAGCAAATCTTTCTCAAAATGAACAATTAATGACTTTACATCAAAATATTTGGTTAGAAGGACTTACAGAAATAGACTTGGGAATAGGAAAGCAGGAACAGACATTTAGGGAGAGTGAAGGTTAGAATTTTATAATTTCAAAAGCAGAAAAAGTAGACCCCCTCCCTGCCTGCCAGTCAGTGCTGAGGATAGAACCCAGGGCCTTGTGCATGCAAGGTGAGTACTCTGCCACTAAGCCACATCCCCAGCAAAACTAGATAAGTGTAACTGAAGTACACTGTGGATCACTGCTCAGTTCTGGGCACAGATTTGTCGGCTGGTGGATCTATATTTAAAAGCACACAACTAAAAATGTCCCTCTGGTCCCAACGTTTCATTTTGTTCAGTGATTATTCCAAATTCACTTCCTTTTTTTTTTTTGGTTTTTACAAGACAGGGTTTCACTGTATTGTTTTGGAGGCTATCGGTCCAGCCCGGCCTCGAACTCACAGAGATCCGCCTGCCTCTACCTCCCGAGTGCTGGGATTAAAGGCATGCACCACCACCGCCCCGCACAAAAGTCCCAGGCACAAAAGCCCCTGGAGGGGAAGAGATTGATCAGCAGCTGCCACACACACTCCAGGCACTTCTGCCCTGGGTCTGAGAATCCTCCATCAAACAACTGGGAAAATGGCCAAAAGTGGACAAGTGAAAACTCCCACCAAGCCCAGTGCTGATCCATTAATTGGCTCCAGGTCAATGTAGGAAACATGATTTCCACAACAGCCTGGGCATCGCACAGTCATAGAGAAATACATATATATACATGTGTATATGTGTGTTTTCAACCACATAAGTAAATGTTCACTGTCAATACCTTAACTGCAAGCAACACACCCAGATATCACTGGTTCAGATTTACTTTGATACCGGGTACAACTGCTATATTTATTTTATAACCCACATTTTGGAAAACATACACGTTTTGAGCTGTGGGTGTCCTTCTGTGAGAATGTGCCCCTACAAGATGAGGTCATTTGTGAGAGGCCCAGCCTCATCTACAAGATGAGGTGATTTGTGAGAGGCCCAGCCTCTACTGCAGCTGTGCTTTAGCAAGCTGCTCTCACCCATCCCTGTCTTCAGTTATTTGGGGGAGGGGAGGGAAGGAAAGGGTGTAGGGGAGTGGAAGGAGGGAAAGGGATTAGGGGAGGGGCAGAGCAGGGAAAGGGAGAGGTACCTGGACTCCCAGCTCCTCACTCAGGTTGGTGAACAAATACTCATAGCCATAAGCTGCTTTACAGTTCAGCCACACGACGTGGCGTGGACTCCTAGTGATCCAGCTCCGAACCAGCTCCAAAATCCCCCTCAAGCACTCCTCCTAGACAGCCAACAAAAATCGGTACTTTATAGAAAATCACTAACCTTTTTCCTCTTCAATATTCATGCCCAAAGGGTAACTGCTGCATTAGCCTACACCACCCTTCCAACAAGACAGGTGGCTACATCCCAGTCACCACCCCAGGGAGACCCATCACCCCAGCTCACCACCCCAAGCAGACCCATCACCCCAGGGAGACCCAACATTCCAGGGAGACCCATCACCACCCAGGCAGATCCATCACCCCAGGGAGACCCATCATCACCCCAGGCAGACCCAACATTCCAGGGAGACCCATCACCCAGGCAGACCCATCACCCAGGCAGACATACACGACTTGGAATTTGATAAAACCTTGGGTCACAGAACGTGGTGTCTAAATATACACTTTGGATGTCTTTTACTCTGAAAAGAAGAAAACAGTGTTAGCCATTTCATGGAACATAACTGTGCATAAAACAATCAAGAACCTCAGCTTTATTTTCCAGGTTCTTCCCCTCTACTTTTGTTCATCAACTTCACTGAAAAACAATTTCCATACAATAAAATACATAGTTTTGAGCCAGATGGTAGTGGTGTATCCCTAGCACTTGGGAGGCAGAAGTAGGCAGGTCTCTGTGAGTTCAAGGCCAGCTTGATCTACAGAGTGAGCTCCAGGACAGCCAAGACTACACGGAGAAACCCTGTCTCGAAAAACAAAAACAAACAAACAAAAAAGAATTTTGGACCAGAAATATGACTTGTTGGGTAAAGGCACTTGTCTTATCACCATGCCTGACCATGTGGTGAAAAGGGAACTGACTCCCACAAATTGTCCTCTGACCTACACATACAAACACAACAAACAAACAAGCAAACAAATAAATAAAATTTAAAGTGTTGAATTTCACATGCCTGAATCAATGACTTCTGTTCATGTCCCTGCCATTCCAATCAGCATGACCTCAGTTAAAGAGAAAAATATGCTCCACTCTTGCAACTTTTATAATCAAATTTCTTTCTTTCTTTCTTTTTTTCTTTTTTAATTTTTCAAGACAGGGTCTCTCTGTAGCTTTGGATTCACAGAGATTCACCTGCCTTTGCCTCCCGAGTGCTGGGATTAAAGATGGGCGCCACCATTCCCCGGCCTCAAGTTGATTTCTAATTAAACAAAAGTTTAGAATTATGGGGAAAGCATGCATGCACACACACACATGCATGCATGCACATACACGCATGCACACATGCACACACACTTATTCAAGTTGCACAGCTAAGAATTACAGAAGGCACTATACCTGCCCCCAGAGTGCAGAAGCTCCATTCGGGAAGCTTCTCCTTTTGCCAGTCTGAAGTCTCCTGTGTATAAGACAGTTCCATTACTGCCCTGAAATAAGAACCTGAAAAATAAATGTATCTCAGTGACTTCCATATCACAAAGCCCTAAGAAAGCTGAAGTCACAGCAAAGGCCTCCTTCCAAACACACCCCTTATGATGTACTGCTGATAAAACAACAGCATGGGAACACTACTGAATCTGTCCTAGGATGGCCTGGAATATTCTAGCACTTCCCAAATCATTCCATTCCAGGGGGAGAAAAATCCATGTGAATAAGATAGTGCAAAGTCACTAAAGGCATGTGCCCTAAGAAAGGTACATTTCATGTGGGCTTCATCTCAGTTTCCCAAGCTCACATTTGAAGTAACAATTAAAGACACTGCCAGAAAAAGAAAATCTATCTCTGCACAATACTACCTTTTAGACCACAGAAAGTTATCTCTACAAATATAATACACATTTATATAGAAAGAAATGCAAACAGATGGGCCCCCTTACATAACTGATCCTGGGCAGTGACCAGCTGGTAAGAGAGTCACAACAACCTCTTCCTTCTAAAAAGAAAATAAAGAAAACAACAATAACAGAAGTTATCACGAGGAGCTGGCTAAATTACAAAATACCATTCAAGAGTGTGCCTCTACAGACAACCACAGCTAAACACTAAACTGAACTTCTGGAACCCAGTTGCAGAGAAGGAGGAGTGATGAGCAAAGGGGTCAAGACCAGGCAGGTGAAACTCACAGAAACTGCTGACTTGAACAAGGGGGAGCTCATGGACCCCAGACTTATGGCTGAAAGGCCAGCATGGGACTGATCCAGACCCCCTAAATTTGGGTGTCCACGAGGAGGCCTCGGCAATCTATGGGGCCTTGGGTAGTAGATCAGTTTTTATCCCTGGCATAGGAATGGGCTTGGGGAGGCCATTCCACATGGAGGGATGCTCTCTCAGCCTGGACACACTGGGGAGGGCCTAGGCCCAGCCCTGGATGTTATGACAGACTTTGGAGATTCCCCCATAGAGGGCCTCACCCTCCCTGGGGAGCATAGTGGGGACTGGGTGGGGGAGTTGGGGAGGAGGGGAGGGTGAAGGAGCTGGGATTGACATATGAAGCAAGCTTGTTTCTAATTTAAATTTTAAAAAGATAAAAATAATAAGAAAAAAGAATGTGCCTCTTTTCAGTCTCCCACTCTTCAAACCCTGGAAGAAGTGGACTTGTCCACTCCCTTGTCCACTCTCTTAAACAGAGCTATGACAGCAGGACCCGGGTCCCTTTCTAGGTACACACCCAAAGACAATGTCTCACGAAAAAATCTGTTCATGGACTGCATAATTACTCACAGCAGCCCCAAAGTGGAAACACTTCAAAATGCCTAGCAACCGATGAACAGATAAACAGCATGAGGTGTGCTCACACCATGGAACACTATTTGGCTGTAAAGAAAAGATTCTATACCTGCATGCCATCCATATACAGGTATGCCTCTTGAAAAACGCTCAGAGAAAGAAGTTCCATGATAGGCAAGTCCAAACCAGGTGGTGCCCAGGTAACTCTGCGAATACTTTACAGCCTCCAGGTCTTCAAATGGGTGAATTGTGTGTCAATGAATATTGCAGTAACGCTATTATTAAAAGACAATAGGAGTGGATGCAGCCCAGTCCCCGCTCATCACACTGCAGGTGGCATTGTCCCTTTAGGACAGAGCCTGCTGGGCACCACTGGCTCTCCAGCTCTCAACAGGAGGGGGCAGAGCTCTGTCTGCAGTGGTTCACTGCTCAGTTCTGACTCTTCACCCTCTTCTCACAGTACTCATCCCCAGGTCCTTTCAATGGGGGTCTCCCTGTTGGGACTGGACACAGTGTACAAAAGCCAGGTCACAGGACAAGGCACGTGAGCCTGCCATGGCGCTCAGTGCTGGGCTGGGGAGCATGGGCAGCTGACAAGACCACTGACAACACCCCCCAGGCCACACTTGCACAGATTCAGGCCTGCTCTCATCCCTCAGTCCCTCGCTTTCTCCTTCCCTCCGTGTCTCCCCCTTTTAGTCCCCACTGCCACTCAAACCTGGCTCTACCAGGAAGAAACTGATGAAGAATACACCTGATCTTCTAAGAAAAGCCATCTAAAAGGTCACCTCTCTTGTGACCATAGTCACACCCCACAGGTCACCCTCAGAGTTCCACACTGGGAAGCCACACATGATGATGTTATATCAGACTTCAGAGCAAATGCTAACTCGGCTGCCAGAAAAAAGCAACATTCCTCTTAGCCCTTGGTGTCATTCAGATGGGCTTTTGCTTTGTTTTGTTTTAAGGTTAGGCCTACAGTCTTAATGCACCCATAAAATACAAGCTTTAAATTTGAGGTTGAAAAATAAATTTTATACAATTGGTAGAGACTTAATTTTGAATTAAGAAAATGATTCAAAAAGAAGATAGCCATTATACTTGAATTTGTTTCAAAAAATATTAACTAACCACTATTTTATATCCCAGATATAAGAAACAATAAATGTGACAACATGGTGTCATATTAACAAAAAACATTCTTGTCATGAACATGTGATAGTAATAATAATAATTTTGGCAAAAATTTAAAAAATAAATACATCATGTTTAATCCTTCTAATACTGGAAATAATTCTAACAATCTACGACTGAATGTCTCCATCCCCTGAAGCTTGGAGTTTGAAACAGTGACCCCTGGGAATTTAATTAAGAAGCTTTTGACTGGTGGTTAGTTCTTGAAGTTAACCCCCCAGAAAACAGATTAGTGCCTTTAAAGGGGAACCTTTACTTCTCCCACTGTGTGAGGACACTGGGAAATGATAGTTAAGATCAACAATGGGAAAATGCCAGCCCACAGTGAGAGATCCCCAGTCCACAGTGAGAGATCCCAGTCTACAGTGAGAGATCCCCAGTCCACAGTGAGAGATCCCCAGTCCACAGTGAGAGATCCCCAGCCCACAGTGAGAGATCCCAGCCTATAGTGAGAGATCCCAGCCTATAGTGAGAGATCCCAGTCTACAGTGAGAGATCCCAGTCTATAGTGAGAGATCCCAGTCTATAGTGAGAGATCCCAGTCTGTAGTGAGAGATCCCAGTCCACAATGAGAGATCCCAGTCCACAGTGAGAGATCCCAGCCTATAGTGAGAGATCCCAGTCTACAGTGAGAGATCCCAGTCTGTAGTGAGAGATCCCAGTCTATAGTGAGAGATCCCAGTCTGTAGTGAGAGATCCCAGTCTACAGTGAGAGATCCCCAGTCTACAGTGAGAGATCCCAGTCCACAGTGAGAGATCCCAGTCCACAGTGAGAGATCCCAGTCTGTAGTGAGAGATCCCAGTCTATAGTGAGAGATCCCAGTCTGTAGTGAGAGATCCCAGTCTACAGTGAGAGATCCCAGTCCACAGTGAGAGATCCCAGTCCACAGTGAGAGATCCCAGCCTATAGTGAGAGATCCCCAGTCTACAGTGAGAGATCCCAGTCTACAGTGAGAGATCCCAGTCTATAGTGAGAGATCCCAGTCTATAGTGAGAGATCCCAGTCTACAGTGAGAGATCCCAGTCTACACTGAGAGATCCGCAGTCCACAGTGAGAGATCCGCAGTCCACAGTGAGAGATCCCCAGTCTATAGTGAGAGATCCCAGTCCACAGTGAGAGATCCCAGTCTATAGTGAGAGATCCCAGTCTACAGTGAGAGATCCCAGTCTACAGTGAGAGATCCCCAGTCCACAGTGAGAGATCCCCAGCCTATAGTGAGAGATCCCAGTCTACAGTGAGAGATCCCAGTCTACAGTGAGAGATCCTAGTCTATAGTGAGAGATCCCCAGATTATAGTGAGAGATCCCAGTCTACAGTGAGAGATCCCAGTCTATAGTGAGAGATCCCCAGCCTATAGTGAGAGATCCCCAGCCTATAGTGAGAGATCCCAGTCTACAGTGAGAGATCCCAGTCCACAGTGAGAGATCCCAGTCTACAGTGAGAGATCCCCAGTCCACAGTGAGAGATCCCCAGCCTATAGTGAGAGATCCCAGTCTACAGTGAGAGATTCCAGTCTACAGTGAGAGATCCCAGTCTACAGTGAGAGATCCCAGTCTACAGTGAGAGATCCCAGTCCACAGTGAGAGATCCCAGTCCACAGTGAGAGATCCCAGTCTACAGTGAGAGATCCCAGTCTATAGTGAGAGATCCCCAGCCTATAGTGAGAGATCCCCAGCCTATAGTGAGAGATCCCAGTCTACAGTGAGAGATCCCAGTCTACAGTGAGAGATCCCAGTCTACACTGAGAGATCCGCAGTCCACAGTGAGAGATCCGCAGTCCACAGTGAGAGATCCCCAGTCTATAGTGAGAGATCCCAGTCCACAGTGAGAGATCCCAGTCTATAGTGAGAGATCCCAGTCTACAGTGAGAGATCCCAGTCTACAGTGAGAGATCCCCAGTCCACAGTGAGAGATCCCCAGCCTATAGTGAGAGATCCCAGTCTACAGTGAGAGATCCCAGTCTACAGTGAGAGATCCTAGTCTATAGTGAGAGATCCCCAGATTATAGTGAGAGATCCCAGTCTACAGTGAGAGATCCCAGTCTATAGTGAGAGATCCCCAGCCTATAGTGAGAGATCCCCAGCCTATAGTGAGAGATCCCAGTCTACAGTGAGAGATCCCAGTCCACAGTGAGAGATCCCAGTCTACAGTGAGAGATCCCCAGTCCACAGTGAGAGATCCCCAGCCTATAGTGAGAGATCCCAGTCTACAGTGAGAGATTCCAGTCTACAGTGAGAGATCCCAGTCTACAGTGAGAGATCCCAGTCTACAGTGAGAGATCCCAGTCTACAGTGAGAGATTCCAGTCTACAGTGAGAGATCCCCAGTCTATAGTGAGAGATCCCAGTCTACAGTGAGAGATCCCAGTCTACAGTGAGAGATCCCCAGTCTATAGTGAGAGATCCCCAGTCTATAGTGAGAGAATCCCAATCTACAGTGAGAGATCCCAGTCTATAGTGAGAGATCCCCAGTCTATAGTGAGAGAACCCCAGCCCACAGTGAGAGATCCCCAGTCTATAGTGAGAGATCCCCAGTCCACAGTGAGAGATCCCAGCCTATAGTGAGAGATCCCAGTCCACAGTGAGAGATCCCAGTCCACAGTGAGAGATCCCAGTCTATAGTGAGAGATCCCAGTCCACAGTGAGAGATCCCAGTCTACAGTGAGAGATCCCAGTCTACAGTGAGAGATCCCCAGCCCACAGTGAGAGATCCCCAGTCTATAGTGAGAGATCCCCAGTCTATAGTGAGAGATCCCCAGTCTATAGTGAGAGAATCCCAATCTACAGTGAGAGATCCCAGTCTACAGTGAGAGATCCCCAGTCTATAGTGAGAGATCCCCAGTCTATAGTGAGAGAATCCCAATCTACAGTGAGAGATCCCAGTCTATAGTGAGAGATCCCCAGTCTATAGTGAGAGAACCCCAGCCCACAGTGAGAGATCCCCAGTCTATAGTGAGAGATCCCCAGTCTATAGTGAGAGATCCCAGTCCACAGTGAGAGATCCCAGTCTACAGTGAGAGATCCCCAGTCCACAGTGAGAGATCCCCAGCCTATAGTGAGAGATCCCAGTCTACAGTGAGAGATCCCAGTCTACAGTGAGAGATCCTAGTCTATAGTGAGAGATCCCCAGATTATAGTGAGAGATCCCAGTCTACAGTGAGAGATCCCAGTCTATAGTGAGAGATCCCCAGCCTATAGTGAGAGATCCCCAGCCTATAGTGAGAGATCCCAGTCTACAGTGAGAGATCCCAGTCCACAGTGAGAGATCCCAGTCTACAGTGAGAGATCCCCAGTCCACAGTGAGAGATCCCCAGCCTATAGTGAGAGATCCCAGTCTACAGTGAGAGATTCCAGTCTACAGTGAGAGATCCCAGTCTACAGTGAGAGATCCCAGTCTACAGTGAGAGATCCCAGTCCACAGTGAGAGATCCCAGTCCACAGTGAGAGATCCCAGTCTACAGTGAGAGATCCCAGTCTATAGTGAGAGATCCCCAGCCTATAGTGAGAGATCCCCAGCCTATAGTGAGAGATCCCAGTCTACAGTGAGAGATCCCAGTCTACAGTGAGAGATCCCAGTCTACACTGAGAGATCCGCAGTCCACAGTGAGAGATCCGCAGTCCACAGTGAGAGATCCCCAGTCTATAGTGAGAGATCCCAGTCCACAGTGAGAG
Source organism: Mesocricetus auratus (assembly GCF_017639785.1). Classification (NCBI taxonomy): domain Eukaryota; kingdom Metazoa; phylum Chordata; class Mammalia; order Rodentia; family Cricetidae; genus Mesocricetus; species Mesocricetus auratus. Next base: position 21,498,913 of record NW_024429196.1, on the reverse strand, counting down.
ATCCCAGTCTATAGTGAGAGATCCCAGTCTACAGTGAGAGATCCCAGTCTACAGTGAGAGATCCCCAGTCCACAGTGAGAGATCCCCAGCCTATAGTGAGAGATCCCAGTCTACAGTGAGAGATCCCAGTCTACAGTGAGAGATCCTAGTCTATAGTGAGAGATCCCCAGATTATAGTGAGAGATCCCAGTCTACAGTGAGAGATCCCAGTCTATAGTGAGAGATCCCCAGCCTATAGTGAGAGATCCCCAGCCTATAGTGAGAGATCCCAGTCTACAGTGAGAGATCCCAGTCCACAGTGAGAGATCCCAGTCTACAGTGAGAGATCCCCAGTCCACAGTGAGAGATCCCCAGCCTATAGTGAGAGATCCCAGTCTACAGTGAGAGATTCCAGTCTACAGTGAGAGATCCCAGTCTACAGTGAGAGATCCCAGTCTACAGTGAGAGATCCCAGTCCACAGTGAGAGATCCCAGTCCACAGTGAGAGATCCCAGTCTACAGTGAGAGATCCCAGTCTATAGTGAGAGATCCCCAGCCTATAGTGAGAGATCCCCAGCCTATAGTGAGAGATCCCAGTCTACAGTGAGAGATCCCAGTCTACAGTGAGAGATCCCAGTCTACACTGAGAGATCCGCAGTCCACAGTGAGAGATCCGCAGTCCACAGTGAGAGATCCCCAGTCTATAGTGAGAGATCCCAGTCCACAGTGAGAGATCCCAGTCTATAGTGAGAGATCCCAGTCTACAGTGAGAGATCCCAGTCTACAGTGAGAGATCCCCAGTCCACAGTGAGAGATCCCCAGCCTATAGTGAGAGATCCCAGTCTACAGTGAGAGATCCCAGTCTACAGTGAGAGATCCTAGTCTATAGTGAGAGATCCCCAGATTATAGTGAGAGATCCCAGTCTACAGTGAGAGATCCCAGTCTATAGTGAGAGATCCCCAGCCTATAGTGAGAGATCCCCAGCCTATAGTGAGAGATCCCAGTCTACAGTGAGAGATCCCAGTCCACAGTGAGAGATCCCAGTCTACAGTGAGAGATCCCCAGTCCACAGTGAGAGATCCCCAGCCTATAGTGAGAGATCCCAGTCTACAGTGAGAGATTCCAGTCTACAGTGAGAGATCCCAGTCTACAGTGAGAGATCCCAGTCTACAGTGAGAGATCCCAGTCTACAGTGAGAGATTCCAGTCTACAGTGAGAGATCCCCAGTCTATAGTGAGAGATCCCAGTCTACAGTGAGAGATCCCAGTCTACAGTGAGAGATCCCCAGTCTATAGTGAGAGATCCCCAGTCTATAGTGAGAGAATCCCAATCTACAGTGAGAGATCCCAGTCTATAGTGAGAGATCCCCAGTCTATAGTGAGAGAACCCCAGCCCACAGTGAGAGATCCCCAGTCTATAGTGAGAGATCCCCAGTCCACAGTGAGAGATCCCAGCCTATAGTGAGAGATCCCAGTCCACAGTGAGAGATCCCAGTCCACAGTGAGAGATCCCAGTCTATAGTGAGAGATCCCAGTCCACAGTGAGAGATCCCAGTCTACAGTGAGAGATCCCAGTCTACAGTGAGAGATCCCCAGCCCACAGTGAGAGATCCCCAGTCTATAGTGAGAGATCCCCAGTCTATAGTGAGAGATCCCCAGTCTATAGTGAGAGAATCCCAATCTACAGTGAGAGATCCCAGTCTACAGTGAGAGATCCCCAGTCTATAGTGAGAGATCCCCAGTCTATAGTGAGAGAATCCCAATCTACAGTGAGAGATCCCAGTCTATAGTGAGAGATCCCCAGTCTATAGTGAGAGAACCCCAGCCCACAGTGAGAGATCCCCAGTCTATAGTGAGAGATCCCCAGTCCACAGTGAGAGATCCCAGCCTATAGTGAGAGATCCCAGTCTACAGTGAGAGAATCCCAATCTACAGTGAGAGATCCCCAGTCTATAGTGAGAGAACCCCAGTCTATAGTGAGAGAATCCCAATCTACAGTGAGAGATCCCAGTCTATAGTGAGAGATCCCCAGTCTATAGTGAGAGAACCCCAGCCCACAGTGAGAGATCCCCAGTCTATAGTGAGAGATCCCCAGTCTATAGTGAGAGATCCCCAGTCCACAGTGAGAGATCCCAGCCTATAGTGAGAGATCCCAGTCTATAGTGAGAGATCCCAGTCTACAGTGAGAGAATCCCAATCTACAGTGAGAGATCCCCAGTCTATAGTGAGAGATCCCCAGTCTATAGTGAGAGAATCCCAATCTACAGTGAGAGATCCCAGTCTATAGTGAGAGATCCCCAGTCTATAGTGAGAGATCCCAGTCTATAGTGAGAGATTCCCAGTCCACAGTGAGAGATCCCAGTCTACAGTGAGAGATCCCCAGTCCACAGTGAGAGATCCCAGCCTATAGTGAGAGATCCCAGTCTATAGTGAGAGATCCCAGTCTACAGTGAGAGAATCCCAATCTACAGTGAGAGATCCCCAGTCTATAGTGAGAGAACCCCAGTCCATAGAGATCAAAACACTCACAAATGTTGTGGTTGTTTTTCCAAAAATTCCATAAATTATTGTTTATGAATAAATGATCATTCTAAATTAAAGACAAAGTCAAACCATCATTTTAGCATTAAGAAAAAATAAAAATTTGTATTACATAATTACCTCACCCGATGCCTCATCAACTAAAGCTATCTGGGTAGGAGTTTCAATTTCAATTGCTATCTGAAAAGAGATTAAGTGAAGACGTTATAGACTCCATGTAGCCATTTATGACTTCAGTAAAATTAACAATAAAAAAATGACATAACAAAACAAAAATACCTTGAATGAACTGGGGTTGTAGCTCAGTGTTACAGCACTTTATTAGCATGTACAGGCCTTAGGTTCCAGGCTCAGCACACACATGAACACATGACACACACATACAAAGCATATATACACACACCTACTACACACACATTCACTTAGTACACTCAGTACACGCACATACACTTAGTACACACATTCACTTAGTACACTCAGTACACGCACATACACTTAGTACACACATTCACTTAGTACACTCAGTACACGCACATACACTTAGTACACACATACACACAGCACACACAATGAAAAGTGTCAGCAGACACACACACACACACACACACACACACACACGCATGCACGGGCAAATGTTAAAATACCACATTTATAGATGAAAAGCATCTTGCTCACAATGCACCATGAAATCACCTGGGCTGAGACGAAGAGTTTTCTGATAACTCTAATGTTCTTTATTTTTCCTACTTGGATATGTGTGTGTGGTGTGCATGCATGGGATTCCACTAAGCACTCTACCACTGAGCTGCAGCACCAGCTCTAGGTAGATTTCCTTATAGTGGAAACTTCATAAAGCTATTGTACCTAGCATGAACACCTGAGTGTTGGGATTGTTCTTAGGAGCACCTAAGCCCTGAGGAAATCCTTTGTATCTAATCAGTGACTGTTTTCTGAGACATAGAGTTCTTTCTCTGAAGGAGCTTTATAGCCCTCGCATGACTTTAGTCACAAGATGGTCCTGGCAAACCCTGAACATCTTGTATTAAGTACAGCAAACAGCACACAATAAGGACTAAAGTTGCGGGGGTGTGATGTAAACACGCTTCTGCATGGCTGTTCAAGGTTGAGTTCATCTAGGCTGAACCTCCCGGCTGCCTTAGAGCCTGATTTACGTTCTAGAGTGACACTCTTTGATTGTTCCATGTAACTCAGAACACTGACAATTGGTGCACACCATCATAGGGCACAAAGAAAAGAGGAGTCCTGACACTTTAGGACTGGAGGTAAAAAGTAAGCTCATTGGTAGATGAGGACTCCAGAATTTTGGAGGGACATGGGAAATTCCCCATCTCAGGAGCAGCAGTATGTCAGTTGCTAAAATGCTTGCTAAAACTAACTGCATATTTGCAGAAATTACAGATATTACGATACAAATAGAAGAGCTCCAGAGACCAAAAAAAAAAAAAAAAAAAAAGGGAAAAAGAAAAGGAAAAGGGCTCTTCCAGGTAGAAAAGGGGGAAATTTTCCTCGTAGGAAAAGGAGGGGGACTTTTCCCCCAAAGAAATCGGGAATGAAAAGGAATCTTCCCAGTAGAAAAAGAGGAAGTGGTTAATCAAAGACCTAGGTACCTCACTATGAAGAAATTAAGGAATGGCTGCCTAAGGTAATAAGGACACCAGCTCAGGAATTTCCAGTCACTATGCAACAAACGCCCACAAAATAATCAACATCCTTACAGTTATGTTCAGATTAGTTGACAACCCACAAAAACGACAGATCGGAAGCAATTTAAAAAGCAGTGGAACACATGAAATGCATTCATCCTATGAAGGACAGATTTGAAATAGCCGGGCTACTCAGAATAGAATTATTCTGAAAAACTGAAAAAATTAATGACAGCTGGAACTCAGGGCTCTCCGGCTGAGAGCTGACCACCAGCACAGAGCGGCAACACCTGAGTTCTAAGGAATGAGGGTGGGGATCCACCGCTGCAGCATGAGCTAGCACAGTTGGCCCAGGACTTAGAATTCTCTTGTTGTCTGCTGGATTTTTGTTTGAATGTATTTTATTTTTCACTCATATCAGGAATAACTCAATATTAAAGGTCCCTTCTTGGGAAATATTTTTTGTTTTTCCCTCATATCGAGAATAGCTCAGTATCAACAGTAAATAAACTGAAAGGAAACCTCATAATTTTGAACTATACCATTGGGCATGCTGTTGTGGAATATTAATTTAAGATGTGTTACATTTGTTTATACTGTGGAACATTTGTTTAGTGATGCAAAGATGTGTTGCCTTTGCTTAACTCTATGAAGCTGTGTCACTGTGCCTGTCTAAAACACCTGATTGATCTAGTAAAGAGCGGAACAGCCAACAGCAAGGCAGGAGAAAGGATGGGTGGGGCTGGCAGGCAGAGAGGAAAAATAGGAGGAGAAATCTGGGAGAAGAGATCAGGGATCAAGAAGGAGAGGATCCAGGGGCCAGCCACCCAGCTACACACCAGGGAATAAGAAATAAAGAAAGGTACACAGGAACAGAGAAAGATAAAAGCCCAGAGGCAAAAGATCGATGGGTTAATTTAAAGCTAAGAAAAGCTGGCTAGAAACAAGCTAGACTAAGGCTGGGCATTCATAAGAAAGAATAAGCCTCCGTGTGTGTATTTATTTGGGAGCTGGGTGGAGGGTTCCCCCAAAAGAGTAAAAAGCAAAACTACTATAGTACGCTGTTATCTATTTATCACTACTGAGGATTTGGCTCTGCTCTTTAAGTTGCTTTCTGGAAATCTAGGTTAAATTCTATACAAACATAACACTTGGGGGCTGGAGAAATGACTGGAGGAGGCTGCCTGCTCTCCTGAACCACACAGTGGCTCATAACCATCTGTAATGACACCTGGTGCCCTCTTCTGGCCTGCAGAGATAAATACAGGCAGAAAACTACGTACATAAAACATAAGTAAATCTTTTTTAAAAATGTAACACATGAGACAGAGCAGTAATGTGGCTGCTAAGGTGGAGGCTTACAGATGAAGAGACTATAATTATTTTCCACTAAATAAAATGCAGGTAAATTATCTGTTCCACACTATTAATAATTGTCAGGTTACATTAGCATTATCATGTTACTTGGAATGAATATATAATGTATGTGTGTGTCATGTGTTTATGTGTGTTCTAAGCCTGGAACACACACACACACATATACATGTATATATATATATGTATATATATATATATTAAAGATCATCATTTTAAGATTTTATAAAAATACTCCATGGCTATTGCCTAAAGTTACACCTTAAAATCCGACAGAGATTGCTTTTAATGCTTTTATAGATGGCTCTTCAAGAGACAAAGAGTATGTTTACACACAAATTCCACATGCTCCACAAAAAGATACCCACTCTGGGTTATACAGTGCAAAAGGCTACACTTGCTGTAGTCAATGAGCTTTTTATTAGATATTTCTCAGCCATTGAATATTTTAACTATTTAAATTTAGATGAGAGCTTATTGGATGGACTGAGAAGAACCAGAGTCCGATAGTCATAATTAGTAGCTTTGGAACCCCAGTTTGCAACATCCTATCCAAAACAGGTATCCTTAAGAAAGAGTAAGGCTCAGCATTAACTGACCTCCTATATAAATTAGCATATAAAGGATAGAGATGCACTAAGAATGGGAAGTGGCTTAATTGGAAGAAAAAGAATGTTAAAAAGGGACTGTAAATGTAGAAAGGATACAGAAGGAAACATTTGAAATGAGGTCCTTGAAAAGGGAGTCTAGTAAACGGATAGTTGAAATGGATGGGACATAATAGTTAGGGAATAGAAAAGAGACAAAGATGGAAAAAAACTTAGTGTACTTCTTCAGTTCAGCTTCTTTGCTTTAAAAATAGTAATAAATAAATAAATCCAACTTTATTAAAACATTACAGCAGTACTAAATTGCTGGCACCTCCATCTCTAGAACATAGCAGGAAAAACCTGCCGAGGATGAAAGTCGGGCACAGCTGTAGCTGCCATTGGTGAACGGCAGCACCTACAAAATTTCTCAGTTCTAATGAACCCTCTGCTTATCATTATATCTTTTCAGACTAAGGAGGCAACAGCCAATCTCAAGACATTTTAGATTAAAATGGATTTTTGTATGATAACAAATTCCTAAGGTTATAAAGTATATTAACTTAGAGATGAATATCTAAAACTGTAAAATCCTAATCTTATAACAGCTACTAACTTCCTGTAAACTGTTAAAGATAATTAAGCCATGCAAATTAATGGCCAATCACCTTATAAATGATCAAATTCTTTAATGTGCTCAGAACTAAGTTTGTAGTTAGTATAAGTACAAATTTAACTCATTTACAAGGACAGGCTTTGACCTTTTATATATGTTTTCAAGGTTAAGCATAAACAATCAGATGTACTTAGTTGTTTGCCTGGTCAAATTATGTACCCATCCAATAATGTGCTAGCAACATTAGCAAAATAAGAAATCTTACCTTGTCTTTTATTACTAAAGCTTCATTTTTGTATTTATATTTTTGTACAAATAAATAAACAAAATAACAAAATAAACAAAAAATTTTAAAAGTAACAACTTAAACAGGCTTGGGATGGATTTAAGAAAGAAACAGGAATAAATTGAAATAAAAAGTTTTTAAAATATTTCTTCTGGATAATATGATGGCCAAAAAATACAAACATAATTACATGTTTCTCAAATTAGGAGTTAAACCAAATATGCAATCAGTAAGAATTAGATTATTTTGAAGCCGGGTGGTGGCGCATGCCTTTAATCCCAGCACTCAGGAGGCAGAGGCAGGCAGATGTCTGTGAGTTTGAGACCAGCCTGGTCTACAAGGGCTAGTTCCAGGGCAGCCTCCAAAGCCACACAGAAACCCTGTCTCGAAATAGATTATTTTGAAGTTTTTCACCAAAAAATATTTTTGGTATACCTGAAAATCTGTTACATCAAACTGTCTTTAAAATGTAGTACAAATTCTAACAAATTCTTCCTCCATGAACTGTCATGCTTTGACATTGTTCATAATCTGTTTCATTTATAGTATCAGTTAAATAAGTACTTGCATGGTTGCATGAGAAAATCTAACTGTTTTCTACTTTAGCATTTTCTGATTATCTTAGGTACTTCTAAATCTCCTGTTACCCAATAGGAAAGTTTTCTCAAACTTGTAATTAAAATTGTCCTAAATTTAGCCGGGCGGTGGTGGCATACACCTTTAATCCCAGCACTCGGGAGGCAGAGGCAGGCGGATCTCTGTGAGTTCGAGGCCAGGCTGGACCGACAGCCTCCAAAACAATACAGAGAAACCCTGTCTCGTAAAAACAAAACAAAACAAAAAATGTCCCAAATTTAAGAGATACCAAATCTTAAATTAAAAATCTTAATTTTAAGTCATAAAAAGTTAATGACCATTGTTAATTAAATAGATTTTATTTGTTTCTTAGTTTTACCCTTGCTCTTGGTCTGATAAAAGTTCAGACTCTGGCAAGGGAAATAGTTAAAAGAGGCTCACGAGAGCCTATCCTGTATTAAAGATATAGTTTTATACAGCTTGAAGACAGATTTTATACATTATTCCAAACCTCTAACAGATAATAGTGAATGAGTATCTGGAAGCACAGCTGTCTGTGTCTTGGGCATTCTCTACTGTCACGTATGTAAAGATCTGTGCTCATAGTGTGTTACAGGCATGCACAACGCCTCTCCCTAACTGGTCAGCTAAGGAGCACAGCCCCAGGCATGGCACTGGGCCCTGAAAACTCCAGCAAAACACCTTTGATCACTCCTGATATCTAAGATTTAACTTTGTCAAACAGAAATTATACAATTTCTTTTTAGGCTCCATTAAAGTGGTAATGGCTCTGCTTATGCTAGTAAATGATTGGGAAAAGTTTAATACCAATCATGTTACCAAAATCCCTTACTATCCACAGTTGTTTGATGTTACCATCAAATACTTAAATGACAATTTTTTAAATAAATTAAAAGCGGGCGTTGGTGGCGCATGCCTTTAATCCCAGCACTCAGGAGGCAGAGGTAGGCAGATCTCTGTGAGTTCTAGGCCAGCCTGGTCCACAAAGCAAGTTCCAGGACAGCCTCCAAAAAACAATACAGAGAAACCCTGTCTGGAAAAACAAAAAAACAACAAAAACAACAAAAAAACAAAACAAAAAAATCAATGGGGGGGGGTTAGGGGCTTCTTATCCTCACATACTATTTAGCTATGCTGACTTTAAATTTTAAAAGTTTCATTTTAAAGAATAATGGCTTTTCTGCTGCCCAAAAGCATTTGCCCTAAAGGAGATGCAATATAGTCAATGCTAAATAAAAAGAGCCTGATGTCCTAACATCAAGGTGAGGGGATGCTTGTGTCTTTTCAGAAAAGAACAAACTCCTAAATGGCTCCTGATCTGATGTATCCCACCAGGACATCAGAGACCACCAGATGAACACATTATCTAAAGACAGACAATAAATCTATCAAACGAACATGCCCCAGAAGGAGAGTAAGCTGATAACCTGGGGACTTAAACTCACCAAGCTGAGACCTTGAGGAAACAAGAACTCACACACAAATGATACTGTTATATTTAATCAATGTATTTCATGTCAGTTCTCATCAGCGCAGAATCCAATGCCTTATGGCAGTGGAGACAAAAGACATACGTGAGAGAGGGGGCAGCGTGATATTGTTTTGTTTATAAAGGTTTATATGGACTAGGCTGTAGTACACTCATTTTGCTCACAGACACTTGTTTTTGCTGTAATAATTTTACTTGCTTTGAAATGTTTTTTTGCTTATCTACATAACACTGTGAAACAGCACAATAGAGAAAAGCTGTATTTACTGTGAGAATGCATGCTCTTCAAGATAAATATAATCTTCAACATAGTCAAATATAGCTTAAAAAAAGGGGTAAGTGTAGTGGAAAATTTGTAAAGTCATTCCATTTGGCATGAACACCTGAGTGTTGGGATGTTTTTAGGAGCACCTAAGCCCCGAGGAAATCCTTTGTATCTAATCAGTGACTGTTTTCTGAGCCTTATGGAGTTCTTTTTCTGAAGGAGCTTTACGAAGGTCCTGGCAGACCCTGTAAGTCATGTATTGCTGAGTACACAATAAAGACTAAAGTTGCAGGGGTGTGATGTAAACAGACTTCTCCATGGCTGCTTGAGGTTCAGTTCATCAAGTTGAACCCTCCCTGCTGCTGCCTTAGAGCCTGATCACATTCTCGAGTGATCCTCTTTCTTTGATCATTCCTCAGAATTTGGAACAGTGACACTTCCTGGGTGTGTGTGTTCCTGTGTACATGCATGTGCATGGGGGAGCCAGAAGCTGACATCAGGTGTCTTCCTGGATGACCTTCACCTTTGAGACAGGGTCTCTTACCAAACTGGCAGTTGGCCAGTGAGCACCAGGGATCCTTCTGTCTTCAAAGCCCCTAGTGCTAGGGTCACAGGCATTTATGTACTTTCCTGAGTCAAGGGCCAGTGTGACTAGCACTCACATGTAGTACCAAAGCAGTTGGCTTGCATTATCCAGGCTGGAAGGAGATGCTGATGTGGCTTGGCTGCCCTCCCAGACTCTAGATGCCTTTGTGAATCCCAGCTGTGTCTGCTCTTCCACACTTCCTGACTGCCCCAGACAGACTAACCTACAGGCAAAGGGGGGGGGGCAGTCTAGCTGCTGCGACAGATCTGCAGAGGACATGGACAACCTTCAGCTGGCAGGTGGGAAAGCAGGACTAAACATGCATGGTGAAAGGCTAGAAGGGGATGATGGGGCTTTAGAGACAGCAGGTGTTGGCAGCTGGTTTATTGAAACAAATGTATCCGATCAAACCAAGTTATCAGAATTTCCTTAACTATTCATCAATTCCATTCTTCGGGAGTCATTGGATTCCTTATTATCACAGACAGCTGCAGACAGTCTGTAGAAAGTTCTTTTTGTCTTGTTTTCTTTTTTAAAAAAATGTTCGCATTTAGTCAACTGTTGTGGAGTGGAGGGAGAAGTCAAACGCTAACCTGGCGTCGGTTCCCTCCTTCTACCACATAGGTCCCAGGAATCAAACTCGGGTCATTAGGCTTGCTGCAAGTGCCTTTACCCACGGAGCCGTCTCACCGGCTCTTGGCTGGTTTCTGTTGTGTTGGCAGCACTGGGGATCAAACATGCTAGGCAAATGTGCGCCGCCTCTGAGATGTGCACCTGCCACTGTGGTGAAGGAGGCTGGGCTTGCTTTGATCTGGCCTTTTTTTTTTTCTTTTCTTTTTCCAGAGGCATGCCAGCTGTGGGGCAGCATAGACAGAAGGGTTGGGACTTGAAAACTGTCACCTGTCAGACATCAACAAGACACTACCCTTCCTGTAGACTGTTTTGACAGCTACCAGTAACTAAGGCCCGCCCTCTGCAGTAATTCCTGACTCTAATCCTACTCTCTGTGGCCACCATCCTTCACTGATGGAGTGGTAGGCACGACAGATTCCAGCAGGCATTACTTTATGAGTGGATGGCATATGTGTTCATGTCCTCTCCATCTGCAGCTTCCTGTAACGGCCAATAATACCCTCCTTGGATCTTTGTGTGCTCTGGCGTTTTCAGCCTTTAGTCCTACTCTATCCCTTGCCCCGCGTGCATCAGAAGGGCTCTTCGGCTCATTGCTCTTCACTGGGAAGGGACAGGAAATCACTACTCTGGCACTTTGGGCTTCCATTTGCTTTATGCTCTTCCTTCCCTTTTATTTTTCCTTTTTAAAAGCAAATCTATCCTTTTGTTTTATCTCTGTCTAGATTAGTGTTGGCCTTTCTTTTCAACTCCACTGATAAATCTGTTCCTACTTAAGGTGATAAGTTTCCTAAGAGGACTTTCCTGCCATGTTTACATCTTATGTGTTGCAGCAATTATCTTTTGACTACCTTCTGGAGGAGAGATCCATTTCATCTTTCCAGAATAAAAGCTGTCTATTCTAGGCCAGGCATGGTGGCACATACACTTACTCCCAGCACTCAGGAGGCAGAGGCAGGGGGATCTCTGAATTTGACGCCAGCCTGGTCTGTACAGCAAATTCCAGACCAGTCACAGCAAGACCCTGTCTCATATTCTCATACACATATACACACAGACATGCAGACACACATATACTCTATCTCTCTCATGCATTCTATTTCTCATTCTTTTTTGTCTTGTAGGTCAAGATGACATTAAACTTATGATCTTGGAGCTGGGATATAGGTCAGTCGTTGAGCACTTGCCTGGCACACACAAGACCCTAAGTTTAGTCCACAAAACCACGGAAACAAAAGAAACTTAGGATTTTCTTGCCCCAGACTTTCAAATGCTGGGTTCTCAGGCCTGTGTCACTGTGTTTGGCTCCATCATATCTTTATTCTAGACTCTGCTTGTTTACCTTTTCTTTCTTCCTTTCTCTCTTTCTTTAAGGAGTGTGTGTGTGTGTGTGTGTGTGTGTGTGAGTGCCTCCTGTGTATGAATGCCTGTTGAGGCCAAAAGAGGAACTAGAGTTACAGGTGGTTGTGAGATGCTTAATAATGGGTGTCGGAAAATCATCAAGTGCTCTTAACCACTGAACCATCTCTCGGCCCCTACTCTTTATTATAAATTTCCAATTATGTTTCTTCTCCCTGAGCTAGTCTGTGATTTAAAACTTATGGGAATGTGCATTTTGTTTATACTTTAATACATCTCAGCTGGGCAGTCCATGAGAGTAAATAAAGCATAAGACCTAATTCACATTCTTGAGGAATAAGAAACAACAACTGCTGATTCCTAAACTACATCAAATATCATTATTCTAATTAATGATGAATCTATAATGTATGAAGAAAGGAATACAATGATGTTTTTTAAAAGTGCCTCTAAAAATACTCCCCATGTACACAACAAAGTAGTGCTATTCAAAAACCACAATTTTTTGAATTACAATTGACTTACAACTCGTTTTTCCCAAAATCTGTATTTCGGACTAGTTAATAACAGCTCCTTGGTAACTGGAGAACAGTACAGGAAAACCTTCAAGCTGAAAGCACAAAACAAAACAGAAGGGAAAAAAAGTTGTTTCAGTACAATTCACAACAAGCCACTTTGGTGAATCAATAATGCATTTCACAGGATATCGTTTTTTCTCTAGTTAACACAATAAGTTAACATGGAAAGTATGACATGGGCTCCCAACATACCTGTCATGATTTGGTTATAAAAGTCCCTCCAAAACCCATGTGCTAAGGCCAGATCTCCAATGTAATGCTCAGAAAGAGGCGTTGAGCATATATGAGGCCTCTGACATAATCCATGGATTAATACTGTGTTGGAGTCATAGCATTACTGAAGGTGGGGCTAACTGGAGGAGGGATGTCTCTGGGGACACATCCTTGACAGGCATACCTCATCCCTGGTCCTTCCTGTCTGTTACTTTCTGCTTCATGGCTGTAGGAGGAGAGCAGCTTTCATCTGCTATCTCCTTTTGCCATGTTTCTGCCTTGTTGGAAGCCTAAGAGCACTAGAACCAGTCAACCACAGGCTGAAGCCAAGAAGCAAAGTAGACCTTCCCCCTTCGAAGCTGTTTTCCTTGGTGTTTGCCATGGTGACAACAAGCTGGCTAGCAAGGTACCAGTATATCATCAGCCATTTCAGTCCTGTCACAGGGCAGGAGGAGGGGACGTGCAGGGTCTTCCCACTCTCTAAGAAGCCCATCAATTCTCTTATATAGAAACTATGTGCTGGAGGCTGAAAGTGTAGCACAGTTGTAGAGCGCCTGCCTAGCAAATGAGCTTGTATATGGTCAGGTACATCTAGGAAGGACACTGCCAAATGTTAAGCTACTTCTAGAGAACAGCAAGGGGTTCTGAGAATAGAAAATTCTGGTTCTTGCTGCATATAAATCTACTTACTTGTGTATGCTAAAGAGCAAAGCCAGAGCCCTGCACAGGCTGATCAAGCGCTCTACCACTGAGCTACGTCTCCAGTCCTTGTATTACATTGTTACTGAACAGAGACTAATTTCCTGTTAAATTCTAAAAATGTAATAATGGTATAGTTTGGAGACTAGAAATACACTCCATGCTGAATTACATTTCCAAACACTATATACCCCCATCCATTTGTATGGCAAGAGTGTATCTCAAACACACGCCCCCACATCCACACCCATACCCACACATTCCCACATTAACAGGGGAGCTTAGGTTTCCTCATCTTGAACTGGGCAGATCTCTGTAACTGCCTTGACCACAGGATATGATAGAAGTAATTGCGGGATTCTTTTTGTTTTGTTTTTCAAGACAAGAGTTTCTCTGTGTAACAGCTCTGACTATCCTGAAACTCACAATGTAGTTTAGGCTAGCCTTGAACTCACAGATACCTGTCTGCCTCTGCCTCTCTAGTGCTGGAATTAAAGGTGTGCACCACCATGCCCAGCAACCGCAGGATGCTTAAAGCTTGCTTTCCAGACAGTATGCCTGCCTCCTGACTCTAACTTGGGATTTTATTTTGTTTGTTTATTTTGACAGGGTCTCACTATGTCACCTTGGCTAACCTGGAACTTACTATGTAGACCAGGCTAGCCTCAAATGCACAAAAATTTCCCTGTGCCTCTGCCACCTGAGTGTTTGGATTAAAAGCATGCTTCACCATATTTGTCCCAGGATGTATAGATTTTAACCCTGGATTCTCTACTAACAAAACTAGCTATCCCAAGGAAAGAAACCTCTCAGAGACAGACAAGCTCAAAAAGCTGGCTACTCTAGGCCTGTTGCTGTTACATGCATCCTTCCAAGTTTCAGACACTTGAGTCTTCAGATAATTTCAGTCCCACCTGATGCCAGGCAGGCAGAAACCAGCAATCCCCACTGTATACTCTCATAATTCCTGATCCAGAGAAACTGAGGGATTGGTGTCATCTTGAGGTACTCAGTTACAAAGTAATTTGTTATACAGCAATAGCTGGCTGATACATAGGCTCTGAAATCAGACAGACCTGGTTAAAAACCTGGTCCTGCCACTCACTGGGCAACTAATTTAACTTGCCGGGCTTCTTAGTTTCCTCATCTGTAAGTTAGTTATAATAATGGTGCCTATTTAAAAGGGGACCAAGAGGTTTTAATGATACCAGCTCCATGTGGACTACTACACTCTCAACCTCCATCATGCCTGGTCCATCACAGCAACCAGTGCTCTCAACCACTGAGCCACCTTGCCAGCCAAGGATTCTAGAAAAACCACTCACACACACACACATAAACACACACTCTTTTTTTTTTTTTTTTTTTTTGGTTTTTTGAGACAGGGTTTCTCTGTGGCTTTGGAGGCTGTCCTGGAACTAGTTCTTGTAGACCAGGCTGGCCTCGAACTACAGAGATCCACCTGCCTCTGCTTCCCAAGTGCTGGGATTAAAGGCATGCGCCACCAACGCCCGGCTCTAAACACACACTCTTACAAAAATGAAAACAAATGAGTTATTGCTTTGGTCAGCAACAAAGATGGGTCACATAAATACAATGTTAAGAGAAAGATGGAGCTGGAGAGATGGCTCAGCAGTGACAGCTGCTCTTCCAAAAGACCCAGGTTCAGTTCCTAGCACTCACATAGCAGCTGCAAACGTCTGTAACCCCAGTTCCAGGAGATCTGGCACCTCCTTCTGGTTTCTGTGGGTACTATACATATGTGGCATGCATATATATACACAGGCAAAACAAGCATATAAATAAGACAAAAATAATTAACCTTTGAAAAATGTTTAAGATTTCTTAGTCTATTCAGTATATGATCCTATTTAATTATTTTTGTTTACTTGTGACAAGTTCCTACTACATAGCCCAGGTTGGCCTTGAACTCACAATCCTCTTGCTTCCTCAATGTTGGGATCACACCACCACATCAAGCCTTCTAGTTATATAAAATTCAAGAATAACCAAAGTTAGTTCATCATGACAAAAGGTCAAACTAGGAATTGCTTCTGGGAAGAGGAACAACAGCGATTAGAAAGGGGTCTAGAAAGCCGGGTGTTGGTGGCACACGCCTTTAATCCCAGCACTCGGGAGGCAGAGGTAGGCGGATCTCTGTGAGTTCAAGGCCAGCCTGGTCTACAAAGTGAGTTCCAGGACAGCCTCCAAAGCCACAGAGAAACCCTGTCTTGAAAAAAACCAAAAAAAAAAAAAAAAGGTCTAGAATATTGGTAGTGTTCCGATTTCTTATCGGTATGGAAGCTACATAGCATTTATATAGGCTCATCAGTATATCCCCTTAGGGTGTATGTACTTTTCTATCTAGGTGCTATCTCTCAGTTAAGATGTTTACTTATAAACAAGCAAGCAGCAAAAAATCAATTACCTGCATTCCAGCCTTCTTTTCAAGGAAGGAGCCCTTAATCCTTTCATGTGATCTACAAGGAAAAGAATCAGAAATCAAACATGTTTGGTTTAATTTTTTTAAAGAGGGTTCCCCGGCCCTATCTTTGTGAGCTTTCTCTTGAGAGAAATTACAGAAGGTTCCCTGTTATGAGCAAATTGACGCCATGGGTCTTTGCTTCCTCTGTAGATGAACGTTTCAGAGTACTGAACGGAACAGGAACCACTAAAAGTTGTCCAACCCGAGCTGAGGAAAACAATTCAAGTCCCACAGGGTTGAGAAGACTGAGGCAGTCGCACTTGAACCTAGGTGAACTGATTTGACTACACCTAGGACACACGAACTCTGCCCCATAACCTAAAATAAGTCAGCAATAAAAAGGAAAAAGAAAAAAATGGCCAAATTTACAGATTGGTTGTGTGTGGGGGAGGCAGACAGGCAGATCTTAGGCTTTCGGGGTGTAGAAGTTCTGAAACGTGCATGTGAGAGGGACATTTCGCTCGTGCTTAATGCATCGGATTGTAGAAGTTCTGAAACGTGTTTTCTGTAAGCGTGACAAACAAGACTCGGGGACGTGTGGGCAAGAGCTAACTAAAACTTACAAAACCGATGCTCCCCACGGATAGCAACCAGCATTTCTAACAGCTCACTCAGCCTTACCACAGGGTCCAGGGGCAGATCGCAACCGGAGGTGGGGTTACAGAGGTGGTACAGACGTGAAACTCAACAAAGCCAAAGCGAGGTTACGAGCCGACTGGGACAAGGGGTGCTTTCCAGTACCTCGCTGGGCCCACAGCCTGCTCTCCCCTTCACCAGGCCCCGACCCTTCTGTCGCCCCTTCTCCAGCCCAGCGCCACTGCAGTAGGTGACGAGAGGCGCTCACTCACCCTTGTGGCAGTGCGAAAGGAAATAGGCGCGGGCTTTCAGGTTCTCCCTGTCGAAGCGGTCAATAGAGATGGTTGGGTACTCCGCCATCTGTCCCTGGAAAGAGCTCATAGCGCCCAGGAAAATAGATCCTAAGCCCACCGCGGAAGCCGGGGAGCACACTGATCCTGGGTGCCACTTCCGGAACCTGCGCACTGCCTCCCCATAGGCCGGCCGAGCTCAGGGCCACGTCCAATCAGAGGAGCCTTGCGGGAGGGGGCGGATCCAAGGAGCCTTCAGTACTGTTCCCGCTTCCCGTGGCCCTCTGTTTTAATAACTGCAACAGCAGCTCAGGGAGGCTCAGTCATGCACAGTGAGTGTGTACCGCTGGCTGGTCACGGAGAGTCGCGTGCCTGCCAGAAAGCAAGAAAGGAAACCAAAAGTGTTAGACTCACCAGTGCAGAGATGCCGGTGTCTCTGGAGTAACCGAGCCAGGGAGCTTTTTCTAACCACGGTACCTTGCATTTCCTCCTGTTTACCAAAATTCGAGTTCTTTTTACTTTTTTCTCTTCTTCTAGTTTGTATTTTATAGGACAACCAAGGGGCTTGGGTGAGAAAATTATCTCTGACTCTTGGTTAATAGTCTGTTGGTACGTGTTCCCTCTTCCATTTGTCCAGACTCTATGTCCTGAAGGCTACAATTCAGAGACTGATTCTGGAAAGGAGTAGGGGGTGGTAAAGATCCCGTTGATCTGTTAGCCTCCGGTAATCACTGGAGCTGTATTTTTAGGAAGCTAGAAAGTATATACAGAAACGGAGGGAGAGAATGATGGGGGAGAGGGGAAGTCTGGGAAAGTTCATAGTAACAGTATTTAAGATCCACCAAATGGCTGCAAATGCAAGAGGTGATTTATTGAGTACACAGGCGCCTGCGGATGCTACTGCAACTCGGGTGCAGAGCATACCGGGCTTTCAGGGAGTACAATATTTATAGAGTTTCAATGGTTACATAAGTAACAGGCATTTCATTGGCTCATCTTGGGGGCAGGGGTAGTTCCCACAGACTAAGTTTCCTGGTATTACTTTATGAAAGACCCTGGCACACTTCAGCAATTATTATCCAGGTCCCATGACTGCTCTGGTGACCACAGATCCTGTTTGACATCCTGCCAGCTGGGCGAGGCACCTGGTCTGGGTTTCTTTCATTAGGCAACGGCCTGGCCTTGTTTTTCTTTTCCTAGGGGGTCCTGGGTAGGGGGTCTTTCATTCCCCCCTTGTTCTTGTGCATAGGTAGAATATTTTACCTATCGTCCAGCCCTCTCTGCTTAAGGTTTACTTATGGTTCCATCTGTTTGAGGGCATGGTATTGTTGAGTTAGGACTAAGGCTTGAATTATTGTTTGTGAATTCAGGGCCCAAAGGTTAGGAGGCCCATAAGAGTAGAGACTAGTGCAGCGAACCAGGGGGATTTGTTAAACCAACCCTCACACCAGTATCCAGAGTTTTGGTTACTACCCCAGTCTTGTCTGCATAAAAACAACATTCCTCTTTGAGAGTGGCACATATGTCTTCCTCTCTTATTATACTGCCATGTGTTTAGGGCAGCAAGAGAAGACCCCTGACCTATACCACGTGTATAGGCGGGCAAGAACAGAGACAGACGGATAAGATGGGCCAGTGACTAGCTAGGCTTGGCCAAAGTCCTCAGCCATAGGACCAACTTATAAAAAGAATTTTTTTTGTTTTTGTTTTTTTTCGAGACAGGGTTTCTCTGTGGCTTTGGAGGCTGTCCTGGAACTAGCTCTTGTAGACCAAGCTAGCCTCGAACTCACAGAGATCCGCCTGCCTCTGCCTCCCGAGTGCTGGGATTAAAGGCGTGCGCCACCAACGCCCGGCTAACCCTGTCTCGAAAAACAAACAAATAAGAAAAGAAAAAAATTATAGCTTGTGTTTAACTGGCTCACAAAATCCCTGCCTTGTTAACTACTCATCTCTCTTTTCCTTTTTGCCCTCGATTTATTAACAAATCATCGTGGCTTTCCACTCAGAAATATCACTTTTCACCGAAACAGGTGATACTATTAGTGAAAATTCTGCTGGGAAAATAAAGCTATAGATGTTCCTTAGCTTTCGTTTAGTGATTGCCTGATACCATTCAGGATGGATTCCTTGAGTCCACACACACTGACATTTATCTTCTATCAAACACAGAACCTCGGCGATCTCTACTCTCTCATACGTCTCTGAAACTCCGCCTCATCGCAGCAGTGAACAGCTCCCAGCCAGGAGATTCCACACCGAACAGGAACCTCTTTGCCCAGCCCTAGCCCTCACAAGTGTGCACACAGACGCAGGAGAAGGGGGCGGGGCCGGAGGGAGTTGGGCGGGATCTACATGAGCGGGCGGAGCGGCGTCACTGCGTTGCTAGGAGACGAGCGGGTGGCCGCGGCAGCAACAGTTGGCCTCTGGCTGACTCAGCCCACGGATCCTGAGTAGAGAACACGAGCACCGCTGTGCCCTCCTGCGAGTCCGGCTGAGCGAGGGTAACCGCAGATAGCGGGAACCGGGCCTGAGCGGATGTGCAGCGAGGACCCGGGCCCTGACCACCGTGCCCCTGGCTCCGCCCCTCCCCGGGAGCACAGGCACCACCCCTTCCGCCGGGCCTCCCTGGTACCTGGGTTTTCTGTCTTTAAGGGAGGGTCTTCATTTGGCCCTTCCTACATTTTAGGATGGGTTCCCAGCTAAATTCTTCCCTTCCGCAAAGTCGGCTATTGTATTGCTTCTGACATTTAATGTCTGGGTTCAGAGGACTGTCCTTAGCTTCTTCTGGGCACATTATACCTTACAGACGTCGTGATTTATGACAAGAAAAAAAAAAGGTTTCTAGCAGACAGAGAACGCTAGCTATGGGAACCCTCTTAAGGGTGGCTTTATGCTTCACAATCGCCAATTTGCACACCTGGACTGTGGACGGAACGTAATGGAGTGCTTGGGGTTGGAGGGACCGCAGGTTAAATTAGTTGCCCAGTGTCATAGGACCAGTGAGTGGCAGGACCAGGTTTTTTGTTTTTTTTTTTTTTTTTGGTTTTTACGAGACAGGGTTTCTCTGTATTGTTTTGGAGGCTATCGGTCCAGCCCGGCCTCGAACTCACAGAGATCCGCCTGCCTCTGCCTCCCGAGTGCTGGGATTAAAGGCGTGCGCCACCACCGCCCGGCAGAGGACCAGGTTTTTAACCAGGTCTATCTGATTTCAGAGTCTTTAAAATGAACACCCAGTGTGAGGACTGGGTTCAGATAACAGTCCCAGTTGTGTTCAGTGTCTTGGCTAAGGTTTACATGTAGTTTAAAGAGATCCTCAGTTATATCCTGCCACTGCTAAGAGCAGAAATAATGAAACAAGGCGAGGAGAGTTGGGGGCTGTAAGATTAGGCATGTTGGCTTGTTTATTAGAGTTAACGGACAAAAACTTCAGCCAGAGCCTGCAGAACTCAACTATCCATCCCTGATGCACCAATTAAAGAGATCCTCAAAAAGTAGAGAGAGATGTAATTAAGGTGGCACATGGGCAAGATTAATAAGGAAAAAGGTCCTGGGGCCCAGGTTTGTGTTTGAGGCACCCACATAAGCTTTAGGGTTAAGTAGAGGAAGAAACTAAACAGGGCGTTTGAGGCGCGCATAACAGGCTCATTTAAGTTGTGAGTTCCCTGCTGTAGAACATGAGGAGGCTGACCACATCACAGATGTCGGCTATTACCTTAGAATCTTAACTTGTTAGGGACTTAAGATCTGTGGAATTTTTTTTTCTGGACACACATAGCCCTTAATTAAACTCAGTTTCTAAAACATAGACACTCAAGCACTGTTACTTTATAGTGACACACGTATGTATTATAGAAAGTGTGTTTTATTATGTAATAATTTTTCATTTACTATTTTAAAATACCATGCATAGATATTTTTATGTAATCAAAACTGGAAAACTGTTTTACATAGCCTTACAAAAACAGAAAGAAATATATAATTGCTATTGTTGTAGTGTCTTTATTTAAAAAGTAAAAAATGAATGAAAAAATTATCCTTTTCGCCGGGCATTGGTGGCGCACGCCTTTAATCCCAGCACTCGGGAGGCAGAGGCAGGCGGATCTCTGTGAGTTCGAGACCAGCCTGGTCTACAGAGCGAATTCCAGGACAGCCTCCACAGCCACAGAGAAACCCTGTCTCGAAAAACCAAAAAAAAAAAAATTATCCTTTTCACAAAAAGATTGAGAATTCTTTTTTCTCACAAGTTAAATATTGAAGCTTCGATATTTTCATACCCTTTACATCTGATGATACTAAGTTAGTCTTGATTTGCAGTTATGAATTTTAAAACAACTTTGTGCCATTTCAAAGATTTACCTATTATAAAAGGCAGTAGCATAAAATGATTTTTTTAAAAAAATCCAACATGCTTCACCCAAAACATTTGGGGGACTAGCCATTTTAAAGAATTATCAGGCCTGAACATCTCCATTAATCAAGGGAGAGGACAGTTAAGTAATATCCCCAATTTACTGGCACACATTGATACCAGTATCCTATAGAACTAGGCATGATAAAAATGCTTGAAATCCCAGCTCTTGGAAGATGAAGCCAGGAGATTGGAAGTTCCAGGGAGTTCGAGCCTACCTTGGACAATACAAGACCCTGTGTCAAACATAAGAATCTTCTGGTTACAAACAAATTCGTACACAAATCTCTTGGCTGGAATTTTACAAATAACATCTCTAGCATATTGATAATACCTACAAGTAAGTTTCTCACACTTCACTGTAGGCAATATTTTTTTCATTCTTCCTATTTTTGTGCCATCAGTTAGACAATCAGCTTAAATTCCCTGAGCCAATCAATCCAAAAGTAGTGATAAGCATCATTATCAAAGAGAAGTCCCAGCAACAGTGCCACAGTTGGGTTTGCTCATGTTTCCCTGCTTTGTTGCCAGGTGAGCCTGTTCCTGAAGTCACTGAAGCTCTTTGCACATTAGCTCATATAAAAGGAGGTTTGTAGTCCTGCCCAGCAGTTCCCAAATAACCACTCTAGGGCTTAATATTAATTATAATTGTCTTGCTAATGGCTCAGGCATATTACTGACTAGCTTTCACAATTAAACTAATCCATTTATATTAGTTTGTATTTTACCATGAAGCTTGTTACCTCACATCTTGCTTTGCTGGTGGCTTCCTGGCATCTCCCTGACTCCCCATTATTTCTCTCCTTATCTTTGTTTGGATTTCCTGCCTGGCTCTATCCGGCCTGGCCATTGGCCAAATCAGCTTTATTTATCAACCAATAAACACAACACATATTTTCAGCATAAAGAAGGACATCCCACATCATCTCCTCTTTTCTGCCTATTGAAAAAGGAAGATTTTATAGTAAACTTACATATAACAAAATAGTTGTCGAGCAAGAATTACAGCTACAATATTTAGTTATTTGTATTTGGCAAATTAAATATTCTATCATCCTATCTTTGTGAGTATAAATTTTTATATCTAATTTATATTTTATCATAACTAAGGAAAACTATAAGTATCTAATCTCCAACTCCATCAAAGACCCTAGAATGATATAATATTACCTAAATAAACAGTAAGTGCATTGGAAACAACTTCCAAAACTCTAGAGATGACAGAGATATCTGACTGTTTGGATAGTCACCCAAGGTTCTTCTGAAACATTGGGGCATCCATCTTTAGCCTATAGGCCTAGATTGTCTGGCAAACTTCTTATTGAAACTCATTTGAAACTGCCCCACCTATACTGACAGTTTGTCAGTCATTTTTCTCTGGGTTCTGTAAAATGTCTGGTAGACTCCTTTACAAAGCAGGAATCCTGTAGGACTGTCCCATTTTGTTTTGGCAAGTTCAGCAATCACTTTCCTATGGGTCCTTCATGTCAGTTTTTTTCTTTTTTTTTTTAACTTTTTACACATGTCATTCTCATTTCCCTCCTCCCCCACCCAATTCTCCCAACACCCCACCCCCTCACCATCTCTCCTCCACTCCCCAGGGAGGACAAGAGCTTCCATGAGATATTTTCAGAGTCTGTCACATCATTCCAGGCAGGGCCTACGTCCTTCCCCATGTGTCCAGGCTGAGAGAGCATCCCTCCACATGGTATGGGTTCCCAGAGTCCATCTGTATACCAGGAATCAATACTTCTCTACTCTCCAAGGTCCCACAGATTATCGAGGCCTCCTCTCTGACACCCAGGTTCAGTGGGGGGGGGATATATGGATCAGTCCCATGCTTGGCCCCTCAGTCATCAGTCTGGAGTCCATGTGTTCCACCTTGTTTAAGTCAGCTGCCTCTGTGGATTTTGCCAGCCTGATCTTGATTCCTTTGCTCATAACTCCTCTTTACAACTGGGTTCCAGGAGTTCAATTTGGTTCTCAGTTGTGGGTGTTTGCCTCTGCCTCCGTCAGCCACTGGATGAGGGTTCTAGGATAGCATATAAGGTAGTCATCATTCTCATTATCATGGGAGGGCATTTAAGGTCATTCTTGTAGATCTGTAAAGATCTCACTAGTGCCAGATCTCTCCTCCAACTTACAATGGCTCCCTCTTTTATGGTATCTCCCATACTTCGCTCCTCTATTCTTACCCTGGCTCAACCTTCCTCCTGCTCTCCCATGTCCTCCTCTCCCCTCCTCTTTTCCTCCTCTGTTTCTCCCATCTCCTTCTTCCCTCCCCACCTACCAATTCAATTAGGAAATCTAGTCCCATAACCCTTCTCCAGGTTACCATGAATATCTCTCCTAGGATCCTTCCCTGCATCCCAGACTATATGGCAGTGGGATTGTAGGATGGCAATGCCCTGCTCCATGTCTAAAATCCATATATGAGAGAGTACATACCATTTTTGTCTTTTTGTGACTGGGTTGCCTCACTCAGGATGGTTTCTTCTAGTGCCATCCATTTGCCTGCAAATTTCAAGATTCCTTTTTTTTTTCTGCTGAGTAGTACTCCATTGTGTAAATGTACCACATTTTCTCTATCCACTTTTTAGTTGAGGGGCATCCAGGTTGCTTCCAGGTTCTGGCTATTACAAATAATGCTGATATTAACATAGTTGAGTAGATGTCCTTATTGTATGAGTGTACATCTTTTGGGTATATGCCTAAGAGTGGAATTGCTGGATCTTGTGGTAGACTGATTTCCATTTTCCTGAGGAATCTCCATGCCAATCTCCAAAGTGGCTGCACAAGTTGGCATTCCCACCAGTGGTGAAGGAGTGTTCCCCTTTCTCCACATCCTCTCCAGTATAAACTATCATTAGTGTTTTTGATTTTAGCCATTCTGACAGGAGTGAGATGGTATCTCAGAGTTGTTTTTATTTGCATTTCCCTGATGGCTAAGGATGTTGAGCACTTTCTCAAGTGTCTCTTGGCCATTTTAGTCTCCTCTATTGAGAATTCTCTATTTAGTTCTGTACCCCACTTTTTAACTGGATCCTTTGGTGTTCTGGAGACTTGCTTCTTGAGTTCTTTGTAAATTTTGGAGATTAGCCCTCTGTCAGATGTGGGGTTAGTGAATATCTCTTCCCATTTTGTGGGCTGTCATTTTGTCTTGTTGACTGTGTCCTTTGTCTTGCAGAAGCTTCTTAGTTTCAAGAGGTCCCATTTATTAATTGTTGATCTCAGTGTCTGTGCTACTGGTGTTATGTTGAGGAAGCAGTCTCCTGTACCAATTTGTTGAAGAGAATACCCACGTTCTCTTCTAAGAGATTCAGTGTGGCTGGATTGATGCTGAAGTCTTTGATCCATTTGAACTTAAGTTTTGTGCATGACGATAGATATGGATCTATCTGTTGTCTTTTACATGCCACCATCCAGTTACTCCAGCACCATTTCTTGAAGATGCTTTCTTTTCTCCATTGTATAGTTTTAACTTCTTTGTCAAAGATCAGGTGTCCAAAGGTGTGCAGGTTGGTATCAGGGTTTTCAATTCAATTCCATTGGTCTACCTGTGTACTTTTGTGCCAATACCAAGCTGTTTTCAGGACTATAGCTTTATAATAGAGCTTGAAGTCTGGGATAGTGATGCCTCCTGTAGTTGCTTTATTGTACAGGGTTGTTTTGTATATCCTGTGCCTTTTGTTTTTCCATATAAATTTGAGGATTGTCTTTTAGAGGTCAGTGAAAAATTGTGCTGGTATTTTGATAGGGATTGCATTGAATCTGTAGATTGCTTTTGGTAAGATTGCCATTTTTACTATGTTGATCCTACCTATCCAAGAACATGGGAGATCTTTCCATTTTCTGGTATTTTCTTTAATTTCTTTCTTTAAAGACTCAAAGTTATTTTTATACAGGGCTTTCACCTGTTTGATATTTTATGGTGTTTGTGGCTATTGTAAAGGGTGACATTTCTCTGATTTCTTTCTCATCACCTTTATTGTCTATATGTAGTATGGTTACTGATTTTTTTGAATTAGTTTTGTATCCTGCCACTTTACTGAAGGTGTTTATCAGCTGTAGGAGTTCCCAGGTAGAATTCTTTGGGTTACTTATGTAGACTCTCATATCATCTGCACATAATGAAAGTTTGACCTCTTCCTTTCCAATTTGTATCCCCTTGATCTCCTTTTGTTGTCTTATTGTTCTAGCAAGAACTTCAAGTACAATATTGAGTGGAATCCTTGTCTTGTTCCTGATTTTAGAGGAATCACCTTGAGTTTCTCTCTATTTCGTCTGATGCTGGCTGTTGGTTTGCTGTATAGGTTGAATTATGTTTAGGTATGTCCCTGTTATCCCTATTCTCTCCAAAACCTTTATCATGAAGGGGTGTTGGAGTTTGTCAAAGGCTTTTTCAGCATCTAGTGAGATGATCATGTTGTTTTCTTTTTCAGATTGTTTATATGGTGCATTACACTAGTGGATTTTCATATGTTGAACCATCCCTGCATCCCTGGAATGAAGCCTACTTGATCATGGTGGATGATTTTTCTGATGTGTTCTTGGCATATATGTTCAGCATTGAGACTTCTTCCTGATTGATTTTCCCTATGATGAATATGAAATTACCTTCTTAATCTCCTTTGATTGATTTTAGTTTGAAGTTTATTTTGTTAGATATTATGATAGCTATACCTTCTTGCTTCTTACCTCCATTTGATTGGAAAGTCTTAACCTTGAGGTAGCATCTGTCTTTGAAATTGAGGTGTGTTTCTTGTATGCAGCGGAAGGATGGATTCTGTCTTATCCATTCTGTTAGCCTGTGTCTTTTTATAGGTGAGTTAAGACCATTGATATTCAAGGATATTAATGACCATAGATTGTTGATTCTTGTTTGCTTTGGATCCAGTTTTGGTGGTGATTTTGTGCGTGTGTTTTCCCCTATTTCTGATTTCTGGTAAAGTAAGATTATCTATTGCCCATGTTATTTTGAGCACAATTAACTTCCTTGGGTAAGTTTTCCTTCTAGAACTTTCTGTAGTGCTGGATTTGTGTATACGTATTGCATAAATCTGGTTTTGTCATGGAATATCTTGTTTTCTCCATCTATAGTGATTGAGAGTTTTTCTGGAAATAGTAGTCTGAGCTGGAATCTGTGGTCTCTTAGTGTTTGTAGAACATCTATCCAGAACCTTCTAGCTTTCATAGTTTCCATGAAGAAGTTGGGTGTAATTCTGATAGGTTTACCTTTATATGTTACTTGTTTTTTTTTCTTTGCTGCTTATAATATTCATTCTTTATTCTGTATGTTTGGTGTTTTGATTATTATGTGGTGAGGGGACTTTTTTTTGGTCCAATCTTTTTGGTGTTTGGTAAGCTTCTTGTACTTTCATAGGTATCTCCTTCTTCAGGTTGGGAAAGTTTTCTTCTATGATTTTGTCAAATATGATTTCTGCACCATAGAGCTGGGCTTATTTGCCTTCTTCTATACCTATTATTCTTAGATTTTGTCTCTTCTCAGTGTCCCATATTTCCTGGATATTTTGTGTTAAGGATTTGTTGGATTTAAGACTTCCTTTTGTAGATGAATCTATTTCCTCTAGTTTATCTTTAGCTAGATGTACTACTCCATTTGTAAAGAGGTTTCATACATACATGCTTGATTCATCATGTTTGGGATGATGTTCACCCAGTGGCAAGGAGGAATATTTCTAATTGATATGATGATGATTTTGCCTTTTTCATCATTGTATTTTAATATATTTCTTGGCATTTAAGAAATTAACCTAATGAGAATTTGTTATAGTGATTGAAAATACATAAATTCCTTTAAGGACCTTCTTTATAAAGTATGGCAATGAGTTTTTGGCAAAATATACAAATTTAGGAGAATAGGTTCAAGGAATTGTGGTGAAAATTCTACATACTTTTATGTCAGTTAAATAATATTTTTGTAACAAAATAAGTATTTGAGGAAAACTGTCCATGGTGTTGGGCTTGTAGCTCAATGGTAGAATGCTTGCCTTGCACTCATAAAATCCCGAGTTCAGTCTCAGTAACCAGGGGAAAAACTCAGCAATAGAAATTTGTTAAGTAAATAATTACTGTAACTAGACTTAGAAAGATGAATTTCCTAGACTAAGAGTAACCACCTATCCCATATAAAACTAATGATTTAACAACAGCCAAACAACTAGCATGGAATTTGTCCAGTCACCCTCCCATGTTGGTCTACAGAGGACGGTATGACACTGTGATCCAAGAAAATAGATTATGATGTCTGCAGAAATTAAATGTCTCTGGAACAAGGAAGGGGGAGGGAGAGAGGAGTGCTTTTCCTTTTTTGATTTATAAGCAGCCAGGCTGGCCTCACCCCAGATCCTCCTGCCTTAGCCTCCCAAGTCCATCACTATGTCTTGCTAAGGGTAATTTCCCTTACATTCCTTCCGGAGAAGGAGAGGAGGAGCAGAAGGATATAAATCAATGGAATAATGGTGGAATATTTTGACAATATATTGATCAGATACAAATGACAGTACGGTTTCATAAATTACAATAGCATCCAGAGACCCAGCATGGCTACTTTTAGAACATTACTTAATAACTCCAAGCACAGTTTTATTTGATGATGAGATGAACTATTTTCTGTGTGTCTTCCAGGGTTTAAGAGCATTGCAAGTGCATAATTTTGTTTCCCCAAAAATAACAGACTTGGAAATGAATGTCAAAATGTGAAATATTTACTGAGGTTCTCTATTCTTCCTTTGATGGTTTTTGTTCATTCTAAAGGTTTTGAAAATTGTAATCATCATGCTACCTATTAAATTGTTTTAACCTCTTTCAGAAATAATTGCTAGGAAGGCCTACATAGCTATGGCGAGTTCTGACGTGAAACCAAAATCAATAAGTCGTGCCAAGAAATGGTCAGAAGAGATTGAAAACCTGTACAGATTTCAACAAGCAGGATATCGAGATGAAATTGAGTATAAGCAGGTGAAACAAGTTGCTATGGTAAGATTTACTGCCCTGCAGTCTTGATAAAAACCAGGTCGGCAGATGGCTAATTGTGTTTTAATGACAGAGTAACAAAACAAAACTGAAGAGAATTCTCTGAAACTCTCATCTGAAGACAGGGAGACTAAAGCCTACAAAGGTTGTCTATAACTTGGGGGACAATGTGGTCCTTTGGCTGTACGTTTTCACACTTTCTGAACTACTGTGCTATCACATACACGAGTCTTCAAACAGTCCTTTTCCTTACTCTGGTAAGTATTACTACATGTTCAGTTGTGATAAAATATCATTTCCCCTCTGCTTATTTTGATGGTGAATTAGAAAAGGGTTGTATATATTGGTTCCTTCTTTTCTTTCTTGCTTGTTTGGGTTTTCTATTGATGTTTTTTCTTTGTTTTGTTTCTTTGGATAAGATTTCACTGTGTAACCAGGCTGGCCTGAATTCACTATGTAGATAAGAGCCTCAATTTCGCATCAGTCCTCCTACATCTGTTTCCCAGATACCAGGATTACAGATGCAAGGATCATAGCCATTGTAACTACACTCTACAATTGACATCTAATTTTACATGAATGGATATCAAGCTAGATAAGTCACACCATCGGATACCTCCCAATATGATCATCTACCTGACATTCTACTATGAGTTTTCCCCTCCTGCCTGACTGTATAGTTGGTACTTATAGAGTGGCCTTGAATGCTCTGAAGATCTAGTGGGTGCACTGTTTATACACTAACATGGTGTCTCTGGAACCTGGTGAAGGGATGAAACCTATCCCATTGTCTTGAGAACATGCCTTTTCCTGCTAGTGGCATCTCTGACTTAAATGCTAGAAACATAGCTGCTTCCCTACAAGATAACTGCAGCTGGAACTGACTTGCTGATCAGATGGTCTGGGGTCTGTTTCTATTGATGCATAAATAAACCAGACAAGAGAAAATTCAAGATCCATGCATTGTGGGGCATGCCTGAAATCCCAGCACTGTAAAGCCTGAGGTAGGATTATAGGTCTGAGGCACCTCGGCTTGGACTACATAGGAAGAGTTTGTCTCAAACAAAAGCAGGTGAAAGAAGTGGAAAGGAAAAAGGTAAAGGGGCAAGTAATAGACACAGTTCCCCCAAAAGTGCACTCATCTTTTCTTCCAGTTGCAGGTTGTGGTTTATAAGAGGAACATGACAGGGAAGGACTGCCCATATTGGTCATGTTAAATAAAAGGGTTTGGTTTTCCAGAATCTGATTTGAACTTTTGATAATGATCAAGTACATCTCACCAAATTCAGAAGGAACATTTATATCAATAAAAAGAATGCATTGGGTCCCAGAATGCACTGTGATGAGTTATGAGATAAATAAAAGTCCTAAAAGAACACACACACACAACACACACACACTCACTCACCTATTACTCACTCACCCACTGGAGTTGGCCATCTGACTTTGTTAAAGACACCCTGGATTCCATTCCCGGCACCATATACGCTGAGCATGGTGGCAATTACATGCCTGTAACCCCCAGGTGGAGGCAAGAAGATCAAGGCCATCCTTGGGCTGTGTAGCACAGACAGAAAATTACATGAAACAGTCTGAAACAAACCCACAATAAACCCACAACACATTAACCTGATCAAGAAAGCACAACATTGAATTTGGAGAGAAAGAAGAAAGAACATACAAATTAGATCAAGGCAAATAATAAATTAGAGTAAGACAGGAAATGATGGAGAGAAGAAAAGGATTGTTGAGGTCTGCGTGCTTTTAGTTTCTACTAAAAATTGGACTTGATGGTGACCATGAAGCTTTGGTGGAAGTGTGTAGATATCTCTTCAAGACTAGTGCCTTCCTTTAGGTCAGTGGTTCCCAGCTTTCCTAATGCTGGGACCCTTTAATACAGTTCCTCATGTTGTGGTGAACCTTCCACCCCCAACCATAAAATTACTCTTGTTGCTACTTCATAGCTGTAATTTTGCTATTACTACTGTTATGAATTGCAATGAAAACATATAATATGCATAATATCTGATATGCCACCCCTGTGAAAGGGTTCTTCGACCCCATAGGTCGTGACTCACAGGTTGAGAACCACTGTTTTAGTTCTTGCCTAATGCCAACCAGTGATCAATATGATTTGCAGGGTCCTTCCTGCAGGTAGAGTGAGGAAAGGGTAGGTCCAGCAGGTCTCTTCCCTGGGGCTGAGTGGGATGATGAGTGTCGATGACTCAGACCCTCCCCCATTGCTTACCGGGGAGAAAAAACACACACTGAGTCTGGAGTCTGTCAAAGTAGGATCTCGATTTATTCCAACAGGCAGGAACTCATATAATACAGAGGTAGGGGATGGGAATCTTAGGATAGGGTAAGGTGACTTGAGGAGTTAAGGGCCAGTAGTATTCCACCAAGCAGGCAGGTAGCTAGGCAGGGGGCTGAGTCACCCCCACGTGGAGGTTACAGGTTAGAGACAGGTCGCCAAACTCTAGCCAGGCTCAGGAGCTTACACTGGGCCTCGCATCCAAGCCTTTCTTAGGCCCAACAATGATTGTTTCAGCTGACTCTCACACTCAGGGGGTCTGGATCAATCCCATGCTGGCCTCCCAGCTGTCGGTCTGGGGTCCAAGAGCTCCCCCCTTGTTCAGATCAGCTGTGTCTGCTGGATTCGCCAGCCCATTCTTTGCCAATGTGCTCATCGCTCCTCTCTCTCTGTCACTGGGTTCCACGGGTTTAGTTCAGTGTTTAATTGTGGGAGTTTGCTTCTGCTTCCATCAGTCACTGGATGAAGGTTCTAGGATGGCACATAAGGTAATCGTCAAGTTCATTATCAGGAGTGGGCATTTAAGGTAGTCTCTCCACTATTGCTTACCTTGCCAGTTGGTGTCATCCTTTTAGATCGCTAGAGGTCGCACTGGTGCCAGATCTCTCTTCAAACCTATGACTCCCTCTATTATGGTATTTCTCAACCTGTTCTCATCCTATTCTACCCCCCACTCAACCTTCCTGTTCCCCCATGACCTCATGACCTACTCTCTCCTCCTCTTCTCCCCCTTTCTTCTTCCCAGCTCCGACCCCCCACACACACACCTCCTGCCGTGTTCCCAATCTGTTCAGGAGATTTTACCTCATTCCTCTTCTCTGGGGTACCATGCATATCTCTCTTAGGTTCTTTCCTGTTTCCCAGACTCTCTGTCAGTGGAATTGCAGACTGGAACTATCCTGATCCATATCAAAAATCCACATATGAGTGAGTACATACCATGTTTGTCTTTTTGTGACTGGGTTACCTCACTCAAGATGGTTTCTTCTAGTGCCATCCATTTGCCTGCGAATTTCAAGATTCCATTGTTTTTTTTTTCTGCTGAGTAGTACTCCATTGTGTAAATGTACCACATTTTCTCTATCCACTCTTCAGTTGAGGGGCATCTAGGTTGCTTCCAGGTTCTGTCTATTACAAATAATATTGCTATGAACATAGTGGAACAGATGTCCTTGTTGTATGAATTTGCATCTTTTGGATATATGCCTAAGAATGGAATTGCTGAGTCTTGTGGTAGATTGATTCCCATTTTCCTGAGGAATCTCCATACTGATTTCCAAAGTGGTTGTATGAGTTGGCACTCCCACCAGCAGTGGAGAAGTGTTCCCCTCTCTCCACATCCTCTCCAGCATAAATTGGAACTTCGGGGTTTTTTATTTTAACCATTCTGTCAGAAGTAAGATGATATCTCAGAGTTGTTTTGATTTGCATTTCCCTGATAGCTAAGGATGTTGAACACTTTCTTAAGTGTCTTTCAGCCATTTTAGACTCCCCTATTGAGAATTTTCTGTTTAATTCTGTACCCCACTTTTTAATTGGATAATTTGGTGTTTTGGAGACTTGCTTCTTGAGTTCTTTGTAAATTTTGGAGATCAGCTCTCTGTCAGATGTGGGGTTAGTGAATATCTCTTCCCATTCTGTGGGCTGCCTTTTTGTCTTGTTGACTGTGTCTTTACCTTATAGAAGCTTCTTAGTTTCAGGAGATCCCTTTGTTAATTGTCGATCTCAGTGTTTGTGCTACTGGTGTTATGTTGAGAAAGCGGTCTCCTGTACCAACTCGTTGAAGAGTATCTCCCACTTTCTCTTCTAAGAGTTTCAGTGTGGTTGGATTTATGTTGAGGTCTTTGATCCATTTGGACTTAAGTTTTGTGCAAGGTGATAGACATAGATCTATCTGCAGTCTTCTGCATGCCAATATCGAGTTATGTCAGCACCATTTGTTGAAGATGCTTTCTTTTTTCCATTGTATAGCTTTAGCTTCTTTGTCAAAAATCAAGTGTTCATAGGTGTGTGGGTTAATATCGGGGTTTTCAATTCGATTCCATTGGTCTACCTGTCTATTTTTGTGCCAATACCAAGCTGTTTTCAGGACTATAGCTCTGTAATAGAGCTTGAAATCAGGTATGGTAATGCCTCCTGAAGTTCCTTTATTGTATAGGATTTTTTGGCTATCCTGTGTCTTTTGTTTTTCCATATAAAGTTGATTATTGTTCTTTCAAGGTCTGTGAAGAATTGTGCTGGAATTTTGATAGGGATTGCATTGAATCTGTAGATTGCCATTTTTATTATGTTGATCCTACCAATCCAAGAACATGGGAGATCTTTCCATTTTCTGTTATCCTCTTTGATTTCTTTCTTTAGAGACTCAAAGTTCTTGATATACAGATCTTTCACTTCTTTGGTTAAGGTTATCCCCAGATATTTGATGCTGTTTATGGCTATTGTAAAGGGTGATGTTTCTCTGATTTCTTTCTCAGCCACTTTATCATCTGTATATAATAGGGCTACTGATTTTTTTTAGTTAACCTTGTATCCTGCCACTTTGCTGAAGGTGTTTATCAGCTCTAGGAGTTCCCTAGAAGAGTTTTTCGGGTCACTTATGTAAACTATCATATCATCTGCAAATAGTGAAAGCTTGACTTCTTCTTTTCTTATTTGTATCCCCCTTGATCTCCTTTTGTTTTCTTATTGCTCTAGCTAGAACTTCAAGTACAATATTGAAGAGATATGGAGAGAGTGGACAGCCTTGTCTTGTTATTGATTTTAGAGGAATTGCATTGAGTTTCTCTCCATTTAGTTTGATGTCTTGTTCTTGATTTTAGAGGAATTGCATTGTTTCTCTCCATTTAGTTTGATGTTAGCTGTTGGTTTACTGTATATTGCTTTTATTATGTTCAGGTATGTTCCTATTATCCCTGATCTCTCTAGGACCTTTATTATGAAGGGATGCTGGATTTTTTGTTTGTTTTTTGTTTTTGTTTGTTTTTCAAGACAGGGTTTCTCTGTATTGTTTTGGAGGCTGTCCTAGAACTCGCTCTGTAGACCAGGCTGGCCTCGAACTCACAGAGATCTGCCTGCCTCTGCCTCCCGAGTGCTGGGATTAAAGGCGTGCGCCACCAACGCCCGGCCAAAGGGATGCTGGATTTTGTCAAAGGTTTTTTTAGCATCTAGTGAGATGATCATGCTGTTTTTCTTTTGCAGTTTATTTATATGGTGAATTACATTGATAGATTTTCTAATGTTGAACCATCCCTGCATTCCTGGCATCAAGCCTACTTGATCATGGTGGTTGATTTTTCTGATTTGTTTCCTGAATCCGATTTGCTAGTATTTTATTGAGTATTTTTGCATCGATGTTCATGAGGAAAATTGGTCTATAGTTCTCTTTCTTAGTTGTGTCTTTGTGTGTCTTGGGTACCAAGGTAATTGTAGCTTCGTAAAAAGAGTTTGGCAGTGAGCCTCCTGCTTCTATTGTGTGGAACACTTTGAGGAGTATTGGAACTAGCTCTTTTTTGAATTTCTAGTAGAATTCTGCACTGAAGCCATCTGGGCCTGGGCTTCTTTTGGTTGGGAGACTTTTGATGACTGCTTCTATTTTCATTAAGGGTTATAGGTCTGTTTAGATTGTTTATCTATTCTTGATTTAGTTTTGGCAAGTGATATCTATCCAGGAAATTGTCCATTTCCTTTAAATAGTATCTTCAATCTTAGCCATAGTGTAGACACTAAAACCTTGAAACTGGACTGTAAAAAGGATCACTCAATTCAGTAAGTGTTCTCCAGCACAAGATATGTGTTGTGTGTGCACAAAATGCTCTCCCTAAGAGCACAAGGGTTTTAAAGCTTTGTCTCAGACTTTAATTTATGTATTTATTATGTATGCAGTATTCTGCCTGCACGTATACCTGCAGGTCAGAAGAGGGCACCAGATCTCATTATAGTTACTTGTGAGCCACCACATGGTTACTGGGGAGCAGCCAGTGCTCTTAACCTCTGAGCCTTCTCTCTCCAGCCCCCAGACTTTAATTTTTGATGCAAGTTGTTTGATGGTGAAATATGATATAAAATAAAACTAGCATTACAGCATTCTCCTCATTCTTCCCATACAGGTAGACCGTTGGCCAGAGACAGGATACGTTAAGAAACTTCAGCGGAGGGACAATACTTTCTATTACTACAACAAACAAAGAGAATGTGAGGACAAGGAAGTCCACAAAGTGAAAATTTACGCCTACTGACCTTTTCATTTCTTTGGCTTGGCAATCCTATTTTAAGAATTCATTGTTTACACTTTCCATCATGTAAATGTCATTTTACAAAACAATTCAAAATGCTGTCTTTAATTCAATGTCTTACAACATAAACACCATGAAACCTGGTATTGGTCAGTCATCCTGTCTAGTTCCAAACAGTTGTGCAGTTGCCGAGAACCTTAGAATTAGGCCCTGCCCCTCAACCTCCCCAGCACCTTAGTAGCTTCCTTGGGAAACCAACCCCTTGGAAGCCACTCCAGGGTTAGACTGTTTCCATAGAGCAGATCAGACCTCCACTCAGAGCCCCTCCCCTAGACTCTCTCTGCCTACTACAGTGCTCACACTTTCTGGCCTTGGAGTTTGCTGGACATACTGGAAATACGAAGAATGATGCTCACCCTGGAGGAACCCTCGACAAACCTAGAAAAGTATCTAATGTGCACAAGGCTGTATGCAGAATTAATCCCCAGCACACAAGAAGAGAGAGAACACATTCCTATATAAACACAAGTATTTACATTTTAAATGAATATTTAATGATTTAGTTACCAGTGTTGGGGATAAAACACAAGACCTCAGAAAGACCAGTCATTCAGTACACTACCAAGCTACATACCCAGCCCTGGCTTATTTACTCAGCTAGTTAACAGTGAATCAGGGTCTTGCTGTCTATCCAAGCTGTCTTTGAACTCATAACCCTCTTCCTTCAACACCTCCCCGCCTCTAAGTGCTGGAATTATGCCACCATTTCTAACCCATAGACTCTCAGAAAGAAATTGGGTCTTGAAGTTTGTGCTGGTTGATGGCACCCAATGGATACCCTGCTGTCACCTGTTTAGGGTCGAATATGTCCTTTCTCCAAACACATCTAAACCCTACTTCCCCAGTACCTTTGAATGTGATAGGAATTTGAGTAAGATCTTTAGAGGGGAAATCAAATTAAAACATGGTCATATTAGTGGGCCCTAACCTTGTGTCCTGTCTCATTAATATCTGAAGACACAGAGATCTAGGGAAGAAGTCACTGGAAATATGGAGATCCAAATTGGAGTGATGAAATTTTTTGTGAAATTACATTAGTCATTGAGAGCAACCAGAAATGACAAGGAAGAAGCAGAATTTATTGCTTAAAGCATTCTGCCTTTAGAGCTCAGAGAACAATGTTTTCTGTTGTTTAAGCTATGGGATTTATGGTACTTTGTCCCAGTGCCCCTGAGAAATTAACACATCATCCATGTCATCCAAAAGGAGGAAGAATTATTCTGGTTCATAGTTTCCAAGATTTTGGTTTGCAGTTAAATGACTTCATTGCTCCTGGGCATGAACTTCAGATGTGAACTGTATGATGGAACCCAGCTCACCTTGTGACATACAGGATGGAGAGAGGTGCTAAGGACAAGATAGCTCCTTCTACTCTACTTTTTAATCACCTCCCCATAATGCCATCATATTAAAAATTCATCATGGGATTAATCCATTGATTAGGACAGAACCTTCAGAATCCAGTTACTTCCTAGAGGTCCACCAACAGACAACCAAACCCCTTACATATGGATCTTCGAGGGGCATTTCACATCTAAGCCATAATATGTATCTCATGATGGCAGTGAATGTGAGACAATGGTTTGGTTACTTTCTTACCCCACATCTTACAATGCACAGGAATGATAAAACTTCTCTTACCCAGTGGTTGCAAGTTGTTTTTTTCATGTCACAGCAGATGATTTAGTTATGTAGACCATTTGGTAGGTATTTGAATACTTGGTCCTCAGTTGGTAGTACTGCTGGGGGAGACTAGAAAGCCTTTAGGCAGTGAAGCCTTGCTGGAGGAGGGAACCAATGAGCCATGCTTTGAGAACCTATAGCCTGGATCCACTACCAGTTTTCTTTCTCTCTGCTTTGTGCTTTGTGTGACACTAAGGTCCTCCAACCAACTTGCATCCAAATTACAGAATCGATCTCCTATTCCTTATTTCTATTTGTCTTCCATTTGCCTGACTATCTATTATTTAAATATTTAAAGACTTCAGAAACCTCATGGTGCTGTTTCAAGTTACCAAAGGAAGAACTAGGAAGTCTCTATGGGTGTTTGGACATTTTACTTAGTCCTTGGCTATGGATGCTGGAAAGACAAGGATCCACACTGCATCTACCATGCACAACACTTCAGAAACATAATGAAAAGGAGCCCTAGTACTTGTAACACAAATTAGTAAGAGTCCAAGACTGATATTGGGGGTTGAACTTCAAGTTGAATAACAGAAAAGCAAAGCAGCTGAGCTATTAGTTAGCTCTTACTCTACCAATGTGGCTGGAGAATGAACGCCTCCAATCTTCAGTGTGCCTGAAGAAGGAATGCCTGATACTGAGACCTTGCTCCTGTCTTACATACCTCCCTAGTGTTGGGATTAAAAGTGTGTACTGAGGTCATCTTTATGTGAGCTGTTTCTCTTTAGTACTGATTCACTCTTGTGTGCATCTGGGTGGTCTCTGACAGAGATCCTCCTGAGTCCTAGGATTAAAAGTGTATGCCTGGCTTCTGTGGCTTGTGGCTGACTTTGCTTTCTGAATCTCAATACTCAGGCAAGCTTTTATTTTTTTAAATATGTATATATACTTAATTTTAGAAGCATTCTTATTTACATATCAACCCCCCATTCCCTCACCATCCCATCCTCTCATGCTCCCCACTGACCCCCAACCCACCTCCCACCCACTCCCCAGTGATAGTGAGGCCCTCCACCGAGGACCATCAAAATCTGTCACATCATTTGGGGGAGGACCCATGCTCCCAAAGTCCATTTGTGCTCTAGGGATAAACACTAGCTCCACTGTTAGAAGTCCCATAGACTTCCCTGGCGCCTCAGCTGGTACCCACATTCAGAGGACTTGGCTAGGTCCAGTGCTGGTTCCACAGCTTTATGACTAGGGTCTCCATGCTTTCACTAAGTCAGGTCAACTATTTCTGTGGGTATCTCCAGTTCCATCTTGGTTCATTTGCTTATCTCTCCTCCCTCTCCACAACTGGATTCCGGGAGTATGGCTCAGTGCTCAACTGTGGGTGCCTTTCTCTGCTTTGTCAGCTACTGGGTCTAGGATCTAGGAATGGTAACCAAGGTAGTCATCAATCTCATTATAGGGGAAGGGCATCAAAGGCAGCCTCTCCACCATTGCCTAGATTCTTAGTTGGGGTCATCCCTGTGGATCCCCTAACATTTCCCCTGTGCCAGACCTCTCTCCAAACCTATACTGGCTCCCTCTATCAAGGCATCGCCTTTCTTGCCCTCCTC
Organism: Mesocricetus auratus; assembly: GCF_017639785.1. Classification (NCBI taxonomy): domain Eukaryota; kingdom Metazoa; phylum Chordata; class Mammalia; order Rodentia; family Cricetidae; genus Mesocricetus; species Mesocricetus auratus. The sequence continues at coordinate 21,460,838 of NW_024429196.1, read as the reverse complement.
TATTCCTTCCCTGCCTCAGTCCTCCTGTTCTCTTCCCCCTCCCCTTCTTCCCCTCTTCCCTTCTCAACCCCACCCATCCCAATTTACTTAGGGGTTCTTGTGCCCCTCCCCTTCTTCAGGAGATCATGTGTTCTTCTCTTGGGGTCTTCATTGTTTCCTAGTTTCTCTGGTGGGGTGGATTGTAGGCTGGTAGTCCTTTGCTCTGTGTCTAATATCCATATATGATATGCTTGTCTTTCTGTGGTTGGGTTACTTCACCCAAGATGTTTTCTTCCAGTTCCATCAATTTGCCTGCAAATTTCAAGATTTTATTTTTTCCCCTGCTGAGTAATACTCCATTGTGTAAATGTACCACATTTTCTCCATCCATTCTTCAGTTTGAGGGACATCTAGGTTGGTTCTAGGTTCTGGCTACTACAAACAACGCTGCTAGGAACATAGTTGAACATATGTCCTTGTTGTATGAATGTGCATTCTTTGGGTATATGCCCAAGAGAGGAATCGCTGGATCTTGAAGTAGACTGATTCCCATTTTCCTGAGAAACCAATATACTGATTTCCAAAGTGGTCGTACAAGTTTGCACTCCCCCCAGCAATGGAAGAGTGTTCCTCTTTCTCCTCATCCTCCCCAGCATAGACTGTCATTGGTATTTTTGATTTTAGTCTTTCTGGTTTAAGATAGTATCTCAGTGTTGTTTTGAGTTGCATTTCTCTGATGGCTAAGGATGTTGAACACTTTAAGTGTCTTTCAGCCATTTTAGATTCCTCTCTTGAGAATTCTCTATTTCTGCACCCTACTTTTTGGTGTTTTTGTGGCTAGCTTCTTAAGTTTATTGTGTATGTTGGAAATCAACCCTCTGTCAGATGTGGAGTTGGTGAAGATCTTTTCTCATTCTTGGGCTACCGTTTTGTCTTGCTGACTGTGTCCTTTGCCTTACAAAGGCTTCTCAGTTTCAGGAGGTCCAATTTATTAATTCTCTATCTCAGTGTCTGTGCTACTGGTGTTATGTTCAGGAAGCGGTCTCCTGTACCAATTCGTTCAAGGGTACCTGTCACTTTTTCTTCTAAGAGGACCAGTGTGGTTGGATTTACGTTGAACTTAAGTTTTGTGCATGGCGATAGATATGGATCTATCTGCAGTCTTCTACATGTCAGCATCCAGTTATACCAGCACCATTGTTGAAAATGCGTTCTTTTTTTTCCATTGTGTAACTTTAGCTTCTTTGTCAAAAATCAGGTGTTGGTAGGTGTGTGTGGGTCGATATCAGGGTTTTCAATTTGATTCCATTGGTCTATGTTCTGCTTTTATGCCAATACCAAGCTGTTTTCAGAACTATGGTTCGATAATAGAGCTTGAAGTCAGGGATTGTGATGCCTCCAGAAGTCACTTTATTGTACAGGGTTTTCTTTTTGGCTATTCTGGGTTTTTTAATTTTTCCATGTAAAGTTGAGTATTGTTCTTTCAAGGCCTGTGAAGAATTGTATTGGGATTTTGATGAGAATTACATCAAATCTGTAGATTGCTTTTGGAAAGACTGCCATTTTTACTATGTTGATCCTACCTATCCAAGAGATTGGGAGATCTTTCCATTTTCTGGAATATTCTTTAATTTCTTTCTTTAAAGATGTTGGGGAAGTCTTATGCTAATAAAGCACTGTCTGGCCAATAGGAATCTAGATAGGTGGGGCTAGGAATCCAGGAGGATTCTGGGTAGGAGAAACACAGGAGAGTCAACATGTAACGCCGGGTAGGAGCCCGGAAACTTCTCCGGTAAGAGACATACTTAGATTAACAATTATGGGGTAATTACTTAAAGCAGAGCTAGCCAGTAAGAGACAAGCAAGGCCAACAGCTTCATAATGAATATAGCCTCTTGTGTGTTTATTTGGGACTCATGTGGATCTAGAACCAGGCTGGCGCGGTAGAGGCCAGGCGACTGGCAGGGGATAAACCAAAGCGGCTAGCAAAAGAAAAAGCTTCTCTTAACATAATGGTGATCAGGAGTGGGATCATGAATTTCCACGCAGAATGACAAAAGCTTTAAAGGAATTTTAGAAACAGAAGAACGGAGAGAAGCACAGATTTTGGTAGCAGCATTTTTCTCAGGTGTGCTCTGTTTTGCTAGCGACAAGCCGAGATTCACGCCGCTCGCTTACCAGAGTCTTCCTGACTCGGCATAAACAAACAAACAAACAAAAAAACCCCAAAAAACAGCCAGCAAGGTTGTTTTAAGAGACTCTACTAACGATTGAAAGGTGTGTACGTACAGCTGGAAGTGGCAGCTTTTGCTGGAGGTCAGCATGGACTGAGGCGGTAAGCTGAAGTCACGCTTACGCCCGCCATCTTGAAACCACAGTTTAAAACAGCCGCGGTTTTACAGATAAGACACGTGGTCAGAAAAACATAAAGATTTACAGTAAAGTCAGACTTGGATAAAGAAAAACTTCTAGAGGTTTACAGTGTGTTTAAAAATATATGTGAGATTGAGAGAGAAACTGAAACGACAAAGTGGTAAATAAATACAAAAGCTGGCGTTGTGATGGTGCACGCCGGTAGGAATTGCTCCAGAGGCAGAGGCAGGCGGATTTCCAAAGAGAAACCGTGTTTCAGAGAAAAAGAAATAAAAGTGAAAGAAATAAAGTAATAATAAATAAATAAGCCACGCAAAGATGGAAAATACACAGAGAGTCTGGATACTGTATGCTATTGCGTTTTTCAGTGTTTTGATTGCTCAGGAAGGAACAGCTGCTAAAGTACACTTGATTATAAATGCTGCTGAATTAATCCAACTTCTATCTTTTAAAAATGCCTTGACTTCAAAATTTAAGTATAAGGATATGTTACTTGGAAAAGGAGAATTTGCTTATGTTTCTACAGAAAATGAAAAGCTGAGAATTCCTTCCAGGCTTCTGTGGTTTCACGAACCAAGACCCCCGGAAGCAGTGGACCAGGTATTCCAACGACTGAGACAGCTAAGATGATGCAGCTTTACAGACCCCAAAAATACGGACTGATACAAGTTTCTGAGTTTTGTCATGATCCCCATGGTATGAACAGCGCCCCCCTCCAGCATGAAGCAGTTTGGAATGAGCGACGTCCTAATTCCCATCTTGTTTATAAATCTTTGTTTTCATTTAAATGGGTTGTTTATAATTGGCTAATGATCACAGCCAATCTTTTTAATGGTAAAAAAGGGAATTATGGTATGGGTATTGTTTTTCATTTATTGATACAAATTCAAAGTCAATTTTGTGATAAGTATATTTCTCCTCTTGACTAAGTATTGTACTTATACTGTTCTTTTAAAATGTAATGCATAATTAAATACAGACAATAGATAGTTACTTATAATAGTCAGAATTTATAGTTAGGTAAGTTAGGTTTTCTAGATATATAGAAATGTATTTGAGACAGATAGATAGTCTTCAAACCTCTCAAAGACCTTCAGAAAAATGACATTTAAAAATGGTTTAGGGTTTTTCTTGACAATGAGAAATGTCTGCTCCTGGCAGCACCAATTATGTCTGAGAGGAAGATGGGCATCGAAGAAACTTGTTATGGAGTTTACTTTCAACATGGCAAGATTAGCCATTTGGGCAAGAAACTGCTCTTGCCTGTACTGCTTGACTGTTGTTGTATAATCTGGACATGCAGGACCCACAGGAAAGTGACTGTTGAACTCAGTCTTACAGGGTTCCTGCTTCATGGAAGAGTCTACGGGACTTTCTGCAGGACACAGAAAAATGGCTGACAGACTGCTGATGCAGATGGACAGTTTTGAAATTTCCTGCTTGGCTGAGAAATCTTCTGGACACATTGTGGCCTATGGGCTGAAGATGGATGCCCCAACGTTACAGTGGAACTTCGGGTGACTGTCCAGGCAGTAAGATGTCTCTATCAATCCTAGTGTTTATATATTATCCTTCTGTGGTCTTTGATGGAGTTGAAGACAGATAGTTATAATTATAGTTTTCCTTAGTTATGATAAAAGATAAGTTACATATAGAACTTTGAACTCACAAGGATGGCATGGATGATATTTTCTTTAAATCTTGCTAAAATATTGTAACTATGTTCTTATTTGATAACTGTTCTGTTATATACAATTTGACTGTGTTAAAGTTAAGACCTTTCTTTTTGTTTAAACAGAAAAGAGGAGATGTTGGGGAAGTCTTATGCTAATAAAGCACTGTCTGGCCAATAGGAATCTAGATAGGTGGGGCTAGGAATCCAGGAGGATTCTGGGTAGGAGAAACACAGGAGAGTCAACATGTAACGCCGGGTAGGAGCCCGGAAACTTCTCCGGTAAGAGACATACTTAGATTAACAATTATGGGGTAATTACTTAAAGCAGAGCTAGCCAGTAAGAGACAAGCAAGGCCAACAGCTTCATAATGAATACAGCCTCTTGTGTGTTTATTTGGGATTGAAGCAGCTCTGGAACCAGGCTGGTGGGAAGGCTCCTCTCAAAGAAAAAGCTTCTCTTAACATAAAGACTCAAAGTTTTTGCGATACAGGTCTTTCACTTGTTTGGTTAGTGTTACCCTGAGATATTTTATGTTGTTTGTGACTATTGCAAAGGGTGATGTTTCTCTGATTTATTTCTTAGCCAGTTTTTTGTCTGTATATAATAGGGCTACCAATTTTTTTTAGTTAATTTTGTATCCTGCCACTTTGCTGAAGCTGTAGGAGTTCCCTGGTAGAGTTTTTCAGATCACTTATGTAAACTATCATATCATCTGTAAATAGTGAAAGTTTGACTTCTTCCTTTCCAATTTTTTTCCCCTTGATCTCCTTTTGTTGTCTTATTGCTATAGCAAGAACTTTGAGTACAATTTTGAAGAGATATGGAGAGAGTGGAATCCTTGTCTTGTTCCTGATTTTAGAGGAATTGCATTGAGTTTCTCTCCATTTAGTTTGATATAGACTGTTAGTTTGCTGTATATTGTTTTTATTATGTTTAAGTATGTTCTTGTTATACCTGATCTCTCCAATACATTTATCATGAAGGGGTGTTGAATTTTGTAAAAGACTTTTTCAGCATCTAGTGAGATGATCATGTTGTTTTCCTTTTTCAGTTTGTTTATATGGGGGATTACATTGATGGATTTTTGTATGTTGAACCATCCCTGCATCCCTGGGATGAGGCCTACTTGATCATGGTAGATGATTTTTCTGATGAGTTCTAGGATTCGATTTGCCAGTATTTTTCTGAATATTTTTGGATCAATGTTCATGAGTGATACTGGTCTGTAGTTCTCTTTCTTAGTTGTGTCTTTTTGTGGCTTGGGTACCAAGATAATTATAGGCTCGTAAAAAGAATTTGGCAGTGTCCCTTCTGCTACTATTGTGTGGAATAGTTTGAGGAGTACTGGAATTAGCTCTTCTTTGAATTTCTGGTAGAAATCTGCACTGAAGCCATCTGGCCCTGGGCTTTTATTGGTTGGGGGACTTTTGATAACTGCTTCTATTTCATATAGGGTTATAGGTCTGTTTAAATTGCTTATCTTTTGTTGTTATTGTTGTTGTTTTTTGGTTTTATGAGACAGGGTTTCTCTGTATTGTTTTAGAGGCTGTCGGTCCAGCCCGGCCTCTAACTCACAGAGATCCGCCTGCCTCTGCCTCCTGAGTGCTGGGATTAAAGGCATGCACCACCACTGCCCGGCCGCTTATCTGTTTTTTACTTAATTTTGGTAAGTGATATCTATCCAGAAAATTGTCCATTTCCTTTACATTTTTGAATTTTGTGGAGTACAGGTTTTCAAAGTATGGCCTGATGATTCTCTGGATTTCCTCAGTGTCTGTTGTTATATCCACCTTTTCATTTCTGATTTTATTAATTAGCATGATCTCTCTGCCTTTTGGTTAGTTTGGATAAAGGCTTGTCTATCTTGTTGATTTTATCGAACAACCAATTCTTTGTTTCATTGATTCTTTGTATTGTTTTCCTAGTTTCTACTTTATTGATTTCAGTCTTCAATTTGATTATTTCCTGGCATCTACTCCTCCAGAGTGAGTTTGCTTCTTTTTGTTCTGGAGCTTTCGGTTGTGCTGTTAATTCTCTAGTGTGGCAATTCTCCAGTTTCTTCATGTAGGCACTTAGTGCTATGAACTTTCCTCTTAGCACTGCTTTTAAAGTGTCCCATAAGTTTAAGTATGTTGTGTCCACATTCTCGTTGAATTTTAGGAAGTATTTAATTTCATTTTTTATTTATTCCTTGACCCAGGAATGGTGCAATTGCAAATTGTTCAATTTCCATGAGTTTGTAGGTTTTCTGCATTTTGTGTTGTTGATGAATTCTAACTTTGAACTATGGTTATCAGATAGATACACAGGGTTATTCCATTTTTTGTATCTGTTGAGGCTTGCTATGTTGCCATTTATATGGTCGATTTTTTAGAAGGTTCCATGTGGAGCTGAGAAGAAGGTGTATTCTTTTGTGTTTGGATGGGATGTTTTATAGACGTCTATTAATCCCATTGGGTCATAACTTCTGTTAGTTCCTTTGTGTCCTTGTTAAGTTTCTGTCTGGTGTTCCTGTCTAGTAGTGAAAGTGGGGTGTTGAAGTCTTCCAATATAAGTATGTGGGGATTTTGTGTGATTTGGGCTTTAGTAATGTTTCTTTTATGGGTGCGGGTGCCTTTGTATTTGGGGCATAGATGTTCAGAACTGAGACTTCATCTTGATGGACTTTTCCTGTGATGAATATGAAATGACCTTCTCCAGCTCTTTTTATTGATTTTAGTTTGAAGTCTAATTTGTTAGATATTAGGATTGCTACACCAGCTTGTTCCTTGGGTCCATTTGATTGGAAAATCTTTTCCCAACCCTTTATTCTGAGATAATGTCTGCATTTGACATTGAGATGTGTTTCTTGTATGCAGCAGAAGGATGGATTCTGTCTTTGTATCCATTCTGTTAGCTGTGTCTTTTTATAGGTAAGTTGAGTCTGTTGACATTGAAGGATATTAATGACCATTGATTATTGATTCTTTTTTGTTTTGGATTAATTGGTGGTGGTGTTATTGTGTGTGGATTCCCACTCCCCTTTTTTTCTTTTGGTGTTTAGTAAAATGGGATTATCTATTGCATATGTTTTTGTGAGTGTAGCTATCTTTGTTGGGTTTTAGTTTTCCTTCCAGTATTTTCTGTAGGACTAGATTTATGAATATGTACTGTTTAAATCTGGTTTTGACATGGAGTATCTTGTTTTCTCCATCTATGGTAATTGAAAGCTTTGCTGGGTATAGTAGTCTGGGCTGGCATCCGTGTTCTCTTAACCTTAGTAGGACTTCTATCCAGGACCTTCTGGCTTTCATAGTTTCCATTGAGAAGTTGGGTGAGAAGTTCTGATAGGTCTTCCTTTATATGTTGCTTGGCCTTTATCTTTAGCTGCTCTTACTATTTTCTGTTTATTCTGTAGGTTTGATGTTTTGATTATTATGTGGCAAGGGAACTTCTTTTTCTGGTCCAGTTTATTTGGTGTTCTTTAGGATTCTTGTATTTTCATAGGCATATCCTTCTTTAGGTTAGGGAAGTTTTCTTCTATGATTTTGTTGAGTATGTTTTCTGTACCTTTGAGCTGTATTTCTTTACCTTCGACACCTATTATTCTTAGGTTTGGCCTCTTCAGGGTGTCCCATATTTCCTGGATATTTTGTGTTAGGGATTTGTTGGACTTGAGATTTTCTTTGGTTGATGACTGTATATCCTCTAATGAGTCTTCAACACCTGAGATTCTGTCTTCCATCTCTTGTATTCTATTGGTTATACTTATATCTGTAGTTCCTCATCATTTACTTAGCTTTTCTATTTCCAGCATTTCTTCATTTTGTATTTTCTTTATTGTTTCTATTTCAACTTTCAAGTCTTGAACTGTTTGAATTGTTTACTTCACTTGTTTTTTTTTTCTTGGCTTTAGATTCTTTAAGAGATTTCTTTATTTCTTGAAATTTTTTGGTTTGTTTTTCCCCCACTTCATGTATTTTTTGTTTGTTTTTTCTTCTATTTATTTAAGGACTTTTCTCAGTTTCCTCTTTAAGGGTCTCTATCATCTTCATAAAATAGGTTTTAAGGTCCTTCTCTTCTGCTTCTGTGTTGGGCTTTTCAGGTCTTGCTGGTGTGGAGTCCCTAGATTCTGGTGGTGTCATATTGATCTTTCTGTTGTTGAGTGTGTTCTTATACTGTTGTCTTCCCATCCCTTCTTTCAGTGGGTGCAGGTGGGGGGCTGTCCCTCTCCTCTGGTCTCCCAGTGGTGTACGTGGGCCAAGACTTCAGTGTCTGCAACTCTGGATGGTCTGGCCTCTCCTAGTGTCCCCCTCACTTAAGTGGAGGGCATAGGGGGGCAAAACTCAAGAGGAGGACAGAGGGCATAGGACAGAGGGCAGAGGGCAGAGGGGGCACCAAGGGTGAGGTGTGGCCAGGCTCAGGGTGGTCCTGCCTGCCCAGGCAGGTCCACTCTATTTGAGGAGCAGGACCAGGAAAATCCAAGGAGAGAGTGATGGTGGGAGTTGGGGCCCGAGCAGAGCCCACACCCACCTCAATCAGAGGGCAGAGGCTCAGGCAAGCTTTAATAAATCATAAAGTATATCACTACAAGTAAGTCTGTATTAACTAGCTTCAAATGGCACAAATGGCATCCTCCTGCTTGTCTGTTAGACATTGTCCCCCTTCTATGTTCCACTTCAAAGAAAGGAAATGACCGGGCATGTACTTCCCACATTAGCATCTATTCTTTCAGTCCCCATGACGGCAGACACTGGCATGTTTCCCATGTTCTCCTCCAAAGTCTGATGTCTTTTTTGTCTTCTCTTCTTATTCTTCTATAGATCTTCCATGTGTCTCTGAGACAAAGTACCAGCCACTGTATCTGGTTGCTACAACAACAGTATAATTCATCACACAAGAACAGCAGGGTTAAATCTATCGGGGGACAGAAAGGGAAAGGAAACCATAGGGAGGTGTGGCTGTCAAGTTATTATAAATGTCTCTTTAGGAATAATTCCCTCCAAAATGCCTAAATCTTGATGGACCATTTTCATAACATAGTAGGGAATAGTTAAATTCGACTTCTGACCTCATCCTCCCTTCAAGGGAATTGATATTGTGAAATATCCAGGGCTGGTTCAGACTTCCCAGGGCCCACATCAGGCATTCTGTGTCTATTATTCTACTGATTGTATCTATACATGATGAATTGCTGTCATGTCCCTGCTCCAGCTTGAAGGATCTGTCTATTTAAATTTGTAGTTTTAGTGCTGGGAGCTCTAGTTGGTGGTTGTGGTGTTGCTACTAGAAGCCTTCAGTTGAGTCTACTCAAGGCTTAGTCCACCTTACAGAAAGTGGGAATCAGTCTGTAAAGCCTGCCTCAGTAGTTCTCCACCAGATGAGCCCTGTTCCTGTGGATTATACAGCCGGTAGATGATCCCTAGTATGCTTTAGCCATTAGCTCATTGTTATCCTTCATGACTTGTGAAGTAGGTACTTTGGTCACTTTCTATTATTTGGAGGGTTTTATACCTCAAGCGCACCCTAGTAAGTTCTGGTTTTGTCATCTTTTAGGTGGCTCTTTTACTGGGAAAATCATGGAAAACATCTGGCATCTGGTAACAGTGTCAACATCTGCCAAAGCTTGCCAGGTTTTCCCTGGGCTTGGTAGAGGATTGGTGTGTTCTCTTTGCCACCACTGAAAGGGTATATTTCCTCTCTTAATGTCACTCTCTGCAACCCCCAGGCACTTTGGGCACCACTGAGCATACATTGCTGGCAGGAGGGCTTGGTGTCTGTCACATTGACCATGAACCCCTGTTTCAGAGCAATAGCCACTTGACTTTCTAGCTTCTGTGATATATTCAGCTTTGCCACCAGGAGGTGACATCTTCAGCAGGGCTTCTTCAAGTCATTTTATCTTGGTAATTTGATCAGCTTTGTCACTTTTAGGTGGCTAAGGATTGGTAAACCACATAATCTAACACCAAGTGTTTGTATTGTCTCATATTTCCACAAATCTTTCCCTCACAGGCTGTACCTATTCAGGGACCCACTGTTGAGTCTGCCACCAAGGAAGTTACAGTATAGGGTTCTTGAAAATGACCCATCTGTCAATACATTGAATTAGTCTTTTTCCATTGTTATCAGGATTCATACTAATTGGAATTTGGTCCACTGACTGCTGGTATCTTAACTTTTATCATTGCAGACAGTTTCTGTTTTGAAAGATAAATTACCACCCTACACTGCATGGGATTTCCTTTACCTACCCATCAATATACAATGCTTCTTTGGAGATCAGTGGCTCCCTTCCCTTCACTGGTGTGTACAGTCTGGCAGCTCATGGGAAAAAAAAACTACCCCATCTTCTGCTTCATATTTAATGGAACCAAAAGTGATACAGCTATCTACTAAGAGGAGCTTTTATCCACCCATCATTGTCAAAGATAATGTTCTCCATTTGACTGAGGTACTCATTTGTGTAGTGCCTATCCATGAATGAGTTTGTATTTGGTGTAGCTATCCTTCAAGAGAGTCAGGTCCTTCTGCTTCCCATACAAATTGCACACTGGAACTGAGCAGGGAAACTTTCAAATATCGATGAATGGGCCAGTTTCATCAAAATTAGAAAAACAGAAACAACTTAAAAAAAACTTTATATGGCCTTCTGACTTGAATACATGTCCCAAGAGAGCAGCCTTCCAACTTGGATATTTAGATCTGGGTCCACCTCTCGTCACATTCATAGTATTCATTATATGGGGTATATTTAAGACCTCCATAAGAGGCCTTAGTGTGGATCATTTCCCTCATATCATTGAGATAGTTTTAAGGATAGTTATTCCTTATGCAGTTGATGTGATTTAAGAAAAAGGTAACAGGATTTGGTAGGTCAAGTCCCTTGTTTAAAATGGGAACCAGGAATTCTTATTCCTTGAAAAATGAAGATGAAAACAAAAGCAGGAGAAACATGGTTATGAGTGTTTTTGTTTGTTGTTTTTGGTTTGATTTTTGTTTGCTTTGGGAAGAAGAAATGATTCCATTTTGCAGTGAGCACAGGGCTCTCCATGCTTAAGTTCAGGACTCTGGTTCCAGTAGAGAGAAACATGAAGAGGCAGAGTAGGGCATGTTTCAGAACAGCCCCAGCCAACAGTCTTTAGGATGCTATATTTTTGTCAAGAGAAGTTCAAAGTATTTTATGGGTGCACAGGTGTAGTTGTTCTCTTCTGAGTGTTCGGGGGCAGGGCATTCTTTGTTTTATTCTGGAGGGGGTTATAAACAGCTGTCAACTGCCAGAAGTTTGGTAACTATGGAGGGCACTTAGGACCACTTGGAAAGGTCAATTCCATTGCAAATCAATTGTTCTATGGGCCTGTCTTTCTAGGTTTTATGAAGGACCCCATCTCCAGGGTCCACAGTCTTTCAGGTTCTACCCCTTTGTATGAGTATAACCTTGTTTCCATTTTTTTTTTGTATAGGACTTGTTGGATTTGCCTTAGGTTTATTCTGTACCTGGTCATGTGAGAAAGGGCCTACTGTACATTAATTCTAGGGTCTGGCCTCATGAGGTTGATGGGTAACAGCATTAGCTACTTCTCAGAGGATTCCTGGCAAAGCTTTCCTAGAATATGTTTAATGGTTTGGTCAGTCCCTGAGCTTGGCCAGGCTCAGATAGCAGCTAGATTTTATTGCTCAAGGATTGCTTTGTTTCATGCTCAGGTGGTTAGTGGCAGAGTGTGTTTCTTTGACTCTGGTTTCAGGGCCAGAGTGTGTTTCTTCTACTGGCCCTTTTTAACTTTTTGACTCTAGTTTAAGTCATGATATGTTTCTTTTACTGGCTCTGGTTTCAGGGTTAGGGTGTGTTTCTTTGGCTGGCTCTTTTACCCGACAGGGGTAACAGTACTTTATTCTCAATATAGATTCATGATCATCTTTGGTTGGTGCTTCCTTGATCTTGAACCCGTTCCTCCTCCAGGAGTAAAAAGTCAAAAGATTTGTGAGGCTTCATTTTATTTTCGAGACAGGGTCTCACTAGGTAGTTCTGGCTGTTCTGTAACTCTGTGTAGACTGGAACTCTCCATGTAGTTCTCTAAGTTGAACTCACAGATCTGTCAACCTTCTGTTCCCAAGTGCTTAGTCCAGCTAAGGCTGCTTTTTTCTGATTCTCTGTCTTCCAGTCTATTTTCTTGGGCAACATCAGGCAGATCATTCTGATGGTCCTTGCAGTATTGTCACTTAACTAGGGATTTGGATGCTGCCCATATACTTACAATATCTTTTCTTTTCTTTTTTTCCTTTTGGTTTTATTCGAGACAGGGTTTCTCTGTATAGCTTTAGAGCCTGTCCTGGAATTCACTTGTAGACCATGCTGGTCTCGAACTCACCTGTCTCTACCTCCTTAGTGCTGGGATTAAAGGCATGTGTCACCAATGCCCGGCTTACTCACAATATCTTGCTTATGTCTTATGGGTGGATTCTTCCAGATGGCATCATGGCCCATACTTAGCAAAAAAACATTAGTGTGTTTGTGTGTGTGTGTGTGTTTACACATGTGCCAGAGTGGTCAGAGGATAATTTGTAAAAGTCAGTTGCCTCTTTCCATTGCCTGGGTCTTGGGGATTGAACTCAGGTCAACAGGCTTGTCGTCAGGCACCTTTACTCATTGAACAGTTTTGCCAGGTCATAAATGCACATTTTGAATCCATGTGATGTTAATCATTTTGCCCTTCCCTCAGGACTATTGCTAAGTCAGCCTTTTAGATAGAGATGTAATGAGGTGTTGGGTAGATCTCAATTACTTTTTTTTCTGGTTTGGATTTTTGAGATAAGGTTCTACTGTGTAACAGCTTTAGCTGTCCCAGAACTCGCTCTATAGACCACACTGGCCTTGAATTCACAGAGACCAGCTTGTCTCTACATCCCAAGTGCTAGGATTAAAGGCATGCACCACCACCCAGCTCTCAATTACTTCCTTTGGCTAACCACTCTCTTCTGGAAGAGCCTCATGCTCGGCACTTGGAACAAAACCACTTCCATCAACAAACTATGTCTTCTCTATACCGCCCAGGGTCTGGTTGTTTAGGTTAAACCTATGGAAGAAATGATCTCACCACACTAGTATGCCAAACTGAAAGAAGTTTCCATGGGAAACAAAGTAGGGAGACATTAGCATGTCTCAAGTTTTAATAGTCACCTCTGGGTTGTCTGGGAGGATTGCTTCATTTTTTATCCTGTACTTCTGTCAATCACAGGTGCTCCCTCAATTCTAGTATAGCCTTTGTCTGGTGGGACCTAAGGTTCTGATGGTTGACCCAAATACAATTTAGAAGCTTCCTCAATGATCAGTGCATTAACAGCCAGTGTTCTTAGACAGGAAAACCACTCTTTTGTTACAGTGCTCAGTTTCTCTCAGAAATAAACCAACCTGAACACCAAGTCAACAATTCTTGAACTTGCTTTTATGCCACAAATAAAAAACAAAAAACAAAAAACATAGGACTTTAAATATCGAGCATGCCCAGTGCTGGCGCTTCTGTGGAAAACTACTTTATTTGATTAAAAGTTTTTTTTCCAATTGAGCACTCTCAGAATCTCTGCCCTTGGTGACCCCATAGAGACGTTTTGCCTTTAACCCAAAATTAGAAATACAAATTCAACAAAAGTCAGCCATCCCTGGAAAGGACTGAAGCTGTCTCTTCATTCTTGGTAGAAATAATTCAGTTATGCCCCTGACTCAAGGTGGAGATAGTCATCATTGAAAGGTTCAGGCATCGTACTGGCCTGCCCCTGTTACCTGGCAGAATGCACTCAGGCAGCACTCTGGTCAGTCCAGGGTGCCGTGAGTACAGCCTGCGAAGAAGCCCTTAAAGGACAGACCCCGCCCACTTAACGTTCTCATTCTACATGCTCTCCTCTCTCTTAACTCTTCTCTTACATCTCTTTACACTCTTACCTCTCTCCACACACTCCTCTCTTACCTCTTATCTCTCCTCTCTCTCTCCTCCTGCTCTGCTCTTACCCCCTTCATGTCTCTCGTGTCTCTTTCTCTCCCTCTCCCTCTCCCGCCGCTGAAATAAACTACAATTAACGTGCTCTCCATTGCTTGTGCTGTATCTCATCTGTCCCGGTTCCATGCTCAAGCTTGTGTTTCGCCTTTCACCCCTTCTAATTTCTAATTTCTAGTTTCTAATCTTAAGCAAAATAACAGCAATCATGGCTCAGGATTCAAGACAAGTCCTAAGTATTGTATTTCTTTTTAAGTTATTTGGTCCCTTTTTTTGGGAGAAATCTGGTAGCCTCAGGAGGCTAGGAAGTTTAAGGCTTTGATGGTATTTTGGTCTGAGATTTCTGTAGTAGGAATATATATTATTATATCATCATCACAGAATGATTCCTTGTGGGAAAACAAGTACCTAAGATCCTTTTCTAAAGCTCAAGAAAAAGGGGGGGACATGCCTCTGAACCCTGGAGGACTGGCCAAGTACATTGTTGACTAACTCTAGTAGTTGGGTCCTCCTATTCAAAAGCAAATGAGTACCAAGAGTAGGGTATAAAAGAGTGAAGCATCCTGCTCGCCCTCTCTTGGATCCCCTGGCTTGGGGACTGCAGCCAGGTTGACTCCCTCCCACCCCCGCCATGGACGACCAAGCGGCCAGGAGCCTGAGAGAGAGAGCTGGTCAGAAGGCAGAGGACAGAGAGCAGAGGCCAGAGAATATTGGATTTGCTTACACCCACCAAAAGGGAACCCTGGTCGTCTACACACCAGGTGAGGAATAGACTCTTTCTACACCCACTGGAAGAAGTGATGGGAAAGAGGCAATATAAGAACACACTCAGCAACAGAAAAACCAATATGACACCACCAGAGTCAAGAGATTCTATACCAGTAACACCTGAACACCTCAATGCAGATGAAGTAGAAGAGAATGACCTTAAAAACACCTTCATGATCCAGCCACACTGAAACTTTTAGAAGAGAAAAGTGGGAGATACTCTTCAACAAGTTGGTACAGGAGACCACTTCCTGAACAAAACACCAGTGGCACAAACACTGAGATCGACAATTAACAAATGGGACCTCCTGAAACTAAAAAGCTTCTGTAAGGCAAAGGACACAGTCAACAAGACAAAAAGGCAGTCCACAGAATGGGAAAAGATATTTACTAACCCCACATCTAACAGAGGGCTAATCTCCAAAATTCACAAAGAACTCAAGAAGCAAGTCTCCAAAACACCAAAGGATCCAATTAAAAGGTGGGGTACAGAACTAAATAGAGAATTCTCAATAAAGGAGGCTAAAATGGACAAGAGACACTTAAGAAAGTGCTCAAAATCCTTATCCATCAGGGAAATGCATATCAAAACAACTCTGAGATACCATCTTACTCATGTCAGAATGGCTAAAATCAAAAACACCAAAGACAGTTTATGCTGGAGAGGATGTGGAGAGAGGGGAACACTCGTCTACTGCTGGTGGGAGTGCCAACTTGTACAGCCACTTTGGAAAGCAGTATGGAGATTCCTCAGGAAAATGGGAATCAATCTACCACAAGACCCAGCAATTCCACTCTTAGGCATATATACAAATGAGGCAAATTCATACAACTAGGGCATCTGCTCCACTATGTTCATAGCAGCATTATTTGTAATAGCCAGAACCTGGAAGCAACCTATATGCCCCTCAACTGAAAAGTGGATAAAGAAAATGTGGTACATTTACACAATGGAGTATTACTCAGCAGAAAAAAACAATGGAATCTTGAAATTCGCAGGGAAATGGATAGCACTGGAAGAAACCATCCTGAGTGAGGTAACCCAGTCGCAAAAAGACAAACATGGTATGTACTCACTCATATATGGATTTTAGACATGGATCAGGATAGTGCCAGTCTGCACTTCCACTGATAGAGAGTCCGGGAAACAGGAAAGAACCTAAAAGATATGCATAGTACCCAAGAGAAGAGGAATGAGGCAAGATCCTCTGAACAGATGGGGAACACAATGAGGGGTGGGGGGGGGAGTGGGAGCTGGGAAGAAGAGAGGGGGAGAAGAGGAAGAGAGTAGGTCATGGGGGAACAGGAAGGTTGAGTGGGGGGGTAGAATAGGGAGAAGAGCGAGTCATAGGTTAGAAGACAGATCAGGCACCAGTGTGACCTCTAGTCATCTAAAGGGATGACACCAATTGTCAAGCTAAGCAATAGTGGAGAGACCACCTCGAATGCCCATTCCTGATAATGAACTTGATGTCTATAACCATCTGGGAGCCTTCATCCAGTGACTGATGGAAGCAGAGGCAAACACCCACAGTTAAACACTGAACTGAACCCAAGGAACCCAGTGACAGAGAGAGAGGAGCGATGAGCAAAGTGGCAAAGAATGGGCTGGCAAAACCAGCAGAGACAGCTGATCTGAACAGGGGAGAGCTCTTGGACCCCAGACCGACAGAGGGGAGGCCAGCATGTGAGTGTCAGTGAGGAGGCCTGGGCAACCTATGGGACCCTGAGCAGTGGATCAGTGTTTATCCCTGGAATACAAACAGACATCGTGTGTCCAAAGCACAAAGAGGGATGCTCTCTCTGCCTGGACTCTTAGGGGAGTGCCTGGACCCTATCCTGAGTGAAATGACAGACTCTAGATATCCCCTATGTGAAAGGAATTGGCAATAGGGTGGGAGGTTGGGGGGATGATGGGAGGGTGAGGGAGGAGGGGAGGGAGAGGGAACTGGGATTGACATGTAAAACAAGCTATTTAAAATTAAAATAAAATATTACAAAAAAAACACTTTCCTGAAAATGATAGAGGCCCTCAAAGAGGATGTGAGAAAATCCCTTAAAGAAATGGAAGAAAAAACTAACCATAAAATACAAGAAATAGAAGAAAAAACAAACCAAAAAATCCAACAAATGCAAGAAAGGGAAGAAAACACTAAGCAAAAATTACAAGGAATAATTCAAACAGTGCAAGGGTTGAAAGCTGACATGGAGATAATAAAAGAACACAGTCTGAAGGAATGCTGGAAATAGAAAAACTGGGGAAATGGTCAGGTACTACAGATGCAAGCATGATCAACAGAATACAAGAGATGGAAGAGAGAATCTCAGGTGTTGAAGGCACACTAGGAGAAATAGATTCATCAATCAAAGAAAATCTGAAGTCCAACAAATCCCAACACAAAATATACAGGAAATATGGGACACCGTGAAAAGACCAAACCTAAGAATAATAGGTATAGAAGAAGGTGAAGAAACCCAACTCAAAGGGACAGAAAACATATTCAACAAAATCATAAAAGAAAACTTTCCCAACCTAAAGAAAGACATGCCAATGAAGGTACAAGAAGCTTACAGAACACCAAATATGGTGGATCACAATAAAAAGTCCCCTTGCCACATAATAATCAAAACCCAAAGCGTACAGAATAAAGAAAGAATACTTAGAGCAGCTAAGGAAAAAGATCAAATAGCACATAAAGACAAACCTATAATAATTATATCTGACTTCTCCATGGAAACTCTGAAAGTCAGAAGGTCCTGGATAGATAGATAGTCTATCAACACTAAGAGACCACGGATGCCAGCCCAGACTACTATACCCAGCAAAGCTTTCAATCACTATAGATGGAGAAAAAAAGATATTCCATGACAAAACCAGATTTAAACAATACATATCCACTAACCTATCCCTACAGAAAGTTCTGGAAGGAAAACTCCAGTCCAAGGAAGTTAATTACAACCAGAAAAACATAGGAAATAGATAATCCCACTTTACAACACCCAAAAGAGAAAAGGGGTGGAAATCCACATACAATTCCACCAAGAACAACCATTCCAAAACAAATGAGAACGAGCAATCAAAGGTCATTAATATCCCTCAATATTAATGGTCTTAACTCGCCCATAAAAAGGCACAGGCTGGCAGAATGGATTCGAAGACAAAACCCATCCTTCTGCTGCATACAAGAAACACCTCTGCCTCAAAGACAGACATTACTTCAGAGTTAAGGGTTGGGAAAAGATTTTCCAATCAAATGGACCCAAGAAATAATCTGGGGTAGCAATCCTAATATCTAACAAACTAGACTTTAAACAGAAATCAATCAAAAGAGATGAAGGAGGTCATTTCATATTCATCACAGGAAAAATCCACCAAGATGAAGTCTCGATTCTGAACATCTATGCCCCCAATACAAAAGCATCCACATTCACAAAAGACACATTACTAAAACTCAAACCACACATAAAACCTCACACACTTATAGTGGGAGACTTCAACATCCCACTGTCACCACTAGACAGGACTACAAGACAGAAACTTAACAAAGAAACAAAGGAACTAATAGAGGTTATGACTCAATTGGGTTTGACAGACATCTATAGAACATTCCATCCAAACACAAAAAAATATACCTTCTTCTCAGCACCACATGGAAGCTTCTCAAAAATTGACCACATACTTGGCAACATGCCAAACCTCAACAGGTACAAAAAAATTGGAATAACTCCATGTATTTTATCAGACCTCAATGATTTAAAGTTAGAGTTCAACAACAACACAAACTGCAGGAACCCTACAAACTCATGGAAATTGAATAATGTGCTATTGCACCACTCCTGGGTCAAAGAAGAAATAAAATATAAATTAAAGACTTCCTAGAATTCAATGAGAATGAAGACACAACATATCGAAACTTATGTGACACTTTGAAACAGTGCTAAGAGGAAAGTTCAAAGCATTAAGTGTCCACATGAAGAAACTGGAGAATAGTTACATTAGAGAACTAACAGCACAGCTGAAAGCTCTAGAACACAAAGAAGCAAACTCACCCAGGAGGAGTAGAGGCCAGGAAATAATCAAATTGAAGGCTGAAATCAATAAAGCAGAAACTAGGAAAACAATACAAAGAATCAATGTAACAGAGTTGATTCTTTGAGAAAATCAACAAGATAGAATGTGAACATGCAGATTAACAAAATCAGAAATGAAAAGGAGGACATAACAACGGACACTAAGGAAATCCAGAGAATCATCAGGTCATACTTTGAAAATCAGTACTATACAAAATTCAAAAATTTAAAGGAAATGGATGACTTTCTGGATAGATATCACCTGCCAAAGTTAAATTAAGAACAGATAAGCAAATTAAATAGACCTATAACACCTAAGGAAATAGAAGCAGTCATCAAAAGTCTCCCAACCAAAAAAAAAAAAAACCCATGGCCAGATGGATTCAGTGCAGAATTTTACCAGAAATTCAAAGAACAGCTTATACCAATTCTCCTCAAAGTATTGCATGCAATAGAAGCAGAAGGCTCTTTACCAAACTCTTTTTACGAGGCTTCAATAACATCGATACCCAAGCCACACAAAGACACAACTAAGAAAGAGAACTTCAGACCAATTTCCCTCATGAACATTGATGCAAAAATACTCAATAAAATGCTGGCAAATCAAAGCCAAGAACACATCAGAAGGCTTCATTCCAGGGATGCAGAGATGGTTCAACATACGAAAATCTATCAATGTAATTCACCATATAAACAAGCTGAGAAACAAAAATCACACGATTATCTCACTAGATGCTGAAAAAGCCTTTGACAAAATCCAACACCCCTTCATGGTAAAGGTCTTGGAGAGATCTGGGATAACAGGAACATACCTATACATAATAAAAGCTATATACAGCAAACCAACAGCCAACATCAAACAAAATGGACAAAAACTCAAGGCGATTCCACTAAAATCAGGAACAAGACAAAGCTGTCCCCTCTCTCCATACCTCTTCAATATTGTACTCGAAGTTCTAGCTAGAGAAATAAGACAACAAAAAAAGATCAAGGGGATACAAATTGGAAAGGAAGAGGTAAAACTTTCACTATTTGCAGATGATATGATAGTTTACATAAGTGACCCAAAGAACTCTACCAGGGAACTCTTACAGCTGATTAACACCTTCAGCAAAGTGGCAGGATACAAGATCAACTCAAGAAAATCTGTAGCCCTACTATATAAGAAGGCTGAGAAAGAAAGCAGAGAAACATCACCCTTTACAATTGCCACACACAACATAAAATACATTGGGGTAACACTAACCAAACAAGTGAAAGACCTGTATCACAAGAACTTTGAGTCTTTACAGAAAGAAATTAAAGAAGACACCAGAAAATGGAAAGATCTCCCATGCTCTTGGATAGGTAGGATCAATGTAGTAAAAATGGCAATCTTGCCAAAAGTAATCTACAGACTCAATGCAATCCCCATCAAAATTCAAGCACAATTCTTCACAGACCTTGAAAGAACAATTCTCAACTTTATATGGCAAAACAAAAGACCCAAGATAGCTAAGACAACCCTGTTCAACAAAGCAACATCTGGAGACATCACCATTCCTGATTTCAAGCTCTATTATAGAGCTGTAGTCCTGAAAACAGCTTGGAATTGGCACAAAAATAGACAGGTAGACCAATGGAATCAAATTGAACACTCAGATTAATCCCCAAATCTATGAAAAGCTGATTTTCAACAAAGAAGCTAAAATTATACAATGGAAAAAAGATAGCATCTTCAACAAATGGTATTGGCATAACTGGTTATTGGCATATAGAAGACTGCAGATAGATCCATGTCTATTGCCATGCACAAAACTTAAGTCCAAATGGATCAAAGACCTCAACATAAATCCAGCCACACTGAACCTGTTAAAAGAGAAAGTGGGAGGTACCCTTGAATGAATTAGTACAGGAGACTGCTTCCTGAACATAACGCCAGTAGCACAAACACTGAGATCGACAGTTAATAAATGGGACCTCCTGAAACTGAGTAGCTTCTGTAAGGCAAAGGACATAGTCAGCAAGACAAAAAGGCAACCCACATTGGGAAAAGATATTCACTAACCCCACATCTGACAGAGGGCTGATCTCCAAAATTTACAAAGAACTCTAGAAGCTATTCTCCAAAACACCAAAGGATCCAATCAAAAAATGGGGTACAGAACTAAATAGAGAATTCTCAGTAGAGGAGTCTAAAATGGCTGAGAGACACTTAAGAAAGTGCTCAACATCCTTAGCCATTAGGGAAATGTAAATCAAAACAACCCTGAGATATCCTCTTACTCCTGTCAGAATGGCTAAAATCAAAAACACCAATGACAGCTTATGCTGGAGAGGATGTGGAGAGAGGGCAACACTCGTCCATTGCTGTTGGGAGTGCAAACTTGTACATCCACTTTGGAAATCAGTATGGAGATTCCTCAGGAAAATGGGAATCAGTCTGCCACACGACCCAGCAATTCCACTCTTAGGCATATACCCAAAAGATGCCCATTCATACAACAAGGATGTCTGTTCCACTATGTTCATAGCAGCATTATTTGTAATAGCTAGATCCTGGAAGCAACCTAGATGCCCCTCAACTGAAGAGTGGATAGAGAAAATGTGGTACATTTACACTATGGAGTACTACTCAGCGGAAAAAAAAACCCAATGGAATCTTGAAATTTGCTGGCAAATGGATGACACTAGACAAAACCATCCTGAGTGAGGTAACCCAGTCACAAAAAGACAAGCATGGTATGTACTTACTCATATGTGGATTTTAGACATGGATCAGGGGAGTGTTAGCCTACAATCCCAGGGCCAGTGAGTCTGGGAACAGGGAGGTTCCCATGAGATTTGCATTATACCCCAGAGAAGAGGAAAGGGGCAAGATCTCTTGAACAGATTGGGAACATGGGGGGAGAAGAGAGGGAAAAAGCGAGGGGGATGAGAGGAGAGTAGAAGATGACATGGGGGAACAGGAAGGTTGAATCGGGGTAAGAATAGAGGAGACCAGGATGAGAGATACCGTAATAGTAGGAGTCATTATAGCTTTGAGGAGAGAACTGACACTAGTGAGATTTCCAGAGATCTACAAGAATAACACCAACTGGAAAACTAAGTAGTAGCGAGAGACTACATTAATAGCCACTACCTGATGATAAGGTTGATGACTACCTTATATGACATCCTACAGTGACTGATGGAAGCAGAGACAGATACTCACAGCTAAACACTGAACTGACCCCCTGGAACCCAGTGACAGAGATGGAGGAATGATGAGCAAAGGGGTCAAGACCGTGCTGGTGAAACCCACAAAGACAGCTGACCAGACAAGGGGGAGCTCTTGACTGATCCAGACTCTATGAATATAGTGTAAGTGAGGAGGCCTCAGAAATCTCTGGGGCCTTGGGTAGTAGATTAGTGTTCACCATGGTTTATGAATGAACTTTGGGAGCCCACTCCACATGGAGGGATGCTCTCTCAGCCTGGACACATGGGGAAGAGCCTAGGTACTGCCCTGGATGAAATGACAGACTCTGGAGATCCCCCCAAGGAGGGCCCTGGGGAATGATGTGGGGATTGTTCTGGGGGTGGGGGTTGGGGGTGGGGCTAGTGGAGGGAGAAGGGGGGTAGCTGGGCTTGACATTTGAAGCATGCATGTTTCTAATTTAAATTAAAAAATAAAAAAACAGTGATGCATATTTTCAGGTCTAACACTATCAAGGACACACATAGAAGAACCTTGTTAATAGGATTCATTGTGCTTGGTCTGGAGTGAAGAAATCTAGTTAATGGGTTACATAACCTTCTAATTGGCTTGACTGTTGGAATAATTGGCGTGCCATAGGTTTGGGATGGTAAGAAAACATCAGGCTATGTTTTAGAAAATTCTTGATGATTTCTCTCTCTCTCTCTCTCTCTCTCTCTCTCTCTCTATCTATCTATCTATCTATCTCTCCCCCCCTCTCTCTTTCTCTGTCTCTCTGTCTCTCTCTCCCCTCTCTCTGTCTCTCTCTCTCTCTCTCCCTCTCTCCCTCTCTCCCTCTCTCTATCTCTATCTTTATCTCTCTCATTGTTTTTTTTTGAGACAGGGTGACAGGGTTTCTCTGTATAGCCTGGCTGTCCTGGAACTCTTTCTGTAGACCATGCTGACCTCAAATTCACAGAGATCTACCTGCCTCTGCCTCCCCAGTGCTGGGATTAAAGGAGTATGCCACCACTACCCAGCTAGTTATTATTTAATAGTCATTGTCAACTTGACAGAATCTAGAATCACCTAGGGGAACAAGCTGTATGACTTGCCTGTGAGGGATCATCTAGATTAGGTTATCCTCTAGGTATGCCTGTGAGGGGTCATCTAGATTAGGTTGTCTTCTAGGATGCCTGTGAGGGGTTATCTAGATTAGATAAATTAAGGTGGGAAGATTCACCACACCTGTGGATGGCACCATTCCATGGCTAGTGTTGAAAGGGAGCTCAGGCTCCATTACCTTATTCATAAATAGGTAAGAATATCTTCTTTCCTTGGTCCAAGTATTTTTCTTTTGTTTTATTTTTCGAGACAGGGTTTCTCTGTGTAGCTTTGTAGCCTGTCCTGGAATTCACTCAGTAGACTAGGCTGGCCTCAAACTCACAGAGATCCTCTTGCCTCGGCTTCCCAAGTGTGGGAATTAAAGGTGTGGACCACCACCAAGGGGAAGTCAAGTTTCTTGTTGCAGTTTTTCATTCCTGCAGTGATTATTTTTTAATCAGTGTCCTATATAGATGGGTTCTTGGTAGGTGGCTATAATCCCAATCAGTGGAATACTCATGCAATAGGCAAAAGATCATTAGGACTTTGATCAAATAAATCTTCTGTATCTTTTTTAGCTTCCTTCCGTAATGGTGGAAGTCCTTCTGTGTATATGTTTATCTTATTGGTTGTTGAATAAAGCACTGTTGGCCATAGGGAAACAAGATTGGTGGAACTAGGAGTCAAGGAGGATTCTGGAAAACAGAGGCACAGTCAGTCACGATGTAGGATGCCAGAGGAGTGAGAGGTCTGGACCCTTTCTCCCACAAGAGAAGACTACATGGAAATACTCAGATTAGCAGTTATGGGTTAATAATTAAGTCAGAGCTAGTCGATAAGAAACCATAGCAAACAGCCACCAGCTTCATAATTAATACAGTGTCCTGTGTGTTCATTTGGGATTGACGTGGCTCTGGGACCAGGCTGGCAGTAAGAATGCTCATTACACTTTCAGATCCTGTTTTTCCTCAGAGGTACAGCAGATAGTCATGACTAAACATGCCTTTCTATATAAGTTCATAAGGCAAAGTTATGTTTGTAAGTTACTACTAAATTGGGGTGATTTACTGATAGTGTAAATCAGAGAAGCTTCTTGTCTTTGCCTTGTATTGTTGAAGGTCTGTGAGAAATGGACCCTAAGTGTTCATGCACTTCCCTAATACAGAATGCCTATGTACCGGAGTGGGTGGTTGATAGGGGACTCCACTCCTAGTATACCCTGTAGGACTGTGTATTAGTTACTTTTTGTTGCTGTGATAAGACACCAGCAAAAAAACAACTCAGGGAAAGAAGAGTTTGTTTGATTTCCACAACAAAGTCAATCATTGAGACAAGTCAGAATAGAAACCCAAGCAGGCACTTGAGGAAGGAGCTGACTAATAGACTATAGAAGAGCTTGCTGGCTTGCTTTCCATGACATTTTTAACTTGCTTTGTTATACAACCCAGAATACCTGCCCAGGGGGGCTGGAGAGATGGCTCAGAGGTTAAGAGCACTGACTGTTCTTCCAGGGGTCCTGAGTTCAATTCCCAGCAACCACATGGTGGCTCACAACCATCTACAATTCAATCTGG
The DNA here is from genome assembly GCF_017639785.1 of Mesocricetus auratus. NCBI lineage: Eukaryota > Metazoa > Chordata > Mammalia > Rodentia > Cricetidae > Mesocricetus > Mesocricetus auratus. The sequence goes on along the minus strand of NW_024429196.1, from coordinate 21,436,168 downwards.
TGCCCTCTTCTGGCGTGTAGGCAGAACACTGTATATGCAATAAATAAATAAATAAATCTTTAAAAAAAAAAAACAAAGAATACCTGCCCAGGCATGGATGGCACCACTGACAGTGAGCTGGACCCTTCCACAACAATCACAGCAGTTTCTCCATTTAGGTTCCATCTACTGAGGTGACTCTAGATTGTGTTACATTAGGAAACACCAATAAATACCATTAACCCCTTGACAATTTGGCGTACAGACACATCACTACTAAACTGTAACCCTTCCTTTCTTATTTATTAACTCCAAGATTTTATATTAATATCACAATATACAACATAGTAAAACTTTAAAAAGTCCACAGTTTTAAGAATTTCAACATTTTCTGTGGGGGTGGGGGTGAGTTAGGGGGTGGGGGTGGTGTCTGCAGCTGCAACAGGTGCCTTTAACCCCAGCACTTGAGACAGAGGCAGACAGATGTCTGTGAGTTTGAGACCAGCCTGGTCTACAAGAGCTAGTTCCTGGACAGCCTCCAAAGCCACAGAGAAACCCTGTCTCAAAAAACAAAAACAAAAAAAACAAACTAACAAAAAAAAAAACAAGTCCTCTTTTTAAAAATCCAATGTTTTGCCAGGTGGTGTTGGTGCACACCTTTAATCCCAGTACTCAGGAGGCAGAGGCAGACAGATCTCTCTGAGTTCAAGGCCAGCCTGGTCTACACAGTGAGTTCCAGGATAACTAAGGCTACAGAGAAAGTCTGACGCAAAAAAAAAAAAAAAAAAAAAAACACCCAAATCACCTCAAAGATTCTGGTCTGTTCACAATCACAGGTGATTCTTCAACCCCCCAGCTAAGGCACATCAATTGTCCCAGAGAAGAAGAGACTTAACTCCCATGGATTCCTAATTCAAATCATACCACACAAATGACCCTAGTAGAGTTTTTGTTTCCTTCCGAAACTTTACAAGCCAGACCTCCAAAGTCTGCATCTCTCCCTCAGCATTCCTGTCTTCCAAGATTCCATAATAGTCAGAAAGCTCCTGAACGCTCGAACGTTTTCCAGTTCAAAGTTCCAAAATCCACGCACAGAACCCTGCAAAAAGCAACATGGTCAGATCCTTCATAGCAACATCCCATCTAGCACCAATTTCTGTATTACTTACTTTTCACTTTTAGTCTCTGTGATAAATCACTGACCAAAACCAACTTGGGGAGAAAGGGGCTTTTCATTTACCTTTCTATATCACAGTCCATCACAGAGGAAAGTCAAGGTAGGAACTGAAAACAGACCATGGAGGGGTACCACTTACTGTCCTGCTCCCCAGGGCTTGCACTAATTGCTTTATTTATTGATTTATTTTTGTTTTTCAGAGTTTTATTTTTGCTATTGTTGTTTCTTTCTTTCTGTTTTTTGTTTGTTTGTTTTTCTTTTTGTTTTTTCAAGAAAGGGTTTTTCTGTGTAGCCCTGGCTGTCTTGGAACTACCTCTGTAGATCAGGCTGGCCTCGAACTCAGAGATCTGCCTGCCTCTGCCTCCCCAGTGAGTGCTGGGATTAAAGGCGTGCACCACCACCGTACACCGCACTGCTCAAATTGCTTTCTTATACAACCCAGGACCACCTGCTCAGGAATGGCACTACCCTACCTATGTTAGGCTGAGCCCTCCTACATCAGTCATGAATCAAGAAAAGTACACCACATATATGCCCATGGGCCAATCTGACAGTAGCAACTTCCCAACTGAGGTTTCCTCTAGTGTCCATTAAGTTGACAAACACTAACACGCCAGTGTGTAGCTGCCTACCGACAAGATAGACCTCCAAAGATGGTGGCAGCTACACAGAGAGTGAAAGATAGTAACCAAATATGGCAGTAACTGTAAGAGCAACAAAACTTGTAGTTATGGGGATAACCAAGATGACCATGTCTATATGGGGCTGACCACGATGATGGTAAAAAAAAAAATGGATGCCCATATTGGTGCTCTTGTCCACAGTGCACCCACCTGGAAAGTTCCCCCAAGCGCCACTGCAACCTTGCACTTTCCTACACAGCAGAAAACATCTGCTTGCCCACCACCAGTCTCCCACGTCTTTTCTTCCTTCTTTTCACCTGCCTGGAGACCTGCCACCATCCTGAGCTCAGGACTTACGTAGGAGGACTTCAGTGGTGGTGATGCAGCTCTCCCTCCTCAAACCAGAAATAAATATCAGGGGAACCACCCTTGCCTGCCCTGAAGTTCAAGGTGAGAGATGAGTAGGATCAAAGGATACTCCACTGCAACCTTCAGCGTCCCAACACCCAGCAGTTTCACATACTGATTCCACCAGTTACCTCGAGCCTCCCATCTGTCATACAGGACTAACAACTGGAGAGACCGGTGTTTAAACCTGGGGCCCTGTATCACTGGGCCCAGAAGTTCAAGAGTGAAGTTGCCAGTTGCAATTCAACCTGGCAGGATGAGAATCCAAAACCAAACAGAACACCGCCCACAGCTTAAACTCCCAGATGAGAAACAAGATATAAGCAGGCTGTAACAACAGCGTCTCTCATCTGGTCTAGTTAACTTTGCTCTACTGCTGTTCTGTTTACTTAGACCATCGTATTCAAATTTTTGCAAATTCTTCCTATTTGTTTATTGTACTCAGTCCCATTCCTTAGAGTATGGATTTAGTTCCCTAGGTAACGAGACATTCTCTTGAGCATGAGTTCCAGAAAACAAGCAAACACACAAATTACAAAACCATTCACCCATATACATACACTTTAATCTGAATGACAATCTAAACAAAAGCTAGAACAATTCATACAAGCAGACTTCATCTCTGAACTTACCACCTGAAATTTTGAACATTTTTTTCTTTTAAGAATTCGTAGTTTACAGAAATAGAAGAAATAACCTCAGAGATGCTCAGAGTGGAGACCTGCATCCCAATATTGTGGGACCTAGTTCTGGGAGAGTAGCAATTCCAGCTGGAAAACTGACCTTCACTTCCCTTGGAGATTACTATGGTGTACCCTCAAGAGTTGGAACAAGTTCAATCCAGGAACCTAAAGAAAGATGCTAATGTTCTGCTATAACACAGTCTGGATGGTGACGATTGGTCAAAAGCTGGAAGGTACATTATGCAGCTGGACTTACATTGTAAGAGTCAAAGGAGATGGTCTGAAGTGCTTTGTGCTGAGGCCTTCATGGCTGTCTACGAGGTTAGGATACAGTGCAAAGGAAATATGAAAGGGAACAGCTCTGATGTACTGGATGACCTGTGTGTAGTCCTGACTTATGAACAACAGCAAAAACAAGCAACAGGACTCATAAAATATCCTTTCCTACCCTGTGGAGCGCCACAGAGGGAGGGAGGGTGTGTGTGTGTGTGTGAGTGTGTGTGTGAGTGTGTGTGTGTGTGTGTGTGTGTGTGTGTGTGTGTGTATAGGGCTGTTGATTGATACAGGAGGCCCCATCCCACTGTGGTTGGCACCCTTCCCTGAGGCAAGTGGTCCTACATATAATTTCTAGTGTGTCAAAGAAAGCCAGAAAGTGAGCCAGCAAGCGTCGTTCCTCAAGTTGCTGGCCTGCATGTAAGACCATGCTGGAGACTCTTCTCTGCTGAGTAAATGAGAGAATGCTGCAGGGGTGGTGGTGATGGTGGTGATGATGATGGTGATAATGGTGGAGGTGATGGTGGTGGTGGAGGTTGTGGTGATGGTGGTGTGATGGTGGTGATGATGATGGTGATGATGGTGAAGGTGGTGATGGTGATGAAGGTGGTGATGGTGGTGATGATGATGGCGATGTGTTGGTGGTGATGATGGTGAAGGTGGTGGTGGTGATGGTGGTGATGGTGGTGGTGGTGATGATGGTGAAGGTGGTGATGGTGATGAAGATAGTGATGGTGGTGATGATGATGGTGATGGTGGTGATGATGATGATGATGATGGTGGTGGTGATGGTGATGATCATTAATGTCGTAAAATAATAATGATAATGCAATACAATATTTAATAAACAATATTAAAAGTAGTAATAAATATTAATACAATAATAATAATAATAATAATGCGATAATCATTAAATGATAGTAATAAATGCATTATCAATGTAATAATGTGCAATACGTAATAATCGACAGCGTCATCAATAAATGTAATAATAAATAATAATGTAATCTTTAACATCGTAAATAAATGCGTAATGTCATTATAAATAAGTAATAATCATGTCAGTAAAATCATAATGGAAGTATAATAATGTAATAATAAATGAAGTAATAAACAATAAAAAAAATAAACAATAAATAAGCAATAATATATTAATAAAAGTAATATAATAAATAATCATTATTAATATTAAATAACAATATTAACAAAAATAATAATTATATTAATGTCATATACTTATTATATAATAATCATCAATAATAATAAATGTGTAAATATAATAATAATATTAATAATAAATAAATATTAGAAAATAAATAACAATAAAATCAAAATAATAGAATATACTTAATAGTAGTATTAGTAGTGTTTAGGGGTGGATTGGTTGAGGACCATGTTTCTCTGTCATCAGTTTCTTTCAGATGTTAATTATGATGCCTCTGGAATTTTGATCATCAATCTATTCCTCTACCTTAATATTACCCTATTTTTCATATTTCATGTGTTCCTGTGTGGTGCTTTGTGACTCTTTCAGTTAGACAGCTCTGGTGATTCTCTTCAGGAATCTTCTTCCTAAACAGTTAGGTCTTTTAGGACTCAGTGCCCAGTATTACCCAGGAGTGGACAAACCACTTCTGCATGGGGCTTCTATTTCTCTCCTGCCTCAAACTAGGGAGTCACTGCTGCAGCTGTGTGTGTGTGTGTGTGTGTGTGTGTGTGTGTGTTTGTACGTGTAGGGCCTCACACATGCAAGACAATAGCTCTACAACTGAGTTAAAGCTCCAAAAGTTACCTAGGCTGGCCTTGAACTCATTCAGTAGCCCAGGCAGGCCTTGAACTCAAAATTCTCCTGCTTCAGCCTTCTATGAAGCAGGAATCACAGGCCAGTGCTGTCAGGCCTTGGTAACTTACTTCTCTCCAATGTGACTCTGCTTTTCCTCATGCTTCAGCTGTCCATAACTTCTGCTGAGATTTCTGGTATTCTTGTAATTTTTCTATCTTTAGAAATATATCCATTCGTTATCTTGGTGCTTCTCATTCATGATGGTACGCAGAGTCAGCTTCTAACCTGCAAGATCAACATCTGAATCCTGAATTCTTATTCTAGAATTCAGAAATTGCGCTTAAATCACCATAGCAATGCTCCTTGCTCCGAGAGGAAAACAGACACAATTGCTGCTGGAAACTTTTAAATAAATGTTTGTGTGTGTGTGTGTGTGTGTGTGTGTGTGTGTGTGTGTGTGTGTGTGTGTGTGTTGCAAGAGAGGGGCTAGCGGGAAACATGTGACTTTCATAGAGCTACTACATAGGGAGGGGAGCTCTGTCCTCCCATGGTGAAGGACTTTCAAAATTTTTAAAAATTCATACTGTTTGGACATCCAAACAGGAGCCAGTTCCTTTAAGAAAGCAGACTCTCCTTTCCCAGAAGTCCTCAGTTTGCAGAACTCAGCAAGGTATGGAACTAACTCTATGGTTCCCTCTCCTGTCTGTGCTGGCGTGCTGACTGACTTGATATTGTGTAGGTCTTGTACAGGCAACCACGACCACTGTGATTTCACTAGCACAATGGCCTGGACAGTGTTTTTGTCAATCTTCCTTAACTTCTGGCTCTTACAATCTTTTTGCCTCCTCTTCCTCAATTTTCTCTGAGCCACGTGAGAAAGGGGAATAATGGCTCATGTAGGTACTTCACAGTTACTCATCAACAAGGACATCTAAAAAAATTTATTTAAGTTAGAAAGAAGCTTGTTTCACATGTCAATCCCAGCTCCATTTCCCTCTTTCCCTCCCTCCTCTCCTCCCCCTCCCTCCCCACCAGGATCTCCAGTGACTGTCATTTCATCCAGGGCACAGTCTAGGCCCTCCCCCAAGAGTCCCTGCTGAGAGAGCCTTCCATATTGTGGCATGGGCACTCAGAGTCTATTTGTACGCCACACAACAAGGACATTTTTATAGAAGCAAAATAACGTCCTAGGAGAGGACTCTGTTGTTTACGAAGTTTACCATCTTTGGAGTTTTTCTGATGGGCAAGTAAAGGAACCAAGGAACTCCAAAAGAAAAAGCAGTAAGAGAGAAAAAAGACCAAGTCCCTGCTAGTCTTCGTTTTAATAGTAGGATACTCCTGATGGTGAGAGAAGCCTAGCCATACGCGGGTTATGATGAAGGTGAATGTATATCCCAGAATAAACTAAAGAATAACAACCTTGGGAACCCAAACTAAGTACCACTATGACTTTCGCCAAAATCAGAGCATATCCCGAATAGCCTGTAAAGAAGCACCAAAGTGTAGAATTGGTCTTCCAGTAAGAGCCACTGAGAGTTCAAAAGATGACGAGAGTGAAGGATGGTGGGACTGCCTAGTGGGTAAAGGTCCCCGCAGCTGAGCCTGACACCCTTAGTTTGATGTCCAGGATTCCTAGATGATGGGAGAACCAACTCTTGCAAGCTTTCTTCTGACAAGCCCCCAAATTAAAATGTAATACAATATCCTTAAAGATGGTGGGGCCAAGAGTTGTTAGTTGTGCCTCCTAAGAGAGAAAGCCGTGGAGGTGGGACAGGTGTACCATAGGAACATGGGAAAATAAAGCCAGAGAAAAGGAAAGCATTAGACAGAGAAAGTGGACAGACTGAGCTGTGGCGTTCACAATCCTTGGAATGCTACAAAGAGCATCACACCCTTTGCTTTAGCTATAATTTATGACTGAGAGATTTCCATCTTCTCAGTTTTGCTGCGCTGGGATGCCATGAAGAGAAAGGATTTCTCCTTTAAGGAATGTGGTGGCATGAGTGAAAATGTCACCATAAACCCATAGGGAGTGGCTCTATTGGGAGGTGTGACCTTGTTGAAGGAAGTGTGAGCCAAGCCCAGTATCGCTCTCTTTCCACTGCCTGCCAGTGTTCAAATGTAGAACTCTCAGCTACCTCTCCAGCACATGTCTTTCTGTGTGCTGCCACGTCCTGCCATGTTGATAGTGAACAAAAGGTCTGAACTGTAAGCCACTCCCAATGAAATGCTTGCCTTTATTAGAGTTGCCGTGGTCATGGTGTCTCTTCACAGCAATAGAAATCCTAACTAAGACAGAAGTTGGTACCATTATACAAATTTTGTCCCTCACCAAATAAAAAGTGCTAAAAATACTTGTCTCCTGCCTGAATTATCAGGTCATAAAACAGGTAAAAATAACTGTTCTTTATTAAGGATTTTAAAGACACACAAGACAAGGGGAGACTAATGGATCAACCTGACTCCATCTTATGATTAAAAGCCATCTTGTTACAAGGTAAGAGTATGTCCATTCCTGTTTTATGTAAAACTTGGGTTTGACCATGTCTTTTTTTTCACATCCTAGTCAATTTCCCCCTCCTCTCCTGTCCTCTCCTCTCCTGTCCTCTCCTCTCCTCTCCTCCCAGTCCCTCTTCCAAACTCCCCCTCTGTCCTATACCCCCAATCCATTTCTCCCCAGTTTCTGTTTAGGAAAGGGCAGGTCTCCCATGAGTATCAACGAAATATGGCATATCAAGTTGCAGGAAGATAAAGCAACTCCATGTGTAATAAGTCTGGGCAAGGTAGTCCAGTATGAGAAATAGGGTCCCAAAAGCCAGTAAGAGTCAGAGACAGCCCCTGTTGCCTCTGTTAGGAATCCCACAAGAAGATCAAGCTGCACATCTGTAATATATGTGCAGAGGGCCTAGGTCAGTCCCATGCAGGCTCCCTGGTTGTCTGTTCAGTCTCTGTGAGCCCCATGAGCCCAGTTTAATTGATTCTGTGAGTTTTCCTGTGGTGTCCTTGACTCCACTGGCTCTTACAATCTTTCCCCCTACTTAGGATTCCCTAAGCTCCACCTAATGTTTGCTTGTGGGTCTGCATCTGTTTCCATCCATTGTTGGATGAAGCCTCTCTGATGACAGTTGGACCGGGCACCAATCCCAGCACATCCCATAGGCAGGATAGACTGTAGGTGAAAGGTCTATCCTTTGGTTTCCCACCCTCTCCACTTGAAGTCTTTCTTGGTTACCTGATTTCTAAATTTGACATATTCCATGCCCTATAGTATAGATATAGGGCCTATACCCTGTTCTGCCAAATAATTTTTAAATGTCCTGTCAAGTTCATATATGACCAAAGACCCTTGGAAAACCCCTAGCCTTGCAGCTTTTTGGATGACAGTTAAGAGACTGACATGAGTCTTAAAAGAGATTTTGAATTTTGGACTTTTAAACAGGGTTGAAACTAATAGACTATGGGGACTTTTGGATTTGGACTGAATGCTTTTTGCATTATTATTTGGCTACAAGCCTATGAGGGCCAGGGAGTGGAATGTGGGGGTTTGAATGAAAATGGCTCCCATAGACTCAGTGAGTGGCACTACTGGGAGGTGTGGCTTTGTTGGAGTGGGTGTGGTCTTGTTGGAGTGGGTGTGGTCTTGTTGGAGGAAGCATGTCACTGGGCTTTGATGTTTCAGAAGCTGAAGGCAGGTCCAGTGTCTCTCTTTTCCTGTTGCCTGCCAATCCAAATGTAGAGCTCTCAGCTCCTTCTCCAGCACCATGTCTGCCTGCATGCCACCATGCTCCCCACCATGATAATAATGGACTAAATCTCTGAACTGTAAGCCAGCCCCAATGGAATACTGTCCTTTATAAAAGTTGCCTCTTCACAGCAACAAAAAAATCTAACAAAGGCATAGAAGAGGGTGGGTAACATGCCATTTTCCAACTTAGAAGCTCACTAGACCACAGGGTAAATCTCAGGCTTCTTGTAACCTGACACCCTCTGGGCTCACACCAATCCTGGAAGGAAGTGGTGGGAATCCAAGCTCTAAGGGTTGTTTGATTTGGCCTTTTAAATGATGGGGTGATATTAGAAACCAACCCAGCCTCCTTCTGTCCTGCACAGTGCTGTCTGTGTGCAGTGAGAAATCATCTAAGAAAAAAACTACACATGAGCCCTAGGGAGGCCTTAGCCCAAAGTCCAAGTGCACATGGAAGTCATGTCATTGCCTTTACATTACATTATGATCACAACTGTTTCCTGAAAAGTTGAGTCCTCTGTGACTTTTTAAAAGATTTGTTTTTATTTTTAATTATGTTTATTCTACTGGGCGGAGTTGTACATATGTGTTCAGGCATCTTCAGAGTTCAGGAGAGAAAGTTGAATCCAGCCAGAATTAGAATTACAAGTGGTTGTGAGCTGCTCAGCATTAGTGCTTGGATCCAAACTTGGGTCCCCTTCAAAAACAGTATGTGCTCTTAACCAGTGATTCATCTCTCTAGCCCTCTCAATGACTCTTTGGTAGTAAGTAGCATTAGTTACTCATTGAAAATGCAACTACTAGGCCCATAAATGGGCTGAGCTGATATGCTCCCTACAGGTGACAGTGTCTGAGAAAGACAGGGGGAGATATGAGAAATACTGTACTGACAGTAGCACCTTGACCCAAATCCTCTACTTTGGTACACAGAGAGCACACCAGGTGCTCTCATCACTGGACATATTGCTCTTTATATCTTTGGGAAGAGCTTTGACCTAGAAACAAACATAGCAGATTATGTCCTCTGTGTTGGCAAGACAGAAAGTCAAAGGCTAGGAACTACGTGAGATGGATCAGGAAAAGCTTGTCAATGTCTTGGGCAACTGGAGAGATGTAGGAGATATCAGGAGAAAAGTTGGGGCGTGTAAAACTCACTGGGGAGTTATGTGGGAAAGTGAATGAAGGGAGGGTCTATGACCATTAGTAATTCAGGGAGTGAAAAAACAATTGCCCTAAATGCATGGGATTAGCTTCAGCATCTTGATTAATGGGAATGATTTTGTAGGTCATTTTTGAAACAATGAAACAGCTCTCCTACCATTGTCTTTTGTTGCAGAGCACAAAGCCAAGAACCTTATCGCTGGTGTGAACAAAATTCAATCTCTAAACTAACAAATCAATCACTTTCAAGGTAAGGACTCAGTGACATCACTGGCATTAGTAGATTGTTCAGGTTGAAGTCTCCAGGAGAACCCTGGGGTGACCTACGGCTGTTCTATCCTGCTACATTCTGCCATGTTATGATGGTGAGAGAGTACTTGTTCCAGACTTATGAACTAAATAAGCCTCTCTTCTTTATGAACTACTCAGCCCAAGATATTTTGCTTTAGCAAACAGAAAACCGGATTGAAACAGGGACTGCATGGGCTTTGTCTAGGAATAAGGGGACTTATTCCAGAGCTGGCTAAGAGCAATGTTAGATAGTAAGTTGTTGTGGGAGACAATGCCTAAAGTGAGAGGCCCCAAGTCTCTGCAGTGGTGAGCAAACGTGGCCTTAGCTCAGTTTGCTTTGAGTTGCAAAAATGTAGTATGATATGTCTAGCAGAATTACTCCTTAGCTCTTGAGGAACTATTGTCTGTTATCTCAACTCACTTTGACCAACCCTTAATCTGCTAAGCTTCATAAGGTGCCTTGCTTTGGTCAATATTTAGAGGAACCTCACCTCCAAGTCTCAAAACCTGAGATTTTCTCTTTTTATTACAGGTGACTCATGACAATTTCTTCCCCTTCCTTCTTTCCTTCCCACCGAAACTTGCTGTTTATTTTCTAGTTCCAGCCCTGAGACGTTGCCTAGAGGTCATATCCCACTTGCCATTTTGTGTTCTGTGGTTGTGTTCTCCATGTTAGCTTCTGTCCTCACAGGGCATCCTTAGTTTGTGCTCTTCTTTGGTTCCCTTACCTTCCAACTTGTCTGTTTTCAGGTCCAGACCTACATATATGTTCTGTTTCTTACTCCAGAAGCTCTAGAACCCTTGCCAGTGGTAAAAGATGCAGCCTTGTAGATGCACGATATTGGCAACTCTAAACTCAGCCCTTTTAGCCCTCCTCAAGGAAGAATGTTATGAAAAAGGGAAAAAAATAAGGGTACATGAAAAGGAAATGAAGACCCTTACTCTAGAATCTGGCCACATCCCAAGCCAACTGAGCACCAAGGAGTTCAACCCCTGTTATGAGTGTGGCTCAGTGTGCACAAGGCCTTAGATCAATGTGCAGTACCGTTTAAAAAATTTCAACACAACTGATAAGATCATTAAATATCACCTACCTAGGACAATGCTCATTTTTCTAAAGATGATTAAGGATGACAAAGATGGTAAATGGGGCTGGCAAGATAGTTCAGTTGGTAAATGTGCTTGTTGTGCAAGCCTGATGATATGAGTTTCACCCCTGGGACCCATGTAAAGATGAGAGGACCGATTTCACAGAGGTATTCTTCAGTGCCTCCCCATGTTATGTACACACACACACACACACACACACACACACACAATCAAAACAAACTAAGGACATGAAAGCAGGGAGGGGCTTGTTGAGGAGGGGTTCAGTGGGGGTGAGAAGTACTGGGGGCATAAAATGAGAAAAACATACTGTACACATGTATGAGAGTGTCAATGACTTAAAAAACGAAATTAAACTAGAAACAAATAAATCATGTAAATCATGCTTACTTAGGGACAGAATATGTATGACCTTTGATCTTAACTTTACCTCGATTCCTCTCACATCCCTAAACCTGAACAGTGTACCTCCTAAAACTACCTGACAGTTTCATTTAGAAAAGGAAATTATTTAGGATAAGAGAAATAAGTAAGCCGGGTAGAGGTGGCACACACCTTTAATCCCAGCACTCGGGAGGCACAGGCAGGCGAGTCTCTGAGTTCAAGGCCAGCCTCATCTATAACGTGAGCTTCAGGACAGCCAGGGCTACACTGAGAAACTGTCTTGAAAAACCAAAGAGAGAGGTAAGTAAATTATATATTCTACACTTATTTTTTAAGTTATTCTTGGACCTTTATTTTTTCTTAATCTTTTGTACCTGACTGCAAATTATATCCTTTAAGTAACATAACTTCAAAGCCACAGAGTTGTGTATAAAGCTCTTGCAAAGTCATTTAAGATGTGACCCTTTTTTTCTTGGTGAGCCCATACCCATGCTGTGGGTATATACTGTGTTCCTTTTCTTAATGTGTTCTCTCTCTCGCCTCACACAGACACACACTCAGAGACACACATGTAGATGGACATTTCTGTCTCTCCCTGTCCTGCAGTCGTTCAGTCCTGAATAAACACACAGAGGCTTATATGAATTAGAAACTGTTTGGCTGATGGCTCAGGCTTTTTATTGGCTAGCTCTCTCTTATTATTAACACAGTTCTATTAATCTATGCATCTCCACATGGTCTTGGCTTACCAGAGAATGCCCTGGCATCCTATCTTCCCAGGACCTACATGGCATCTCTCTGGTGACTCACAGTCTGAATTCCTCTTCCCACCTTCTCCTAGTCTGGTAGCCCTGCCTATACTTCCTGCCTGGCTACATCCTACCTGTCCATTGATCGAAACAGTTTTATTCATCAACCAATAAGAGGAACATATATTCACAGCATACAGAAGGACATCCCCCATCAACTCTGGCCTTTATTTCCAGTTCGAAGAATATCTTTTAATTAATGTTTCCTTATTCGTTCCATTTGTTGTGTGGGTGTTTTTTTGAACAGTTAAAAGCCACCTCCATAAAAAATTTGGCCCTTAATACCAAGTTGCAAGAATTTGAACCCAGTCTGTTGCTTTCTGGATCTGGGAATTCATATAAAACTGCACATTATCAGTTAGTCCTCCTTTCCTTTTCTCCCTCTATTTGTCTCTGTTGTTTTCATCTCAGTTACTGTCTGACTGTCGTGTTTCTTCCAACCTTCCCATTCCAGTCTTAACAGGGTCTCACAATAAAGCCCAGGCAGGCCTTGATCTCATAAACCTGTCTTAACACCGCTTGTTCCTGCCAAGTGCTAGGATTCCAGGCATGAGACACCAGGCTGGGTTCTCCATGTTTAAAACAAGGAAATTAATAGTTTTTCCTTTCCAGTAAGGTGATGCCCAGGTCTCTTGCTTCCTTAACATCTACATGGCATCTCCCTCACAACTCACTCCCCGTGTTCCTCTTCCCAGAATCCTCCTAGTGTGGTAACTCTGCCTATACTTCCAGTCTGGCTACATCCTGCCTATCCATTGGCTGAAACAACTTTATTAGTCAACCAATAAGAGAAACATATATTCACAGCATATAAATGACATCACACACACACACACACACACACACACACACACTTTAAGTGCATTCTACCTTCTAACTCTTTGCTATAAACTCACTAACTTTGCTTTAGTCGAATACAACCTGGAGTTCTTTTCTGTGTTGTAGTCCAGGGCCTGCCTTTATCTGATCAGTCTCTAAGGTGGGAATTCTCCTGGTACAGGCAGCAATACCCTGCCATTGAAGCTGTTATTAGCATCCGTAACTCATCCTAATGGTCAGCCTCTCTACTGTTCTTTCTTCATCTTCACTTAGGACCACAAATCTAATCCCTACCTTTCTTTTCTCCAACCTCAAAATGTGTCCACATTTCATGCTTTCCATTTTCCCTTCTTTCTTGTCTTAGAGAAGTAGACTTCTGTGTGCTTTTCTCACGGTGACCAGAAGACTATTCCTAACCTATCTTTCGTTGTTCATTCAATTGACAGCACATCTTCATGGTAGAATGCAGTGAAGAATACCACAGTGACGTTCACACAGGCCTCTACTGTCTAAGTGTACCATCTGCCAGGGGAGAATAGTAATAGACTGCAAAATCTTCCCTTTACTCAGGGACTTTCATTCATGGATTAATTCCTCTTAGTCTCAAACCATGATTTTCTTTAATCTGGCCTCCTTCTTAAGTACCTTCTTCTTACTGTAGGCTTTTTTCACTTGATCACCTAGTGGCTGGCCTTTTCTTTTTAGCCTCCCAAATTCTTCCTTTTAGACATAGTAAGCAGTATTAGTGCTCTACCCAAACTCCTCCCTTTCCATGTGTGTATGTGAAATGAGGATGTGTTCTGAAGTCAGACCTTCAGGTTACTGGAGCTTTGCCCCTAAGCAAAAGACAGAAAACCCACTTCCTTCCATCACAATGGAACACTTTCGATGCACGCCTCACGCTGTATTTGATTTCTTAGACTTGTTAAATGAACATTACAGGAGGCCATTGTTTTAAATTAGGCTCCCATGCTGATCCCCAACTGTTTGAGTTAAAGATAAAGTTAGAATGATTTGTGCAAAGGCTCCACATTATCAAATGAAAATCAATTTGTTATTTGAGCTTCCATGATATCAGAAGACCGAGTCAATAGCCTGACTTCTCCCTTCTTTTTCCCCCTCAACTCCTTCCACCTTCGCTTCCTTCTGCTCTCTCTCTCTCTCTCTCTCTCTCTCTCTCTCTCTCTCTCTCTCTCTCTCTCTCTCTCTCTGTCTCTCTCTCTCTCTGTCTCACTCTGACTCCCCCCACCCCCCAATCAGGGTCTTTTTGTAGCGCAGGCTGGCCTTGAAGCTGAGACTCTCTTTAGTGTTTAGATTACAGGTATACACCTGGATGGCCTCACAAATCAACTTCAAATAGGCAATCATGAAGTTCCTTTGCTTTAATGTTTTTGAAAGAAATCACCATAAATGGTGATACCGGTTAGTCCATTATTTTTATGCTTTTCCATTTTCCTGTCCCAGTTTTACAAAGAAAGCTCACAAAATCCGACCTGTTTCCACCTTGTAGCTATTTACTACTGACTTCTCAATGGTTTCTCATTCTCCCACTCGACTGCTGGGATGCAATCCAGGGACTTGTACTGCTGCTTGTATTTTGGTGAAAATTCTACCCCATGTCCTGGATTCTCCTCACTCCTTTTTTGGGTGTGTATATAGTTTATTTTTAAGTGCCTATTAATTTTTACAAACTAAGGTGCTTCTTTGTGATAGTTCCACACACACATGACATATGTGTTCAATCTCGAGCCCCTCAACTGCCCTTTCTTGTCTTCCTTCCTCACACCTTCACCTCTTTCCCTTCCATACCCTTAGTATAACTACCTTTTCTGTCATGTGCTGCATTCTCTAGATCCTACAGAGAAGAAAAGACAGGCGATATAGGTCTTTTGTTCCTGGTTATTTCACTACGCATGGTGAACTCCAGTTCCAATCATTGTTCCTATAACTAACTTGATTTATTTTTTCTTTATGGTGGAGTAAAGCCCCATTGTGTGTGTGTGTGTGTGCATGTGTGTGTGTGTGCATGTGTGTGTGTGTGTGTGTGTGTGTGTACACATGCACAAGTACCACTTTTCATTAATGAACATCTAGGATAATTCTATAATTTGACTATCATGATAAACATGGATATGTAGGTATCTCTGACTTTTTTTATTCTGGTTGTGTACCCAAAAGTGATATGGACGAACATACATAGATTCCATTTTAAAAGCTGAGCAATAGTGCTGCATGCCTTTAATCCCAACACCCAGGAGGCAGAGGCAAGAAGATCTCTGTCAGTTCAAGACCAGCCTGGTCTACAAGCGTTAGTTCTAGAACAGGCTCCAAAGCTACAGAGAAACCCTGTCTTAAAAAAAAACTAAAAAAATTTCATTTTTAATTTTCTTAGGAACCTCCATAGTGTCTGTACTCTTTTATTGGTTGATAAATAAAGCTGTTTCCACCAATGGCTTAAAAGAGTAAAGACAGGTGGGAAATCCAAACTGGGATAGAAAGAGGTAATAGGCAGAGTCAGAGAGACTCAACATGAGTCAAGAAACTGGGACATCACTGGTAAGTCAAGGTCACATGGTGATACACAGATTAATAGAAATTGGCTATAATTAAGATATAGCTAGCCATTGGCCAGGCTATTATAAATAGATATTAAGCCTCAGAGTGATTGTTTCATAGCAGCTGTGGGAACCGGGTAAGCGGAGCAAAACTGGTCCAGCGGGACCAAGATAGACAACACGGCAAGTGGATAGAAACCAGTTCAGTAGAATCCAGACTAGATGGAGAAAAGTCTCCCTTCTACAGTTCCTTTTCCTCACTATCCTCGACAGCATTTGTTATTGTCTTTTGATTTTTATTTCTTGATGACAACCGTTCTGAGTGGGATGGCATGAACCTAAGTAAGCATAACTTTGATTTACATTTCCATACTGGCCGAAGATATTAAACTTTTCTTCATGATTTGGAGCTCATATTAGTTACTTTATCATGTCCATGACAAAGTACAAGGAAAAACCAACTGAAGTAAAGAAGGAAAGGTTTGTTCTGGCTCACAGTTTGAGGGTATATAGTCTATCTATCGTGGCAGAAAAGGCATGACAGCAGGGGTGTGAGGTGACTGATACATTGTGTCTGAGTCAGGAAATAGAGAGAGGTGAACTCTAGTATTGAGTGTGATTTCTCCTTTTTGTCCAGTCTAGTACCCCACCTCATGGAATAGCACCCCCTATATTTAGAGTTTATCTTACTACTTCAGTTAAACCTTCCTGGAAATGCCCTTACAGACATTTCCAGAATTGTATCTCTTAGGTAGTTCTAAATCCCATCAAACTGACAATCAAGATTAACCATCACAAATCCACCCCCTGCCAACTTGATGTCCATAGGTTCACAGTCATTTCCTAATGCAAAGGAAATACTCAGCCCAACTTCAAAAGTCCCCCTAGTCTTTCAATAGTACCCAAACTGTTCAAAAGTCCCCAAAATTCTCTTCTGAGAGTTGCAGCAAACGTCTAACCGTGATTTGCTTCCACTCTGCAAGAGCACAGAATAAGTGTTTCTATTCCAAAAGGAAGGAATAGAAAATATTACAGAAAGATCAAACCAAAGAAATACTGAAAATCAGTATGGAGATTCCTCAGAAAGATGGGAATAAACCTACCACAAGACCCAGCAACTCCACTCTTAGGCATATACCCAAAAGATGCACATTCATACAACAAGGATGTCTGTTCCACTATGTTCATAGCAGCATTATTTGTAATAGCCAGAACTTGGAAACAACCTAGATGTCCCTCAACCGAAGAGTGGATAGAGAAAATGTGGTACATTTACACAATGGAGTACTATTCAGCAGAAAAAAAAAAACAATGGAATCCTGAGATTTGCTAGAGATCCTAGAAGAAACCATCCTGAGTTAGGTAACACAGTCACAAAAAGAGAAACATGGCATGTACTCTCTCATATATGGATTTTAGACATAGATCTGGGTAGTGCCAGCCTACCTTCCCATGGCCAGAGAGTCTGGGAAACAGAAAATTCATTTAGTGGCTGATCGAAGAAGAGGCAGACTCCCTTGGTTAAGTACTGAGCTGAACTCAAGAAAGCCAGTAACAGAGAGGGAGGACTGATGACCAAAGGAATTAAGACTGGGCTGGTTTAACCCCAGAAACAGCTGACCTGACAAGGGTTAACTCTTGAATCCCAGGCTGATGCCTGGGAATCCAGCATGGGACTGATCAAGACCCCCTGAATGGGGGTGTCAGTGAGGAGGCCTAGGTAATCTATTGAGCCTTGGGC
Organism: Mesocricetus auratus; assembly: GCF_017639785.1. Classification (NCBI taxonomy): domain Eukaryota; kingdom Metazoa; phylum Chordata; class Mammalia; order Rodentia; family Cricetidae; genus Mesocricetus; species Mesocricetus auratus. Next base: position 21,418,630 of record NW_024429196.1, on the reverse strand, counting down.
AGCAGATCAGTACCCATCCCGAGTATGCACACGGACTTTGGACTCCCATCCAACAATGTGAGGTACACTCTCACCCTGAACTCTTGTAGGGAGGGTCTAGGCCCTGCCCTGGATGAAATGATAGACTATGGACACCCCCATGGAGGGCCTCACCCTCCCTGGGGAAATGAGGGGATAATGGAGGAGTTGGGGGGAGGGCACGGGAGGAGGGAAGGGAAAGGGAGAGGGACCTGGAACTGACTTGCGAATCAACCATCTTTCTAATCTAAATTTAAACTTAAAAAAATTAATAAAAAAAGAAAAACAACTGCCTTTACTTTTGTATTGAGTTTTCAAAAAAAAAAGGAAATACAGAAACCCAGCAGGGCAAACAAGAATCCATGAAGCTCTATATCTGGCATTAAGGACTTGTGTTGGGGTCATCTGGGCTTTCTCAGCTATATGACATTTGACTCTCTGTTGTTCACTTCATACCTGCAGCTGTCATGGGTGGACAGCGTATAGTCCCAGCATCTCCAAAATTGTGAAGCCTCCATTGTAGCGTATTTCCACCTTCACTGCTTCATTCAGTGACCCCTCTGGACCTCCTTAAACGGGATTCAACTCTGACACATTGACTAGCCTCAACTGCATTCTGGAATCTTCATGCATACCTCTAATACTCACTCACTCTTTCATTTTCCTGTTCCTATTCCTGAAAAACCAGTATGTATATATCCTGGTCCCCTGCACCACAGCTGCAGGATTCTATGTGCTTTTGAGATTTACCCTGGGAAACACTTCTTTAAATAGCCATTTTCATTCATTCATTCATTCATTTAATTTAGAAACAATCCTATTTCACAAATCAATCCCAGTTCCCTTTCCCTCCCATCCTCCCATGCCCCCCACTGACCCTCCCATCTCACCCCCCATCCACTCCCCTGGGAGGGTGAGGCCTTCCATGGAGGATCATCAAAGTCTGTCACATCATTTTGGGGAGAGCCTAAGCTCTCCTCCTCCATGTATCTGGGCTGAGAGAGTATCCCTCTTTGAGGAATGGCCTCCCAAAGTTCATTTGTGCTTTAGGGATAAACACTGGCTCCACTGTTAGAGGTCCCAAAGACTGCCCTGGCCTCCTAGCTGGCACCCACATTCAGAGGGCTTGGTTCGGTCCAATGTTGGTTCCCCAGCTTTACTACTGGGGTCCGTGTGCTCTCACTTGCTCAGGTCAGCTGTTTCTGTAGGTTTCTCCAGCTCAGTCTTGACTCCTTTGCTCATCACTCCTCCCTCTCTACAACTGGATTCCAGGAGTATGGCTCAGTGCTTAGCAGTGGGTGTCTGCTTCTGCTTCCATCAGCTACTGAATGAAGACTCTAGGATGGCATTTAAGGTAGTATCAATCTCATTATAGGAAATGGAATTTAAGGTAGCCTCTCCACTATTGCTTAGATTCTCAGTTGGGGGTCATCCTTGTGGATCTTTGGTCATTTCCCTTGTGCCAGATTTCTCTTTAAACCTATAATGGCTCCCTTGATTGAGTTATCTCTTTTTCTTGCTCTCCTCTCCTCTTCCCCTGACTCAATCTTCCTGATCCCTCATGTTCTCCATCCCCCTCCTCTTCTCCCCTTCTCTTTTTCTTACCTCCCTCTAATGACAGTTTATGCTGGAGAGGATGTGGAGAAAGAGGAACACTCCTCCATTGATGGTGAGAGTGCAAACTTGTGTGGCCACTTTGGAAATCAGTATGGTGGTTTCTCAGGAAAATGGGAATCAGTCTACCTCAAGATACAGCAATTCCACTCTTGGGCAAGTATCCAAAAGATGCACATTCATACAACAAGGACATCTGTTCAAGCATGTTCATAGCAGTGTTGTTTGTAATAGTCAGACCCTGGAAGCAACCTAGATGCCACTCAACCAAAGAATGGATGGAGAAAATGTGGTATATTTACACAATGGAATATCACTCAGTAGGGAAAACAAAAGCAACAAAATCTTGAAATTCGAAGGCAAATGGGTGGAACTGGAAGAAACCATCCTGAGTGAGGTAACCCAGTCACAGAAAGACAAGCATGGTATATACTCACTCATATAAGGATATTAGACATATAACAAAGGACTACCAGCCTACAATTCACACCTCTAGAGAAGTTAGGAAACAAGGACGACCCTAAGAGAGACATACATGATCCCTCAGAGAAGGGGAAAGGTACCAGAGCACCTGAGTAAATAGCCTGGGGTGTGAGGTTTCTAGCTCTTGTCGATTGTCAGTGGAGTCTAGATGATCCATGGGTCCTGTTTTTAAAAGAAGGCTGGTAGCAGCAGACAGTGACTGATACCCCAAAGTCATCATCATCTGCAATTTTGTAGCCTAGAGGCTAAAAGACATCATTTGACAAAAGAGTTGGAGTGTGTGGATCCTATGAATAGTAAGAGGATCAAGAATGGAATCTCTTGAAATGGGAATAACTATGGCAACCAAAACTCTCATCCCAAGGAAGCTTGAGTTGCTTGTTTTAAATGTGATAAGAAGCCTATTCTATTTTACACACACACACACACACACACACACATACACACACACACACACACACACACACACGGGAGGGGTGAGAGGAGGAGGAGGAGAGAGGGGGGAGGGGACTTGCCCTGGTCTATTAGCTCAGAAGCAAAATTCCTGTCGGAGTTTCAAGCAAGTTCTTCCTCGACAGCATTTAACATGTCTAAGTGAGTCTGTTTTGAAAGACAGCAGCTGTTTATGAGTTCCTTTGTCCTTGTATGTCAGTGGGGGCCTTCACCATGATGTCTAGGCCTTCTGCCAATCCCTGAGACAGGTTTCAAGAAACCATCAAGGGTAAGAACCTATTAGTGATCAGAACAACTTCTCCTAGTCTTTTCTTATTTCCTTTACATCTTACAAGGAAAATTTTCTCTGTCAGTGTTCATCTCCTTGGGTAACTCTGTGAGGAAGCATCCCTACAAGTGACTTCCACTTCCTGGATCTAACAGGACTCAGGATAAGGTGGTAGCTTGGGCAGGTGACTATGGATCTAGCTGGAGCAGGCACTTTATTTACCCCCCTTGGGATATCTTAAGAGAAGTAAGCCTCTCCCAAGCTTTAAGGGGAGTCCCTGGGAGAGTCCCCAGCAAAGCTAAAATTGAATGTGTTTCCCACAGCCATCCTTGTTGCCCTTAAAAAAAAAGAATTATTCCGTGTGTGTGTGTGTGTGTGTGTGTGTGTGTGTGTGTGTGTGTGTGTGTGCAGGCACGCATGTGTGTGACTTCAGATCATTTTCCCTCTCAGCTATAGAAAAGATCTCATTGGAGAACAGTTCAGGCTGCCTTTAGGGGGACATTCTTCACTGTAATCTAGAGGGTATAGAGACTCAGATGTTACAACAGAAAAGGCAAATGTTTTGGGGTACAAGGGTTGAGGATCAAATAGGTCTCAATTTCTTGGGGTTCTTCCTAAAGAGGTGTCTACTGGTACAGAAAGCTGATTTCCCATCTGGAAGAGCATAGGGGATAAAGATCACAGTCACCTGTTGAGTGTCATACCTGCCCTTCAGGTCGCCTACAGTTCCTACTGTGGTTTGGGCTTCTCCAGAACAAATTGTGATAACTGAGATGCCTGTGGGACCCCAAAGATCAGGAGCAATCAGCCTGATTGGTCCTTAATTCCTTCCTGTACCTCCTTAGTGGCCTTTAGAAGGTTTGTGTGGCATAGAATACACTTTATGTTCTGTAATTCAGCATCAGAGATTGGGCAGTTCAAAAAAACAGTTTTCATGATGTCCATCCTCAATTAAATTCTGTTAATCATATATTCAGACCAAGAGAGGTGACTGACTAAGAAATGAAATTCAGATCTGCGGGTTTAAAATGAGCTGCCAGGGTTCCCCTCTTGGGTCCCCTACCACTATCAGGAGTTTTTTCTTACTTTTCCTTAATAAATCTACATTCACGCTGATAAACAAATGAATAAATAAGCTGATCAAAGAGAGTAATAAGTAAAATCACAGAGAGGGAAGGATAGGTGAACCTAAGATTAATCTTCCATGGTAAGCACTTTCTCACTCTTTCTGCTAATATAGACAAATGGTGTCGTTCCCCTTAATTTAGTATTAACTTGGTTGGTATTTTGGTCCCATTCAAGAGATTGAAACAAAGTAAAAGCAGATGTCCCTAAGGTTTCTAAAATTGATATGACCAAATCTTACAGGGTCGTGAGACACCCCATACCAACAGGACAAGCAGAGGAAGGCCTGTTCCTGTGAGTAATGTATGGCTCCCAAAAATGTTTCAGAAAGCAAAACAGTTCCATCTTGACTTCAAAATTTTTCTCTCACATGCTTGTCGTAGAGGTAGCTTTTAGAAGAAGAGGAAGCACCCACAAAGCAAGAGGTGGCCTTGGTGGGTATTGAGTGAACAAAAAGAGCCCAAGGCTGGAGGAATGTAGGCAAGGTGGAGGATGGAGGAGAAAATAGCGGGAGAACGGTTGTAAGAAGCAGTCTGGGGCTGCCATTCTCATCCATAACAGGGAGAGAAAAGGCAGAAAACATCACCCAATGATGAAGGAACAGAAGGGGCAGAAAAATCATCCCTACTGAGCTTTGTATCCAAAGATGTCTCCCCTGTGGCCCTCACTAGACACTAAAGAGGTTTCAATTAGGGGAGGCAAAAAGAGTGAAGAGGTTACAAAAAAGATTCCTGAACTAAAAAAAGAAAGAGGGGAGGAGAGAAAAGAGAAAGCAAGCCTTGCTTCAAGCAGATATGTAGACATGCCTCTACTCATGAAAGACAGAATTGCTTAAAAGTGATTGGAGTCATGGCACCAGAGTGCCATGGGACACCTTGATGCCTGCATATTCAGCGAGATGAATTCAACAGGATGCAAAACAAAGAAGGTAAGGAAATAGAAAAAAGAAGGAGTAAATAAAATATATTAGACTCTGGGTAGATAGATACATTCACCTAGACACAGGCTGTCTGTCCAAGGCAGGATGGACGGACCCCCAGGGTCCTGGGTTCAGTTCTTTTATCTGTTATGCCTGCTCTTGTTTACATCCTTCTCTTTCTGCCTCCAGATGGCTGGGCTTGAAATATATTTCCCTCTCCCCATGTTCACTTAGAATAAATTTGAACTGGAAATTGTTTGTTCCTTTTGGATGCTGGTCATGGTCATGTGACTGACCTCGTGGTAAACTCATGTTCATCTTCTGCTTATCAAAACCTCAGTGCCTGCCCACACTCACCCATCTTACAGGAGAGCAGCAGTTGCTGTGATACTAGCCAAACCATCTTGAATTCTCATTCTTAAGATCAAGTATAAGCCCCTTAATGTCAAGGGAGCAGAATGGGACAAAGAGTAAGGTCCAGACAGCTTTATGTAAAGATGTACAGAGCTACTGTATGAAAAAAATCAAATTATCAAAGAAGAAGAAGAGGAAATATGGTCACCTACCCACCCAAGGTCAACTGTGCAAACCATGATGTAGATTTAAGATGCTAACGGGCCATATGATGCATTAAACTGTATGTAGAGGTCCTACTTGTATCAGAGCTTGCACAGGAAAAAAAACACATTATGCAAAGGAAGCAAAAACTGCATGCTGTACAAATGAGCCAAAAGCTTATACTGAGGTAGGTGTTAGCACTAATTCTTTGAATACAAGGGACATCTTGAGCTACTAACCCTACCCTCTTTGCTATGGCCTATTTCCTCACTGGGGTATAAAACAGAGTTCTTAATTGGTCTAAATAATAAAAACCCAGTGTCAGATATCGAAGAAAATGATGAGAGATCAGAGAGAAGGAGCAAGCCACAGCCACCTTCACCTCCTTAGCTCTTCAGCAAACCAGAGAGCGAGTTCCAGTTTTCTTCCTGCTTACATCCTCTCTCTGCCCAGTTATCTCACTCCCTGTTTGTCTGTACAGGCCTCCAGCTCTCTATGGTTATCTAGTGGCAAGCTCCATCCTCTGATCTTCAGACAGGCTTTATTTGTACAAGCAAGATAGCACCACATATCTCCCTTTTTTGTCTAAAATAAAAAAGGTTATAACTAATATAAGAAAAACTATATCCAGTACATATAGTAGCAATAAGTACATCAACAATGTCTAGTCCATTTGCGTTTGACAAATTCAAAGAAAATACTCCTTTATCTATTCTTTCTGGATGAGTTCAAAGTCTTGTAACTGATTTACTTTCTATTCTAATTTGCATTATCAAATTATCTTTTAATGTCTTTCAAACCTATTACACTTAACACATCTTTAGTGGGTCTCTTTACTGAGTCTGGTAAACAAGGAGAGCTATAACTATAACTATATTATCTAGTCTTCAGCTCCCTCAGAGACCCGTGAAGGAAATAATATTAACTGAGTAAGCAGGAAGTGCAAGCAAGCGACTTCAAAAACAAATTTGAAAACTCACAGAAACAGCTGGCTGCCTGGACAGTCACCTAAGTTTGTTCTTCAACTTTGGGCCGTTCATCTTTGACCTATAGGCCTAGCACATCTGACAGACATTTCTGTAAAGCAGGATATTCTCAAGGACTGGACCTCCTTGTCTTGGCAAGGTTTGCAGTCACTCTTTTTGGTGTCCTGGTTGTCTAAATTGGACAGCATACTATCAGCAGTTGAGGCAAGGGCACTTTCTTGCCCAGTGGCTTACCTTTTCCACAAAGAAAGTAAACTCCATGTGGAGTTTCTTCAATACCCAGTTTCTTCTCTGACATAGGTTGGTACTGCCAGGAGAAGACATGTCTCTTTGTCATAAAAAAAAACCCTATGTTATTAAACATGTTGAGTGCCATATTCTGTAGATCTCTGAAGTGTCTGAAGATGGCATGTCTTTCTAAAATATGTTTGACCTTGTAAACATACCTAATGTGACTACAAGCTCAATTGTAATAGTTGACTAATTACTAAACTACATTTCCTTATTATCCTAAATAGTTGATAATAATAACTTTCAAGGACCAGAAATTTGCATTACATTGTAAAATGAACTGTAAATGGACAATACCTTGAACAATATTAGAAACATATGTACAGTATGTTTTAGCAAAATTAATCTCAAATTTGTATCAATATACAACATTTATATACAATATATAAAAATCCAGTCCAATGTAAAATATTTAAAACTGTTAGTTTCTTTTTAAGAGAGGATTCAATAATCTGCCTTTTATCTTACCATATCTTTATTCTCTCTTTTTTATTATCAGAGTAGATTCAGTAATCTACCTTTTTATCCTATAATATCTGTATTCCTCTTTTTTTCCCAAAACAAAAATCTTGAGTCTAATTCCCTTTGTTCAATTTTCTTCCTGACTCAAAGCAACAACATCTTGTAATCAATCCCCCTAAATAATGACAAATATTCATAACCCAATGAGTGACCAAAAACCACCTACCCCTACCTCTTGGGAATGTGGACATTGCCCTCCTAAGGTTACTTCCTTCTGTCAAAGGAGGAAACAAAACAAAATTTGGGTTAATTGTAAAGCTACATCATTTGTTGTCTAATCTGTGTGTAACGGGCAAGTTCAGGACTTGTTTCAAATACTGGTGTCGTGATATCTTGCTTATACAAATAAAGCCTGTTTGAAGATCAGAGGATGGAGCTTGCCACTAGCTAATCATAGAGGGCTGGAGTTCTGTACAGACAGACAGAAAGTAAGATGCCTGGGCAGAAACAGGAAGTGAGATGGCTGGGCAGAAAGAGGATATAAGCAGGAAGAAACAGGAACTTACTTCCTGTCTGCTAAGGAGGTGGAGGTGGCTTTGGCTTGCTCCTTCTCCTCTCTGATCTGTCAGCATTTTCCTCTATATCTGACTCTGGGGTTTTATCATTTAGACCGATTAAGAACTCCTTTTTGAGCCGGGCGTTGGTGGCTCATGCCTTTAATCCCAGCACTCGGGAGGCAGAGGCAGGCGGATCTCTGTGAGTTCGAGGCCAGGCTGGACTGACAGACTCCAAAACAGAGAAACCCTGTCTCGTAAAACCAAAAAAAAAAAAAAAACTCCTTTTTGCATTTTGGCACCCAATGTGGATGATGGGGGATGTCTGTATGCTATGAATATATGCTTCTCTTATTGGTTGATGAATGTTTCAGCCAATGGACAGGCAGGATTTAGCCAGGCAGGAAATCCAAACAGGAATAGAGAAAGGAAGTAGGCAGGGTCAGGGAGACACCATGTAGCTGTCAAGGAAGCAAGAGACCCAGGCACCACCAGTAAGCCGAGATCATGTGGAGATACAAATATTAATAGAAATGGGTTCATGATTAAGAGACAACTAGCCAATAAGAAGCCTGAGGTACGGGCCAAACCATTTATAATATAAGCCTCTATGTCTTTATTTGGGACTAAATGACTGCAGAACCAGGTGGGGCAGAAACTTATATCTACACTGGTAGGAACAATTTTTCCTAACAAACTATTTCTCAATTCTAGAATTCAAGAACTTGAAAGCTTTCCAGAAGCTCACACCATACCAGCATCTCAGTCAATATTAACACTATGTGCCTACCAAGTTATTACAAGGATCCAGCTTGACATATCCATAGCACCTTGAGTTATCAACATGATTACTTGAAGTAACAGGTTGTTTTCCCCTGCATTTCTCTGCTAAATGGCTGTAGGTAGTCACAATTTGTCACCATCTTAATGGCTAACATTAACTCTTAGGCTACCCTACACAAGGAAGTGATTATGCTCATTCCAGAAGTCAAATAAAAGGTCAGTGCCAGGTATGGGGTACTTCCCTCAAGCTGGTGAAGTATCCCAGAGAACCTCAAAAGGGTACAGGCTGATGTCTTGGCTCTTCTGGACAAGACAAGGCTGTTTCATTCATGAGTTCACAGCAGCTGTGGTTGCCTACATAAGACCCTGAACAATATTAAACCCACCAACCCTGGCTCATGGAATAGGAAGTTGCTCAACAGCCTCCAGTCCTAACTGAGGCACTTTGGATAGTTGATAGCTTCTGGGAGGAGGGAGAGAGAGTTATATTTTCATCATAAGTAAAAAATCTAACTCTTCGACAATGCAATCCACAATGTATAGGTGGATAGAGCTGAAAACAGATACAGGGACTAGATAAGCTGTTGACAAACCCAGCTGGAAAGTTTCTGGGACACTGTTAGAGAGCCAAGCCTGCAGGCTGCAAGTTTGAACTGAGTGTCAAGGTTGAGTTGACTTGGAAAGGCAAGGTGTAGAACTTTGGGGTCCACAGATGCAAAGGTGATGTGCAGGACCATATCCTGACCGACAAACAGGTGGCAGTTGGAGTAGGCCATATTAAAGGTGGAGAGCAAGACAAGGTGAGACCCAAAAATGCTGTGGCACTTGAACATACACTCCCCCTGTCCCAAACACCCACACTCAAAGAAATAAATGTAACCACAAACAATTTAAATGACCCGGAGAAGTGCCTCATTCTGATATTAGCTTCTTTTGCTTCTTTATTACTGAAAATTTCATATAGATACACAATGAAATATGACCACAACTGCCCTCACCATTTATTTGTCTTCTCCAGTTCTCATATCCCAACATGCCCTTCTCCTAACTGCATGTCTTTTTATTGTAACTCACTAAGTCCTGTTAGTGTTCCCATGTGTGCATGGCTGTGGGGCCAGGCATAGGAGCAAGGGAATCCTCGCAGTTGCTCAGCATTTTAAAAGGCATTTTTGCTGGGTCTGAGAATTCCAAGCTGTCCAAGATGCTTTTGTAGCTGAGCGTTAAAACACTTACTTAATTTTTACAAGGCCCTGGGTTTAACACACACACACACAAACACAACACACACACACACACCTCTTTCTTTTGCTTGAAGAGAAATTCTGCTATTTTTCATTTATGAGGCTTTTCTACATACATTCTGCTTCTCAATAACAACATCTGTCTCCCACATCCTCACCTGCTCTGTTCACTTTACCTTGGTCATTATCTGTGGGCTATTTTTTAATGTCTTGTATTCTGTTTCCCTGCGGCACAGATAGAAGCAGATTTCCTTATTGTCTATCTTTCTTAGAATCTGTTGGGCATGCTTCTCTTTTAGCCTGGTGTCATGTATTAGTCCTGGTAAAATCTGAGCCCCTGCTTTTTGAATATAATCAGCTTGCCTTCGTTTGTCTGCTGTAGCAGCAAACCAATGTTTCCTGTGGTTTTCCTTAAAGAGAACCCTTATTGCTTTACCTTTGGATCCTGGCACTGTTGAGAAATGATGCAGATGATCTTCACTTTAAGAAGATATTTGTTGAATAATAAATTTGAACCCAGAGTGATACTTGATCTCCTCAAATATAATCGATTATGGGCTCCTTTGTTTGGTTTTTTGCTTTTATTTTGAGATAGTCTTTCTCCCTATCTCTGGCTGACCCCAAACCCCCAATCTCTGTGTTTCCAGTCTACTGTGTCCTGGGATTGAAAGCAGGCACCACCATGCCAAGTTGCATGTTGTATTGTTATCTAAGAAGCAAAACCTCCTCACAGAGTCAGGAACAGCCAGCAAATTATCAGGGTAAGTCACCCGAATGTTCAGTTCACCTCTGAGTTCTTACAGATAAAAGGCTAGCTCTCCGCCCTCTGTGAGCAGACTCTCTCAGGGCAGTCTTCTCTCCTAAGGCTAAGCCTCAGCTCTTGCAACACTCCTGAGACTCACCACTGAAGCTGTGAATTAAGCTGTCGTCTTACCATGTCTGCCACGGCTTCAGAGGACTTCTAGGTGGTAAGTTGATTAAAAATCCTTATAAAGTATATGTCATGTATACATTTATAAACTATACTAATTTTTATTTTCTTTAGTGACTGTAGGAAGCTTCTAAGATTAGAAGTTTGATACGAAGGCATCACTGGAGTCTAATGCTAGCATTACTTGAATCTTAAGGGTAAAACCCGGTGTGTCAGCAGCCCAGATAGGTTAGACTGATTATCGATCCCACTGTGCCAACTAAAGTGACACAGTGAAAACTCAGAGACAGTGAAAGGCAGAGGAAGGAGATTCCACTCATGTGCACTAAAGGGGTCCTGTGACCCCATGCCCACCTTCAGGGTGCAGATGGAGTGAGGTGTTTAAGCAAAGAAAGATCCGGGCCAGGGAGAGATGTGCTAATGAGGAGCTCTGTTCTGAGTGGTCCACTTGATCATTGTCTCCATTCTGGTTCTTCCAGACAGCTCCACGCAGTTGCAATCACTGCAATCGGCTGAGCAGCGCAAGCTGCCTCCCTTGAGACGGTCCCATCTGCTTCACAGTAGCACTCACTGGCATTTAGTCCTCGCTCGGCTGGCATTCTGTCCTGTGAGCCTTTGCTGGTTTTGAGACCCACAGTGACTGCTGCTTTCAAACAATGACTCTTGCTGCCTTCAGTCTTGAAGGGAAATAAAGTGGCTTTGTTAGCTGCAGATTGTAAATGGATGCTCTGGATGATTAATACAGTTAAATGCTTATGCCTTCATGGACATTAGCTGAAAGTCTGTTAATGAGCACACTGATGGCTGTCTATAAACAGAGACCTCCAATGCCAGGCTGCCATATGCTGTGTTGCCTCTAACACTTTCTTTTTCTCTTCCTTCCTCTACCTCTTCATACGTTTCTTCCTCTACTTCTTTTTTTCTCCTCTTCTTCCTGCTGTCCTTCTCATCTTCATTGCCTTCGAAAAGCAGGTTTTGGGATGACAACCATAGTCGAAAGGTTTAAAAGAGATCTGATTACTCTATGACTCTATGCATATAAAGCTTATTGAGATCTGTATGCCCAGGGGCAAGTGGAATTCAACAAGAACAAAGCAGATTGCTGAGAGCAGCAAATCCTAATCAAGTCACAGCATGGAGAAGACAGATCATGCCAAGAGAACCAGGTAGGTTTGAACCTCATTTTTAGTGCTTCAGCACCCCGACTTTGTCAGATTGCCTTGTTGGATTTAGAGAGGCTCATCACTGAAATTCAGTTTGATGCCCAATGTCTTTGGGGCAAGACAGTACCAATTTCTTGTCTATAATGCTTCTAATTTGGGGTTTTTATAAAATTACATTTACTTGGCTGGTTATTGTGTGTGCCACAATGAATGTGGTGGAAGTCAGAGGACACCCTGCAAGAGTTGCTTTTCTCCTTCTATCATGTGAGTCCTGAGGAGGAAACTTGATGCATCGGGGCCTTTACTCACTAGAACATCTTGCTGGTCCCTTGGCGTTTTTAAGGTTAAACTGTATCTTTGGCTTGTCTGCAATACTTGCAGAGTTTGGAAGAACACACTAACCTAGAAAATCCATTCTTGCCCCAACTCTGACCCAAAGCTTCACATCTGCTACTTCCTGTTACTCAGTGACATTGATGCTGTGATTATGGAAAACTGTTAATAGACAAAGAGAAAGAGCAGGATCTTATCGCTAACTTGTTTGGCGACTTAATGCCTTTGAGTCTCATTTTTATCAGCTGTTAAAGAAATAACAGATAACGGGTCTCCAAAACTGTGAGTCGGACTTTTAGTACTTTTGCTTGCACAGTTAACTAGGAAGGAAGACGCAGATGTTGTCCTCTGTTTACATCAAGGCCATTGAGAATACAAAGCACTTGAGCAGTTTGCCTCGTGTCCCATGGCAAGAGGTGTAGCTAGGATTTAAATATGAGTCATTTTTCTCTGCAACCTTGATCACTACACTGTAAAAATGGATTAAATACTTTCTCTGGTCACTCTCAACTCTAAAGTTGTATATGATTTAAATAAAACATAGAAAATATATTAAGCTCTTGGTGGTCTGTAGTTCTGTCTTTGAAGTGGAAAGACAAGGCTGGATGTGAGGGTCACAGGCAGAACCTAGGGTGGGAGTGCTTCCCCAGTCTGGCCACAGCCACCTGGAGACCAGCATCAGTGGGTTCTACCTTCTCATGAGAGCTTGGCCACAGGTTCACTATTGGTATTAGTGCCTCATCATAGTGGACTCTGGAGACTGACACTGATTTAAACCAATTAATGGCAGGTCCTGCCCTCACTGCTGACCCAGAAATCACGGCTTTTGTTTGAAAAACTGGGTAATCAAAAGTTTGGTTCTTGTCAGGCTATGGTGACACACACCTATAGTTCCACCACTTGGGAGACAGAGGCAGGCAGATCTCAGTGAGTTCGAGGCCAGCCTGGTCTACAAAGCAAGTATCAAGACAGCAAGAACTGTTACACAGAGAAACCGTGTTTCACAAAAAATGAAAACAAAAACAAAAAGAAAGTTTGGGTTTTAATTTTGTTAGTAAAATTGTACTCTTTTTCAAAGACCTGCTAATGCTCTCAAGCTTTAGGCACTCCAACCTCAAAGCTCATCTTGTCCTAACACATTTTCTTTTGTCTTTTAGAATATATATATATATATGCTGGTCACGGTGGTGTACATCTTTAATCCCAGCACTAGCCTGGACTACATAGAGAGTTCTAGGACAGCCAGGGCTACATAGACCCTGTCTCAAAAAGCCAAATAAATAAATAAAATTTAAAGATATGCTAGACCCAGTTAATTCTTTTAGAATTTTCTACAGCCCCCCAAAATTAGCATAAAAACTTATCCCTTTGTTCTCTAGCTCTTTAACCCATAGAAGGACCCAAAGAGGGTTCTCATTGCTGGATGAAAGAGCTTTAGGACTTTTCAGGGTGCTGTGTGCCCATGAAAGTTCTTCTGCTCAGGGCCCATCTAGTCTCTGTGAGCTTGGTGTAGATAGGGTTGGTGAGTGTGAATACAGCTTCGAGAACAAATGTCCTTTCTCAAAGGGAAAAACCTTGATCTAACAATGATTTAAATGCTCATATACAAGTTAAGAAGTGTTTCCTGTATGGGAATGTAGCTCAGTAGTAGAGAATTTGTCCCACATATTTAAGGTCCTAGGTTCAATATCTGACAATTCCCAATATAATTTTTTTCTTTAAAAAGTATCTTTATCCCAAAGTATCTTTTCACCCATGACCATATATTAAATGTCTCACTTTATGCATGTTCTCAGTTATTTTATTATAAAGTAAAAAGTCTCCTATGAGAACAGAGTATCCAAAAATATCTCAATCTGTTTTTTGTTTGTGTTCATTTTTTACTTTTTATTAAGATTAAATGTCAAAACATAAACTTAGAAGAGAAAATGTTTGACTGGGGGCCTGAAGAGACGGCTCAGCAGCTAAGGGCACTTATTACTCTCTTCTGGAAGCCAGTGTAGCTGTCAGGACCCAGATGATGCCCAGAGCCTTTAACTCCAGTTCCAGTAGTTCTGATGCCCTCTTCTGGCTGCTGTAGGGACAGCATGCATGTGGCACACATACATGTAGGAAAAACACTCATTTATATCAAAATCTCGATTCTTTTCAATCCATGGCCCTTGAGCCCTGCTGTGTTGGTCCTGTAGAAAAGTGGACACACCAGGGAATGCAGCAGAGCGAAGGTGCTTAGCTAAAGACCCTCAGGAGGGAGGAAGGGGAGAGGTAAACCGCTGAGAATGAGGGCAAGCCAAAACTCCAAGATCTCCAGTGAAGCACCCCTAGTCACCTCACTTCCTTCCACCAGACCCCACTTCTCCAGGGCTCCTCCACCTCCCAACAACACCATCAGTTAGGGATTGGTCCTTAAATACATGACTTTTGGGGGACACTCACAGTCCAAACTGTAGTATTGATACTTTTTAGAAAGACAAAACAGACATAAAAATCAGTATCACGTGGCTTGTTTTTTCTCATTTGGGAAGCTTACGTATCTTTGTAAGAAATTTAAGGATCAATTTGGAATCTTTTCAAGAGAGGTTTAAATTGTGGAAAGTACTAATATATCCACACAGAATGGCTTTTTAAAATAGAACTTTCTCCAAGATTAGTCGCTTTAATGCTGCATCTTGATATACAATTTCTAGTGACATTATGCACAGATTCAAAAGTATTGTTTATCAAGCACTTAAATAAAGAGTAAAATTTTGTGTTGTGGAAAATTTGTAGATGATTTAAGAAGTGTGTCTTGGTGGTAATGGAGACACAGAGAAACCTGTGAACTGTTTTAATAAAACTTCCTCCTCAACTGTGAAAGAAGGGCATGTCTGAATTGTTACAGCACTTTAATTGGACATACAAAACACATAGACACTTATCATTCCATCTATGTCCCTATGAATTAAAATCATAAACCATAGACCATTTAAACTTTTGGGTCCTTGCTTCATGGAAAAAGAAAGGCAATTGTTTCATATTTGAACACATACACTGTGTAGGTAAATGAGAATCATCGTTAAAACACACCTAATTCAATTTTGAACTCTCATCCGATATCATTCTGTAATGCTAAATATATTTGAATTTTCTTTCTAGGAATGAAAAGATTCTGAACTGCTTGTTTCAAAAGCCCAATGCAGTTTTTAAGCTGATTTGCTTTCCCTGGGCAGGAGGCGGCTCCATTTATTTTGCCAAGTGGGGTGAAACAGTTAATGACTTACTGGAAGGTACGTTGACTTTCATCCTAACCTAAGTAATTTAAGAAGCCCAGAAACAGCCAGGTAAAGAAACTTGAGTTCATTAAGCTTCCTGGATTTGTGGATTTCTAACCTTTATTAAACTGGAAAATTTTTTCAATCATTATTTCTTTAAAATAGAGTTTTTGCCTGTCTTCTTCCCATTTTTTCTTTGTTTATATTATGGAATATTGCGCCACAGGTCACTAATGCTCGTCAGTGTCTTCGGCTACCTCTCCATGTGCTTTCGTCGACATCGTTGATCCAACTGCTTAGGGTTCTTGTCGGTGGACTTTATCTTGCAGCATCGTGAAACACATCTCAGTGACTTCCAGTTATATTTTTCCTCCCGTGATTTCTCTCTAAAACGCTAATGTCACTTTGCTTCTTTAAAATTAGTCTATATTGAATCACACAAAGGGGCTCCACTGCAGTGTTTCCTTCATGGGACGATGCTCTTAGATCATTTCCCACCCCTTCTCGTTCTCCGTCCTCCTCTCCCTTTTCCCTTCCACATCCCTTATAGCTCCCATTTGCTCTTGTGGGTGGTTTCCCTCTTACATCCCAGTTAGCAGAAGAAGCTTAGGATATGGTTTTTGCTTAACACGTTAAAATGAAGCGCTTCTGCACATCAGAGCTTCATCTCAGCCCAGGTTTGTCATTTATAGAATAGACGGAGCTGGAGAGACTTACTTTCTTTGAAGTGCAGAAGCAATTCATTTTAATGTAATTCCATTCGTCACATTCCCTGTTATTCACTGAGGTTTTAGAGTTGCATCAAGAACATTATGTTTAGAAGCTGTGTGTGGTGGTGCACACCTTTAATCCCAGAACTTGGGAGGCAGAGTCAAACCTCTGTGAGTTCCAGGACAGTCAGAGCTACATAATAGAGAGGCTACAATTAAAAAAATATATAAAAGGGAAAGAAAGAAAGAAAGAAAGAAAGGAAGGAAGGAAGGAAGGAAGAAAGAAGGAAAGAGAGAAAGAAAGAAAAAAAGGTATATTTTAAAAAAGCAAAGTTGCACTGCCTGAGCCTACGTCTTGAAATGTCTCTATAGTTTCTCAGGAGAGGTCTGTTTGTGTGCTGAAGTTCTTAGAAGTTCTGATCATGGCTGTTTACTTTTTGAATTTTCTGAATGAGATAACCCCCCACTCTCCAGTCACCAATATTCCTTCGCTACTTGATTTTGTTCATCGATGACGCTTTCTAATGAGGGTTTTTTGTTTATTTGTTTTATTTATTTATTTGTTTTTTCTTTTCAGTTCCAAAACTCCACATACATAGAGTTCCAACATTGTTGCCAAATTGTCTGTACAAGTTCCTGACTTTCTCTTCCGGGTCAGTGTTCCTTTGAACTGTCTTCCTTGCGCCATTCATCTGTTTATGGACATCTTTGAGATCATTTTTCTGCAGTAGACTTTGAAGTATCTGTCTATCATGCTGTCTTAGTCAGGGTTTCTATGGCTGTGAAGAGACACCATGACCACAGCAACTCTTATAAAGGCAAACATTTAATTGGGGCTGGCTTACCGTTCAGAGGTTTAGTCTGCTATCATCATGGCGTGGAACATGGTGTCACCCAGACAGACATGGTGCTAGAGAAGGAGCTGAGAGTTCTACATCTTAACCTGCAGGCACAGGAAGTGGACTGTGTACTGGGCATCGTTGTAACTTAAAAAAGTTGTACTCCAGAGAAAGACGTCACATGGCAGGGTTCAAGCACAGGTTTTATTATTATTACTATTATTACTATTATTATTATTATTATTGAAAAGGATTTTAAAATGGGGAAAGGGAAGGAGGGAGACCAGGCTCCTGAGACAGGAGCAGCAGGAGAGAGGAGAAAGAAAAGAAGGGGAGAGAGAGGAAAGAGGGGTAGGGGGAACAGACAGAGAGGGAGAGAAAGAGGGAAGGATGGGAGATGGGCAGGACCCTTTTAAAAGGGAACACAGTGAATATGCACAGGTGGTGCTCTTAGTGGCTACAGCTGAGGACTTATCCTGTCAGAACCCCAAGGACGGGCCAGTACAGATGTTAAAAGGCTTGCTTGAGCATATAGAAGACCTCAAAGCCTGTTTCCACATGACACACCTCCTCCAACAAGGTCACACTGCCTAATAGTGCCACTTCTTATGGGTCAAGCATTCAAACACACGGGTCTATGGGGGTCATTCCTATTCAAGCTACCACACATTCCAACTATTTAATATATTTTGATTTAATTACAGATGGGTTATGAGCTCTTTAAAGACTCGGATTGCCTTGCCTTTCATAGTTATTCCATTTCTACATTGCAACTGGGCATCTTTTGGTATGTGTATTACTTTCAATGTTAGGTCTCGGTTCTCACTGCCATTCATAGGGAAAGATGCAGATCTTAATAACGCCAATTGAGAAGCAAACTACATATCTAAATGTGTAGGAAAAAACTGAAGACATCAACTACATGCTCAATAAGCAACTAGGGAAATGGAGTAAGAATGATTTTCAGATGAACTGGAAGTTTAGAATTAGTAAAGGTAAGCATTAATAATTAAATTAAAAGAGAAATGGAGATAGGGAAAAGAAACAAAAAGAATCAAGACAGGAAAGATTATAAATTGAAGGTATAAGAAATAACAGTGAAGCCGGGCGGTGGTGGCGCACGCCTTTAATCCCAGCACTCGGGAGGCAGAGGCAGGCGGATCTCTGTGAGTTCGAGGCTGGGCTGGACCGATAGCCTCCAAAACAATACAGAGAAACCCTGTCTCATAAAAACCAAAAAAAAAAAAAAAAAAAAGAAATAACAATGAGGGTTCTGGAGAGATCCTGAGTTCATTTCCCAGCAGCCACATGGTGCCTTACAACCATTTAAACAGGATCTGATGCCCTCTTCTGGCATGCAAGTATACCTTCAGAGTGCTTATACATAAAATATAAATAAATAAAAATTTTTAAAAGTAAAAAAAGACATTTCTGAATTTGAAGAAATAGCAGTGAAGGGAAAACAGAAGAAAACCAATGCAGAGCAAGAAAAAACAATAGTACTCTTTTGCTGAAAAGAGTGTGGATGCTATATGCTCTCCCCCACCAACATTTCTTTGAAGTTAAGTTGATATAGGAGACACATACGTTAGACCCAAAGGACTGTCGCAGGTTGTACTCCACCCTACTGTCTGAGTTCTCCATGTTTAGTCCAACAGAGCTCCCAGGGGAGTATCACTTGCCAACATGGAGGACCAATTATTGGAGTTTTGCCTGACAACATCAGCACTCGGCCTTTTTTATGGGCGTGGGAATGGAAAATGCTCAAGCAGGGTGTTTCTACCAGTAGCCTCTGGGGCTCTGAAGATTGGAAGCCATCAAGCTGAATCAGTGTCTAGGCATTTACATCGTGGCCATGCTATTCTCAGTTCCAACCCTTGATCCACGCATGTATGCACAATTAGACTTGTCCCTCTTCCCACCTCTAAGCACCTTCCACTCTCCTCTTTGCTGGACCCACACTTCCCAAAGTAGACAGTGTCTACAAGTCAGCGTGTAAGCCACAACCGGTCTCCCGATTGTGGGGTGGTCACCCACTTAGCTAGTGGAGAAGTGTGGCTTTTGGAACTGGGGAGGTATAAATACCCCAGGCCTCCTGCTGAAGTATTTGCTGGGTAGACTTCTATGATGTTCTTCATTGTTGGTTGGGTCAATGAGCATGCTGGAGGCACAGGGAACCTTCGCAGCTCCTGTTGCACAGGCAGCAGGTTTACGGAGGTCCAGACTGTGGACCCATGCAGCATTCCTCTTCTTATTTGTTAGTACCCAACTGGGGAGGTGTCTCTCCTTCCCTACCATACTGTGTGAGGTTAGAGTCCTCTGTTGATTGCACAGCTCTAAAGTTTCTAGGGCTCACCTAGTCTGTCTGTATTGTTGACTATTGTACTCCTCTGTGGTTCCATGAGACCCATCCCTCCCTATAGCTATGCACTTTCTGTTTTCTTTCAGACTTGCAGAGATTTGGGTGTTTTCTGAGAATCTGCCATCTTCCCTCTTTGTAAATTCCTTTATCTTTTGTTGCTGTCTCACTATGTAGCCTTGGCTGGCCTATGTAGACCAGGTTGGCTTCAAACTTACTGGAATTCATCTGAATTCACCAAACCTGGTTGTTATCGCTATCATCTCAATATTTTGACATATTTAGTGTAGTCAATGATTTAAAAGGAAGGCAAGTGGGTTGTATGCTCTTGTTGCAATCTTGACGTTTTAATTTACACCGTTTATGATGCTGTGTTGCAATTTTGTACTCTGTAAGAGCGCCAATACTTCTGGCTTTTTGGTTTCTTAAACGTAGGTGTCAGGAACTGGACAAATTGCTGAGTTAGAGTGCTTGCCTTGCAAGCACAAGGATCTGAGTTTTACTCCCAGAATATAGCACACACACACACACACACACACACACACACGCACGCATGCACGCACGCACACACACACGCACACACGCACACACACGCGCGCGCACACGCACGCACGCACACACGCACACACACACGCACACACACACGTTTAAAACATAGACTTCAGCCAAGACTCAGAATTCTTCACCATACAATCACTGACACAGTGCTAATACAGGAGGGAACTGGAAAAACTCAGCTCCTTCATTACAGAATTCTCTCCTTTGTGGGAAAGCCCTTGTTTCTTCATCAGTTGTCTGATGCCTGCAAACGGCTTCACAATTCATACCTTTGCTTCTGTTCTTTAAATAAGTGTTGATATACTACAAAGTACTTCTTTTCAAGTGATTTATATTTTAAGTTTTCATGCAAGTCTATTTTGTATGTCATGCATATCCCCTTCATATCCTCTACCCTTGTTTTTCTCCCCTGTTAACACCTTTGTCCCAGTAGTTAATTTTACTGCTGTTTCCATGCCGTAGATATATGTATGATCTAGATACATGTATTATTTTTATAGCTACATAAACCAAAGAAGCACAAATGGGAGAAAACATACAATATTTGTCTTTCTGAGACCAGCTAAATTCACTTAACACGATTATTCCCAGTTGTATCTGTAACTGGTATTTCTCTCCTGCCTGCCAGTTCCCAAATAACCTCTCTGGTGCTTAATATCAACTACAAAGTGTTTGACCTATTAGCTCAGGCTTGTTATTAACTAGCTCTTACAACGTAAATTAACCCATTTCTATTATTCTATATTTTACCACGAGGCTTCCCCAATGCTGCTGGCATCTCTCTAACTCCACTCTTTTTCTCCCTGTATCTCTCCTTGGGTTTCCCACCTGGCTCTATTCTGCCTGGCTATTGGCCAAATCAACACCATTTGCAACAGAAAAATTGTAGAACCATCCTAGGTGTTCACCAGCAGAGGAATGAATAATGAAATGTGGTCTATACGTACAGTAGGAACATTTTCCATAAAGCATGAAGTCATATTGTTTGTGGGAAAATAGATGCATGATGTGGGATTTCTCTCTGTATGCTGTAAATATGTTTTATGATTAATAAAGAAGCTGAGGCCAACCTGGTCTACAGTGGGAGTTCCAGAATAGTCAGGACTGTTACACAGAGAAACCCTGTGTCAAAAACCAAAACCAAAACCAAAACCAAACAAACAAACAAAAAAATCTTAGTGGCTTGTGACTTTTCCTGGAGAGATGTAAACAAATGTCTGTTTGTTCCAGATAGGGCACTAATGTCAGACTAAATAACAAATTCCACCCAAGCATAACTTAATGAGCTAATGAGTTTTGGGAGGGTTACTTACAGGAGGGAGTGAGAGGTTACTTTCCAGAACATACCTAACACGTTACCAAAACATTTATCCCAGCATGAATGATGAAAGCTGCTACTCTGAAGCTCTGTGTGTGGCTCCCAGGTAACTCTGTTGGTTTAAAAATCTCTTCTCTCCAACAATAGTGACTGTTCACATAAGCTCTGTGAAGGGCCTTCTGAGTCTTTCGAGTCTTTTGAGACTTGTGAATTGCTGACCTCTTTAACCACGAAAGTCCTATTGATATCCTTAGACTTAAGGATACCCTCTCCAGGATGAACATTTCAATTTAGAGGCAATTTCTATATAACAAGTATCATTTAGAACCGCTAAGAGTCCATTTCAGTATTGTTTGATGTGTCTGTTTCCAAGTGGTACCTTGTCATATATTACAATGCAACCCAGGATTTTTTCTTGTTTCCATCTGTATCTTTATATAAACTTTGTGTTCTATTTTGCTTCCTGTTGTGGTGATAAACACAATAACCAAAAACAACATGGGGAGCAAAGGGTTTGTTTTAGCTCACAGGACTGTATAGTCTGTCACCAAGAGAAGCCAAGGCAGGCGCTTGAGGCTGAGACCTAGGGAGCAAAGCTGCTCACTGGCTGTTCCCAGGACAATTTAGCCACCTTTCCTATACGGCCTAGGTTCTCCTGCCTAGAAATGGTACTGTCCAGATCGGGCTGGGCCATTCTACATTAACTAGCAATCAAGAAAATGCCCCCCACGCACACCTATGAGCCAGTAGGAGGAAAGCAATTCCTCAGTTAAGGATCCCTCTTTCCAAATGGGTAAAGTTGAGGACCTAAATTAGCTACTACACCTCCATTTATGTTTTGGTTGATCTTTCTCAGCCCTTTCTGAATCACTTTGTGTCAAGTGAGACTCTTCTGTTACAACACAGAACTTGGTTTTGTCGTGTGCCACCATCTAAAAGTCTTTTCTCAAAACTATAACCCTGCAAACAAATGAAAACTGAGAACAGAGCAGGATCCCCTGTTGCATATGCTGCTTAGACCAGTCAAGTCCCTGTGCCTGTAGAACCGTTCTCACACTGGGCATAGGTTACTGCTGTCTGTACATTCCTTGAGATCCTTGAAAGGCTTGCTTTAACCCTTCTCCAGCTCCAAATTTGTCAGTAAAAGTCAAACCCTGCCCTGATTGGCTGTCTCTTATAAACGATGTACTAATTTGTGTGAGGCTTTAAAGGTTTCTGTCTTTAAATGCTAACAGGTGCTGTGTGTGTGTGTGTGTGTGTGTGTGTGTGTGTGTGTGTGTGTGTGTGTGTGTGTGTGTATGGAGGCCAGAAGTCCACCTTTGGGTTATTCTTTAGAAGCTGTCCCCATGTTTTTGAGAGCGTCTCTCTGGGACCCGGGGCTCACAGATTATGCTGGACAAGTAGACAGCAAGTCCCATGGATCCTCACTTCCTGCCTCCCTGGCACAGCACATCAAGCAGTTTACTAACTGAGCTATATTCCTAACCCTTAGAGCTAACATTTTAACTTATCTGTCATGAGTCAGCTTTCTCCATCACTAGAAACATGAATTTTAGATGAGAGGCAATCAGTGACTAAGACTCTTTTGTTTTCAGAATTTTAATATTTTCTTGGGGGGGGAGTGCACCCGCTGCAGAGCTAGTGTGGAGGTCAGAGGACAACTCTCAAGACTCCGTTCTCTCCTGTCATATGGGTCCTGGGGTCCAGCTCAAGCATTAGGCAGGAGTTGCCTTTACACTCTGAGCCATCTGGAGGATCCCAGTGTTCTTTCACTCTGAAGTTCCCCATCTTATTTCAGGGACGTTTCACATGGTTTCTTATGATATGAATTTTTCTGACTTTCACGATTGCTTTTTTTTTCAATCTTCTTTAAGATTTCTTTTTATTTGTGGGTGTCTGTGTGTCATGTATGTGAGGTACCCATGGAGACCTGAAGAGGCTGTTGGGTCCCCTAGGGCTGGAGTTACAAACCGTTATGAGTCACTGTGTGGGTGCTAGACTCCTCTGGAAGAGCAGCAATGCTCTTAACCGCGGAGCTGTCTCTCCAGCCCCTTTGCAACGGGCTTCTTCTTTTCTCTTCTTTAATTCTTGTTCTCTATATCCACAAATGCGTTGCCCTGTCTTATCACAAGGAAAATATTTTTTTCAGTTTTGAAATAACTTTTGTCTTTTTATTCAATTTCTTTCTTTGGACAATTATTTGTTTCTAGTCAGAATTTTAAATTTCCAAATTACAGTAATTATTTTCCCATTACTTGTTGGCATTAATTCACTTTGGGACATGGTTTTTTTCTCCTCCATGAGTTCCTTAACAAATATTTTTACTGGTCTGATTTACCCTTTCTGTATACTGTGTTAGGTTTTTCCTCCTAAGCAACAGCGGTGGGGATGGGGCGGTTCGTTGCCAGCTCCGTTTTTTAGTCCACTAGTGCTCTCTTGTGTTGATACTGTGAAGTGCAGCTCATAGGAAACATTGACACCCTGTTTGTCTGGTTCTGTAATTTGATATTTTCATGTTTCTGTAGAATTTTAGTTCCATCTCCTCCTTTCTTCAAACATTTTCCCTTTATAAGGTGTCTTCTTAGAACTGTCTTCCCAACTTTCCTCTGTTCCCTCAAGAATTTCAAATCCTTCTGAGCAGTGGTGGCACACACACCTTTGATCCCAGAACTCGGGAGGCAGAGGCAGGTGGATCTCTGTAAGTTCGAGGTCAGCCTGGTCTACAGAGTGAGTTCCTGGATAGCCAGGACTACACAGAGAAACCCTGTCTCCAAAACACACACACACACACACACACACACACACACACACACACACACACCTCTGAATCCTTTTCTTCTGACTACATCCGTACTTACCTCAGCTCTCAAACTGTTCCTTCACTGAAAGATGAAAGCTCCATGATTCATGCAGGAATGGATTTTTAATGACATCATTGTAAATACTCTTGTCTATCTGATATGGAGCCTGTTTGGTTTGCTTTCTGTTTCTGTGATATAGACCATGACTTGGATCAGAAACGGTTTGTATTCCCCAGTCACAGTCCATTGTTGAGCAAAATCAGGGCAGGAACTCAACCAGGAATAAGTCCATCAGAAGTGTCTCTTAGTGGACCCCAGATCCAATCAAGTGACAATCAAGTTGACCTCACAGCCACCATACCCAGTTTACCATTATTTTGACTTTTATTATTTGCTTCTTTGAAATTGGCTGTATCATGTAGATATAAGGCCTTTTACAATGCTGCAGTGTCTAGCTCATCTGTGTTAACTTGTTCACAGCATTGCAGGATCTTCTTTGTCTGTGTGTCTAAGTGACTTGCCTCTTAACTTCCAGTGCATGCTGTAAGGCTGGCTGGCAGGGAAACTCGACTTCAAGAACAGTTTGCAACCGACATCTATGAAATAGTTGATGAAATTGTAACTGCTCTGCTTCCCATTATCCAAGACAAACAGTTTGCATTTTTTGGCCACAGGTATTTAAACTTTGATATACTCAGCACATGTGGGACTTGGGATGGGTGTTCCCAATAGAGCACTCACCTACTCACGGCCCTAGAGAGGTCCTTCAACCACAAGTGTATGTGTGTGCTTTGTGTTTTTCGAGATGCAAATTCCTCTCCTGGTTCAACAGAATGTTGGGTAATTATCTCCAATCACAACTTTTGCAGTTCTCTAGTTTGTGTAGGAATTATACCCAAAATGAAGACTATCATAAACTTCTATTTTTCAAATTAAAAAATACAGAAATTGTATTTATTTCCCAAGGGCATAGACCTCTTCGAAGTTATGTGTCCATGATCTTGGGCAAATTTCTTAGCTTCTAAATTAGTTTCCGTGAAGCTGGAAGTAGTTCCTATCTATGGGGATTCAATGACTCGAGATCACGAGGCTGGAGAGATGGCTCAGTGGTTAACAGTGCATACTGCTTTTGGGACCTGAGTTTGGTCCCCACCACTCCCATATGGCAACTCACAACTGCCTGTAACTCCTGCTCCTAGGGATCAGATGCCTCTGGTCTCCATAGGCGCCTGCACTTATGTGAGCATACCCCCACACAGATGAACGCACGCGCGCGCGTACACACACACACACACACACACACACACACACTGAAAAACATTTGTAAATGAATAGCGATCATAGAGAACTGGATGTGAGCTGGGCTGTGGTGGCGCATGCCTTTAGTCCCAGCACTCGGGAGGCAGAGGCAGGTGGATCTCTGTGAGTTCGAGACCAGCCTGGTCTACAGAGAGAGTTCCAGGACAGTCTCCAAAGCCACAGAGAAACCCTGTCTCGAAAAGTCAAACAACAACAACAAAAAGAACTGGGTGTGTGGACGTGCAAGCGAGGCGCCTGTGCCGTGGTGTGGCTGTGGAGGTCAGGGGCCAGCCTTCAGACGTCATTTCTTTCCTTCCACTATGGGATCCAGAGGTCAAACTCGGCCACACAAGTGCCGCTATCTGCTGAGCCATCTCACTGGCCCCACAGAGAACATGTTAACATTATTCCTAAAAATAGTTATGACATCGTAGGGCATTGAACAGTGTCTGCAGGTTGCTATTGCTGTGGTGAAACACCATAACCAAAGCAACTTGGAGAGGAGAGGGCTTATTGGGTTTACACTTCCACACTGTAGTCCATCACTGAAGGAAGCCAGGACAGGAACTCAAACAGGGCAGGAACCTGGAGACTGGAGCTGATGCAGAAGCCATGGAGGATGCTGCTTACTGGATTCATCCCAGGGCTTGCTCAGCCTGATTTCTTACAGAACCCAGGACCACCAGTCCAGAGAAGGCACCGCCCACAGTGAGCTAGGCCCTCCCCTATTCACCACTAATTAAGAACATGTCTTCATAAGGTCTGTTCTCAATTGAGGGCCCCTCCTCTCAGATGACATCAGCTTGTATCAGGTTGGCATAAAACTAGCCAGCACACATGGGGTCTTGGAAATCCCTAGTTGCACCCGGAGCATACTTTGAGAACTGTTGATACTTACGAAGAACAAAGTAACATGCAGCTTTAGTGGAGAAAAAGAAATGAATTTTCAGTGTTCCTTGTGTTACTCAGCTGTCCACTGTGTACCAAATACCTGACAATCAGCTTAGAGAGGACAGGCTTCCCACCTCCCTGTGTGCGTACATTCATGTGTGCGAGTGTATGGGTGTATGTGCCTGGACTACATGGGAAAGTCGGGGGGTGACCTCAAGTGTTGGAAGTAGGGGGATGACCTCGAGTGTTGGTCCTTACTGTCTATTGTCTATCTTTTGTTTGAGATAGGGTCTCTCAGTGGCCTGAGATTTCAGGCTGAGCAGCTGAACTGAGCTTTTTCCGTTGGTTCTGGGGATCAGAACTTGGGCCGTCACATATGCGAGGCCAGTGCTTTACTGACAGAGCCATGCCTCAGTCCTGACACCCTTATGCTGCCATTCATCAGCAGTAATACACTTTTTACACACCAGTCATCAGCCACTTAGCTTTTGCCCATCCCTCAGTCACTGCTTGTTCATGTCACCTGGTTAACATATGTTTCGCCCAGCACTGTCTGCCATGTTTGTCTCTTCCCTGGTTTAGTTTAGGATCCTACATTGCTTTTCTGACTGCACTGAGCCTAAAGGAGAAACACAAAATGGAGCCACTGCATTTCTTTGTGTCTAGTGCAAGCGCCCCGCATGTAAGTGTTCTGGTTTTCTTTGGATGGGAGAATGAAGATGAGGGAAATGGTGTGCTAACGATCGGGTCGTAGTTCTCCTTTGGTCCAACCTGGGCTAGCAGGGATACCGTGTGGGAACTATTGAACACCCCTGTGATCTTTCAACGTATTTCTCTCCAACCCTACAAAACGAACTTCAGCTTCTTCCTGAATAAAGTCTCATTGTTTCTGCCCCTCTGAGCTACTGCTGTCCCTCCACGCTTTCTGCCCTCGGCATGCTACCTCACTTCGGAACTTACCAACATTCAGGAGAGGAACCGATCAGTGCTGGGAAAGAATCTTAAAATGATGCCAAACTTTTGGACCAGCTATGGCTTTTTCAGCTAGTCTGGTGACTCTTGGCTTCTTGCCAGTTTGACCGTCTTTGCTTTCTCTGTACAGACTGGGGCTGGCCTAGCATTCTAAATTGGGACGGCCATTTTGGTGGCACTCTGATGATGATGTTCCTATGGCACTTTCTTCTCCCCCTTGATTTAAGCAGATGGGCTTGAGTCTGGGGCTAGTGTGTTTCATGAATGATCAGCCTTATGTTGTTCATGTTTTAAGTCAAAATTCCAGCTTCAAATCCCTGAACTTAACAAATTGTCAGAAGACCAAATCAGACACTACCTTCTGCATTTTGGAGGCACCCCCAAGCATCTCATTGATGACCAGGAATTTCTGAATCATTGCACTCCCATTCTGAAGGCAGATGTTGGCATTGTGAAGAGCTTTGTGTAAGTAACTGTGTGTGTGTGTGTGTGTGTGTGTGTTGATATTTATAGAAACACATAAGCCAGGTGGTGATGTTGCACATCTTTGATGCCAGTACTCAGCATTTGGGGACAGGTGATCTCTGTGAGTTTGAGGCCAGCCTGGCCTACATAGTGAGTTCCAGGACCAACAGGGCTACACAGTAAAGCCCTGTCTTGAAACCCCATACCAAAAGAAAAGGAAAAAGAAAACTAAAGATGGGCGGGCAGTCACAGAGGCTGTGTATATGAGAATCCAATATTCTAAAGGTTATAATGTATTTGTTTCCTCTGAGGCCCAAAACACTGGAACTATGCAGGAAGCAAGACAGACAAGCTCGGATATGGTGGCTACAGTTGGTAATAAGGGTCACTAAGAGGCAGTATTTTAAAGTGTTCTTGTCACAAAAAGATCAGTTTGTGTACAGCTGTCTTTATTTAGCAATTTTTGTCAGTTCAAGCAATAATGAATTCATTGGGATGACAAGGGGCTGCCAGGAGCAGGGACATGTGAGACAACTCTGTAGCATCCACTTTTCCTTATAATCTGAGAATTCTTTTAAAAATTTGTTAATTAAAAACTAAGCTTTGAGAATTGAAACAGCATAGTGTTGGCATAATAAGAGACATACCAATGAGTGTATAGAATTAGAGAGCTCACAAATAAATTCACATATTTATGCTAAATAGCAAAATGGCAAGGATATACTAAGGGGAAAAGGACATTTTATTAATTTATTTAGGGTGTAGGAGGTGAGTGTATGTGCTTGCTAAAGTTTACATGTGGAGCTCGGGTGACAACTTTTGGAAACTGGTTCTTCCTTCCACTATGTGGGTCCCAGAAATTGAACTCTGGTAACAAAGCTTGGTGTAAGCGTCTCTGGCCACTGACCCATCTTTAATCTAGGACAGTCTCTAATTCATGGGGTTGTGAGGGTGAAATTAAATCATGCTTAGGTGTAGCTCAGTTCTTAGCCAAAGCCACTTTGAAGATCTATGTGTACGAGTGTTTTGCCTGTGTGCATGTATGTGGCATGTAGTGCCCAAGGAAACCAGAAGAAGGCATTGGATGCACTGAAAGTGAATTTACAGACAAGTTCCCAGATACCATGCGGTGCTCGAAGCAAACCCTGGGTCCTCCCCGAGAATGCTCTTAACTGCTGAGCTATCTCCACAGCCACACAAGCCACTTTGAGAAGGAGAACATAACAAACCTCGCCCACATGGATTTCTTCACTCCCCGTAGCCGCAGTATCACAAACATAAAGTCACACAGGAACGTTCCACTCAGCGTGAAATACCGACGCCCCCTTGACATTCACAGCTCTTCCTCAGCGAATCAAACTGTGGGCTACTCACCACAGTTAGCTTCCTCCAGATTGGAAAGGCTAGCTCTAACCTACTCCCTTCTTTCCTCTTCCCAAATATGCCCTGCCCTTAACACTCCTAAACTCTCAGTTTCTTAAAATTTATAAAACTAGGCTCACAGAGCATCTCTCAGACCTCTCCCATTACCTATCACCAAGGTTCAGACCATTAACCCAAACAGAGACCAAAACCTATGACCCCTCCCAACTCTCAGTCTCCTTCCTGGACCCCGGGGTTGTTTTAGCTCCCCTTCTACCGCCTGATCCCACACATATCAACCTGTTTGCTATTTGATTGCTTCTAGATGTGTCCCACATCTCTTAGGCATCCTGTCTTCTCTTTGTAAGATCTCCCACCTTGGATCACGTCTAATGACCATTTTCAAGTTCACCAATTCTTTCTCCTGCTGTGTCAAGTCTACTACTGACAAGGCTGCCAAATGAATTATCCTTTTCTCTATCTATTTCTAAAAATTACATTCAACTCTAGCACTTGGTTCATGATTGAAAAATAGTCCTGGCCACATGGACCTCAGTTCCGATGGAGAGAGGTGATCCCTGTGAACATCTTCCTTGTTGGGACTAGTGGGAGAAGGGTGAGAAGCAGGGAATCCCGTTTCATTTCAGGGAGATCGGGAAGAGGAAAAGACTCTGGGGTGTTAAGGATGAAAATTACAAACGAACTCTTTGATGTTACAGCTTTGACCCACCCTCAGAAGCGCCCCTTTCCCAGGACATAACATGCTTTATTGGATCTGACGACATAATAAAGGACACAGAAGGTGAAGTTTGCTTTTTATAATTTGGGGTATTTTGTTGAAATGTGTGGGATGGTTCTCAGCAAATGTCAACTAGTAGTCACTGAAACAAAAAATCAGCCCAAGTTTTATTGGGTGTAAACAAAGAGATTTGGTCTCTTGTAAAATTTAAAATACAGGTCACATCATGTAAACAAAGAGATTTGGTCTCTTGTAAAATTTAAAATATAGGTCACATCACAGGATACCCAGAAACCTGAGACCTTGGATGTAACTCTATCATTGAGTGTCAGCTTTTAGTGAAATCGTACCTGGAAGTAAGTCTTCTGTTGTCATTGGCTGATGCCATTTACTAGTAAATAAAAGTGTTATGTTTCTTAGGATGGAAAGACGTAACCAGTGGGAAGCTTGACATCCACATGCTGCCAGGCGATCACTTTTATCTGTTGAATCCTGACAACGAGAACTTCATCAAGAACTATATAACTAAGTGTTTGGAACTGTCATCACTTGATTGCTATTAAATGGGCTTTCTTGGGGCTTTCAAATATGCAAACAGATCACAAGCTGTCCCTCTAAGTCACGGAAATGTAGCTCTTTAGTTTTCGGAGATTAGAAAGATGCGTATTAATGAATTTCTTCATGGAACATTCTTCTGTCTGGGGAAGAGACAAACCCTGAAGGTCAGGGGGGCAAAGGGTCTATTGTAGTTGATAGCTGCAGCTGCAAGAGGCTGCTTTTCTTGGGGGGATTTCACAACTAGCGGTTTACTCACGCTCCAGTGAATGCCGGACACCCTTGTGGCACGTGCAGGCAGGGCTAGTCGGACCCAGTGGGCGACTTAAAAAAGAAGATGAGAAGGGGGTATGAAGTTGGGAGGGGTACATGCTGGAGGACATCCGTCGGGGGTGGTTGGAAAGGCAAGAGGGGGTATGAAGTTGGGAGGGGTACATGCTGGAGGACATCCGTCGGGGGTGGTTGGAAAGAAGATGAGAAGGGGGTATGAAGTTGGGAGGGGTACATGCTGGAGGACATCTGTCGGGGGTGGTTGGAAAGGCAAGAGGGGGTGGATATGAATATGATCAAAACATGCTGTATACATTTAGGAAAAGTTCAATGGATAAATAAAAATATTGTTAAAGGAAGAAAACTGCTAAAGTCCTCTATCTTTTTATTAGACTCCAATTTGATTGACATTCATACAAAGTTTCATTAGCAATGTGCCTCCAGGTGAGGTTATGCCTGCAGCCTCTTACACTATTTTAATGGCCAAGAGTGACTGACAGAGGGAAACCATCGTTTCTCCAACACCACACCGTGGCTCAAAGTTTAATCCAAAATACACATTAGACCTATTTCATAAGAAAGAGTAATTGCAGTTTTATAAAAAATACAACACTAAACAATGACGGTCCATTGTGATAGGAAGACCTCAGGGTGCCTACAACCCCAGATATCTTGGAGTCCTGTTACCCTGACAGTGACTGGTTGGAACTTGGAGCCCTTCCATGGGTGGTCAAACCACAGCCTGGTTAGGTAACTTGTTCGTGTGGCATAGGAAGTCAGGAGGCAAATCTACCCATCCCTCCACAGTGCCCACATTCTTAGGGGCCCAAAGCTACATGGTACAGTAAAGGAACTGTTCTGTTTGCGCCACCTTCTCACACTTTCTTTCAGTTTTAGGCTTTTCTTTTTTTGAGACAGGGTCTCACTAGGTAGCCCAGGCTGCCCTTGAACTCATGACCCTCCTGGCTCCACTTCTTGAAGCAGTGGGAATAGTCTGGCTGCTATTAATTCTGAACAAACTTTTCTTATTGCCCGGTAGCACTAACTCATTACAGAAGAACAGATTAAGTCAAGCAAACCAATACTGGGGCTGGGGAGATGACTCAGTCAGGAAAGAGCTTGCCTCATAAGCATAACACCTGAGTTCAAGCCCCAGACTGCCAAGCATGGTGGGATACATCTGTAATCCCAGTGCTGGGGAGGCAGAGATAAGAGGATATCTGAGGCTAGTCAGTTTATCGTACTTGTTGAGCTCCAAGCCAAGGAGATACCCGCCTCACAGGAAGTAAATAGCATACCTTAGAAAAACACCCAAAGTTAACCTCTAGCTTCTACATGCATGATACACATGTGTAACACACATGTATAAACACTCATGCACACACATAAATGCAAAAAGAAACGTGTTAAAGTTTATATGCATACTACAAAGTTATTTTTTGAGAAGGAACCTTTAATAGCCACCTTGCACAAGCAAGTAAAATTAGGTAACTATGTTAACATAGTCCTAAGTATTATAACTCATAGGAAAAATATACATGATTTATAGAGCTACCAATGCATTTCCCCCTAAACATTATGATGCTGTTATGAAGGCTTCCACAGGAGATCTGTCTCCTCTGTCAAATCTAGATTCCATATTTCTCAATCAGCTCTCTTGCTTTAGAAATATAGGCACTCATGGCATCTTCCTTCGACAATCCTAGAAAGATACAAACACAAACTCACTGACTGGTTTGGTGGGAAGTGAAGAAGGTTTGTTTTAACCTTATTCAAGAGTTAATAACCATCTAGGAGGTGGTGGCACACGCCTTTAGTTAGTCCCAGCATTTGGGAGGCAGAGGCAGGCGGATCTCTGTGAGTCTGAGGCCATCCTGGTCTACAAAGCTACATGGGAGAAAACCTGTCTCAAAAAACCAAAATAAAAGTAAAAAAGAGTTAAAGACCTTTTTGGAGGCTCCATGCTTCCCACTTGGCCTTGCCCTTCAAATCTAACATTGCTGGACATGCTGCCAAAAGAAGGAGAGAGTTACAACTTGACTTTTCACTGTGCACATCTACAGACACTGTGCAAACAAGTACATCTATTTGTCTGAAACCATGATTGGGTACCACCAATGTTGATGTCTCCGATGATGGACTGTTTGTAGAGCCCATAGAGTTCTTTGAGTTCTTCATCTTGGGGTCTGCTTTTCAGCTTCCTCACGTCTTGTGTGGCCTGGTCAAAATCAGCCTAGGTCAAGACAGCAAGGACACACAAAAGGCACATATGTGGTATGTATACAACACACACACACACACACACAGAGTCTAAATTTTTCATTGTAAGTCTCATGTCAACTGATTTCCAGTAAAGAGAGTTGTCTGGCTTACTTCGGGTTGAATAGCAAATGTGTCTTATCCTAAAGGAAAAACATTTATAATCTCCTCTCCTCTCCTCCCTCCCTCCCTCTATAACGCTGAAGAGAGATCATTTTACAAAGAGGAAAGTTGGTGAGCAGCCAATGGCCTAACACAAAGGAGTGGTAGCTAGAGGGAAACGCATCAGAAGGAGCCTGCCTCAAGAAGCTGAATCCTGGGGAAGGGTGTACAGGTATGAAGACACGAGCTGGAAAAGCTTCTTCTACAATCCAGACAGAATTCACTAGAGTTGTTTGTTCCCCCCATACATCCACCAAAAAAAAAAGGCAGGAACTATTCACCCTTGTCTGCTGGCCCATGGCAAGAGCCTGATCAAAGACCATTAGGTCTGTCCTTGGTGGGTGGATCAGAATGCTATCAGAGCTGACACAACTTTACAGGTGTATTTAATTTCAAAGCATTCTGGGCAAAAGGAAGGCCACCTTTCCTATGTTCCTGTTCCCAGGTTGCTGGGCTCCTGTGGCAGACGTTTCTGCTTCAGCGAGGTGAGTTTTCAGCATCCTTGCTGGATGTTCATCCTTGTGATATTCCTCTCCCTTGTGAACAATGCCCTCCCCTGTCCATGAGTGTGCTCCAAGGCCCTCCTGCTCCCACCTGTCCTGTGGCAGCGAACACAGTCACAGAGAACACAGAGCATCATCTCAGAGAAGCACTTGTTTCTCTGGATACTCTGAAGACAGCCTCTGAAGGTGACTCACAATTTAGCTCAGTTCACTTTCTGCAGAAACAAGTCAGCTTTCGTGTGAGCTTGATAAAGTCCTGGGAGCAATTCTTCCTTGTTGAATGGGGAAAGTAAATCCTTCAGTCAAGGTACTGGAGTTGTCTGAATCACACAAGTAAGTGTGTGTGTGTGTGTGTGTGTTGTGTGTGTGTGTGTGTGTGTGTGTGTGTGTGTGTGTTAAGGTTTAGCTATGTTGTCTAGGTGACCCCAGAACATTCATGCTTAAATGATTCCCTGCTTCAGTTTTTCTAATGGTGGCGGCAAGTGAATCCAGGGACTCCTGCACACTAAGAAGTGACCTACCAGCTGACCCACACATGAGCAATCCCCTTCATTTCTCAAATAGACTTCCAACCTGCCTTTTCTGCTTGAACTACTTTTTGTTCTGTTGTGGGTTGTTGTTGTTTTTGTTTTTCTGAGACAGGGTCTCATGTAGCCCAGTGCTGCCTTGAATCTTCTATGTAGCTAAGGATGGTTGTGCACTCCTGGTCCTGCTCCAAGTCCAGAGTGCTGGGATCACAGGTGTGTACTGCCACACCTGGCTTAGACTATCCCCCTCTAGAATATATTGTATTTTTCTTATATTATTACA
Source organism: Mesocricetus auratus (assembly GCF_017639785.1). Taxonomy (NCBI): domain Eukaryota; kingdom Metazoa; phylum Chordata; class Mammalia; order Rodentia; family Cricetidae; genus Mesocricetus; species Mesocricetus auratus. The sequence continues at coordinate 21,384,325 of NW_024429196.1, read as the reverse complement.
TTAGTAATGATTTCAAATTGAAATAATAAGCATATGTTTTAACAAAATCTTATCTGTAACACTTTATTCTTTAACTCTAATCAAATGCACCAAAATCTCATCTGTAATACTTTATCCTTTAAGTGTAATCATTGCATTGACTATAATTGAAGCATTCTTTGATCATAGTAATGCTGATATCTAGTTTTAAAACTAGAATCCTTTTTCTTTCTTTCTTTTTTGGTTTTGTTTTTCGAGACAGGGTTTCTCTGTGTAACAGTACCGGCTGTCCTGAAACTAGATCTGTAGACCAGGCTGGCCTCAAATTCACAGAGACCCACCTACCTCTGACTCACAAGTGCTTGGATTAAAGGTATGGGCCACTGCCACCTGCTAAAACTAGAATCTTAGCAAAGTGAAAGACAGTTTTGTTACAGCAAAAAATAGACTTAATGCATTTTAACATTCATAGCAATAGAAACCCACGCCCTGTGTCAGTTTTAATTACTTTTTCAATGTTGCCCTATTGGCGTGGTTGTTATTCACGCCTCTGCTTATTGCCCCCTCGTGATGTTCTTTAGCCTTTAGATCTTCAATGGAAATATTTTAAAGGTAACTAAAGGTACCCTTACCCACTGCTGCTTTAAACACTGCCCACGTGGCTCATCTAACGGCCTCTCTCCTCCACTTTTATTTACTCAACATTTGCCATTGCGCGCGTGTATGGGTGCACAGGTAACGTGGCATGCATGCAGAGGCCAGGGAACAATTACAAGAGTTAGTTCTTTCGCTCTACCTCATGGGTTGCGAGGGTTAAACTCAGATCACCAGGCTTGCCAGCAGGCACTATACCCCTCTCCTCTACCATGAGATAAGATGATGAGGTAGACAGGCAGGCAGCCTGGCAGGCACACACGCACTCGCGCACGCGCGCGCGCGCACACACACACACACAGATTAACGTGTCGTAGACTATGAGGGAGATGCAAGCCTCCGTGTTTCTGGGGTATGTCATCCACCCATAATAACATCTTGACTGAAGAAATAGTTAAAAATGTTAGATATACTCATAAGATAAAATGTTAAGCGTTAGAGATGTGTGTCGTCGAAGGTACTTTAATGAGAAAATGCTCCTAATATTAACTTACATACAGAAACAAATCACGGATGTATTATCGACCATACACATATGGGGGGAAAAAGACATAAGGAAGCAACCCACCATGTGGTTATCTACCAGGAAAAGGTTCTCCTGGCCTTTAATTTATTCATATGAATTCTCTTTCCACTTCAATCAATAAAATGGTAAGGCCAGAGCTCCATAGAGTAACTAGCATTGCTATTCAACAAAACACTTGGTTATGAAAACCTCCCGAGGCCCCAAGAGTAAGGGGAAATGGAGACCCCAGAGGATGTCACCAGCCTCCCTGAGTTAGGAGAAATGAAGGAGGGCCCCCCAGGGAGCTTGTCAATTTTTCACATCCCTAGGGCCTAGAAGGGTTGCTATGGGGATCCTTGGTCCTTGTCTACAAGGACGCAATAGCAAGGCGTTTAGGCAGGTGTAGGGAGTGACTGCAGGGTCGCAGCCAGACGCTCCTGAGCGCTCCACCTGCCTCTGCCCTGTCCTGGAGCTATCAGGCCTCCTCTAGCCCTTTCCGAGCGCTTCCTTCTCGGAGCATCGCTCCTGCAAAGCCTCCCCAGATCCGGCTTACCTGCAGGGACATAGTGATACAGTAAGGTATCCTGTGACTCCGGTCCCAGTCCCTAGGGCTTGGCCACTTTCTTAAAGAGAAGCGCTCCTCCTCCGGACTCTCCTATAGGTCGTTCTCTGGCTATGTCGACTCTAATTGGTCACGGGAGCTGGAGGGCGGAGCCGGGAGAGGGCTGTACCCTCCCAGTCTCTCAGAGACCCTGTCTGGTCTGCCTTTCCCTGGAGAGGTTTGCTCTCTGCTCCTGAATCAAACTTCAATTTTTTACATTTTTATTTATTTATTTTTGTCTCAAGAGGTTGTTTCCAGGAACCTAAGAGAGGTATCCCCGGGACTTGGACCTCACCTGTGAGTCCTTTCTCTGTGATTCTAGAAATCTGGGTGTTGAGTGGCGATTCCTGGGACCTCTCAACTGCCTCCACGCGAACTCATCAGGAGTGAAAACGGACCAGGAGCTTGTGAACCTTGTCTTAAGAAAACAAAGGCATAAATTCTAAGCTCGAGCTGCCCTCATCCCCGCCGGCATTTACTTACGGTCTGTTTAGTGGGACCCAGAACTCTCCGGCTGCAAATTCACCATCACCTGCGGCCTGCAGGGTCTCAAAATAACCGCACTTTGCTACACTTCCGGAGAACTGGACAAAGATGCCAGTTCCGGAGAAGAATTTGTTTCTAACTGATTAAAACAGAGTTGTGCAGATTGGGACAGAAGAAAAGAAACCCTGTATTTAGAGAGACTGAGTTTGGAACTAGAGCAATGTAACCTGCGATGAAGAAAAAAAGAGCCCCCCAAACTTTCTAACTTGGTTTTGTGTAAAATGTATGTTAGAAAACATTTGTTTTATGTGAATCCTGCTTTTTCTCCCTTTTTGATCTTTTTTTTTTGTGGTGAGATTAATCAATTCCTAACTACAGGACAAAAGGCAATTTTGGAGCAGCATCAGGGCGGCGTGTGGTCTTGGACATGGGAAGGGCATGGTGGGTTACCAGGGCAAAGGTTAGTTTCCCAACAGTGAGGTTTTCTGATAGTAGTAGTGGCTGCTGAAAGTGCCCATCTGCATTCCAAGAAATTAGCAAAGGGAAGCTACATTGCTCTCTTTTACACTGGAAAGTTTACTGTTTTTAAGACAGAGTCTCGCTTATCTCAAGTTGTCCTTGAATTCACTCAACCTCAGGCTGGCCTCCACTTTGTGATCCTCCTGCCTCAGTTTCCCAAGTGCTGGGATAATAGGCATCCACAGAATGTTCAAGATCCCTTTTCTGAGCTGGGGTCCTGCATTCGGATGCCAGAGCCTTGCAAGACCTCCAAGGCTGGCATCCATCCATTTCTATAATTTCAGTTGAGTCTGTGGCTGTTTCCGTCCTTCTCCCTGGCCTTCCCATTCTACCTTTAGGTGTAGTGAGTTCCTGTGCAAAAGTTCAAAGTTGCCTCTTTAAACACAGACAGAATACACATAATGCCCATTATCTGACCCCAGGGCGTAAGGATATTGTCCCAGGGAATTTGAGGTACAGGGAACTGACATCATGTTGTTCTGGGCGTTACATGAGTAAAAGCAAATGATCTGAGCCTAATCAGGTGCCTTTCTCTTTACTGGCCTTATCTATGGAAGGGTGGCACTGTTGCCTGGGAATAGCCCACATGCTCAAGACACATGGACACAGAGCTCACTGGGGTGTCCAGTGGACCTTCCAATAGCACAGACTTGAAGTCTGTTCTTTGGTTTGGTAGCTCATCATTAAAGTCCATTCGGGTTTTAAATGCTGGACTGATTGCAGACATGCAGGAAAAGTCACAAGTAATCCAGTATTTTATTTTACTTTTGGTTTTTCAAGACAGGGTTTCTCTTTGTAACAGCCCTAGCTGACCTGGAACTCACTCTGTAGACCAGGCTGGCCTTGAACTCATAGAGACCCACCTCTCTCTGCTGGGATTAAAGGCGTGTGCCACCACTGCCTGACTGAAACCAGTAGTTTAGACAATTACTACACACTAATAAAAAACTAGAAATAAATAATTGTTATTAACAGGTATCTTTACAGCATTCACAAAACCACAATAGCACATAAATACAGAACGAAGATCAGAATTTCATGAAAGAAAAGAAAAATCTGGTGTTCAATTATTACACAATATTTATTGACAAACTTTTTGTCAACTCTAATGCTACAATTTCTTTTTAAATTTATTTTATGTTCATTGGTGTTTTACCTGCATGCATGTCTGTATGAGACTGTTGAATCTCCTAGAACTGGAGTTCTAGACAGCAAGGAGCTGTCAATGTGGATGCTGGGAATTGAACCCGAGTCCTCTGGAAGAGCAGTAAGTGTTCTTAACCACTGAGCTATCTCTCCAGCCCATGCTAGAATTTCTTACCTAGAATCTTAAAATAGTGTTATCTTGCTGTAATCTTTATCTAACAGTTCAAGAATTAATACAAAAAGAAAGCTTCTATAAGCCTTCCAAGTTATTAAAAGCTTTTAACAGATGTTCATAAACTTAACTATTATTTTAAAGTAACAGCTATCATTGAAAAGTAAAATTGAACATTAGGTATGGAATGCCAAATATATAGTAATTCAGGAAACTACAGGAAGCTTACTGGAAAATGTTTGTAGAAAAAGAATCTGAACATAAACGGAATTGATACTACTGGTTTTTAGCACACATCTATAGGAAATAAGTTAGTAGATGGCTCTAAACAAAAATGTGGGATGACTGTATCATTACAGTCATTATCATTTTTAAGAAAACCTCTAAAAATAACTTGTTTTCTTATAAAGTTTGTGTCACACAAATAGAATAAATAACCTTTCAGATATAGAATGCTCTTTTGGTAAAATTCTTGTGGAAATAATGCCAGCCTTCAAACAGAAAACAAGGACTAAAATAGTAGGGGATATATTAATGTTTATCAACCCAATTCTGCCAAAGACGTCACTGGGCCATCACAGTTCAGTTTGTCTGGCACTTACTATATGGCAGGCACTGTGGTAAGCATCTTACACAGAACTCTCTTCTAATCCTCAGAATAGGTGCTATTTTTATCACTTCATGACTTGCCTGGGGCATAGGAACACTAGTTAGCAGCCGGGTTCCAAAGACTTGTAATGCAGGAGCTGGGGAAAATGATCAGGTCAGGCCACGGGTAAACTTTTATGTCTGGAACTTTAGTAGGACAACACACACAGCCATTGCCTTTTCTGCTTACCTTTTTACTTCTATTTCTCTCCCCTCTTGCCTCTCATTTTTCCTGTTTTTTCCCAGGCTGACATTGAACGCTATATCTTCCCGACTCAGTCTCCCAAGTGCCAGGGTTTGGTTTTTTGTTTGTTTGTTTTTTTTTGTTGTTTGTTTGTTTGTTTTTCGAGACAGGGTTTCTCTGTTTTGGAGGCTGTCGGTCAAGCCTGGCCTCGAACTCACAGAGATCCGCCTGCCTCTGCCTCCCGAGTGCTGGGATTAAAGGCGTGCGCCACCAATGCCCGGCTTAAGTGCCAGGGTTTTATGTGAACCTTTAATGTTCAATTCTATGGTCGCAATTTGTCTTCAGCGCCACGACTGCAACTTATCGTGAAGAACGTTTTATGAAACAAAAGTCTGTTGTTACACTCAAAACTCGTGCTGGCTTTATTCCTGTTAATCTGCTTGTGATAAAACCCACAGCACACTCCCTGCAAAAACTGCAACATTCTTTTGAAAGACCCCAAGAGGGATACTTTCACGGAAGGGAGACCCGAACCCAAGGAACAACGAGACCACGAGCTTGGATGCAACAGCAAGAGGCTTTATTGATAATACACGGGTACCCGGGGCATCTCAGTCTCGGGAACTGAGAGCCCCGAGCTGGGGACTCAGGGGTTCTTTTATAGCAAAAAGCGCAGTACAGAAGCGAGAAGCCTAGTAACAGGACCCTGATTGGGCAATTTAAATGAGGCTGGGGCTCAGAACGAGGGCAATTGAGGTTTTGCTTGGAACTCAAGTCTCGGCCTTGGCCCTATCTGAGGAACAATAGGTCTCTGTGCTTGCCCAATCTTGCTGGGCTGGCCATCTGGTCGCAGCAGATACCCAGCAGCCTGTATCCTTGGGCAGAGCTCCCTTCTGATAGCAATGACTATTCAGCTGTGGGGGAAACGGAATTTTCCATAAGCCTCAGCTGCCTGTTTAGACTGGGCCAGGGTCTTTCACTTTGACCAAAAACAACACTTTTTGTTTTAATTTATGTGAATAGGTGGTGCATAATGAAAATTCTAGACTCTTAAGTTTTAGAGTCTAAAATGAGGAGTGAAGACACAGAATAGAAGGAAGACATAGAGAAGGACCTGAGTCCTCCCAAATTCGTTAGGAAAGGACAGAAAGGATAAAAACATTTTGTCAAATGTAACCAACAGATTTGGGTTTTAATTTTTGGCACACTATCCCACTGTTTCGTTAGTTGTCCATAATTCCCCGGTGATCCTGTTCATAACCAATTTTTTTCTTTTGGTTTTTCGACAAGGGGTTTCTTTGTGTAGCCCTAGCTGTTCTGGGACTCACTCTGCAGACCAGACTGGCCTAGAACTAGCAGAGATCCTCCTGCCTCTGCCTCCCAAGTGCTGGGATTAAAGGTGTGCGCCACCAACGCCCGGCTTCATAACCACTTTTTGTCTCCATTGGTGCAGCAGGCACAACAAGATATTTCTGGAATACTGATGTGGAATTTAAAGCCGCCCTTATTTCTCTTTGAGTTGGCTCAAAATTCTCCACCTAAATTGTAATTACATCCAATCCTACAACCCCTATTTATTGGATTTTCGTGGTGCAGAGACATGTGCAGAGAATGAATGGCTTTAGGGGCTGGAGCTTTGCGATTCTAGAATGAAAAGAGATAGCGGGCCAGAATTCCAAGGCAGAAGCCACCGTGCTGTAAAACCAGAAAGAGCCAAAGCTTTCCACGAAGCCAGGAACTGGTTGTTACACCATCTTAACACAATCAGTCCGGATCGATAGCAGCTGGTTACTACAGCAACCACAGACTCTCGCGAGACAGCTCATACGCCTGCGCAGTGCTGCTCCAGAGTCCTGTCCCGCGCTCAGGGATTTTACGGAGGGACCTCCTGCTGTCACAAGCGGCCGCTCCAGTCCCTGACCAGGTGTGACGTAATGCAGAAGGCAAGCGGTCGGGCTGCGCAGGCGCAGCGCAGGCGCACGTGGAGCCGGCGCCCGGGCCCTCAGTGACGGCGGAGTCGCGGTGTTGAGTCCGTCCGTGCTGTAGTCTCCGCAGGGCGCGCTTCTGCAGAGGTGGGCGCGCGCCTGAGGTCGGGTCTCAGCCCGTGGGCACGCGTCACCGCGGGGTGGTGGGAAAGGGGCTGCTTACAGCTAGGGTCACCCAGCGCCAGGTCTCCCGGAAGCCCCTACAGCCGTTCTCCGGTGGCGGGCGGCTTCTTTCGTGCGGCGAAACGCGGGTACCTCTGCGTCTCCCGAGACCACGGGAGCTTCTCTGCTGCTGACAGCCTTTCCAAGGTCCCTTCCCAGAATCAAGGTCTTTCTAATCGCGCCACGCCACTGCAAGACTCCAGAGCCACCATCTTGTCCCTACCCGGTAACTCCAACGCCAGCATCTCTGTCCCAGCGACATTGAACTTGCTTTAATATTCTTCCGTGTTACTCCGCTGCCCCATTTCTACTTCGTTTACAAGGAATTCTTTAGATAGCGTTCATGTTCCCTAGGGAGCCTTCTGTTCCCGACTCTCGGCTAAGGCCACTCGTGTCTGCTCCCTAAGATACCTCACTATTCTGGCTTTAAAGTGAGACGTTTGTATTAGCCACAGAGGCTTTCGCTTTGCACAACGCCTAATGGCCTAGGGCATCAAGGATAATCCATCAGAATTTAATGAAGAGACCATGTGGTGTGTGAGTCGTATGCTAGGCAAGGTATACGACGAATAAGGACATGAGAAACCAGAGGCTTCATTAAATAACCCGAGTCTATAATATGCATGGGGGTGAAAGGAGAAAGGCTTGTGAGAAATGGTAGGATAAAAGCTAAACCTTTGAGTTTTCAGTTGACCCCATAGTAGCCGCTTGCAGACACAGAAAGCAAAGTACATATTCATCCTGGTTTCCCGTCTGTGAAGCTGTTCTTACTAATCAGCATTTTTTCCCCCATATTGCATGTCGGTCACCTTATGCAGACTTTCTTACTAATCAGCATTTTTCCCCATATTGCATGTCGGTCACCTTATGCAGACTTTACTTTTTTCATCTTTCCTTTCCAGGTTCTGCGTATCAGAAAAGTGATCCCAATCTTGCTGTCCCTTGGTTGCAGAGCATCTAAGTGTGAGTGTCCTTCTTAAACCACTGGGCTAGGCCGATACAGTAACTGATTTGCCGTTTGGCAAGAACTGTCGTGCGGCTGTTGTCTGGCCACATACAGCCAGATTAAGTTTCTGACAATCACCTCACTAGGCTTGGATGGCCTTCTGTTCTTTAATCTGAGCCTGTGGGGAGCATAGAACTAAGGGATCAATTGGGAGAGTCCAGTGCAGTGTGGGGAAGCATTAACTGTCCTTGTCTGTAGTAGTGGGCAGCATCAATAGGACCAGGGTTGCAGCTCTCACTGGGAGGGATTCTAGCTTTATGTGGAAGGTGATAGAAGGATCAGGAACCTGTCCCACACCACTTCCTAATGCTGGTTCTTTTTCTGATTCACCTGGACATCTTACCAGCCCCCATGGCTGGACTGCATTCCCACAGCTCAATAGCTCTAGGGTGGGAACCATCATCTGTTTGTTCTTAAAAGCTACAGGTTATTTCTAAGATGGAGCCATGAGTCTGCTTCCTAACCCATACACTGAGGAACCCTATAGGCGTCTTAGGGAATTGGGTGTGTGTTTGGAGAAAATGCCCTGAAATGGAAGAACCTTAATCAGAGGCGACTTGCTTCAAGTTAACTGGGTCTTTATAGTTCTCAGTTTAACTCTAAGAAAGAGAAAATAACTGAGAAGGAAGCATCCAGTTGACTTTGGAAAGGACAAGCCTGATCTAGATGAATGAATGCCCAACTAGAGAGCAACCAAGAACATACTAATGAGTCTGTCAGGTTAATACTGTGCTCATACAATCTCTAGGAAGATTGCGAATAGGCCAATGGCTTCTAAAATGCTTTTGGAAGGAGCCCAACCCTTTTATTTCTCCCTAATAGATTGACCTCTGAATTTCATCACAAAATTTTCATGAAATTGCCTGCCAAAGCAGTCCTCTTGTAATCATGTGAAGGGAAAAATATGTGTATGTTTCAAATGTTTTAGGAAGGAACTTGAGGATCACCAAAGAAGACTACAAAGGGGTACAGAATAGACGTTTTAGCCATGGACACATATTATTTTGGTTCTTAAAGCCTGATCTGGTTAGTTATGAATTTCAGAGACTACAGATAAGCTCTGTATGGACAGACACAAGAACACCATCTGCCCACTGAAGGAGCTCAGTGAATATGGACTTATAAATGAATAAATGAGGGGCCCTTGAGATTGTTCAGCGAATAAAAGCATTTACCACTAGGCTTGTGACCTGAGTTATACTGTGATTCAACATGGTGGAAGGAGAGAACCCACTTTGATAGAGCTGTCTGTCCCCTCTGACCTCTCTGGTGCCCAATGATAGGATCCCCAATCCTAGTAACTTAATTTTTAAAAATAAACTAGTGAAGTCTAGTTAAAGAGTTTAGAAGATGATAAATCCCTTAAGCTTTAACACCAGTCATTCTCACATGGCCTGTGTATCATGGCAAAAATAGGGGAAATTAAAACTATTCATTTTACCAGAGAAGTTATGTACATGGCTACCAAGTTGGGCCTATACAATTAGACTTGCTATAGCCTATCAATCTGGAGTAAAAAAAAAAAAACAAAAAACAAAAACACTGGACTATAACCAAAATATTCTCAGCATGCATTACTAACATGAGATAATGCTTCTTTCTGAAGGGTTTTCAAGATGGCTGCAGCCCCTCAAGCACCAAAGAGGGGATCTGTTAGGAAGACTAGACCTCTGGTTGTAAAAACATCACTGAACAACCCGTATGTCATTTCCTGGAGCACCTTGGAGAGAGAGGACGTACACTTTATATTACAGACACTGGAAGACAAATTTAAATCAATTGGACTTCAGAAAATTGAAGATAAAAAGAAAAAAAAACCCTTTGGAAAAAAGCAAAGTTGCAGCCCCGATGTTGAGACTAGTGAGGGTCTCAAAGAGGAGCACGATGAGAATGTGAAGGTCTCAGGGTGGACACCCACACACGTCAGAAAGCAGCTGGTCATTGGCGTTAATGAAGTCACCAGAGCCCTGGAGAGGAATGAACTGCTCCTGGTTCTAGTGTGTAAGTCAGTCAAGCCTGCTGTCATCACCTCACACATGATTCAACTGAGTATAAGCAGAACTGTTCCTGCTTGTCAGGTTCCTCAGCTCAGCCAGAGAATTGCTCCTGTCATTGGCTTAAAATGTATGTTAGCCTTGGGCTTTAGAAAGAACACCATGGACTTTGCTGAGGAAGTAAGAGCTATCATTCCCAGGGTGCCCAGCCTACATGTGCCATGGCTTCAAGACAGAACCCAAGATCCCAAAGACAGATTAGAGACAGAGTCTTTGGAAAGCCGGGACAAAGAGATTTTGGACACTTCATTTGATGATCTTACAAAAGCTAGTAAGAGAAAGGCTGCCGAAGGTGGGCAGGCTCCCGCTACAGCACTACAACCCCTTAAAATAAAGAAACTCATTCCCAACCCTCATAAGATAAGGAAACCACCCAAAAGTAAAAAATCCATTTCAAAGTAGTTTTGTATCAACTTGTCATTTCATGAAAGGATATGGTCTAAATACTTGATTTTCAAACAAATAAAGTATGTTTACATATATCCTTAGGATCCTGCATGGAGGTGTTCTTTCAGATATGGCAAGTCTTTCTAATTGGTGGGACACATATGCTGAAACTTAAAAACCATGAAGTACAGAAAACACTCAAAAACAATGATTAACAAAACCGGTTTATTGAGACTAATGTCCATGCGTGTATAAATTCACTGCTTTAAAGGCTGGTACAATGCTTGCAAGAACATCAGTTTCCTACAGCACTTAACATTTCTCTACCAAATGGGCCACAGACATGTCTAGTAAGGTGGGTGGGACAACTGGAGAAGGTCCTCAGTTGTAAGGGACAGACACTAAATGCTAAGCAGTACACTGTCTTCAAAAGTGGCACACCATTTTCACTTGGTAATTTGGCTTTCTTTGTAGGTAAGCAATGACACAGGCTTGGAAAAAGGCTTGTTTAATGCAGAAAACGAAAAGCCTAATAAGGTTATTTTATTAAGAATTCCCTTCCTGCACATAACTTCCTTGCAATATTTAACATCTATCAAAAGTCCATTGGGGGTATAGCTCTGTGGTAGAACATGTACTTATGAGCACACACAATACTTGGCTTGATCCCCAGCACCAAAACAACAAACAGAACAAAACTAACAAAACTTAACTACAGTAGTAACTTAGATGAAATGTAGCAAGAGGAGAGAGCCAATGGGTCTTGCAGACTAGGAGACGGAGTAGTCAGTGCTTTGAATATAAATCTACCATGTGTCTGGACAATCATTCTGTAATTTAGGAGGAAGTAAATGTGATATTAAAACCTCTTCACCCCAAGTTCTGCTTGAACTCATGGGCTGTGCCACCTTTGTTCCATTTGCTGACAAATTTCCATTTTTTAAAGGAAAGAAACCTTATAGCACATTTTGGATATAGAGACAGGGTTGTGTAACTTAGAAACTCTGGAGACTTGCATTTATATTTGGTTTTAACAGCTATTTTGTATCTGAGCAGTTGTACTGGTTAGTGATTTTCTAAAATATCAATTGGTCATGCGCTTAAATTATGAATACACCTATGTTAACTATTAGTGTATTTAAAGTGATGAATTTTGTAACAATTGCAATGTGCAGTAAACAAATCTCTAAAGGGATTGTTTAAGTTTCCTCATGAGGTAAATAAGCCCATGAAAACAATTCATGACTGACCTGAAAACTGAATTTGTGTAAGACATAAAAAATGAGTGAGACAATTCCCAAAGAGCTGTAAGTCCAGATTCACTAAACTTGCTTACCTAATGCAGTCTTTGTAATTGGTGTTCCAATGAATAGGTAGTTTTACTTCCTGAATGTGTTCTGTTAAAATGTGACACAGTTGGGGATGTACCATATGAAATGAGACATCTGCTGTGTCTCTTTAGGAACAGTACTGGTCCCACTTCTGCACCATTGTGAGGCCCAGTGCCCCCTTCTAGTGGTGCTATCCGGGATGGCACAATTTGTGGCCTACTTCTTTAGGACCTCAGTCCACAAACACCATTAAGAGGCCAGACAGCAAATATTTTTAACTGCAGGCAATACAATCCAGTCTGTCACAACTACTTGATTGCCCTTCGTAGCATGATGCAGCCATAGGCAGGTAATAAGTGAAGATGTGGCTGTATTCTGATAAAACTTTTGAATTTCATAAGATTTGCATGCTACAAAATGCCATTCTTTGGGTCATTTCCCCCAACCATTCAAAATAATAATGGCCATTCTCAGCTCATGAGCTGTCCAGAACAGTCAATAGGTGAGACTTGCCCTAAAGATAACATCTGGTGAGTCCTTTCTAGTGGGAAGAAAATGCCATGCTGTCTGAAGAAGGTGTCCTGGACTGGAGCGGAGGCACTGTAGTAAAGGCAGGAAGAAATATGTACTTGGTGGCCTCTGACTCAAAGGCCAGTCTATACAATGGCCTTGTTTAGTATTTTGTTTTCCCTTGGATTAGTGGCAGCATATACACATATATGTACACTGTGAAACTTGTTTTTCAAATTCTAGGTAAAAACAACATCAGTAACAAAATTATGAATACTTATTTACAAGTAAGACATTTTCCATTAGCATGACAATTTTCATGATAAATTAAAAGTCAGCATAAAGGAACATGTGCAATTTTGCATAATAAAAACATTCAGACCATCTGTGTGCTGTCAGCACTACTACACTCCTCCTCTGGGCATTTAATCTGACCTTAGAGCTTTTACTTCCTTCCCCTCACATATCCTTGAACATTGCTGATAAATGAAGACTGCAAGCAGTCTCAAGGTCTGGTCAGTCAGGCGTGTACTCCATTGAGCATGCTCAACATTTGCCCCAAACTTTGCTTTCAAAACAATCCACTGACCTGCTGAAGAGCAAAGGACAAACCTGCATTTTTACTGATTTGGCTACTATGCTTATGTGATAGACCTGTGTGTTTGCTGATTTGGCTACTATGCTATGGAATAAATGTGTTAAGTCACTGGTACATTTTCATATTGCTCCATACGTAATTATCACATGTCAATTCTATAAACACTCCCAGTGGCATCACATAAGGTGATACACATATGGATCCTTGTTCTGTTATACAAGTATATCACCACTTAAACAGAAAAGCAGCAGTGACTCTCCTAACAGCAAACATTTTCTTAACATGATGCCACCACTTCTGTTTGGTTCACAGAGAAACAGTTCCACTTCTAGAGTGGAAGGACAACATCCTCTCTTTACCATGAGAGCTCTGTGGACACTTTCATCCCTCCCACAAATCAGTCAACAGCAGAGATTGGCTCTCAACATCCTAACTATAAATGTGTACTATTGGCCATCTGTTCTGATTGTTATCCACTACTTCAATTTCACTCAACTTGTGCTTTTATTCTTCTTTGGAATGGCAGTTCCAGGACTCACTATATAGAATATTAACAAATGAGAATGTCAAGTCTTCTAGAAGTAACATATCCATCTACTGTAGAACAAGCCCAACCTAAAGAAAGGAAAAACATGAGATAAAACCAAATGGAAGAAGAAATTGAGTTATAACACAACACACTATATCTGTGTTTAGAAAAGTTCTCCTGGGCTGCAATGCTGGCTTACAGGGTAAAGGCACTTGCCACACAAGTCTGATGGCCCTAGTTCAGTCCCTGGAAGCCTGGTAGAAGTAGAGTACTGACTGATTCCTCAAAGCTGTCCTTTGATCTCCATGTGTGCTGTAGCGCACATGTACCCCATACAATAAAAGAAAAAACAAAACGAAAACCAGCAGCAGCAACAACAACAAAAACCCAAATAAATAAAAAGTTCCTTTCATCCTATAGTAGTACAGGAGAATCCCAATCTCTCTCTCCTCCCCCCTCTCCCCTTAACACACACACACAGAGAGATTGAGATTAAAAATAACAGAAATAGATAAAAGCCCCTTTATCATGAAGAAAGGAAGCTGGTATGGGGCAGTGATAACAAGCTCACTCACCTTTTCTGAGTCTGTCCCTGGACACCTCCAGTTATACAAATAATACTGTAAGTTGCCGTCTCCTATACCAAACTTGAGTTTTTCCAAGAAAGTCTTATTTTCCATCAAATCTAGTGCATTGAATACATCAAATCCTTTCTGCCAATATAAAAATTTAAAATACCAAGGGCTTAACGTACTCTTTGTGTATATATTCCTTTACAACATTAGAATTCTTTCATAGTAACTTAAATATGTACTTATAAGGCTAAGTATCTACACTATAAAGCCACAGACTAAGTAAGAATCATCTTAGAAGGCTGTATTATAAAGACAACTGGGGAAGGGACTAGAGAAGTGGCTCCATGGTAAGAGCCGCACTGCTGTAGCAGGGGACCTTTCTGTAAGCTGATTTGTTTAAGGAGAACCAAGTAGTACAAAAAGCAACAACACTCACCAACTTGGCTATAATGAGTGCGTCATTCATGAGGTCCAGCAGGGGTGTCTCCGTGTGAATGTTGTAGAAGGAATAGGCAGCCTTGAGGCTCTTGTGGGCGGGGTGGTGCATAACCGTGGAGGGGAGCGTGTAGAAGCTCAGGAAATCAGTCAGCTTCCCACTGGGGCTCTGAGGAACAGAGGTAAGCAACAGCAAGTGAGTGTTTCCTTGAACAAGCATTCAGATGCTGACCTATGACTTACACCCAACTTTCTGTCCAACAACTGAGATTTTCCTCTCTAACCCAGTTTGAGGCCTTTATGGTGGGTAGAGAGCAACAGGTGGACGTAAGCTTAGCTAAAGTGCCAGTGGGAGATGTGCAAGCGCTTCCAAAGCAGGCTCTAATGGAGTTTCTCCAGGCTGACTGCTGAATCAGTGCCCACGCTGATAGGACAGGGACAGAAGTAGATTTGCAGCCTCCAAGCTGAGGGCCAGAGGCTGCCTTCCCTACTCACACTGAAGCATATACAGGCTGCTGCCAGGAGGAAACAGCTGAATGCTGAGCTAGCTACCCAGTGGTGAACAGAACACCACTTCAAAGCACATGGCCACTCAGCCTTGGTATATGGCACCTATTCTTAGAAGTGAATGAGAGCTGGTTACTTTAGGAAAATTAACAAGACTTGTTTGTTAACATGTGAATTTTCAGGGTCTAAGTTGAAGTTTTAAAGAAGGAAAAAACCACCATCTCCTCTACCATATCGTACCTTATAATCTTTCCTGTGACAAAGATCTTATCCATGAATGTAATGTTTAAATATTATTTAATGAAATTCCATTATCTGAAAGATCTGTGTAACCCATGGAATTAGTATTTTCCAAGTAGCCAATGCATGATGTTGCAAACTTGTAAATAAGATTCATTCAAAGAACCAGGCGTAAGTTAGTGGTAGAGAATCTACTTAGTGTGTATAAAACTGCTAGGGAAAGGGGACACATAGAGAAAAAAGGAAGAGGACAAAGGTGGGGGACTGGATCGAGAGAACAGAAAATTCACTGAAAAATTAACAGCATTCATAATTATCTGGCAGAAAAAAAAGTGTGTGGTAGTGCACATTAGTGGAGGGGAGGGGTCAACTGTCTAAAGCCAAGGCTGGAGAGATGGTTCTGGCTGCTCTTCCAGAGGCCCAGGTTATCTTCCCAGCATGCACATGGAAGTTCACAACAGTCTGTAACTCTAGTTCCAGAGGATCTGATGCCCTTCCAAAGGCACAGACATGATGTGACACACAGGCAAAACACCCATACACATAAGATGAAAGTAAAAAGAATCTAAAAATCAGCCAGAGCCACAAAGCAGGCCTGAGTTGGCTATATACTGAGACCCCCATAAAAAACAACAATTATCTAAAGGGTTAAATTAGCCACTGATTTTCTTTCTTTCTTTTTTTGGTTTTTAATCTTCAGTATTTCATGGGAAATATCTTCATGTAATTAAATCAAGGCACTATGTCGCAATGAACTGAAAGTATCCAGACAGCTCCTTTTCCTTCCCTCCCTTGAACAAGAGTTCAAGGGCTGAATCTGTGTCAACTAATGGCAGTTCAGATCCAGCGAGCTATACAGAAATCCAAATAATATTATACTCTGGAACATAGCTATCTAGGATGAGGCACAGACTAATTACTAGCTTTTTCAAAATAAGAAGAGCAATGCACAGCAAACAAAAGCAAAGCACCAAACTTCCCTTTAGTAACTAGAGAAAGCGCTCGTGTCCAGGACTGTAAGCAGCTGTGCAGGGCTAGCAGAGGCAGTGAGTCATGGAGGAAAGACATGGGTACACCTCGATCCTCCTCAATGAAGCTTTAACCTGTTCTAGGACTATCATCAGCTCATCTTTACCTCCACCACAAATGTGTCAATGATGTGCTCCCTGGGGAGGAACCAGTGGGCCACTTCCTCTTCATCCATCACTGGAGCTAGATGAAACTGCTTCAAGTAGCTGTTGATTAGTTCTCGGACTGCTTTGATATCTTTTGGTTCCATTGGTCTCAAACCTGAAGTCTTTGTAACCTTGTTAGAAAGAAAACAAAGCAAAGCCAGAAGCACAATGAAGAGGAGTAAAATGAAATTACTCTGTGCTCAGGGTATGGCCCCACAATGCCTGCAGTACCTATGGGAACTTTTTAGAACTGAAGACTTAGCTCCAGATCTGCTTTAGTCGATCAGAACCTGCAGTGTACCATGACTCCATTAAAAACCAAAGCTGGGCCTACAGAATCCCAGCTACTTGAGAGGATATGAGAATTAACTACAATGTTGGAGCCTGACTGGGATATACAGTGAGTTCAAAGCAAGTCTGGGCAACTTATTTAGCATGGCTTTCAAAATAAAAAGATGAGGGCTAGTAGATGGTTAAAGGAGGTAAAGAAGCCCACTGCCAACCCTGAGCACTGAGTTCAGTCCCCAGGACCCACATGGTAGAAGGAGGGAAGCAACTCTCACAAGTTGAACTCCACCTGTTCATCTGGCAAATGTGTGACAGTCTCCACTCCCACAAAGCTGAAGTTGATAGGCTAGGATGCAATGTGTCCTATCTTCTTCCCTTTACTTTTTGTTGTTGTTCTGGTTTTTCAAGACAGGGTCTTTCTATGTGACCCTGATTGTCCTGGAACTCACACTGTAGATCAGGTTGGCCTCAACCTCATAGATCTGCCTACCTCTGCCTCCCAAGTGCTGGAATTAAAGGCATACACCACTACCACCAGGGATAATTTTAAGAAGTTAGTAGTATAAATACTGCTAGTATAATTTTTTGCTTTCAATTACTTGCAAATATTTCTAAACTAAAAATTCCTAGAGCCCAGAAGCCTTCAGCAAGTAAAAGCACCTGCCATATAGTCCTGACAATCTGGATTTGATCCACAGATCCCACATTTTTATAAAAGCTAGAGGCAGTAGCATACACCTGTAACCAACTCTAAGAAGTTATTCTTCAACCTCTACACAACACCATGCACATGCATGGACTTGTACACACATGAACAAATAAGTAAATTAAGAAAACAGTAAAACTCATGGAATTCGATCATTATAATTTCTGAAGGACCCTATGTAAATGTCCAAGAAGGAAAACCAGTTTCATGTTCGGTGGCAGCAACAATCAACTACTACAGGGGAGGGATGTTTCCAAGGCTCTGTGACCAACACTTTTGACTGATTATTGGTTAGTGTGAGAGAAGCTAGTAATGCATGCTTTACACTCCCAGACAGAAAAGGGCTCTCAGCTGAGCATTTACAACAAACTGCTAAGGTTGGGGTACGTAGTCTATAAAGATACAAAACCCCAACTAAAATATCATTTAATTATCTGAAGTTGGAGAACTAAATCCCTAACACTGAATAAGCAGCTCACATTTTTAATAATCTTTTTGTGGCTCTCAGAAGATTAGAAACATCCAAGTGCTTGCCTATCAGGCACAAGATCATAGACTAAATCCTAGTACTGCAAAAAGAAATGTCCAGTCCCACCTGGAAATAAGTAAAGTGGGAAATAAGTAAATTAGATATACATTTCTGAATGCAAATTGAAGACCAAAACCATCTAAAATTTGCCAGTATACCGAAGTCACTTTAAAATTATTTTCTCTTGGATTGGGTTATATAGCTCAGTGTAGAAGTGTTGAACAGCACAGACAAGTCCTGCTTCAGTGGTACAAAAGAAAATATTATTTTCAGCTATGCTGCTTCACAGATGAGACAGTTATAGCTGTCTTCAAGAATAAGTGGGAAGACCCAAACTAAGGTAAAAATAGGATGCTTTTGTATAAGTGAATAAAACATTCAAGTTTCCTGGGAGCTCAACATAAAGGAAAGAAGCTTTCCTACTTAATGGAAACATGTTACATTTCCTAAGCAAATTCTGTGTCTGAGTCAGATACTTTCTCAGCCTCAACTAGTATCGATTACTTTTTGAATTCCATGTAATCTGGAACTTGTAAAATTGTATAAGGAAAACTGAGAGCTCCACTGTAAAACAGAAGTATTATCATCAAACATCACAGCATGAGCTAATTTAGAGCAGAGATGGGAACAATGGTTATGGTTACTTATATGACTAAGAAGGGAGTTTCTAAGTACTAAGATCATCTAGTGCTACTAAACATAAAATACGCTACATGCTTTAATGCATCCTAGCAATCATATCCCTTTTAACAGCACAAAGCATAGACATGCTGACTGATTAATCCTTCTTTTTATCTACTTCAAACTCCTTTATTTTTAAGCCCCCTCCTACAACTTGGTTAATACTTTAAAAAAACACAATGAAAGGCAGGGAAACATGAAAAGATTATTTTTTGGGTAAGCCTAGCCTTTGGGGATTAGTAGTCATGTCAACTTCTATGACTGCCATCCTGTGACTGCTCAGGCAAGCACATGAGATTATAAATGTTCATTCTCTAGCACAATGTTGGACTGATAAATGTTAGCACCTAGGTTCAGAAGTCAATGCCTAGGACACACACACACACACACACACAAAGAACTGTAAGAAATGATAATGGTGGGCTGGAGAGATGACTCAGAGGTTAAGAGCACCGACTGCTCTACACACACACACACACACACACACACACACACACACACACAAAGAACTGTAAGAAATGATAATGGTGGGCTGGAGAGATGACTCAGAGGTTAAGAGCACCGACTGCTCTTCCAGAGGTCCTGAGTTCAATTCCCAGCAACCACATGGTGGCTCACAACCATCCATAATGAGATCTGGTGCCCTCTTCGGGAGTGCAGACATACATGGAGGCAGGATGTTGTATTCATTAAAATAAATCTTTAAAAAAATGATAATGGTAAAAATAGAACAGCAAAAGATAGCCTACAATCCAAGCTAGAACACTCCTCCAGAACCAGATGGAAGCAGATGCAGAAATCCACAACTAACCAATGGCCCAAGCTCCTTGCGTACAATCATAGTGAGGGAGGAGCAAAATATGAATAAAGGAGTCAAGACCATAATGGGGAAACCCATAAAACCCACATAATCAGTTGGCCCAAGCTAGTGAGAGATCACTGACTCAGGTCTGACAAATGGGGAATCTGCACAAGACCAAACTAGAGTCCCTTAATATAGGGACAATGGTGTGACTGGGACAACATATGAGGCCACTGGCAGTTGGTCCAAGATCTAACACTAATGCACAAACTTTAGTGGAGCCCATTCTATATGGAGAGATACCTTGTTCAGTCTAGACACAGAAGTATGGGGATAGAGGTGCCTTGGCCCTACTTCAACTAGATGATGGGACAGACTCAGTAGACTTCCTAGGGGAGGTCTTACCCTCTCCATGCAGCAGATGGGAGGAGGAAGGATTAGAGGGAATGGGAGATAAGGAGGGAGAGGGAACTGGGCTTGGAATGTAAAAAATAAATTAATAAAAAATGTGAAAAATAAAAAGCTTAAAAAAAAACACAAAACAATACAAACAACCAGAGCCACGAAGCAAAAGTTTCATTCCAGAAGACCCCCTTATGCTGATCGGTATAAGCTGCTTGGCTGTTAGCAGCTGTACCATCTACCAGGGTATCTTTCAATTTTCTATTATCCGTACTTTTATCTCTTTTGCTCTCTTCCCTCTTTTTCTACCAAATTAGTTTATATGGTCAACTTGACACAACTCAAGAGTTACCCGGGAAAAGAGAACCTCAACCAAGGAGTTGTCCAGATCATGCTGTCTTGTATCTATAACTCTGAGGGATTACTTTGATTGATGATTGATGTGGGAGGGACCAACAAACTGTGGGTCACACCATCCCTGGGGAGCCTAGCCTGGGCTGTCTAAGAAAGCTAATTGAGCATGATACAGAGTAAGTCAGTAAGCAGAATTCTTTTATAAGTCTGTCTTCAACATTCCTGCTTCAAGTTCCTGCCCTGATTTTCCTCAAGGATGGACTGTGACCTAGAAGTCTGAGCAAAATAAGCCCTTTCCTTTCAAAGCTATTTCTAGTCAGAGCTTTTTTTCGCAGCAACAGCATTAAACTAGACTACTCTGCATCCCCCTTTCCTATACCTGATAAAGAAGAAAGATACTTAGAACATGTCAAAGGTAACTATTCTTTTCTGTTCTCATTTGTATGGCAATAACTGTACAGTAGGCCACTCTGTGGGACTGAATCATGGTACCCCTACATGGGTGTTTGAGAGAAAGCTTTGTAAGCAAAGAGGTGTTAATAAAAATCTTTGGCATGGGACATCACAGGTTTGGTTTTATGTCCTGGGCTACATGTCAACTTTCCTAAGCTTATTTTCTCATGTGTATGAAAGAATAAGAGTACTAACTTCTGAAGATGTGAGAATAAACTGAATTATATATGTAAAAGCATATTGTAAACCTAAGCTTATTCGGCAAAAAAGGCAACACTTTGAAGACATGGCTGCTCCAGAAGGAACCCTGTCAACTCTAAGGAACAGAAAAAAAGTCTGGCTAGTGATTCAGCACCAATTTACCAAACTTTGTTACCTGTGAGATTAATTCTTGTACAAAAAGTATAAAGGCCAAGTTAGTCCAAAGTACTTTCAGCATCTTATACTTTTACTAGCCTAAATAAACTTGGAATAGGTAATAGAATTGCTTTTCCTTTATTCCATTTTAGGCAACCTCCATGTAGGTATTTTCCTTACACATATGCTAGACTGCTGTGCCTAATAGAGACCCGGGAGACTAATGAGATGCAGGATTCCTTCTTGGTGAAAAAAAAAAAGTTCACATGTAACAAAACATCAAATCAAAGATCTTATTGGTAGCTGAGAGTGTTTGGACAGTCCATCTCTTAGAGACCGTGTGAACTGTTCCTACAGGGCACAGAGGGACCTGTGATTTGCTGCTAACCAACGGTAGTGACTGGAGGTCTCTTTCAGGGCTTGGCTGCACAAAGTTCTGGTTTTCATCTAACTGGCACACGCCCCTTCTATCAACTGCTCTTACTGGCTTTGAGATAAATGAGGTGCCAGGCTATGGATTGCTCTGTAGAGAAGACCCTGTGGCAAGGAACTGAGAATAGGCTGTGGCAGCTGACAAGCAAAACTGGCTCTCAACCCATCAGCCAGAAGGAGGCAGAGGCAGGCAGATCTCTATTGAGTTCTGTTTAGGCTACTGGTCTATAGAGTGTTCCAGGACAGTGAGGACCATGACACAGAGAATCCCTGTCTCTGAAAAACAAACAAACAAAAACAGTAACAATTAAAATATAAAAGTAGTCAGGGGTGGAGCTTGAACTTTTTCCTCCCTCATTAAGGGGCAACACTTAAAAACCGACAAACTCCCTTGACTTGTATTTAACCATATACAACCCTAAACCCATGAAGTTAAAAAAGGCTGGAAACCAAAGCTTTTCTGAGTAAATTCCCCATTTTTCTAGCTGAGTCCCACACCATCCATTCTTGTTATGTCCTCCTTTCCTAGAAAAAAAGCACAGCAGCTTTAGTCTGATATTAATAACTGCTCTTCTGCATGAAAAGCATTGGTGGTTACAGACTCAGAAAGCTGCACGTGCCTCTTACTTACATCAGGAAGTCTGTAAAGCTTCATTGTTCTCTGTAAGGTCATGTTTCTACTCAAGTGAGAAAATTTCACTTCTACCAGTTTCCTGGGATTTAGGGATCGGTGCCAATACCTGGAAGACAACGGAGGTTTCATTTTGTCTTAGCTGTTCCAGAAGCATCTATTAATACTTATGCTGTACCAGGGGCACTGATGATGTTGACCCTCTCCTATGCATTAATTCATTTGAAGATTTAAAGAAAAAAATGGATTCATTAAATTTACTTGCATTGCTGGTTAAGTTCCTTTGAAGTTTGTGTACTTTTATCTCTTCCCATAAGGAAGAATATTAAATTTTTAACATTTTGCATTTTATTTAATAAAAGAAGTATGTACATTTTAACTGAGCCTCACCATTTTGTGTGAAGCAAACCAAATAAAGAAGTTTAAGAGCATGAAAATATTCCTGCAAAATATACAGTATCTGATATAGTAGATACCCATATCAAAGAAAATTCTGACAAGATCCTTGAATTTATGATTTCAGTTATATATTATTTGTACTGAAATATGCCCATGATGCCCATTTTTCTGCTTATTTACTAATAATTTAGTAAGTTATAATAATTTTATAGTTTTATATTATATTCATTTCCTGTTTCATCCTACTTTAGTCAAGAGAAATTGTGGTGGGAGATTATTTTTTTGATGTCTTAAAAGCAGGTTAGACCAATTAACAGTCTGATGGCATTCCCTCTGGAGTAACCTCTGAGAGCCTGGTTAGTTATGAAGTCATAAAAACAGTTTAAGCCTTCTTTCTTATCTAACAAGAACATCCAAACTTCTGAACTGATACACCATGTCATCATATTCAGCAGTGCTGCAAGAAAACTGAGTTTAGATGCTGAGAGGAAACAATGTGACACTGGATGGGCATGTCAAAACTGCAACACTAAAGGTTTTCCCATGCACACACATCAAGTGGAGCAGACACAAAAATGTCAATCCAGCATCATTATAGTGGGTAAATTTTACTTTTAATACCCAAGAGGGCTACATGATATACTGAATATTGGACTCAATGGTTCTAGTTTTGTCTCCAACAAACTACTATCCCCAGCAAGCCCAATCCCTGTGGATTATATCAGAGGAAACCAATTATTCTAGTAAGATGGTAGTAAGATCATCACATCTGCAAGGGGGAACCTTTTGATATCTGTGTGGTGTTATTACCTGCATGTGGCTACCGGTTTAGGAAGAACCACTCCAGCAGTATACACAGCCTGAAAGATTCCTTCTAGGTTCACTCTTCTAGTTATTTCTCGAATTAACACTGGGGCCACCCGTTTTGATCTCAGTTTCTTATGGACACAAAGAAAGTTGATTTCCACCATCCTCTTCACACTGACAAACAGATGGAACAATTAGAGCACACTAAGCAAGGCAACACTTTCAGAAAGTCCCAAAAACTAAGACCAAGAAAAGTGTTCCAAAAATATAATATTCAAGAAAAATACTATATCGTGCAGGCGTTTCACACAATCAGACAAGACACCATTTTTCTACACCATTGTCAGAACGATTAAACTTTAGGCCAGGGAGATTTGGCTTCTTGATTTCAATCAGAATTTAAAACTTTGGCCTATTATTATAATTTTAGATGTTGGATCAAATATACCTCAAAAAGTGTTCCTATATTTGTTTTTTCCTGTAACATATATAATTATGGCAACAAAACAAAAACCCAAAAAAGCCTGTGGTGATGTATTTTTTATGATTTATTAAAGCTTTCCTGAGGATTCAGAAAAGCAAAGTCAGTCACAAGCTATAGGAGCCAGGCACACACCTTTAATCCTAGGACTCTGGATTAAAAGATAGATGGATCTCTGTTGAGTTCAAGGCCACCCAGATATGCACAAGAGTGAGTAAGTCTAAAAGAGAATTACAGCTCACACCTTTAATTCTAACATTAGGGAAGTAATCCCAGCACTTGGGTCTCTGTGAGTTTGAGACCAGCCTGATCTATAAGAGCTAGTTCCAGGACAGCCTCCAAAGCCACAGAGAAACCCTGTCTCCAAAAAACCAAAACCCAAAACCCAACCAAACCAAACAAAAAAGATGTAAGACAGAAGCAAGGTCTCAGAAAGGCATTCATTCTCCAGCCGCTGAGGACAGGTTACAGTGTGAGGTTTGGTGAAAGCTTGTGGAGACAGGATCAGCCCATTCAGCCTGACTAGAGGTAAGAAGCTAGTGGCCAGCTGCTTTGCTTTTCTGATACTCAGCTTGACCCTAATATTAGTCTCTGGGTCATTTATTTTTTCATGTTACAAAAACAGTAACAAAAAATTCCCACAAAACCCCAACTAGCCTACCCACTCCCAGGATAGCCCAGTGTAAAAACTGCAAGGTATTGTTCCAAACATGATGGATTCCCCAAAACCACTGGGGAAGGGCCTTGATCAGACCAGAGCTGACACCACTCCAAGCTACCATAAGCCTCCCAGTGCTTCAAAGCTCAGTTCTGACTCAAGGTATGCATGTATTTTATTTAAATCAGTGTTCTTGAGAGCACAGGCTTTTTTATCAGTCAGCTAGGCAGCCCACTATGGTAAACAAGCACATTAGCTATTAGACCTCTGGCTTTCATAGCTGGATATCTGACTTTTGGGGCTGGCCATCCGGAGCAAAAATATAACACACTTATCCTCTGGAGAGAGTTTATAATCTCCTTTAAATTGCTAATTTTTCAGAAATACTTGATGGCCTTATTCTATGTACATAAAATATATATAAATACAGGTATGTGCATGTATGAGATTAAGAGGCAGATAGAGTAAAAGAAAAATAGAAAGGGAGTGAAGATGGATGGGAAAGTGGAGTGAGGTATAGGACAGATGAAGAGATAGAAAGACAGCACTGTCCTCTCATCTCTGGTACAAATTTCCCTTTGCCTTTAAAAACAAAAAGCAAGACAAACAAAAAACTAAATAAACCTATTAGAAATTTTTAATTTACAGCATTAGTGTACAAAGAGCTCCTAAGCAGTTCTCCTAAGCAACCTTACTATCAACAGCCACATTGAGTAATCACTGACTTATTTTGGCACTGAGGACCCATAGCTACACACATGTACTCTACAATTGAGCTATATCTCTTGTTCTATGGTTTTCTGAGCACTGAACCAGCAGTTTGTGGATTTAAATAACTTGGTCAATCAAGAAACTCCTGGTACCCCTCGCCCCACTCCCTCCTGTCTCTGCTACCCCAATTCCAGGATTACAGCCATGTCTCATACATAGTACCTGGCTTTTAATATGGTGGTGGGGATCCAACCTCAGGTTCTCATGTGTGGTGATTATCTTGCTTGTGCAAGATAAAGCCTGTCTGAAGATCAGAGAATGGAGCTTGCCACTAGCTAACCATAAAGGTCTATAGGGCAGAGACAGGAAGTGAGATGGCTGGGCTGAGAGAGTATAAGCAGGAAGAAACAGGAACTCATTCTCTTTTCTGCTGGGAAGCTAATGAGATAAAGGTGGCTTTGGCTTGCTCCTTCTTCTCTCTGAACTCTCAGTATTTTCCTCTATGTCTGACTTTGGGCTTTTATTGTTTAGACCAATTAAGAACTCCATTTTCACTCATGCTGACATAGCAAGTGCTTTTTACTGAGCTCTGTCATCCTAGCTCTGTACTGTGTAATTTTTAAAAGCCTGTTTTAATTATTATTTGGAGGGCGCACACACACATGCTCAGGCTTTAACACATACCTGTCATAAATTCGGATGTTTGCTGGGATGGCACTTATAAAACCTACTAGCTTTTTATTTGAAGACACTCGGACACCACAGTGCCATTGCAGAAGCCAGCCTGGAGGACGCAGAGCCCTGAGGTAGAGAAAACAAACATACCAGTTAGTATCCAAGAACAGAGAAACAAAAGACTTCTTGATTTAACAACCCATCAATGGCCATGACCAGCCAGGCATACCACAAGAGAAACTCAGGAGAATAGTCGAAGCGGAACATATTGTCATCGTCTTCCACATAATTCTCGTTCAGCAATGTATACAACTCCTTCAGCTACAAGACACAAACAAATGTATTGTCTAAGGTGCACCTTAGACACAATGTTTGTGAATGCAGGTGTTGAATTCAAGTCTTACCACTTCTGCATTACTCAAGTCTAAAGTGTCCCACATAAAACCTTGTGGCAAAGAATATGGTTCCTGGCGGATATTGTCCTTGTCTGGTTCAATTGCACCATGAGATGTTATGACTTCATCTGGAAAAGAAATAAAAGAGAGAGGATATTACATTTCATAGGAGTCTGAAATCCCAAATAGTCAACAACAGAAGTTAAAGGATACTTTCAGATTTAGGACATTTGGAATCAAAATAATCCAATTAATAGTAACAGTAGCAGCTATATTAGTACATGCTTTATTATAGACTATTAATATAACATTATTAGTAATCATATGTAGTAATAACAGACACATTATTGTGGATTCCTTTGGACTGTTATTTTACCAGTTAAAGCAAAGGAGGAACTGGTATCACCTAGTAAAATGATGTCTCAGCCTTAGCCCTAGGTTGAAGCACACAATCACCACCACTGTAAGAGATATAAATGGTCTCTCTCCTTTTTATTTCATTTCTACAAATTGAGGATGGAGGCCGAAGTGACCTCTGACCCCTTCCAGCAGCAAAACCTAACATAAATTTCTAAACTGATTACTTCTCCCTACCTGGCTTAGGGTTTCTACTGCTGTGAGGAGACAACATGACCATGGCATCTTTTACAAAGGGAAACATTTAATTGGGTGGCTTGCTTACAGTTCAGAGGTACAGTCCATTATCATCATGGTTTGGGACATGGTGGCATGCAGGCAGACATGGTGCTGGAGAAGGACCTGAACCCTACATCTTATAGACAACAGGAAGTAGTCTGAGACACTGGGCAGTATCTTGAGTATAAATGAGACCTCAAAGCCCACCTCTGCAGTGACACACTTTCTCCAACAAGCCCACATCACCTAATAATGCCACTCCCTAAGAGATTATGGGGGCCAATTGCATTCAAACTTCCACACTGCTTTTATTGCTAGCTATGTAGTCTGAAACTTCTGAGTTCTCCCACTCTTTTGGGGACAGTGTCTTGTGTATGCTAGGTTGGTCTTGAACTTGTTATGTGGCCCATGATGACCTTGAACTTCTGATCTTCCTGTTTCTACTTCTTGAGATTAGAGGCATGTACCACTTCTGGTTGATGAGGTGCTGAGAATCAAACCCAAGGCTTTGTTTGTTGTAGGAAGGCAGTCTACAACTGTTACCAGCCCAGCCGTTAACTTCTCTTTTCTAATTCTTTCTCTGCATTAAATGTCTTGTATTTGGAATAAAATGCAGATGCTTCCCTGTGGCTCTCTCCTACCTGGCAACTCCTCAGACCCTCCACAGTCCTTTTTCCCAGGATTATAGCCTTTGATTTTAGAGTCTGCCCTAGTTCGGG
This sequence comes from Mesocricetus auratus, assembly GCF_017639785.1. Classification (NCBI taxonomy): domain Eukaryota; kingdom Metazoa; phylum Chordata; class Mammalia; order Rodentia; family Cricetidae; genus Mesocricetus; species Mesocricetus auratus. The sequence goes on along the minus strand of NW_024429196.1, from coordinate 21,356,821 downwards.
GCATTCCTTTTTGCTGAGGCCTTGTCCTCATCATTAAGATGATGGTCCCTGGGAATTTCTCAGTTCAAGTCATTTTCTCACAGCATCTTTCAGCAATTAAAGCATTTGCTGCTGGGCAGTGGTGGCGCAAGCCTTTAATCCCAGCACTTGGTAGGCAGAGGCAGGTGGATCTCTGTGAGTCTGAGACCAGCTTGCTCTATAAGAGCTAGTTCCAGGACAGCCTCCAAAGCCGCAGAGAAACCCTGTCTCGAAAAAAAACCAAAAAAAAAAAAAAGCATTTTCCTATGAGAGATATATAAGCTCTGCTTGACTACCTTTACAACTCCTTTCTACCTCTGTACCACTTTCCATCACCATTTCTTGACCTGTGCCCCAGGTTGTACCTGGCATTTACTATCTGCTGAGTAAGGATCCGGTACATCTGGTCACAGAACCCTTCAACAACTTTCACCAGAGCTTCTCAGACATTCTCTCAGGAACCCATGTGGCCCAATTCCTGGTCACTCCTATACAGTGTCCCCATAAAGCCTGTATAATGCTTGGCTTTTACAAGATGAGTTCATGCAGGCAACTTGTAACAGATGGATGTGTTTATCCTTGACTGTCCTGTACCCCAGACAGAACTAGAAAGGCCATCTCTATGTATTCTGTCAGGGCTTCTTTTCCTCACCAATATGGCTCCCTCACCAGATACAGTCTCTGACTAAACTGAGGTGCACTAAGAGCTCTAACATTCGGAGAACCCTGTAAAGGTTTAGGGCAAGGGGGAAAGCTGGATGAGTCCCAGGCAATCCTTCCCAAATGGAACCCTGAGGTTAGGTGTTTTCTCTGGAGGGCAGAAAGCAGCTCAGTGAACCACATCTACCAAAAATCAATAAATTTAGATCTTTCAGCTAATATACATTTAATTAAGTGCCATTAAAGACTTTGTAAATTCAATCTAAAGAATATTCCTCCATTACCAGATACATTTCTAGAATCTGAAAGAAAAAAGGCAGATTTCCCCCCAGTGCAAGGGATGAACCCAGGACCTCATGTTTGAGGCAAGTACTCTAGCGTGAGGCATACTCCCAACCTTTCACTCTTACTCCTTTCTCCACTACTTACTTACTGTTCTTTTCTAGCTCTTGAGTGGATATGTGTGGGAAAAGATTGGAAAACATATGTGATGGGGGATGTTCTTCTGTATGTATGTTTTTCTTATTGGTTGATGAATAAAACACTGGGTGGTCAGTAGCCAAGGAGGAAGCATAGACAGGGCTACCAAATGAGGAGAATTCTGGGGAGAGGACTCAGAGAGTGAGCTTCCAGAGGGACACCATGTAGTCACAGAAGGAGTAACAGGTCCAGGCATTCTCTAGCCAAGACCACGTGGAAATACTTAAGATAATAGAAATGGGTTAACAATTAAGAGTGAGCTAGACAGTAAGAAGCCTAAGCCATTGGCCAAACAGTTTCTAATTAATACAAGCCTCTGTGTGTTTATTTGGGGTGAAACAGCTGTGGGACCAGGCGATATGACTGATACTTCAATACTCAGAAAAGCATTGCTCCTTGAGTGACAACAACAAAACAGATCTGTATATAACTGGGCTGCTTAGAATTTTAGGGGGGCAAGTGACCTTTTCTATACTGTTTGGAACCAAAATCAAAGTAAGACATTTATACTGTAATTTGAACACTTCAATATTATTTATAATCTTATCTTTACAAAATGGGAAAGAGAAATATTACATCTATAGGAAGTTAACTGGGAAAAATCTTAAGTAGAATTTGATGGAGCAGGTCTGGTCCTAAGATCAAGATTCTGTTATAATTTTCTACATGATCTTTACTTTCAAGGCACCTAACGCCAATATGATACTCAACTGATACACCACTAGAGTGTGTTCAGAATCCTGATAAGAAGTACACAATTATCCATTCAGTGATATTATTTTAGGGAAGTTTTCTGAGTTCTTTAGAATACTTGAGGCATAAGAAATGATAACAAATAATGTAGTGGGAGACAGAGGAGAAAGTTAAAGTGATAGCTCAGAGGTTAAGAGCACTTGCTACTTTTGCAGAGGACCCAAGTTTGGTTCTCAGCACCCACATGGTACCTCACAACTACCTTTAACTACAGTTTCAGGGGATCCATTGCTGCCTTCTAGCCTCCATGGAGACCAAAATTGCATAAGGCTCACATACATGCATGCAAGCAAAACAGTAACATACATCCAATAAAAAAATTTTAAAAATATTAAAATACAAGAATACATAGAAAAAAACCAACTTCATGAAGATCAGAAGCAAAAACAGGAATAAAGAGAAAAATTCCCACTTTTTTTCTGTACAATATATGTAGGCTATTCATTATATATATATTATAATTAGTTATACTATAGAATATAGCATATATACAGTTATCATATATAGCATATTTTTAGTATACAATGTGTTATATATTATATTACATACACATAGGGAAGCTTAATAGGAAATTATATAATACATATTTTAATATGGGAAAATTGGATAATGTAACAGAACAACAATTGGACTACAATCAGTGCTACTGAAAACAAATGTCCCTACCTAATTACTTTAAGAAGACAATACTGGTTTTTGTGTTAATTTTGAACATATGACACAAGAATAAGTGAGGTCTCTTCACTCTGGGTTGTGGAAACATGAATATGAGCTTACTCAATTTGGGCACTGGCTGTGTGTCCCAGAACTGGTATCTGCGCTTTGTGGCCTCATCAATGTTCCTGGCTGGACCCTGGCATGCAGACAGTAGCTCCATTGCTCTCTGGATGTCCTGTAGCTTCTGAATAGGGATGGTGGGATTCTAGAAGAGCAGAGACACAGAGACATGATATGAGGAAGCTGCTACCACTTTCGAACGCAGGGCAACTGTGTGTATTGGCCTCAGAGGCTGCAACTCCTAAACACTGCCCCACCTCCTGGAAGCCTGCTGCAGGCTGTCTGTGAACATATGGGGATGAAACAACTACACTGTTGCAGATTACCACTGTGCTGTAGTTCCAATGGGACTCTGGTGGTTTGGGAACACTATACAGAAGCACCCTTTGCTTCAGCATCCCACCCATTTGTGCCGGTCCCACTGTTCCTTTGGGAAAAGAAGGCAAAGAGTGACATGCAGGGCATGCATTACTGTCACACAGCAGCCAGGCAGCCAGGAGCCTCGGTTGTGCTGTTAGCGTTAATGCTCTGCGGCAGCAATGGAGGGGTAGAGGAAACAACTTCTAGAACAGAATCTAGACAGACAAGAGATGATTAGAAGGGAAAGGGGAAGAAAAAGAAAGAGAACCTTAGGGCTATGCTGGGAAGAAAATGGTTAAGAAGAAACCACTAACCCTGCTACTGTGCCCTCCTGGGCCACACCCAGCCCTTCTCACACTAGAGGTACCCTGAGACAGAAGGCAGAAGAGAAGCTTTTCTGCAAATCATGATCCTTGGCAATCAGTGCTTGTTCTCCAACAGAAGTGTGGAAAACTAGCCTCATTTTTAGGTAAAATATATTCTAATCTATAAAGTGGGCAGTATTTTTAAATTCCAAAATTCTCCTCTCAGAGCAAATCCCTTGCTTTTCTCTGCAGATGTCCTATCCAATTCTTCAAATGTAATAATGCACAGAAACTGAGACTACATTTAAAATAAAAGACACTGGACCTGGGATTTGACATAGAAATCAGTGTCTTCCCCCAATATGTAAAACAACTGAGTTTAAGGATTTTGATAGACTCAAAAAATGTTTTCTACCAGGATTTACAAGTGGCTGGAAGAAATTCCAGAGCCATTAGGTTGTGCTGCGTATCAGTACTCTGAACATGATGCAAAGGGACAATGGATTCTCCACGATTTAGAAGCAGCAACTTTGGACTTCTCAATTTTGAATCTGAAATCTGTGCTCTGAACAAGCCCTTTATTACCTGAACAGCTTCTCTAACTGAAGTACAAAACACAGGCTGTCCTGTGGCAGACTTATTTACTGGGTTTCTTTACGTTTTTGATACTGAAATTATCTAGTAGACAAAGCTATGAAGTCTAACTTGAGCAGGGCAACAATTTACTGTCTCCACTCAGTTCCCATCAGCACAACTCTATTAATGCTGAGTCTGGTAGCTGTTTTTAAACATAGGGCCGTATCTTAATGACACATGCAAATTACAGAAACTACTTTCCTGTTCTAATCATTGCATTCCTTCTCTCTCTCCTCTTCCTCCCTTCTCTCACTTTTGGAAGTGGTACTACGAACTGAACCCAGAGCCACATACATGTTAGACAAACAATGCCCTACCACTGAGCTATAGTCTCAGCCTTTTAAAAAATTAATTTGAGACAGGGTTTCACTAAGTTGCCCACACTGACCTTGAATCTGTAATATTCTTACATCAACTTCTCAAATAGGAACTGTTACAAGCATGAACTACAACATGTAGCCCTGCATTTCAGCCATGTTGTTCACTTTACTAAGCACAAATACTCAAATGTGATGAAATTCTCTTATAACAACAAAGAAGTGTGAATCTAGCTATTCTTAGCTGATGTATATAATTTGTTTTAATTTCAGTTGTTCTTCTGGACTGTTGATTTCCTTTCCATAACCTCATGTGAAGTAATTAGTTTTAATTCAAACTTTTCTTGCCTTAGTTTTATTTTCCAATACTTTAAGTAACTGATCTCTTTTATTTTTGGTTGTGAGCCTAGCCTTTAATGGCTAAACCATCTCTCCAGCCCTAAGTAACTGATTTCTAAGGTAAGAAAATAAGCACTTGAAATTCCAAGCCAGTTTACTAAGAGATCTACAACAGGAAACAAACTCATAACATAATTCAACTAATAATGCTTGAAGATTCATTTAACCTGAGTTAAAAATGCACAGAATCAAGGATTAAAAAATATACCTGTCTACAGAACCTGTACTGATTTTGTGGTAGTCAAGTTTCTTTTCTGATAGTTGAGTTAAATCTTCCAAGACATATCAAAAGGAAATTATTTTGCAGTAATCATGAAGCAGCATCTTGTTTCTGAAGGAGCCAAAGATTCTCCAGCAAGACCCTAAAGTAGTTGATATGTGCTACCTACTCAGTGTCACCAGGCTGACTGAAGTACAACAAACAATGCCATTTGTGACATATTTAAATCTCAATGCTCACCAGGGCATTTCTGAAAATAGGTGCAAATAAGTACAATTTTCAAACTTATGTCAAAATAAGGAAATTCACATTGAATTTTTTTTAACTTTGATTATTTCTGAGATACTGGGGATTAAATGCAAAGCCTTGTACATTGTGGAAAACGCTCAACCATCTCAACCATTGGGCCACACCCCCAGTCTTAGGATTAATTTTTTTTTTTGAGACAAAGGCTCCCTATGTAGCTCATACTGGCCTCGAACTCACAATCCTCCTGCCTAGGCCTCCTGGGTGCTGGGATTACAGGCGGGCGCCACCACGCTCACCTTATGATACATTCTTAAATCTATCCATTCACCTTCCATAGTATCACCACCTGGAGAGAAAGGCGAGAATGTACATTAGCCCCCAATTAACTGTCCACTATTATGTTCTTACCTAAGAGGCAGGAATTCCTCTTTCTTTCCATATCTGCTTTCTAAAAAATACTAAGTATTAGCTACGTTCTTTGCCCATTATTTTTCAAATTGAATACCTTAGGAAAAATCTGTCCAAGTCTTCTGCCACTAGAATGTCTGTAAGAAAGGGCTGAAGTTGTGCCTCAGGCAGTAAAGTGCCTGCCTGGCACGCACAAGGTCCTGGGTTCAATCCCCAGTACCACATATAGAAATCTGTTGAGAATCCAGACAAATATTTTAATTTTAATCCTTGATATAGACCAGATAATTCTCTAAATGCAGTCCACTGTAATAGTATGACATTATCTACAGCTGCCATAATTACAAAGGGGGATTGTAGGGGGAGAAACCCCAGCTTTAAAAAAATGCAAGACAAAAGCACACATTAAAACACGTTTTATTAAATATTAGCTTCTAATGCTTAAAAAACAAACTCTCTACCATATACACTAGCAGTAGCTCCTCCCACTCAGTTGGTTGCAATTTCTATCAGTGCCCAGAGTGGAGGTGAAGTGCTTAGGGTCCCTGAGGGGAAAGGGATGGGTAAAGCCAACGGCATGGTAGAAGCGAAGAGCTGCCCACAACTGCAGGTAAGTGATGCGTTTATCTGCTGAAGCAACACCAAGAAATGGGAAAAATATTTGCAAGCTGATGGTGGTTTCCTGATATACCTTGAAAGTTATGTCTAGTGGAACACTGATCACCTGGGACCAAGAGGAAAGCTAGAGAAAGACTCAACTTTGTTCTCTCCCTCAGAGGCACTTAGGGCAAAACTAGGGCAAGTCATTACCCTTCGCAGAGACTCTTGGTCCTTCCACATAAAGCAGGTACCAACAATAACACTGATTTATAATATAAACTTCATATTAAAAAACTGAAGTCCACAAAATTTGCAGGTGCTGCCTCCAGCCATGTACACTGTACTTTAGAAAACAAAGCAACCTTCACTAAGAAGGATCTCACTTCAACATCATGGCAGTCCTAGAACTGGAGGAAGGAAATGGGCTTTCCAGGATAAGGGAACAAGCTCAAAGTTACACAGTACTGTGAGTAAAGGGGTCAAAGCCACATGCCAGGTCTTGGTGCTACTTGCCCAGAAATATTTACTTAAAGCTACAACCATCAAAGTCATCTTTTTTGTTATTTTCTCATCTTCTTTGACTCTGGTTTCTTATACCACCAGAGCTGTGTTCTCTTGCATGACAGGAAGGCAGGATCTCCACAAACACGGGTCACTGCCAATTGCATCACCACAACTATATACAGCACAACTAGCCCTGTTCAGCAGGCTATCTGCCAACATGTGACCCAGATGAACATCAAGTTTGATCTAAAATAGGGGTATCTAAGGAAGAACATGAGGAGGTGCTTCCCACCCTTAGCAATGGCATGAGAGATGGCCACTGCAGATCAGGCTGATTCAAAGTCAACAGAAGACTTACCCATGGCTGCTCCCGCTGAAATCTGCTGCCAGATGGCGTTGTGCTATGCAGGTAATTAGACAGACACCCAGAAAAATTAAAATGTGAATATCTTCTGAACTAAAAGTAATCACAGATTAAGTGTAACTTCAAAACAAAACAAAAAACAAAACAAAAATGTTGGTAGCACCAGGCTCTTAGGGAGACATTCTTCTATGACTATGGATCTACTTACTACTACACAGAGGAGGAGAAATGAGGTGGCTACACATATACAGAGGAATCCAGGAATCCAGTATGCACTTGTCGATTATGTTAGTGCCAAAGTAAGCTTCAGGGAGGCAGTTAATACCCTCCAATTACTAGTGCCATTCAACACACAGCCAAATGAATCACTAGCTACACACATCTAGCCAAAGGGCACTACTCTGCCCAAACCCATCTCTTCTGCATTGGGAAACAACAGCTGGGGCAAGAAAACAGGCTCTTACTTTTGAAGACTGCTGAATTTTAATCTCCTGGGAGTCAGATGCAGAGTCAGACTTGGTACCCCCAGAATTCGGCTTCTCCTTTTTTCTCTTCTGTTTCTTCTTTTTCTTTTTTGCTCCCAAATCCCCTCCAGGGCTTCTGTAGGAAATTCAAAGAGGGCAAAACAAACCAAAGGGGGAAAATCATTATATAAAACTGAGTTGCATAAAAGCCATTACTTAGAAAAACATACGTGATCTGCACAGATGTTAGGATGTGTGGGATGAGAGTGAGGTTGAAATGTCCATGAGCAAACACTGGTTCTTGCTCTGTCACATGGCTGGTGCTTAGATTCTTTCTAAACATAAAAACTGTAATACAAACCCCATTTATAACCAAAGTCAGAGAACATTCATAGTTACTCCTATTCCACCAACCCACTTCTTGCTTAGCCCTGAAAAGATACATCTAGGGTCAGAGATGGCTCAAAGGTTAAGAGCACTGGCTGCTTTTGCAAAGAAACTGGGTTTGGTTCCAAGCATCCACATGGCAGTCACAACTGCCTATAACTCAGTTCCAAAGGATCTGGTGTCTTCTTTAGGCCAGTAAGTGCACCAGGTATGCACATGGTACAGAAACATATAAAACACTTACAGGCATTAAAAATAAGACCTACAAATATAAAAATATCCATTACAGATACCTCTTTGGGATGACAACATTCATCCTTTTTCTTGTTTATTTGGCTCTGACCACACTAGACAAGCACTCTACTACTGAACTATATCCCTAGCCCATCAAACTACTTACTTTGAAGTAACAGAAACTTGTTTTTCCACACATGAGGAAGGTGATTAAAAATTTTTACCTTAATCAATAAAAACCTTTAAGGTTTGTGCCAGTGAAATGACTTAGTAGGTAAAGATACCTGCTACCAAACCTGACAGCCTGAGTTGAATCCCTGGGACTCACAGGTAGAAGAGAGAACTGATGGCCTCCAGTTGTCCTGACCTCCACAGGCACACTATAACATGTGTTCATATACACACACCACTACCAACAACATTAAAGAAACAAAAATATATTTTAAAAATTCCTAAGCATCAAAAATATTATTTTATAAAATATTTTTGTTTGGAACCCTTTCTACTGCTGTTTTCTGAAAAAGACAAAGAATAAAAAAGAGAGACGCAGATTAAAAATTTTCACTATCTTATTCTATCATGAATTTCATAGAAAGTATATTAAAATTTAACATCAGAGACTATTACTGCCTATGTAGGGAAAGCAATGTTAACAACTGGTTTTGCTCCAAACCCTGATTATTTTCTTTCCTGATTTCTACCTAATTAGAATAATACAGTCATCCTCTAAGATTTAATGCCATTAATGTATACTCGAACATAGTAGTCTCTCAAACATAGTAAGTTTTTGTGGTATATTTGCTTACAAAAATGTCCTTTAATCATATTTTCATAACATTTTCTAACAACAGAATCAGAAACATAAAATCGTGAAACCTGCTTTGTTCTCTCCTTCCATTTCCAGAGTTTCCTGGGGTTCTACACTAAGCTACCTCATCGCTCAGCATCCCAGCACTGAGACTGGTCAGATTTTGTTGAAGCATCCCTATACAACAGGCTGTTAGTGCAGAAGTGTTTCAGCACATCTAGCTTCCTACTTTCAGGCTGGCTTGTCCACAGGTAGAAATGCTAGGTCAAAGACCATGTTTTGAGGGTTGGTAAGTAATTAAGAGTCTCTCCTAAATACTGTACTGATTTCCAGTCTCACCAGCAGAAAGCAGAAGGATATCAATGTCTTCCACCTTCAGCAGTACTGTTCTTCTATCATGTTTTCTCATCTGAAATATTCTTATAGATGGGGTTGGGGGAAACTCACCATAGCCTTCATATCTAGATATTGGGCTAGATATTTTTCCTATTGGCTATTTATGTCATTTCAAGAATTGTTCCTTTATGCCCCCTTTCTATCAGCCATTCCTAAAAATGATCTACAGATACCCTTCATGAATGTATCTACACATATCTATTTATTCAGTACTCAGGATACATGTTCTCATTTTTTATGTACATGTGTATGCATACCATACATATATGTACATGTGTCAGCCCAAAGCTGACATTGCCTTTCTTCCCTGATTGCTTTACTCTTTGCTTATTGAAGAAGGGCTTCTCTCTGAACCCAGAGTTCACTCATTTTAGATAGTCCAGCTAGTCTGCTTATTCAGGGGATTTCCCTTGTTTTCCTCCTAAGTGCTAGGATTACAGCTGGTGACCACACCTGCCTGGTTTTTATGTAGATTCTGGAGGATCTTCACACTTATATGACTAGTGTTTTATTCACTGAGCCATCTCTCCAGCTGTTTTAATCTCATTTATGCCTCACAAAAACCCAGAGTTACACTGTTATCATTTGGCTTCTGCTAGTTGTTTACATCATTAATACTTTACTTGGTGTAATTGTCTAAAACTTGAATTTATAATATCTTTCTGAACGTATTACATAATCTGAAGGTATAAATGCTTTTTCCTTGTGGTTTGCTTTTAAATGTTGCTTACATAGGTATTCTATGTTGTCACCCCCCCTGTCTTTTCTATGGCTCTTGAGATATTAGCTTTCTAACTCATTTGGGACCAAATGCACATGCATGAAATATTTTGTTTTTAACATTCCAAAGCTACATTAGAAAGACAGACCTGTAATTTCAGCTACACAGGGAGCTGAAGCAAGAAGACGGCAAATTTGAGACCTGCCTGAGCTATAGCATAAATTCAATGTCAACACAGGCAAGTCAGTAAGAGGCAATCTCAGAAAGAAAAAAGTCACACAATGGGTAGGTTATGTATCTCAATGTATAGCACCTGTTTATCATGCACATAGCCATGGGTTTAAAACCCACTGCTGCAATGGGGGAAAAGTTATAAATACAAGAGGCCCTCATATAATAGAATATGTTAGTCCAGGAACCAAACTGCAGTATCCAAAGACTAGTGATAACAAAGAATCTTACACCTCTACTTACTGACATTGATTCACACCTTCCACAACCCCATGGTGTCCCCAGATGATGCTACAGCTGTGAGCAGATTTAGATCACAAATTCTTTGACATTTTTCATGGAGACCTGGAGCTCATTCTCTCTTCCCTTGAATCCAGATGGCCTTTGACTTGCTCTGACCACAGTGGAAGTGGCACTACGTGACTTCCAGGTCACAGAAAGTCATGCATCCCTTCTTCTCTTCTAACACTCTCTTAAGTTTGGCTCCTTTAAGAATCTGCCATGATGGTGAGGCCCATCTTGACTCTCTGGTTGTGTTCAAAACTGAACTCTTGGCTCAGGTTCAGCATAATTACAAGTCATGTAAGTGAATCATATAAATCCAGTTCAAGGGGCCCCAAAGTCAGATTCTGTGACTTTGAAGTAGTGACTTTTGTGGTGCTATAAGGAAAACATCTGACAACAACATAAGGGAGTTAAAAGATTTGTTCGGCTCATGGTTTAAGATGGTTTAATTCATGGCTATTTGGCAACCATTCAGGTGGGCAGAACACCATGGTGATGGGAGTGTCTGCAGAACTTTACAATGGCCTACCAGCATACACAGAAAGAATATGGGAAGGGACCAGGACAAGATATTACCCACAAGGATATCCCCAGTCCAAATGACCAACTTGTTCCAACCAAGTCCCAAGCCCTACCTTTCAGCAATACCTCTCAACCATCTTAGGAAACCAGGCAAAGGTTCAACCATTGATTAGGTCTGAGCCTTCAGACACACTAGAAGTGTGCTCTATTTTTCTACTTCCATTTCTTTCCTTCCCTTTTGTTTTAAAGATAGGATCTCACTATTTAGGTTAGGCTGACCTCAAATTTAATAGATGTCCAGGTGGGCTTTCCAGCTCCTACCTTACAAACAGAGCCACTCTCTTTGGACTATTCTGACTTCCATGCCAAGCAGTCTTGTGTCCTGGATCCAAGGTCTCTGGGTGAATCAGAGGCTGACAGGCTCCGCCTTTGAGCAGTATATGAGAGAAATGCACCTCCTATGACTTAAGCAACAACTGTGACGTTGTTCATTACTACTTCATACCCCACTACACTGTAATCTTTATGCCCAACATCAAGATTATAGAGGGATTCCTTATTTTATCAGTTATTCCTATGTTAAGGTAACAAACATTACATTTCAATGAATAATTCATTCTTTCATAAGTCTAAAATACAAAAACATAAGCAGCTGTAGAGTCATGTTTCCCTGTTCCCAACCCTAAAATAGAAAGTAGTGCTCACTGCTGAAGGTCTATTAAGACCTTGTCAAGTGGTACCCCAGTGGTCTAAAAATAGTAATGCATTCCCACCCCAAAAAGGAGTAGTTTATTTTCATCGGTAGAATCAAACTATACAGTCACCATGTTTATATTTAAAATCATCTGGTGACTAAGGGTGCCCATAAATATAAGACTGGCAACCTGGGCTGAAATGAGTTTATCAGAGCCAGGTGCCAGAGCTAGAAATATGCTGTGGATATGCCTGGTTTGCAATATTCTGATTTGGAGCAAGAATACTTTATGTTTTCCTCCTGAATGTGTCCAAGCTGGCACCTTCTGAAGTGGTGGTGACAGTACTGTGCTAATGTGGGAGTCACATGTGAATACATGTGTGTGTGCATGGAATAAAAGAAATCAATTCATACTGGCATCTCAAAGGTCCCTAATGCCTCTCACTAGAAGATGTGATAACAAATACCTTCTGAATGAGTGACTTGTGTGTTATTTTGGCTCTCAGGGTAGCTCCAGTCATGAATGTCCAGACAGTAAAACAACTCTGAAAAGCAACAATTTCCCCTACCTTTGTAGTAGAGATTACTGAACCTAATACCAAATGTTCTCTAAATTTTCACTTGGTGTTCAGCACTGTGCTGGAGGCTGAAGTCAGTGAGGACATACCCTTGCTTCCTGAACCTCTCTCCTGCCAGAACCCTTTTCCAGAACCCATCAGAAAGCCAGTCTGAAATAGCCCACATTCCTAAAGCACATTCTTACAACAGGGAATGAATAGCCATGATTGGTGGGCATGCTTGAAACTGTCAGTGTACAATCCAGAAACGTGTCCTGTGTGGCTTTCTAGAAAATGTATTTTAAGACACTGGAGAGGATACAGAGACATTAGAAGCAAAAACACCAGATTATTTCATCAAAAATTCCTTAAACAAGTTTATATCACCTATAATATAAACTAGGACAATTATGTGATGAAATTTGTATTAAGTTTGAAGAGTTAATTAATACTACTTACCCAAACACCCTCCCTAATCTCTATAACTAAAAAAAAGCATCTCTACTGTACAGTCCTGGCTCGTCTAGGACTCACAATATAGACCAGAATGGCCTCAAACTTACAGAGACACATCTGCCTTGGCCAGACTCATCTTGAGTGCTGAGATTTAAAGTGTGCTGCCATGCCTAGCTTAAAATTGTACCTTTTAATTTTGATATAATGAAGAAAATATGCTCAACTTTTATTAGGCCTAGTTTATAAATTCTTCCTTCCCTTGCTTATCTGAACATCAAAAACTGGCAAGGAACTACAAAAGCTGGCACCAAATGCTATCTCTTCTTTCAAATTCGCACACATATTCCAACTTTCCCAACCCTTAAATGAGGGCAAGCTACTTTTCCATTTCTCAGAAGCCTTCAAGAAACCAGGATAGGGAGTAAGAATTGACAGGGGTATATCCTCAGTTATAAGAGCTAGTGGGACAAACCTAACCTAAGGCCAAGCTTTCATAATTAATAAGTCTCATGTCATTGTGAGCTGGAAGTCCAAAGAAATATCTGACTACAATAGACTGCTTAGGGAAGCGGTTTTCATTCTGCAGTGATGAAAATCACTTCTTAAACAGATTGTGGTAATGGTTGTAGAACTTTGTGGATATTATAGAAGCCACTAAATTGTATGCTTTCAATGGGCAAATTGCATGGTATATACATTTTGTGTGAATGAAATCTTTTAATAATATTAACCAGTAAACTCCTAATGCTGGGGTAGCAGGATGAAGGAGGCCTGAACAGATCCAGAACCATAAGAGCTGCTTAATTGAGATTTGCTTCCTACAGAAGGCCACAGGTTCTGAAAGAACACATGGCAGAAAGATGCCATAAGCCTGAGTAGGCAAGATACTGAGCAGGCACCAGGACAGTAGAAGAGAAACCCTTTTAGAAAAAGGTTCCACATGGAAATTCAATAAGTCCGATGCAGATTCCACTTGAGGTAGATCACCAAGTCCAGAAATGCAACTGTGGAAATCATGTTGGCCCCTTCATGAAAATCTCTCCAGCTTTAATAAGAGTTCGATGCTCCTCTTCTCCGAGATTTACTCATCAAAGATCTAAACAAGTTCTGAATTTTGTTTTCTTGAGCCGGAAATGTGAGGTGGGATGGGATTCTGGGCCTTGTTTAAACCTGCCACTGGAACCAACTCACTCCATCTCTCACATGGAAAGGTCAAATACTGAACTTGCTACTCCAGCAAAATGTAAATGACAACTATAGACAGGATTTACTAGAAGAGCCAACAGACTAGAGCTCCTAGAGAATACCCACAAAAACCCATCCTGCTTCTTTCTGAGCCCAGAGCAAGTTCCCAGCCCCTGACAGTCAGATATGACCACTGAATTCTAGTCCTAACACTACAACTACATTGAGTGTATCATTTAACTTCTCTGTGCCTCAGTTTATACATCTACAAATGGATGACATTTTCAATAAACAATATTGGGAAAATCCTAAGGATCAAGTGAGTTAATGCATAGAAGAACTTAGCAGCATGACAGAAGTCACTCAGCATCTAATTAGCTATCACTGTGAGGGTCCAACTTATTTTTTTTAAAGTGATGCAAACTTTATTTTAAATTAATTTTTAAAAATTTAAATGAGAAACAAGCTTGTTTTACATGTCAACCCCAGTTCCCTCTCCCTCCCCCTCCTCCCCTGCCTACCGATGGCCTATCCTATCCCCTTTCTGCTCCCCAAGGAGGGTGAGGCCTTTCATGGGGGATCTTCAAAGGCTGTCATATCATTTGGAGCAGGACCTAGACCATTCCTCGTGTGTCTAGGCTGAGAGAGTATCCCTCTATGTGGAGTGGGCTCCCAAAGTCCATTCGTGTACTAAGGATAAATACTGATCCACTACTAGAGGCCCCAGACCTCCAAACTGACACCCACGTTCAGGGGGTCTGGAACAGACCTGTGCTGGTCTCCCAGCTATCAGTCTGGGTTTCATGAGCTCCCCCTTGGTCAGGTTAGCTGTTTCTGTGGGTTTCTCCAGTCTAGTCTTGATGAGGGTCCAACTTTTATTTTATTCATGTAACACAATGCTAGCACCTGCTTTTATTTTATTAATGTAATACAATGCTAGCTCAAACTGTACTGTCTCCAACTTGATGCAATACCCATAAACACAGGGTTTTGAATTTATTTCCAGCACCTAAAATAGTATCTGGCATACAAAAGATCCTCAATGAATACTTTCTGGGTGAACGAGAAATCAATTTTAAAAATCATTAAGAAAAAGACAAAAGTCTGACAGAATCATGGGCTGATGATCCGAATAAGCACTTCACCAAAGAAAAGACCCAGGCAGTCAATACTCTTGAAAAAAATGTGCTCTTCTTTGTCCACTAATCTGGCAAGTATTTTTTTGGTCCAGTAACATCAGAAGTACGTGATGCCTCTGGTAGACGTAAGCTGATGCAACCACTGACAAGAAAAGTCTGGCATGGCTACTGTCATCGTCACCACCACCAGCAGCAGCATCAACACTGTTTTCACCAACACCACACATCGTCTTTGTCATAACCATCATTACCATCACCATCATCAACTGTAGTTGTTAAATATAATAACCATCACTATTACCAATATCACAGCTTTACCAAAACCAAAACTTTTATCACCATCAACTTTATTAACATCATAGCATAGCACCTCCATCACCTATATCATCAGCATCATTATCACAACCACCAACACTACCAACCCCACATCACTATCTCTGTAATATCACCACTATCACCATTACCACTATCGCTGCTATTACAGTTACCACCACCACCATTAACAACCACCTGTCACTATCACAGCAGCTAGCAATTTACAGAACATAACACATAGGAGAGATGCTGTAAAAAATGCCTTAGATCTCATCTTGTAAACTGTCAAAATAAGAACACATTATTTCCATTTGAAAGAAAAGTAAACTGAAATATGAGGCCATTAAGTAACTCCCTGAAAGTAACATGTTTAGTAATTAGAAAGCCAGGACTTAAATCTAGCCAGTCTAAAGTCAGAATTTACATCATTACTATACTGTACTGCTCCTTATTTTTGCATTTCTATTGGTATCTCTTAAGATATTTATTGATGCCTTTTGGATCTTCAGGATCTCATTCATGACCTTTGAATACCTTCTTGTGACTATGTCTTTGATCAGGTAGATTAGCATACATCTTCAGTACTCATATGTGTACATATGTGCTGGTGCCCTTGTTAGGAGAACAAATCCCTTTAACTAGAAGAAAAGGCAGAGAATTCAAGGTTCTCATAACCATATCACATTGTCCCGGTGATGGAAAAGAACTGAAACTCAGCTGGTCAAGTCAGCTAAGGTTCAAACAAATAATCAGCTGCCCTGGCTACTAATATGTATTCATCCTGAATCATGAACATCTTATGTAAGTTATGTCACGGCCACCAAATTAAAAAATGAATTTTACCTGAAGTTCAGTTTCTTGAAGAAGTAATGTGGGTTTGCTTGCTCACATATGCAATTCTAGCATTAATTTCTTCACCCTGTTCTCCTTGGGTAACTGACAATCTACAGCAGGAAGCCAACGTCCCAGCTGTTGTTGCTAGGCTAGGTGATGGCCTCCTCTACAGTGAGATTTCAGACACTGGATTCTGCAGCTTCAACTCCTCTGGGGACTGATATAGGGAATATTGTTAAAGCCACACCATCTCTGGTCAAAGTAGCAAGCCACTGATACGTTTCAGAAGGCTAGTAGCCCACAGCTACCCTGAAGGCCAGTAAGGAGTGGAGATAAATATCAAGATTTTGTCTCAGAAATAGTTAACTTTAAAATCTGCACCTAAGCAAACTTTTTCCAACTCTAAAGTGAATTTGTCATTTGGGCTTAAAGACATACTAGAAGGCAATGGAGATAGGAGAGCGGGTAATGATGCTTCCAAATGAAGCCTGGCAACCTCACTCCAGTCCCCACAATCTAAATGAAAGTGTAGATGTTCACTGACCTCCACACACCCTCCTCTCCTTCGCTATCATACCCCCCACACGTTTAAAAAACTACTCCAACAAATTTCTATTAAAATTTTAATGTATATGAGATACCAGACAGTATAAGACTCAAAGATGCAAAGTTCTATCTCAATGTTTACAGTCTACCTAGAACTCTACAGGCAGACATAAATAAGTTCATGCTTTGTAGGTATAGCTTGGCTGCTATTACAGTATAAAGATTTATCAGTATATTGTTTAAGCAGTATGTTGTTTCTCATAGTTTCAGAATTGAAGTCCATGATAAGGATGGACCAGTGTGCTGGAATGACTGAGTTCCAGTAGACAGAGTTCTTTGTTTCTTCCTCACTGAATCACAATTTAATCCTACTGAAGCCACATCTTCCCCCTCATTATTTAATTCCCTTATAAAGACCCTCCCTACTAACACTATGGCACTAGTGATTTAGGGATTCTATAGATTACTTTGGAAGGCACAAACTGGTCCAAAGTCAGTCTTGTCATATCCCCTCTAAAAACCACTGTGTTAGTTTTTCATGACTGCAATAAACAAAACCTAAGAAAAACTGTTAAAGAGGAAAGGATTATTCTGGATCATATTAGGAGTTCAGTGCATGACCAAGTAGCCCAGTTTCTCTGAGCCTGTGTGTAAGACTGTTTAGACCACAAGCCAAGGAGCAAAGGGGAGTGAGGAGGGGAGCCTGGTTCCCCACCCCTTGTGAGCACTCCCTGACAACCTAAAGTTCTCTCTCTAAGCCTACTTCTTAAGTTTCTACAGCTTCCCAGGATGGTCACCCCACATGTCACCAATCCTTTAAACACATGAGCCTTTGGTTTGTTCATGATTCCAATTATAATAAGCACAAATCTCACGTGAGGTGCTTCTGAATAGCTATGCTGTGTTCCACAATAATCCCTTCCCCTTATCTGCTGGTTCTTCATCCACCACATCTTACTGATCGAGTCTGAATAATTTTCCTATTGTCTAGGAACCAGTGAGGTGTGTTCTAGAGAATCTGAGTTAAGAAATACCCTTTGGACAATGAGGACTTAACTAAGGAGGCAGAATAGGAGAAAGCAGATAAATAGACCTTGGATCCTCAATTCTAATAAAGACTAGCCCTACTTTCAGGTCACATATTGCTATGTTTAAATAAAATCACTTTTTAGCTGAGTCAGTTTACACAAGTTAGACACACATTAACTATGCTTTCCCCCCTCCCCCACTTTTCAGCTTTGTGACCTTGTTTAAGTAACTTATCTTTAGGAACATGCTACCTTTGCAGTAAAAACAAGGGCCTGCCTGAGCAGACAATGGGGGAGAAGATAGCAAGAGAGAGAATGGTGGACAGACTGCACAGAAAGATCACATTTTATAAGGAAGGGCTCCAGGGCCTTGACAGGAACCATCACCTGAGGTCATCATGACCATGAAAAGCTTCATGAAATAACACAAATTTGCAAGACTTTGAATCTGGAGAAGTAGAAAAACACAGGCATTCATTCTCCAAAGGAGAGAACATGGAGGAGAAGCAGCAATGAGGGTTTACAGGGAGTCACAGAAACAGACTAATTCCTTCTGTTGGGCAATGTCTGACAAAGAATTTAGAAGTTCTTTTCTTTCATATGCTATAGTCCTCCATGCCATTATGCACAACACCTTTAATAGATGCTATGCACAGTAGCACATATTAGGGAGTACTTGATAGAAATATTCAAGAGAACTGTTTCACATAAAGTCAGATGTTGATAAGGAACCAAAAACATTAGGATACCATTAAAATGAAAGATGGAAGCAGCCTGGACAGACTTGAGAACCATGGAAATTTAAGTACCCAAGAAATTATAATTAATTGTTAATTAATAGTGTGTGCCATTTTATTTAGCTTTAAAAACAAAAGAATGGTGATTCAGAAAGTGAAAGGATATTCAAACCCTAGTGAGTGGCAGTTTGAAAGAAAATGGCCCCCAAAGGGAGTGACATTATTAGGAGGTATGGCTTTGTTGGGGTAGGTATAACCTTCCTTGTTGCAGGAAGTGTGTCACTGTGGTGGTGGGCTTTGAGGTCTCCTATGCTCAAGCTACTCCCAGTGAGACAGTCCACTTCCTGTTGCTTGCAAGATGTAGAACTCTCAGCTACCTCTCAGCACCATGTTTGCCCGCACGCCGTCATGTCCCACCATAATGATAATGAATTGAACCTCTGAGACTGTAAGCTGCCACCTCAATTAAATGTTTTCCTTTATAAGGGTTGCTGTGGCCATGGTGTCACTTCACAGCAATAGAAATCCTAAGACAGAAGTTGGCACCGGGGACTGGGGTATTATTATTGATAGGCCTGACTTTGGTGGGCATGGAAGGCAGAGGTGCTGAGAATGATTTGAAACTGGGGGGGGGGGTCGTCAAGAGGTTTCAGAGGAAAAGAACTTTAGTATGTTGCCTAGAAATTATTCTTGTGATATTTTGGTAAAGAAAGTGGATGCTCTTTTGCCCTTGTCTGAAAAGTCTACCTGAGGCTAGAGTGAAGAGTTTTGGATTAATTTCACTGGCAGAGGAAATTTCAAAATAGCCTAGTATAGACTATGTTGTGTGGCTATTAGTGGTCACTCTAACAAAGATTTATAATGAAAAGCGGCAAGCTGAGGGTAAACATGTGAAATAGAAGGAGAAAAGGAGCACCAAAAAGTAAAATGGTAAAATGTTTTGGATAATGGTTACAATTTTTTGTTTTTCTAAGATAAAAGTTTCATAGAGCTCAGGCTAACATCCAAGTTACTATGGTGTGATGACCTTTAATTCCTGACTCTTCTGCCTCTATCTCCCAAGTGCTAAGATTGTAGCTTATAGTAGTTTAAAATGTGACAATGATAGAGAAATATCATGAAAACATGCTTGTTAAAAATTTAAAGAATTGCGGCTGGGTGGTGGTGGCATACGCCTTTGATCCCAGCACTTGGGAGGCAGAGACAGGTGGATCTCTGTGAGTTCGAGGCCCACCTAGTCTACAGAGCTAGTTCCAGGACAGCTAGGGCTGCAATACAGAGAAATCATATCTTGAAAAACCAAAATAAATAAATAAACAAATAAATAAATCCATCCCAGAAGGAAGAAAAAAATGATAATGCTATATTCTATAAAAGACAGGGAAATGTTTAAGCATATAAAAACAGGAAATTCAAAGGTACACATTATTTGAGTTGTATATAATGACAGTCACTTATCTTTTTTTTGTAAATTAATTTAAATGAATTGAAATCTTAGTTCTTCAGTCACTCTAGCTTCATTCAAGTGCCTAACAGCACTGACTTCTGCACTGGGCATTTCTACTGCCTCAGAACATGCTAGCAAACATTCAAAAAAAAAATACAAGCTTGCCAATGAACCACATAAACCATGATCTTATTTATGTTGATTGGGCAAATATTAAAAGGTGAATCAGTTATATTGTCAATTAAATTAGGGTACAAACAAATAGGATTAACCAAGGAATTTCGCTCTCTGTATAGTTTATTTTTTAATTTTAATCTGCATGTTTTACTCATGTAACCAGTAAAAGTGACAAATATATTCAAATGGAATAATGACAAATAAACTGATTTCTTAAAACTTGAACAGCTTTACCCTGCTAAAGTGATATACATTGATAATGATTAACAAAGATGGCAAAGTGTGTATTCTGTCCTTAGAAACTGTATATTTCAGCCAGCTTCTGGGTAAAGTCTGCTCTGGGCCAAAAGTGATGTCACCATCTAAGATGCAAGTCTTAGTTGATATCTGATCACTGTTTTAGGTATTTTAAGTATTTCTTGAACAAGGAGGATCCCTTGGGCCAGAGCTGTTAATCTATTTTTCCATGTAGATTTATACATCTGACAGTAGATCACATTTAAGAAAGTACAGCTTTGAATTATCCCTTAAATTTCCAGTGATTTAGAGTCACAGTATGTTTCTGCATTTTCTTACTGATACCATGAAGCTGACTAAGTAAAGGAAGTGGTCATAGTTTCAACGATAGCCAGACACACTGTGTTATCTTGATCCCTACCCCCATTGGAGGGTGGTACAAGAAGGGTTGTTTTATTGTTTTTGTTTCTTAATTCCAAGGTATGTAAAAGTCCATACCTGTAATCCTAGCACAAGGAAGGCTGAGGGAGAGGGGGTTCAGTCTAGGCTACACAGTAAATTCCAGACAAGACAGGTCTGGATTGACACTGAGACCCTGTCTCAAAAACAAAACAAATAAAAGATCTGATCTTCGTGGCATATTGGATCTTACATTTTCCTAAGAAAAGAATTTTTAATGTGCTTTACCAAAACCAATCTACAAATTGAATTACTGTCAAAAGTTCAACTTTTTCATAGAAACAACAACAACAAAATCAAAAAATTCATATGGAAGCACAAAAGACACTGAATAGCCAAAGCAAGACTGAGCAAAAAGAACAATACCGGTGTTACTCATTCCAAGATACACTACAGGCCATAACAAAAACAGCACGGTTCTGGCACAAAAACAAACTTGTGTATCAGTGGAAATAGAGGACACAGAATAAAACCCACAATGACAGCCACCTGATTTTTAAACAAAGATGCCAAAAGCCCATTCTGAAAAAAAGGCAGCCTCTTCAATAAATGATACTGGCAAAACTGGATAGTCACATGTAAAAGAACAGTACTAGATCTGTACCTTTGTACCAAAAAACAAAACAACAACAAAACAATTGAAAATCTTAATGTAAGATTGAAACTTTGAAATTGCTAGAGGGAAACGTAAGGAAAGTACTTAAAGATACTGGCAAAGACAGGGACTTTCTGGAAGTAGCTCAGCAGAGCTGGCAAATGGGATTGATGAAATTAAAAGGCTTCTGTGCAAATGAAGAGACAACTTGTAGTGAGAGAAAATCTTTGCTAGCTACAGAGCTGACAGAAGTATCTCTTTTCCATAAAGATCTTAAAAGACCACCAAGAATCCAAACAATCCATTCAATAAATGGGCTAAGAGAATGAACAGGCAGCTGTCAAATGATACACAAACAGCCAGTAAAAAAAAAAAAAAAAGATAGCATTCTTGGCCATCAGGAAATAGAAATTAAAATACTGAAATTTTATTTCACCCCCCAGTCTAAGAGACTATCATTTAAGAAAGCAAACACCAGCACATATTAAGATGGTGAGAGAAAGGCAACCTGTATATGTTGCTGGTAAGAATAGGAATGTAAATTAGCCGAACCAGTATGGAAATCAGTATAGAGTTTCCTAAATAATAACACTACTAAAACAGAAACAAATATTCTATGAATTAGCTATGCCACTCCTGAGAATATGCCCAAAGAACTGTAAATCAACATAAAACCACATATTAGTTTGTCTCAAGCTTCTTATTAAAAAACAACAACAACAACAACAAAAACAGTGTCTGACTATGGAATCCAGGCTAGTCTCAAATTAAAGGTACTCTTCAGCTTCCTTAGGTCATGATTACAGACATGTGCCACCACACTTGGCTAAAATTTTTATGGTATCAGGAATCAAACCCAGAGCAAAATGCATAGTAGGTACATCCCTACACCTGCCACCCCCATTCCTGATAGCCAACAAGGTGAGCAACTTTACTCCTTCAAATCATTCTATCCTGGCCTCTGTCCTAAAACAACTCAACTAACAGACTATGGTCCTGAAATTTTGAGTCAAAATCAATCTTTCAATCTTAAGCTGTTTCTCTCGGGTATTTACCATCGTGGCTAAAAATCTAAGTAACACAGTACTCAGTGTAGAGCGAAGATGAAGGAACCCTCTAGGATGTAGTTTACAAGTGGAGAAAACACACCTCAGTGGGGCAAGACCATGAGGTTTTGTGGATTTAACATTGGGCCCCCTTTCCAACAGTTTTGCCAAGTCCCTTCAGATACCGAGAAGGCAGAACAAATGAAGACCAAGTGGAGTATTTAGCATGAAAGATCTTGGGTTGCCTCAGTAGCCTCACACCTGGGTTGGCAAGTTCCTAGCCATGCTGCAGATAATCTCTTTCCTGCCAAGGCTACCCAGGACAGAAATGGAATCTTCAGTCATCTGGACTTTTAATTTGCCTGGAAGTTTTCAAGTTTCCTCAAGCTCTTTACTGATACCTATTTATTTTATTCCATTTTTAAACTTCATGGTAAAGCAAGTTACTTAAGGATCTCTTTTTTAGGTGATCTTCAATTACCCTACCCCTAATTTTCCACATATTATTTGAAAATAATAAAACCACACTGTTTGAGCTATTCTGTCACTAGTTAAAAGTGGCACTCTCTCCCTTTGCCAATATTTTGAGAATGCATATAATTTTTAGAGTGATAGGCTGTTACTGTATTTGGGTGGACCAAACAGTTTTAACTTTCCATGAAAATGGTGACATTCAAGTATTTTAGACTTATACTATTGTTTTAAACATAAAACCTCTCATTTTGTTTATGGAATTTCAATGTTACCCACAAAGTGAAATAACAAGTCAACAAACAAACTTCTACAAAATCAAAGGCATAGTAATATCTTACTGGATAGTTTTCCTTTATTTGAACCTGTAATTTCAACACAGTAAGCTAAAACAACTTATAAATAAATGCATTATACTGAATGCTGGGTGTATATTAATCCTTTGAGGCCACAGGGGAGCTATTGAACAAATTACTGCTCCCTGCACTGACCATTGTCTACTGGCTCAGAAGCAGTACTTTACCTATTAGAGGCAAAACATTATCTGTTCATTCTCCAAAGGCTCATTATTTGTTGTTTATTTAAACTAGTGGCGAATGAAGAGGCCAAGTGGGGACGGGAAAGTTTTCCGTATTTTAGCCCTGACAAACGTGAGCTACTAAAAGAAAACTTGAGTTTCTACAGAGCACTATTAATTCATGAGCCAAATAAAACAGGATGACTTCCTCAAATTGTGTTGTCTAAATTGTGTGTTTTAGAAAAAGCATTCCAACAAGAGAAGGGAAGCGAGTTTTACTAATCTCCCTGCATTTTAATAGATAACAATAAATACATTATATGAATCTTTTCCAACTACAAGTTGTTATCGAATTGCCTACTCCTGGTTAAAACAATCCAATTCACTGGACAGCTCTAAATTTTGATTAAGCATTGTAACATACAATTAATGTGCTGATGTGGAAGTCTGGAAATCTCTGAAGAGGGCCCAAAATACCTTTGGATGCTCTTTTGGGAACTTAAAACAGCCTATATCAAGGTATCAAATAGCCCCATTTCCACACGAGTAATTCCTTGCACCAAGGGTATCCTCAACTGTGTAGGCAAGGAAACTTTAATGAGACACAGAACACTGAGAAACTGGAAGAACTACAAGTCCAGGGTCTCCCCAGAAAGACAAGACAGGCGCTGAAGTTAGTTAAGGTATCTATCGGCATTCACCTGGACCCATTTCTGGCAAAAGAGCTTGTGTTTCAAAAATGCATTCCTATTCGACTATCACAGGCAAATTTCTATTACTCATAAACAGAACTCACGTTCAGATTTCTGTAGAATTCCCTCTTCTGGCTTAAGAAAAAAGAAAAAACTATACTTGAATGATAGCATTCAGTACTTGCAGCTGCCACTGAATTGTTCGCTGAAAAAATTAAAAAGCAACTTGCCAAGGGGAGACACATGTAGTCAGCTTTTCCTTTTCTTCATTTGTCATTTAATATTTTATGCCATGTTCAAGATCAATGATGTCTCCTTTCTTAAATAAAGGCTAAAATAGACCTTGAACAAAATACCAATTCTTGAAAGATTCCCCCATGAACTGAATAAATAAGCCGTCTGTGACTCAGGCTCCCCTATCGTGTTTTTGGGTTGACCCACTTCTACACAGTCACCATGGTTCGCAGAATCTCACTTCTAAGGGGCAGCAGTAGCGGCTCTATGCCAGCGCATAGTTTGAATCCAACAGGGCAAAAGACTGAGGCAAAAAGTACCTACAAAAGGACACGAGTCTTTATTTAAAATCGTCCCCCGATCCCCGCCTCTAAAACACAACTTCAATACCAGCCTTAACCAGAAGCAGTCTTTTCCCCAACAGCGAACAGATCCAGTCTGCAGGGGAGAAGAGGGCAGGCACGCATTGAGAAACCGATCAAGTGTTAAAAGTACGTCTGGTTTTGGAGATCAGACACCAGGTTTGCAGCCAGGGTAAGGTCGGGGCCGCCGGAACTCAGTCCACCGGTCAGCTCTGCTCCAGAAAGCTCTGCGGACACGACCCGAGGTCGCAAATCTGAATGTCCTCAGGCGTCGCGGCCGGGACCTGGATGCCCGAGGCGCCCTTTACCGGGCCTAGGGGGCAGAACTTTGTGCAGCTCGGCGCCAGCAGTCCCGAGACCGCCTAGGGCGCATCCCTGTCCCACACCCCACGACTGGCCTTGCGGGTTTCGTCTCTACGGGGGGCTAGCGGCGGCTGGAGTGGGGGGAGGGTGACGAGAAAGTACTAGAAGGATGCCAAGGCGCAAGCCGCACTACTTGCATCCCGCTCGCCCCTGCGGCCCAAGACGCCGCCGCCGCCGCCGCCACAAAGAGAAGGGCCTTGCGCCCCTGCTGGGTTCCCACCCCGAGCCACTCGCCGCGGCCGGGTGAGGCCGGCCGGCGGGGGCGCGCGGCAGGTGACAGCCCAGACGCGGGTCCCCGGGCCCGAGTCGCAGTCTCCCCGCCCACCTCGGGCCTCGCCCACCCCGCGCGCTCCCCGAGAGCCGGGAGACCCGCACCTCACAATGGTCTCGGGACGAGGCCACCGCCGGGCGGAGCGGCCGAGGGGCTCCCGCACGCCACGAGCCGGCGCCGGAGCCCTGAGGTGCGCGCGGTCCCCGCCCTGCCTGTCGCGCCCGCGCGCCACCTCCTACCCTTTGGCGTGTTCCGTCTCCTCCTCATTGTCCCCGTCGATTCCGCACGTGTCCTGGTCGTCCAGCTCTAGGCTCTGCTGACTGGCCGCAGACTCGCTGTCCTCCGCCATCGCGGCGGCTCCGAGCGGCTGGGGAGGCGGCGCTCCGAGCAGCAAGCGAGGCGCGACAGGACGGGCGCGGCCGCAGCTCCCTCTAGTGCCGCCCACCCTCGGGCTCCGAGTCTAGAGGCTGCGGCCCCGCCCACCCCGCTGGCCCCGCCCACCCCGGCCGGCGCGGCCCCGCCCACTCGCTTGCGGCTCCCGCCTGTCTCGGCCGTCCCGCCCGCCTCGCCCAGCGTGCGCCCCGCCCACATTTCGCGCTCGCTCCCGCCCATTTCATCTGTTCGCCCACCTCAGCGGGCACGGCCCCCCTCCCACCTCTCCCGTACGCTCCCGCCTACCTTAGCAGCCGTGGCCCCGCCTATCTCGCCTTCCCACTTCCGCCTATTTTAGCGGGTGAGGCGCCGCTCATCTCGCGTTCCCGCTTCCGCCTCAGCTGGCGAGGCCCCGCCCATCCCGCCTGCTCGCTTCGGCCCATTTCGGCTGGCATTGTCCCGCCCACTCGCTAGCCGCCAGGGCGCTTTTCAGCCCGTACGGCCCCGCCCACGTCAGCCGACTGGAGGGCCGGGCGAGGCTTGCCCTTCTTCCCTAGCCTAGCGATGGGAGGTGTTTGGGGGGGCGGGAACGACTGTAGAGCCGGAGCTCCAGGCTGTAGGGGGCGGGGCGGGGCCTATATTAGGATGCGCTAGGAGTTTCTCGTCTGGACCTGGGATCCAGGTTACCGCGTGTTCAGTTTCAGGGCTGTGCGTCAGCGTTTGCAAGAGCGGGTTACACGATTCTGTACGTCTGTGTGTTCCTCAACGCTCTGGACTTCTGCCGGGTTTTTTTTTCACTCAGGCCTTCGATTTCCTGAAGCTCTCCCTGCCTCCTCTTCCACATATACTTGAAAATTTTCCATTTCATGTTTCAGGACCCAATGCTCATCAAGCCAAAGTCAGAGTGCTCCAATCTCCCCGCCTCCCTGTTGCAAGCAACCTCAGAGCCCTAAACAGAAAATTACCATAACTTCTGAATTGCTCTAAATGGGTTCGTTCAGCCGAGAACAGAACGAACATTTTGTGAGAAATGCGAAAGCCCTCCAAATCGGGCAATTGGGTGGTTTCAGGCAGGTCACCTGCCTTCTCCTAAGTGAAGGTCATGACCTAGACCTCCAAGCAAACGTGTTTAGATGGTGTTGAAATCATCCTCTTATCAGGAAACAGGAGAGGAAGGAAGCCAAGCTTGCTGGCCCATGCCTGTTATACCAACACTCTGGGAGGTAACAAGATTGGGAGTTCTTGTGGCCAGCATCCATTACACACACAGTTCAAGGACATCTTGGGCTGCAAGAGACTTGTCTCAGGGAAAATAAAGGACTGGGAATACAGGACAGAGACTCTCTTGTGTGAGACAGATAAGAAGCTGGTGAAATTCACACTGCTGTTAAATGGTCCAACTGCAGCCCTTTGCTTTCCAGAGATAGGAAGAATTCAAAGGCCCTGCCAGACCACCGGAAGTCTGCGAGGCCGTCTTACATAGGCAATTGCCAAAACTCTATAAAAAGGGAAAAGTCCTTAAAAGACACCTTAAATTTTTAGTGCAATGAGGGGATACCCACCTCACCCCCACCCCACCCCCACCCCACCCCTACACACATGCAAGGGAGAATATGGCTAAAATGCAATGAGCTAGAATGACCTAGACACAAATTGCAGAGCAATTTCAAGGTCCAACATTTGTTTGATGTTTTTGGAAAAAGTGTAAATGAGACCTAAACATGGAGAAAAATGCCATTTTTACCCTTAACAATTGCAACTATTCCTGAGTGGCCTTTAGACTCAAACTTTTGGATAAAGGCAGACAGATGAGTGAGGTTCCTGCCCCTCAACCCTATAAACATAAATAGCCGAGTAAGTAGCCTGGCAACAGAGCTCTAACCAGGAGGTAGCCTATGAAATCAGCCATTTTAACCTGTCAGAGTGGGTTGTGACAGGAGAATAGACTGGGGAAATCAGCATCAAGATTAACATAAAAAGGAAACCAGCAGGCAGAGAAAGCCATTAGCTCACAGAATGGAATAGAAAAGCACATTACATTAAAATCTGTGAGAAGCTGGCACTCTGTAAATGTCCTGTGAAGGGTCATGTACCTCGTGGCCTAGCGCTTTGGGGCTTTTCCCTCAGCCTGCTAGCCCACTGAATTCTGGGAGGTGCCTTTTCTTTCTTAATAAACTAACTCTACTTCTAACCGTGTGTCCTTGGTGCAATCTTTTATTCTGGGACACAAGAGTCTCTGACCTAAGATCCGCACTTGTAACAGGCTCTCTCAAGCATTTTTCAAACACCAAGGCAAAGGAAATGCAGCACACTTTTATTTCAACTTTCAAGAAATATTGCCTAGGGGGAGGGAGACTAAGAAAACAGAAAACAGTCCTGGAGAAGAGGGCATCAGAAACCAGTAAACATCAGGAAATAATGACAAGCAGGGAACATCTGTTCTGCAGAATGGAAAGGATCTGTGCCAGACATTTGCACAGCACTAGATTGAAGCCTTATAAAATTCAAACGTTTCTTGGCAGAATATTAATCTTTTGCAGGAGATAAAAGTTTGTGGACAGCCCTGGAGGAGTCCTAAATTCTATTGTCGTGTACAGAAACAGTGTCTGGAAAGTGCTTTACTTCTCTCTGGCTTCATCCAGGAGTCTAGGGAGTCAGACAAGTGGCAGCTTCTGAAAGATGAAATCCAAGGTTTAGTTGAGCAGGAAACACTTCCTTAGAGTGTTTGCCAGTGTGTTAAAAGTGGCCCTTGGGACTGTCTCCTTCTGCTTGGCTCATCTTCTATTAGAAGTATAAGACAATGATTGTGTAGTTGGTCTTGTTGTTTGTTTTTTAAGTATGCTTTTAAGTGTCATAAAATATACAACATAGAACTTGCTGTCAACCATTTTTGAAATATGTAGTTGGGTTTCACCTGACATTACTGTTGTCTAGAACTCTTTTCCTCTTGCTGAACTGCACCTCTGTACCATTAAGCAGCTCTCTTTTTTCATCTGTGAGAACTATTAGTCTACTTTCTGTTTATAAAATTTGATTTACTGTAGGAAAGTCATAAACTCTTCACCTTTCTTAGAGTGATTTATTTCACACAAAATAGAGGCCTCAACATCTTGTATGTTAAAGCATGCATTGACTTTTACTTCCTTATGAAAGCTAAATAATATTCTGTTGTGTGTATGTTTTATAAGTTCATCTGTTGGTGGGCATTGGGTTTCTCCCATGTTTTTGCCACTGTAAAAGCAAGACCTTGATTTCAGTTCTGTTGGATAATACAGGCAGAAGTAAAGTTGCTGAATCAACTTTTAGGAACAGTCATTGGTGTCTATAGCAGCTGCTCTATGTACATTCCTAGCAAGAATACAAAGGGTTTTCTCTGTATCATCTCCAATGCTTGTGGTCCCTTCCCTACCCCTCATTTTTTTTCCTCCAACAACAGCAGTCCTGCTGGGTATGGATGATATAACTCAATGTAACCACAGACATATGACACTTTTGGATATAAAGTGCATTTTAAAGCCAAAACACAGAGTCGAAAGGTAGTGGCACATGCCTTTAATCCCAGCACTTGGGAGGCAGAGGCAGGCAGATAGATCTCTGTGAGTTCAAGACAAGCCTGGTCTACAAGAGCTACTTCCAGGACAGGCTCCAAATGCCACAGAGACACCCTGTCTCGAATCCCACCCCCCCAAAAGAGCCAAAACAACTATAAATATTATGTATATGTGTCCATGTTTGTTTGTGCAGATGCATATAGAGATATACCTTGATATTTGGAGGTCAGAGGACAACCTTTGGTCTCATTTCTTAGATGCCATCCACCAGTTCTTTTCAGACAAGGTCTCTCACTGGCTTGGAATTCAACTATATAAGCGAGGTTAGCTGGCCAGTGAACCCCAGGGATCCTCTGGTCTCTGCTTCTCTAGCACTGGGATTGCAAGAATGTGTTACTATTACTAACATTTTTTTATGTAGCTTTAGGGGATCATAATCAGGTCCTCATGCTTGGAAGGCAGGTATTTTACTGACTGGGGTATCTCCCCTGCCAAAAGTGAAGTTTTTGATGCCGTGTAGAACGCATATAATGCTTAAACATGATAATTACTTATCTGTAGGGGTAATTACCAATAAGAAATGTACAAATTGTTGTGGAATATTAGTTAAAGATGTGTTACTTTTCTATGCTGTGAAATATGCATGTAATTATGCTAATATGTGTTGTAATCTTTTATGTTGCATTTGTTTAACTCTGAAAAGCATGTTACTTTACCTGTCTAAAACACCCGGTTGGTATAATAAGGAGTTTAACAACCAATAGCTAGGTAGGAGAGAGAAATAGGTGGAACTGGCATGCAGAGAGAATAAACAGGAAGAGAATGGGGGGGGGAGGGAGACAAGAAGGAAAGAAGCTGCCAGGGGTCTGCAACACAGCCACACAGCCACATAGCCACACAGCCACACAGTCACACAGCCATCCAGTCACACAGTCACACAGCCACACAGCCACACAGCCACATAGCCACACAGCCACACAGCCATCCAGTCACACAGTCACACAGCCACACAGCCACACAGCCACACAGTCACACAGCCATCCAACCACATAGCCACACAGCCACACAGTCACACAGTCACACAGCCACACAGTCACACAGTCACACAGCCACACAGTCACACAGCCACACAGTCACACAGCCACACAGTCACACAGTCACACAGCCACACAGTCAGTCACACAGTCACATAGCCACACAGCCACACAGCCACATAGCCATCCAGTCACACAGTCACACAGACACACAGTCACACAGCCACACAGCCACACAGCCACATAGCCATCCAGTCACACAGTCACACAGACACACAGACACACAGCCACACAGTCACACAGTCACACAGACACACAGTCACACAGACACACAGTCACACAGCCACACAGTCACACAGTCACACAGCCACACAGACACACAGTCAGTCACACAGTCACACAGTCACACAGCCACACAGCCACACAGTCACACAGCCACACAGCCACACAGTCACACAGTCACACAGACACACAGACACACAGTCACACAGACACACAGACACACAGTCACACAGACACACAGACACACAGACACACAGTCACACAGCCACACAGTCACACAGCCACACAGTCACACAGTCACACAGTCAGTCACACAGTCACACAGCCACACAGCCACACAGTCACACAGTCACACAGACACACAGACACACAGCCACACAGTCACACAGTCACACAGCCACACAGTCAGTCACACAGCCACACAGTCACACAGTCACACAGTCACACAGTCACACAGCCACACAGTCACACAGTCACACAGTCACACAGTCACACAGTCACACAGTCACACAGACACACAGACACACAGTCACACAGACACACAGACACACAGTCACACAGACACACAGACACACAGACACACAGTCACACAGCCACACAGTCACACAGCCACACAGTCACACAGTCACACAGTCAGTCACACAGTCACACAGCCACACAGCCACACAGTCACACAGTCACACAGACACACAGCCACACAGCCACACAGTCACACAGTCACACAGACACACAGTCAGTCACACAGCCACACAGTCACACAGTCACACAGTCACACAGCCACACAGTCACACAGTCACACAGTCACACAGTCACACAGTCACACAGTCACACAGCCACACAGTCACACAGCCACACAGACACACAGCCACACAGTCATCCAGTCACACAGTCACACAGCCACACAGTCACACAGACACACAGTCACATAGCTACACAGTCACACAGACACACAGACACACAGTCACACAGACACACAGACACATAGCCACACAGTCACACAGCCATCCAGCCACACAACCACACAGCCATCCAACCACATAGCCACACAGCCACACAGGCATCCAGCCACACAGCCACACAGCCACACAGCCATATAGCCATCCAGTCACACAGTCACACAGTCACTCAGCCATCCAACCACACAGACACACAGACACACAGCCACACAGTCACACAGACACACAGCTATCCAGTCACACAGTCACACAGCCACACAGCCATCCAGTCACTCAGCCATCCAGCCACACAACCACACAGCCATCCAACCACATAGCCACACAGCCACACAGGCATCCAACCACACAGCCACACAGGCATCCAGCCACACAGCCACACAGGCATCCAGTCACACAGCCACACAGCCACACAGCCACATAGCCATCCAGTCACACAGTCACACAGCCATCCAGTCACACAGACACACAGACACACAGCTATCCAGTCACACAGTCCCACAGCCATCCAACCACACAGCCACACAGCCACACAGCCACATAGTCACACAGACACACAGCCAGCTATGGAGTAAGAAGTAAAAAAAAAAGGTACATTAATAGAGAAAGGTAAAAGCCCAGAGGCAAAAAGTACACAGGATAATTTAAGTTAAGAAAAGTTGGCTAGAAATAAGCTAAGCTAAGGCCAGGCATTCATAAGTAAGAGTAAGTCTCTATGTATTTATTTCAGAGCTGGGTTGAGGGCCCCTAAAGAGCAAAGAGGAAAAAAAAAACTAACTACAAAATGGCATTAATTACAATGAGAAAAAGTATACAAGTGAATCTAACTGTGGGAGAATCATACATACATGTTAGTTGTAATGCTACTTAGCACTGGACCTCAAAAATATATTTGAATGTTTTCTCCTTTTTTTCTTCTCTGAAACTATAATGAGAACAAGAAATGGGTTGAGGGAGAGGTCTAAGATGATAGAGAATCAATTAAGAGATATGACAATAAGACTCCAAAGGAAATATCTGATTAAAACTAAATGTAAAATTAGAAATTCATCTTGAGCCTACGTGTTTACCAAACTAACTTGTTTCTCCAAAAGATGGAACTATTAAAATGCCAAAAGAGAGGTTTAAGGAACTGGAGCCTAGAACGTGAGGAAAGGGTCCAGAAGTCAGTTGACAGGAACAAGAGTATGAAAGTTGTGAGGGAATTAAGAGGTGGGGTGTCTGAGCCCTTGCATGCTTCCCCTCTGTCTCCTGAAGCACTTCCCTACCATGAGCAAAAGCTTGGCTTAGCCACATCTGGCTTCCAGTTCTTGATTAGTACACCAGCTGACCACAGATATGTGATGGAGACACGCAGAAATCAACATCATGGTCCATCTCCACGGATTTGTAGAGGATAGTAAGTAGGCATGGCATCAAGGCACTGAATTTCCAAGTATCTTATTACACAGCAGTACCTGCCATCCTAAATCAAAGCAAAGACCAAGAGGAAATCTTTCAAATGACTAGTTTCTTATTGGTAACTGTGATGACTCTCTGAATCCCTGAGTATGTCTAAAAAATTCATTCCAACCAATAGTTTACGGTGAGCATTCCTGACAATTGATCTTCTTTGGACTTGTGTTTGCCTTCTTCTTTTCTTTTGAAAAGTAATTTCACACACTTCTGCAAATTATGTCTTCACCCTGAGTCTTGGAGAACATACCTGTAATCCCAATACTAGAGAGATTGAGACAAGATTATGAGTTCCAGATCAGCCTGGGCTAAATAACTAGAAGACCCTATCCAAAAAAGAAAAAGATAAAAATGAAGGAAGAAAAAAATGAAGAATCTGTACATTTGAAATGAATTTTTATGGCAATTCAAAGTCTGGCTTTTGTATCTTCTTGTTTATTATTCTGTGTATTATTCTTATTGTTAGTGCCATAGTAGGTAATACAGATTAGCTACACTCTAAAACCCCACTGTTGGTGCATCTATCGGGCCTTCATAGGACAACTTCAGGTCTAAGTATAACCCCACTGAAAATTCTAGAAGACACAGAGATGATGGCATGGAGAAGGGGGCACGTTTTGATTTTGGACCTGGGAGGTTCCTTCCTTCTGTAAAGAAGGCCACTTTTAAACCTTTCTGCTTTCTGACCTATAAGTACAGGCATTGCCTACGAGAACATCACTGGGTGCTCTGCTTCCAAAGCTCTTATTCCAAAATAAATACAAATGACATACATGAAGCATGAGCTTGCATTACAGCTTCTCCCTAGATGTACCAGAAAGCTGCCAAATGGGCGGGTGGCTCTTCCTTCTACCTCTCCACTTGTAAGCCCAGAACCTTTCCATAGTCTAGTGGCAGAGACTTCGAGGTAACAGTTCTCCTATCATGGATTTGCCTGTGAACTCAAGGGACAGTGATAGAAAAGAGAGATGCAGTTTGATTCATTTCTTAAGTGGAGATTTCTCCCAGGGTCTACACGTGAGCACCTCAGTCTCCTGTCTAGTCCTCTAAGAGCCAGAGATATGAGGAGTAGAAGGGAGAAGCTTGCCTAAGAAGCCATAAGAAGCTTCTTCCTGATAGACCTTCAATTGATGTATAACAGAATGCTGTCTTTGTAGCGCTGACACACTTGATGGGATGGATTTGTTATTCCCAAGGAAGGGAACCGAGTATGGTACCTACTGGGGTTATCCCAAATAAGTAGATCTTTTGGCTGTCCCTGGAAGATTGTCTTAAAGGTGAAGACACTATGAAAGAGGTAGGAGGCATGGAAGACACTCAGTGGTCATCATTTGAGACACTAATGGCAGTAAACTAGGAGTGGTAATAAAGGGAGCTAGGGTGCCTCTCAGTTGTAGAACACTTTTCTAGCATGCGTAGTGCCAGGCTCTTCCCCCTCCACTCCACACAAAAAAATCCATAAAAGTGAGCACACATTTCATGGAGCTGTACCAAAGCTGGCTTACACAAAGCTCCGGTCTCTTCCCCATTGTGAGTTCAGTCATGTGGGGTTGCAGCTTGATGTTGACAATCTACAGGACAGTAATCAACCTCTGCTACAAGTCAAGGCTCCCACCCAATGGGAACCAGATTTCCACCATTTAATAACACGTTGCTTCTGTTGTGCTTTAAAATCTACTCATCATGGAAGGTTGAGGGCCAGTGGGTAGTTATGCAACAAAGCAGAGTCAAAATGTTTCTTGTAGAATGTAATGGATGGGCATAAGGAGGCTTACTGGGCAATGCGCTTTGTTTCCCTTCATTGGAACTTTTCCTTATTCAAGTGCTTCTACGAACATAAAAGACAGCTAATCAGATCCTGAACTAAGAAAGGGGGTAAATAATATCCTTTTAACAATTAAGGTTACATGCTCACTGGTGCTGACTCCCAAATCAGACTCTACAGCATCCAGCTTCCAGAAGGCAAGCTAGAAGAATCTCTCCAACTTGGATCTTTGGGTCAAACTTTCCTTCTAAACTGTGGTGAAAAGGTAGACTGGGATCAAGAAGGGTCTGCCATCTGTAGTCAGAACAGTCATTTTCAACACCACCAGCTCCAGTATCTGTTTGTAACAGAATCCTTGTAGCAGAAGTTGTTTGCTAATCTCGACCTTGCTTTCTGTTGAAAGATAAGTAAATCAAAAAAACAGACAAAATCCTTTCTTTGTGGTTGTTTTGTTCCTGAGTCAGGATCTCACATATCCCAGACTGGCCTTGCAGTTTGCTTTGTAGCCAAGGATAACCTTGAACTTTTGAGTTTCCACCCATCTAATGACTGCATGTGTGTACCACCAAGGCAGGCTGGGGTATTAGATCTAGGCCTTTGTGCATGCTAGGCAAGCTCTCCATCATTTCAGCTACATCCTCAGCCCATAAAACCAAAATTTAGTAATAACAATATCTGACTACTGCTTACTTTTAAAGTCCTTGGTGATTCAGACATCTATTTTGTACATATTACTACTTGAAATTTTAATTGTGACAAGAACAAGATATAAAATTTCCCACTTAATCAATCTTGAAGTGCCCAATAAGGTAACATTAACTATAATTATAGTCTTGTATAACGTATCTCTCTAGAACTTCCTCTAAATATGTTGGAAAATGTGTTTTTGCATTTACTTTGCATGTACTGTCTTTTAGTGAGAAAGAGTAAGAGATGTTGAAAGAATTTACCCACACACCAGTGTAATCTTGTACAGTCACCATGGAAATCGGTGTGGCAATTCCTTAGAAATATGGGAATCAATCTACCTCAAGATACAGCTATAGCATTTTGGGCGCATACCCAAAGGATGTTTGATTTTACTAAAGAGGCACTTGCTCATTGCTGCTCTATTCACAGTAGCCGGAAATTGGAAACCTAGATGTCCCACAACTGAAGAACAGGTAAAGAAAATGCGGAGTATTACTCATCTGTTAAAAAAATTGCATCATGAAATCTGCAGGCAAATGGATGGAACTAGAAAAACATCATCCTGAGTGAGGTAACCCAGACCCAGAAAGATAAAATGGTATGTATTCACTTACATGTGGATATTAGCCGTTAAGTAAATGATAATCAAGCTACAGAAAGGTTAGTAGGCATAGGGGAAGGGACTGGGGGATGATCCACAGGCACCTGGATCTTTCCGGGCGAGGGAAATACAGTAGATGTTATGGGTGGATTTGGGGCAGGTGGCACTGGAATGGAGGATCAGGAAAGATGGGGATGCAGGGAAAAACAGAGCTGAGGGGAATTTGAGGGGTGGTATGAAAACAGTACAGTGGAAACTTCTTAAAATGTATAAGGCAATCCTAGTGAGCCCTTCAAATAATTAAAGAGACAGAGTCACAACTGGCCAGGTCTTGTTACCAAATGAAACTTCCAGTAGTACTGGGATTGGGTTATATCCAATTGAGTTGTTGGTCAAAGGGGTTCCATAAAAATCCCCAAACAACCCAGGATGTTGCCAAGACAATAGGTAACTCTCCACAAAATGACAGCAAGACCCCATTGTTGAAGACAATACCCACACAACCCGTTGAACATGGAGAGGTAGGGCTGGTGCTTACATAGCACCCTTTACTCCTATGTTCTCATGTCTTTGGTATGGGGAGGTACTCTGCAGGCTACCAAAAGAAAAACATATACACCAACTCAGTCACAAAACTTGATCTATAGTACTGTCATGACGAGGGCAATGGTGACACAAAGCTTGTGGGAGTGACCAATCAATGCTTAATTTGATTTCAGGCCCACTCCACAAGAGAGGGACCTCATACCTGACACTGCCTGAGTGACCAAGAACATAGACTAGATAACCCAGAGACCTAGGGTAAAACCAAATACTACTCATCTTAAAAAAAAAAAGTAGTGATAAAATGACTCCTAATGACATTCTGCTATAGTCCTAGATCAGTGCCTTTTTCAGTCATCATCAGAGAAGCTTCCTCCTGAAGCAGATGCAGAAACCCACAACTAGACACATATATGTACGCGGGTAAGGGGTAGAAGACAGAGGGGAGAGGAGAGAGGGGAGAGGGGGGAGGGGAGAGAGAAAGAGCAAGCATAAAACAGTCAGTTCTAAATGAAGTGTCTCTTTCAAATCCCTCCCCTCAGGGCTCAGGGAACCCTGAGGAAGAGACTTGGAAAAGAGTGTAAGAGGCAGAGGGGCTGGAGAACACCAAGGGAACAAGTCCTCTGAAACAACTGAGCAAAGCTCACTTGAACTCACAGAGACTGAGCAGCAAACACAGGGTCTGCAGGGGTCTGTCGCACGCCCTCTGCATATATAGTATCTCTTTCAGATTAGTGTTTTTTCAGTTTTAGTTCAGGGACTCTTGAGTGTGTGAACAATTGGATCTCTGATTATTGTTGGGCTCTTTTCCTTCTGTTGGTTTGCCTTATCTAACTTTGATATGATGGGCTTTGTTTTATCATATTATATTTTATTTTGTTATTTTTTGTTATCACTTAGGACCTGTTCTTTTCTAATGGGAGACAGAGGGAGTGGATCCGGGTGGGAGGGGAGGTGGGAAAGGAACCGGAAGGATTAGAGAGAGAGGAAAATGTATGACAAAGGAGTCTATTTCAATAACAGGGGAAAAACTTTGATTTGATTTGAAAAGTAAAAAAAAAAATTAGCCACACTCACACAAGATATGAATGAAACAGGATTCAAAACCAAATCTGTGTCTCCTGAAATCCTTACTGTCTTCTGTCTGTACAGTATTGCCCCCTTCAATATCATTAAGTAGAACTCTTCTAATTAGAGTTTTACATTCTATGTATAACTATTGTATCATAACATTATATTAATACATATTATATGTAATGCAGTGAATAAATTATATCGATATAATTATTACTTTGGTAATTGAAGTATATATAATTATGATGTTACTGTATCATAATCCTATATTACAACAGTGCTTTTTCTCCCCCAGAATACCTCTGTTCTTTTTTGGTTTTTTTCTATAGCTCCTTTTTCATATAGCTCGCATGGTTATTAGCATTTTCCATACTAGGTGATAACTGAAACTAGGGGAAATTACATCCCTTACCTAAGATAAAAATAGGTTCATCATTGGTGAAACCAGACACATACTTTGATCCTGAATGCAGGGCCACATTCTATCCATGGCTGTTTTATCATCATTATGTTGTTTTGTTTATGACAGGTGCTTTCTATACTGCTCTGGCTATCCTGGAACTCACTATGTAGACCAGGCTGGCCTTGAACTCACAGAGCTCTACCTTTGCCTCCCAAGTACTGGGATTAAAGGCTTGTGTCAACACACCAGCTGTTGTTATATTTTTTAGTGATCATAGAAGATAATAGTTTTCCTTATATTTTCATATATTTATATCATTGTGCTTTGCTCATATTTTTCCCCATCACCCTTCCTAATTCCCTTTACTACTTTCCACTGGTTTCTACATGGTCTACTTTCTGCTTTCATGTCATATATAAGCACATACATGTAATATTCGTATATATTTAAACACAGGTTCTGCATATGAGACAGAAAACGATGCATTTGTTGTTCTTTTTCCCCTCTTTTTATCATTATTATTCTTTTGTTTTGTTTTCCGAGACAGGGTTTCTCTGTATTGCTTTGGAGGCTGTCCTGGACCTCGCTCTTGTAGACCAGGCTGGCCTCGAACTCACAGAGATCCGCCTGCCTCTGCCTCAGGAGTGCTGGAATTCAAGGTGTGTGCCACCAACACCCGGCTTCATTATTATTCTTGCTTACATGTTGGGACCTGCAAACCTGTCCAGTTCATGCCTGAGAAGGGGCGTGTGGACTGAGGAAAGAACAAATACCTAAGACTGCATGTGAGAGAAAACATGCCATAGTAATAATTCTGAATCTGCCTTATTTCACTTAACATGGTTATTTCCAGTTCCATCAATTTTTCCTACAAATAATGCAATTTCATTATCCTTTATGGTCAATAAAATACCATGGTGTGTGTAAACTACATTTTCCTTATCTATTCATCTGTTGATAGGTCCCATGTCTTGGCTATTGTGATAGTGCGGCACCACTATCATTCATACTTATTATATTTACTATCTCGGGTCCATTGATATAAATAAGTTATATTCCCTGACCCTGTTAACTTTTGCTGTAGTGTTTTCAAACTGAGGCAGTGACAGAGAAAACATTCTCCAGATTCAATTGTTCTTAATCTTGAACAAACAGTGAATTTCACAGTGCTTTTTCTGACTAGCTAGGAATTCACAGGGATTCTAAGAGTCCCCTTGGGGGTCTTGAGTTTCAAAGAGAAAGAAAGAGTGGAAAGTTCTTAGCATAAAGAAATGTGCATCTTCTTTGCATATGATCTTACATATAGTTTAAAGAAGAGGGGGCTCTAGAGAATTCAAACACTATTTGGTCTATACAGCATCTAGTAGCTTTCCCTGAATGAGAAGTCATGAAGTCAGCAGAAGTCCAACTTGCTTGGAGGATGTCACAGATCCCCAGTTTTCACTAATTCTGAAGTCATATTTTGTTCAAAAGGTGCCTGTTTCATTGTAGTGAAAATGTAACATGGAGACGATGTTGTGTGTTAACATCATTTAAATTAGTTACTTGTCTGGTTGCAGAGGCAAAACCTGATAAAAATCAGCTTCAAAACAGAAAGAGGCCATTTTGGTTTTCAGCTCCAGGGGACTCAGTCCTCTGGGGCAGGGAAGGCGTGGCAGCTGATCACGTTTCTCGGGAAGCACAGAGAGATGAATGCTTATGTTCATCTTCCTCTTTTTGATTTTTTTTATTAGTAGATCCCATGGAATGATGCTGCTGACATTGAGGATGGTTCTGTCCACCTCCATTACCCTAATCTAGATCATTCCTCACAGAAAGGTCCAGATATTGATTCCCAGGTGATTCTAAATCCCATCAGGTTGCTGATCACAATTAACCATCTCATCAGTTCAACAGTAAAGAGTCGCTTGTTGATACAAGATTAGAAACTCACTCTCACCATCGGGAGCAGTGTGGCCCAAGTTTTCACACAGGAGATCAGGTTCACGTTTACCTAGTGCCTTAGTCTCACCCTGGTCAGTTTGGAATCCAAACTCAAGAGCAACTCTTCCCATGAACATTGAAAATGTTTATTTTCTCGCCTTTCTTTCTGTTCTTTCTTCTTTTCACATTTCTCTTCTCCCAGAACAGCCAGGGAGTTTCAACTTTATCCAGCTATCTGGAATGATGTATTCATCTAGTCCTTTGCGTAAGTGAGTTGGTTTTCCTAAGCAGAGTTCTGGTGCGTGGTAGAGGCAAAAGAATGAGCAGCTGGTGCTGGTGAGATGTCAGGGAATGGATAGGATTCTGCACTTCTGGCCAAAGTAGAAATCAGTGCAGCTCCTTTGTGTTGGAGGACAATTTTGCCACATCTATGGATAATTTACCTTTTAGACATATGGTCAACCCTCTGAATCTGAGAGTTCTACATCTACGAATCAAATCAACTAAAGATGAAAAATATTTTGTTATGATCAAGTCTATACTGCACATAGGCAGACTTCTTCTAATTCCTAGAACAATATTATATAACAACAGTTTGCAGTGTACTGGGCATCATATGTCATCTAGAGATGTGTAGGGGCAGATTTTCATGGGTTGTGTGCAAATGCTATGCTACCTCATTTCATATGAAAGAATTGAGAATCCATGGATTTGAGTATGTACAGGAGATCAGGATGCTGTTCCAGGACCAATCTCCTGTGGTGAGAGAGACAATAATTCTCTAAAAGGCCTGCAGAGACACTTACTGCAGCATTATTTGAAGAACAAGATGTTAATGAGAGAATACTGACATTCTTGGGATTGAGGTTTCACTGCCAAAGCCAAGCAGAAGAGGTACTAACCATTCATATCTGAGGGACTAATCAAAGGTGACAGGACTTTCCCAGAGGCTAATAATCACCTCTCCCACACACTTTAGAGTGACAGAAGATCACTAAAGTCCAAGTTGAGAATTATCTCTTTCTTCCTATGAGTCAGCATGAATGGGGCTATAAGAGCCTCAGGGGCTAGGGAGATGTTCCACAAGCATGAGAGCCTGAGTTCAGATCTCCAGAACCCATATAAAATCTAACCCCAGCACAAGGGGGGGGTGGAGACTAGCTAACCTAGAGAGAGAGAGAGAGAGAGAGAGAGAGAGAGAGAGAGAGAGAGAGAGAGAGAGAGAGAGAGAGAGAGAAAGAGAGTCACTTGGGTGGGAGTTACAGTCTTGTTAAATTTGTAAAAGTCTAAGTTGAACATTTTCAAGAGACGGTGGAAGGTGATAACCTTTTCAATAATGGCTTTTCATGAAACACTCATTTATCCACAGTCATTTCTTTTTTGGGGGAGGAGGTTTGAGACAGGGTTTCTCTGTTTCTTGGAGAGTGTCCTGGAACTAGCTCCCGTAGACCAGGCTGGTCTCGAACTCACAGAGATCCTCCTGCCTCTGCCTCAAGAGTGCTGGGATTAAAGGTATGAGCCACCACTGCCCCACCTCCACAGTCATTTCTTAATGTCATATTTTTATTTTCTTTCTTACACAGTACTGGTGATTGAACCCAGGGCCTCCTGCATACTAGGCATGTCTGTGATTTCTGACCTAGCTCTATATTTTCAGCTTTTGAGATGGGGTCTCATAGTAGCTCAAGCTCATCCTGAGCTCACACTGGAGCCCCAGCAGGCCTTTAACTTACCCTCCTGGTCTTGAGTACCTTGGATTTCAGGCCTATATGAACCCAATGGAGGTCAGCCACTCTTGTCGATTAATCTGCAGTGAGTACGGGTTGGACTGTTTCACCCATCACCTGTCACCCTCATTTGCCCTTCCCTTCCTTCATGTTACTGGAAGCTTTCCTGTTAGAGATTTGCTTTGTGGTTATAGAAACCACTCTTGATCCTAGAGGGAATCTAACCCACAATGAACTGTTTTATCCCCACAGTCTAATGCACATATGACGGGCATACAGGCATAAAAGTTCATTCCTGTAATAGCGTTGTGTATACACTCCTGTTCCTGTTCTTTACTCTTACTGAATTTTTTGAGCTTTGCTGTCTGGTTGTCAGTGTTAATTGATTTTTTTTGTTTTGTTTTTTGAGGCAGGGTTTCTCTGTGGCTTTGGAGGCTGTCCTGGAACTAGCTCTTGTAGACCAGGCTGGTCTCGAACTCGCAGAGATCCACCTGCCTGGGATTAAAGGTGTGCACCACCACCACCTGGCGTTAGTCTTAATTGAATGGAAAAATGTTTACCTGGACAGGGTTTGGTCACCATATCAAAGTGAACAGGCAAGAGTATATTCTCTTTTTTTGCATAGTGCTCTTACTGCTAATTTGACTGTTGGGCACATCATATGCTTCATATAAGAGGATGAAACAGTACTGTCCTTTTGTGTTTGACGTATTTCTCTTAGCACAACATAATCATGTTCCATATATATTGTAACAAGTCAGAAGTTCATTTCATTTTCATGCTGAATAAATTTTAGTATAGGTAGCTCTACAGCAGTTCTGTTTATCCATTTACTCCTCAATGGACACTTGGGTGGCTTTATACACCTCTTGGCCTTTAATAACAATGGCACAATGAATGTTGGTAAGTGAATATTTCTTTAGAGTCCACTTCAGTTCCTTTAGATGAAATTGCTGGATTATGTGGTAATGCTATGTTAAACTTTCAAAGGCCTGCCACATTGTTTTTCATAATGACTGTACCATCTTACATCCCTATAGCAAGGCAGAAGTTATGTAGAACCGACTCTTTTTAAAGGGAAGTCAGCATGTCTGTGACTACTTTG
Organism: Mesocricetus auratus; assembly: GCF_017639785.1. Classification (NCBI taxonomy): domain Eukaryota; kingdom Metazoa; phylum Chordata; class Mammalia; order Rodentia; family Cricetidae; genus Mesocricetus; species Mesocricetus auratus. The sequence continues at coordinate 21,313,883 of NW_024429196.1, read as the reverse complement.
AAAGGAGACATGATCTCTGTTTTCCAAGGTGAGCTGGTTATGTAAATATCCATAAAAAAAAAAGGCCCAGAACAAAGGGATACAAGATTTGCTTTCAGGACACATAGAAATAGGAGTGACCAGCGAGGATTTTCTTCCACCAGCGTATGAACGAGAAGTGTCTCCCACACCCAGTCTGCAGGGATGGTGGGTTTTGGAGGTTGTGGAACCTCTGAGACGTGGGACTGGCTGGCAGCAGTCAGTGAAGACGGGGAGCCCTGGGGTGCTACACCCTCTTCTGATTCTGCCTGGAACTCTCTGCTTCTCATCTGCTGCCGTGAAGTAAGGAGCTCTACGGCCCCTCCAGCCACTAGGCCTTCTCCGCCATGATCGCCCACTGCCTGAAACAGACAGTGGGAGCCAGAAAAACCTTCCTGTTGTTTATCTCAGGAATTCACTCCATCACAGCAATGAAAAAAGTAACTGGTATGCTTCTCTATCTCTATCATCTTAGAATGGGCAATCATTCTATGCTTTTTCTATCATCATCCTCATATCAGTGAGCTGAATGAACAGTCGTGCTCCTGTGTGTGTATGCACGTGTGTATATGTATGTGTGTGTATGTATATGTATGTATGTGTGTGTATGTGTGCATATGTATGTGTGCATATATGTATGTATGTGTGTGTGTTTGTATGTATGTATGCATGAATGTATATGTGTCTGTATGTGTGCATTTATGTATATGTATGTATGTATGTGTGTGTGTATATCTGTATGTATGCATGCATGTATATGTGTGTATGTATATGTATGTGTGTGTATATGTGTATGTATGTATGTATATGTGTGTGTACTAGAATTATTTAGGAAAAGGGTCTTTTTAGATGTGATTAAGTTAAGGATCTTGAGTTGCGGTCACACTAAATGACTCTGGAGTGCCCTAAGTCCAATGATAGACCTTAATAAGACTGAAACAGAAGGGGATTAGACAGGTGAAGGAAAAGAAACCACAGGCACATGGGAGATAAGCTTGTGAAAAGATATGAGACCAGAGGGGCATAGCAGCTAGAGTTATACAGCCCCCAGTCAAGGAATGTCAACCTAAGAGAACACTAGGTGGGAGGGAAAGAGTCTCGGACCCTTCAGGAGGCCTGCAGGCCTGCAGCACTTCACTATGGGATTTCCATTCTCCAGTCTAAGAGAACGAGCGTCTACTGTTTAAAGCCAGCGAGTTTATGTTAACACACACTAGTCCTAGAAAAAATGAATGCGTATAATACTTCACATGGTACTATTCCATACATATCTGTTAATGTAAATTACTGCAGTGGACCCTGCAAAAAGGAAAAAAAATAGTATGAGTCCTCACTCCTCTTCCAGGTGATGAGCCTTTAAGAGAAAAGGCAATGACATCACCAGTGAGACAAGACCCATGACAGACATTTTTAGAACTGCATATATACCATGTGGGGTAGCTGAGGTGGTTAGAAAGTACTGGACTGCAGTGAAAGGTCCGGGGCATTGTCAATGTGCATCTGACTTATAAGCTCTGTTCTTGTAAGGGTGACAGTTATCTTAATTGTAAGATGAAATGTTTTCTGTCTCTATCATATGATGGCTATAAAGTTGTCCAATTCATACGAGAAGCTGTTCAAAAGAAAGACTTCAAATGTTCCCAAGCACAACACACACACACACACACACACACACAGAGCACTGTAGTCTATACTTCATAGCAAGCCTGAAAGGGGTTCTAGTTCACTGAAAAGAGTCTATTATTGTCTGTTGCTTTTCAGCCTTGTTCAAGGCCAAACATTCATCTGGTCTTGTTTTATTGATCAGAAACAAAATTCACACCCTGATGATTCAAGTTTCCTGGAGGAGGTGGGCTCTGAGAGGAATTTTGAAGCACAGGAAGAATTCTTGGATCTTGGGTAGACAGCAGGTGCCTGTGATGACAAGTTGTAGGAGAAAGAAGGAAACGAAAGGTCTTTTGCATAATTGGCAGGGAGAGGATCCATAAATGGAGCTGGAATGTGATATACTCAGGGATAATCTGATAGAGTTTTTTAAATCAAATGTGAATAAGTTGAACCCATTACAGAAAGATTCACTCTGTTATCTTGTCAAAGATGCAGGGGTGAGAAGTGGATCTTAAATTGTTTTGGACCATTAGGACAAAAGCAAGCCCAGAGGCAAAATTGGAGTTGATGTGTTCTGTTTCAAATGAGAAATGACCCTAACTGTAATTCCTGGGATTCTGCAGTGGAGGGGTTGGGAGAGTGCACAAAACATAATAGTTTAAGCTGCTACAGCTCCAGTAAGGAAGGGAAGATTGTTCCACAATGCCCAGCTTCAGGATGGGTAACAATAGCTAAGTCAGATGAATCCAGAGGAGGATGCATTAGACACTTAAAAGCAGTTGTGAGCTTCTCGTTAAATGCAACGAAGTAGGATCATATTATAAATGAGTTCCTATCACATTTGCCTTTAAATTTTCTCATGTTTACTTTTACTTTGCATGTCAAATTGACCTTGTTTTATTCCTTTTTATAAACAACAAAAATTGAAAGGTAATATTCCAGATAAACAATGTTGATGCTTGATACATTTTATAATATATGTATATATATCACAAACATACATAGCAAATATATACTCTCTATATATATAATCTTAATATATATCAAGTACTATGTGTTATATTATATAGAGTACATGTGCTTGTTATATATGTATGTTTATCTATCTACTGGATATATCAAGTATAAAACCTGACTTTTAAAATATATTATTTAAAAATGTATTATTCAATACCAGTCAGGAGTCTTCATTTTCCATTTTAGGAATCTGAGCCTCAAAGAGGTCACATAATTTATCCAAAACAATGTTTTAGCAAGTGACCATAGCCCTTGCAGTAGTGTGTTGCAGTTGTCTATTTGGGCAGAGACTTGCCTACACAATGTGCCACCTCGACCTTGTCATTAGAGCCCATTTTCCCTGGTGACATTGCCAAAACAATTCCACCAACTCACTCTCCCTATCCTCCTTGCAACTGGAAGTTTGACTGGGCCTCACTTTGTTGTAGATACAGAATGCTATCCTCCAGAAGGCGTCAGGAGAAATTTAAGATAACAATGTATTTGCATAGGCAAAAAATGTCCCTGACAGGGTCACAGAGCCACTGATCTAAGACCATCCATCCACCTTCAGATTTCTTGTTCTCTAAGAAAATGAACATTTGCTTTAGGTCCATTATGTGTCACAGTCTGTCACTACAGCTGAAAGCATCCTACTCATTACTGGCAGGACGGTGCCTCAGTCTGCCTAGCTTCTCACCAACGCTCCTGCATGGGAAGGGCCCCATTACATGGCACTTCTGGGAAGGCAGGGAGAGAGTCTCTACAGGGTGACACCATCAAGTTGTCCTGGAAGAAAGCAGTGCTTCAAAGAAAGATTGAAAGCCACGTTAGAGTCTCTCTCTTTTGGAGAGCTGAGCTTGTGATACATGGGGGTGGTTGCTCATTTCACCGAGGAAGAAAATAGAAACAGAGGCTGAGAGAAAAAGCAGGGCCAAACGGAGTGACACCCTAGTGAAGAGGTCAGAGGTTACTGATCACAGTGGGTCTCAGCCATCCTTGCTCATTCCAACAACTGTAAGGTTGTCATAGAAAGAAGGTCTGAGGCCTCGACAGCTGAACTGTGGGTGAGTGATCTCCTGTTCTGAAATTCATTCATCTGTTTTCCCTGGCTGGCCTGGAACTCACTGTGTCGCCTAGGCTGGTCCCACTCTCATGCACAGTCCTCCTGCGTCAGCCTCTGAGTGCTGGGATTACAGAAACAAGCTAATTGGTCCGGCTCTGAACTTTATTTTTAGTTTCTTGGAAGACTGGCTGAGGAGAGAGAGAACTGAGACCACATGCTGCGATCTCCGCTGGCATGCATGTGTTCCTCTGTGTGCTCCTTCATGTTGGAGAGCTGAGCCATGTGGAACTGGCTCACATACGGCAAGTCACAGCTGTTCACCTAATACGGAACTAGAGGAGGAATAAGGTGATGTCTTCCCTCCATGTGCATGATGACGGTGGCAGGATACAGAATGGAAATACATTGTGTTTTGAAGCATCATGTCATGGCCATCAAGGAAACAGACAAGTGGTGTGAGAAGAGATGAGACACGAGCTGGCCCTAAGTTGCTGGGGGTTTTGTGGGGGTGAGAGATGACGGGGAAGGGGGAGGAAGGATGGGAAGGGAAGTGTGCCCCAGCCAGAAAGCGTTAGAATCTGAGATGTAACACTGAGCTTCCAGAGTTGGAATGCTTTAATTTCTTGAGTAAAATACCTCAACAGAAAGCAATTAGGGTGAAAGGATTTATTTTAGTTTACAATTCCCAGTTATAGTTTACCACTGCAGGGAAATTGAGATAATTTATCATATCACATGTATAGTCAGGTGCAGAGGGATATGATGAATCCATACTTGCTTGCTTGAAGGTGCTCAACTTGGCTTTTCTGCTTTTCCAGTTCAGGATGTCTTGTCTTGGGAATGGTGCCTCCCATAGTCAACTGGCTTTCTGCACCAATTAGCTTTATTAAGACAATGTCCCTGCTGTCATGCCCATAGACCAACACAATGTAGGAAATCCCTCACTGAAAGTCTCTTCCCAGGCAATTCTAGGTTGTATCATGCTGACAAAGCTAACCATCAGAGTGTGTGATGAGGAGACTGGCAGGGCCAAAGCTGGAGACATGGTAGAGGAATAAAAGAACTTTTGGGAGAAGCAACCATGGAAAAGAACCCTGGAAAGTCTTAACAAGAGGATGATGCAGAAAGGAACCTTTCTAATTGGACCAGTAGTGCAGACCTTTTTATCAGCCACTTAAGACAGAAGGGAAAATCTGGACATGGTTTCACATACTTATAAGCCCAGCCCTACGGGGGTTGAGACAGGGAGATGGGTACACATGAAGACCCTGATTTTAAAACACAAAGATATTTATTAATGAGAGGGAAAAGAAAGAAAGATAGAGGTGAGGGGGGAGGAATAACACAATCCTCTTCCTCAGAGAAATGCTTAATGGCTATAATAATAATGGCAAACAGCTCAGGAAATGGTTTTAACACCATGGATTATGGATGTGGTTGTGTAGGAGGTTAGGATTGTATTCAAATGATAGTTTAAGTGAATTGTTTATACAGCTAAATGTGTCTTTTTCATACCTCCCTTATATTGGATTGCATAACACCTACAATTATTGTGTTTCAATTTGTATTTAATTCTACTTGAATTATTTATTGTTTGGAAAAAACCAATTTCAGAAATCAAAATTTTCATATATGTATGTATGTGTGTGTATGAAAAATTCTAAGAATGTCATATTTCTTTAATGAAAAAAAAGAAGAAAGAATAACATTAAGGACTCACTGTTCCATTCCATGTAACTCCCTAGCAAAATTATTGAAAACCAGACTCACTCTTGGGAAAAAAGTTCAGATAGTGTGGTAAAAGGTAATGCTCTCTAAATGTTAAGAAATTCAAACCTTAAAGGCCACTACCCTCCCATCCCTCACTATTTTCCACTTGTCATCACATTCAGCAATCCAAAACCCACTTTTGAGTTTGCCCATGGAAATAGTGATGTTTGAAAATTGTTGCTGAGACATTTAGAATTTTAATAGAAATTCCAGTGAGGCAGACATTTAGGGAGTACAGGCACCAGAGAAAGTCATTCTCCATGCCCCCCCTTCATGGAAAATAAATTCTTTTCTCACACAATGTATCCTGATTACAGTTTTCCTTCCCTCTAGTCCTCCCAGTTCCTCTGAACCTCCCCTCCCACCCAGATCCACTCCCTTTCTGTCTCTCATTAGAAAAGAACAGGCTTCTAAGAGATTAACAACCAAACATAATACAATAAATGTAATAAGATAACACAAAGCACATCATATCAGAGTTGGACAAGGCAAACCAACCGAAGGAAAAGAGCCCAACAAGAATCAGAGACCTACTTGTTCATACACTCAAAAGTCCCTGAACTAAATAGAGTTCCCATTTAAGTTGATATTGGCTATGGGATTGTTGTAAACTGCCTTTATTATGTTGAGGCATGCCCTTTGTATCCCAAATTCCACAACTTTTATCATGAAGGAGTGTTGGGTTTTTATCAAAATCCTTTTCTATATCTAATGAGATGATCATGTGGTTTTTTTCTTCAGATTGTTTATATGGTGGACTATATTATTGGTTTTCAAATATTGAACCATCTGTGCATCTCTGAGATGAAGCCTACTTGATCATGGTGACTGTGTTCTTGCATTCGGTTTGCAAATGTTTTTTGAGTATTTTTGCATTTATACTCATAAGGGAGATTGCTCTATAATTCTCTTTCTTTGTTGGATCTTGATTTGGTTTGGGTAGCAGGTAACTGTGGCCTCATAAAATGAGTTGGTCAATGTTCCTTCTGTTTCTATTTAGTGTACTAGTTTGAGGAGTATTGTCATTGAAAGTCTGGTAGAATGCAGTTGAAAAATCAGCTGGCCCTTGCCTTTTTCTTGGTTGGGAAACTTTTAATGACTGCTTCCATTTCACTAGGGGGTCATCGTCTTCTTATGTGTCTATGAATATCTCTTTCTCTTTAGATTTATTTGTATTCTATGTATGTGTTTGCCTGCTTGTAGAGGCCAGAAGAGTGCATCAGATCCCTTAGAACTGGAGTTGTAGATGATTATGAACTGCCATGTGGGTGCTGAGAATCAAATCCAGGTCCACTGGAAGATGAGCCAGTGCTCTTAAGTGTTGAGCAATACTTCTAGCCCCATCTGTGATGCTCTTAATTATAGAAGGAGCAGATCTTTTATTTTTACCTTAAGATTTTCCATTTTGATGAGATTACACAACTCCATACTTATTTGATTGGTTGTGCAAATATATTTTTGAGACAGTGTTTCTCTGTGTAACTCTGGCTGTCTTGGAACCAGGCTAGGCCTTTAACTCACAGAGATCTGCTTGCCTCTGCCTTCCAAGTGCTGGGATTAAAGGTGCGCACTACTACCACCTGGTCATTTATTCTTTTTAAAAATAATTCAATATATATCACCATCCCAACTTTGTGTAGGAATATTTGAATCATGGGCAAACAGTTACTTGGACTGTGTTGTGTAGTTATTTCTTCTGCATTGGGACATTCTGAAACTCTTGGAGAGAAAAGAGGGGTCCGTAAGATTCAGGAAGGCTGTAAAACTTAGGAGGCACAGGGACATCATGAAACTTACAAGACTCAGAAAATTCAGAAAGCTATGGCTTTTGTGCTCACTCTCCCAAGTTCTATAAGCAGTGAATAATTGACGGGTGAAATGGCAACTCTTCCGAAGCTGTCTGCACGTTAGGCAAGGATCTCCAAGGATGATCTCATGAATCTTCACATATATTGGAGTGAGCTTTTTGGTGTTGCAGATTTCTTGAACCACCCATGATCTTGTAAGTAACTCCAAAAACTCCGAGATAGACTTGGGTGGAATTGTTCCTTTGGTTTATTGTTAGTGCTAGATTTGGGGTGCAAACATGTGTTTTTGTCACCCAGGAAAAATCACACTATAGTAGGTAAGAATTGAGTTATACAACCAACCACCATTAGGCTTAAACATAAAGATCTTTCTTTCTTCCTTTCTTTCTTTCTTTCTTTCTTTCTTTCTTTCTTTCTTTCTTTCTTTCTCTCTTTCTTTCTCTCTTTCTTTCCTTCCTTCCTTCTTTCTTTCTTTTTGTTTGTTTATTGTGTGTGTGTGTGTGTACACATGCATGTAAATATGTAGTCCAAAAGAGAGCATAGGATATCCTGAAGCTGGAGTTAAAGGCTATTTTGAGCTGCTTGATATGGGTGTTGGGAACTGAACCTGGGTCCACAGCAAGAGCAGAATGTACTCTCAGCTGCTGAGACACCTCTCTAGTCCCTAGACTTAAATTGAAGTCAGTTTGGGACTGAGTGTTCTATGTTCCCATTATGTCACACAAGCTCTTTTCTGCTTGTGTTAATCTTCATGCACATCAGTGTCTAGCTGCCCTGCCAGCCTCCTTCTTCCAAGTCTCGTCCTCCTTTCTCTCTCCCCTTTTGGGTAACATAAGAAGAAATGATGACAGCAGCTATTTTGCTTCTTAGGGGCTTCCAGAAGCCATGTCTGACCGGAGGGAAAAGGCATGATAAAGTGAAGGTTGAGCTGGGTGTGGTAAGGCTTGGCTTTTGCTTGGCCCACTAGGTCCTCTACGTGATTGGTCCAGAACCTCTGATGGCTCCAGCTATCAGGAGGTGAAGCTTGGTGACTGCAAGCCCTTCTACTCCTTTGTTTGATGGTGGTGAGAGAATGAACAAGTTTGTGTTTACTAAAAGTTGAAGTTCTGGTTCCTTCTCAAACTTTTGGTGAGCTAGCCTCATTTTTTTGGATAAGAAACTGAACAGTTTAAGGTTAACAAAAACTGGCTCTCATGTTCTGTTTGCAGAACTTCCAGTCTGAGCATCTTGCATCCCACACACAAATTCCTATCACTCAATCAAGCTATGATTTGATACCGTGGATCTGGACTATAAAGTTAGGGTCATTTGATTCCTGGCTCAGAACGCCTACATCTTAGTTCACCCCTCTCTGCAGCTTGCATCTGGCTTTCGTCCTTAGACTTCAGAACTTGATACTGATTCTTTCCTTCTGTTTTCTAGCCTAGAATTTTCCCTTCTGCTGTTCTGGATTCTCAGCCTTGACCAGGGCTGAAAAACATAATTGAGTTTTTGCTGAGTATGCGTATCCTTGATGCTCTGTACCACTGACTTTTGAACATTAGCCAAGTAAATATAATTAGTTTCGGAGTTTCTTGTCTCTTCAGTTCTTTCAAGCAAGTCACCCAACAAATGTCTGCACTTGGTCAAAGGGTATACAAGGCTTAAAGTGAGTATGTAGGGGGCTACTCAAGGAGCTGGCACCATTGGTAGAAGCCTGGACAGAAAAAGTAAAAGAGACAACAGAGTGCTATTGCTTGTGACATCAGCCTGTGGACACCATCTGTTGTGGCCCAAGTGTGAAATGTCCCCCACAGGCTCATGTATTTGAACAGTTGGTCCTCAGCTGGTGGCACATTTTGGGGGAGATTGTGGAACATTTTGGACATTTGAACTACCCAGTAATTACAGGGCTGTAAAGTTGGTACTTATGGTTCAAGCTCTGGTATGGCCTGACCTCTCTGCTTTTGATCCTCTGAGATATCAGCAAGCTATTCTGTAAGCTCTTGTCACCACCGAGGACAGGGTATTATCTCTGCCCTCCATTCTATGAGCCAAAATGAATGTTTCTTCCCTTAAGCTGTTTGTTGTCAAATATTTGGTCAGTTACAGCAACATGAAAAGCCACCATCACACCATCTTTTGCTGGGAGAGTCACACCTACCTGGCTGTGCCTTCTGTCTCAGTACAGTGGCCTACAACCTAATAATGTTTAACTGTAAAATATTCCCCCACAAGACTGTGTGTTTAAATGCTTGGTTTCCAGATGGTGGCACTCTTTTGTAAGGTTCTAGAAACTTTCAGAGGGGAAGGCTAGATGGAGGAAGTGAGTTACTGAAGACGTCCTTTTGAAGGCCTAATCTCCTAGGCCTGCCTTCTTTCTGCTTCCTGTCCACCACGTATTCCCACATTCATGATGTTCTGCCTAAGTAATGACACCAAGTGACCATGGACTGATCCTTCTGAAACCCCGAGCAAAATAAATCTTCTCTTTCAAACTGTTCACTGCATTATTGTGGTCACAGCTGTGTGAAAGTAATTAATAGTCTGGGCTCATTTCTCTTAGTGCTTATTATGTTCGTTTCAAGGATCTTGTAACTCCCTCTTGCTGTATGGTTGTTTTGTTTTTAAAGATTTATCTGTTGAGGCACTGCTTAAAGTTTCAAGGTACTAGGGGTAACTGGTGTGTGTGTGTGTGTTTGGAATCATTTAGACATTCTCTAATACATCCAATGTAAATGAGTCTAGTGAAGTGTGATTTAATAGCAACCTTTAGAAAATTAAAAATCTATTGAGTACACTAACAAAACAAAAAAGTATTAATCATGAATGAAAGATGGGGATATGAATCAGTTTGGCAGAGTGCTTTGATAGCATGCAGGAGCCCTCAATTTAATCCCCAGCACTGCACAAACTGGATATGGTGCACATGCTTGCCATTCCAGCACTTGGGAGACAGAGACAGGAGAATCAGGAGTTTAAGCTTATCTTTGGTACATACTGAGTTCTGGGTTAGCCTGAGATACCTAAGACTCTATGTCCATAGCCTTGGTCATCCCAGAAAAGATTTTTATGGAGAGAAAGATACAATAATGCTAAAGACTTTCTTAAACCAGGGCCTGTCTCTCCGTTGCTCTTTTGTTCTTATGGGAGGTGAAGTATGGCCATGCTGGATCTCAAGATGTCATTGGAATGGACAAGATGGTGGTTACAGAGTTCCCACTGATGCCTCAGCCCTAATACACAGCTCTATTCCCAGCCCATGTCCTTCAGAAAACCCAGCTGGCCCTTCTACTCTAAGGCTGTCACAACAGAAATGGCTTGTCTTGTATCATCCTATTCATTTTCACATATGAATATAATCTGTAGAGGGAAGTTTCTGTCCCACCTGGTCCCACAGCCTTTTAGTCCCAAATAAACACAAAGAGGCTTATACTAATTATAAGCTGTTTGGTTGTTGGGTAAGGCTTCTTATTGGCTAGCTCTCTCTTAATTATTAACCCATTTCTATTCATCTGTGTATCTCCACATGGTATTGGCTTACTGGAGAATGCCCAGGCAACCTATCTTCCCAGTAGCTACATGACATCTCTCCCGTGACTCACTCTCTGAGTTCCTTTTCCCAGAATTCTCTTAGTCTGGTAGCCATGCCTATACTTCCTGCCTGGCTACATCCTGCCTGTTCATTGGTTGAAACGGCTTTATTCATCAACCAATAAGAGAAGCATATATTCATAGCATACAGAAGGGCCTCCCCCATCAATAATCTTTATTTATATTAGATGTCAGTACATTTCTATGTATATCTGTTGATCAGTACAATCCACAGAACACCCTTTTTCCCCCTCTTCCTCTTTTTCTTCTGTATTCTTCCTCCTCTTCTTCCTCATCCTTTCTCTTGTTGACACAGGGTCTCTATTTCCCAGGCTTGCTCCAAACTCTTAGGCTTAACTTATTTCTTCTGCCTTTGCTTACCAAGTAGCTAGGACCACAGGGACATGCTACCACAATTTAGCCAGAATGTTTAAAGTTTTCTAACTGAACCCCGAGGATCAGCATGGCCATAGTAATATACCATGTGAAAAGGTCCAGGGTCCAGGTAAACTGTTTAATCTTTCATGCTTCTAACAGGGGAAGACCATCACAGGTGGGACTGAAAACTATGCATTACCCTTGTCGCTGTGGTTGCCAGCGGTGGTGATTAGCGAGGACAGAACCTGCCTTATTCAGTTGTGTTCCTGTGACTTAGTGCTTATCACATAGTTGTACTTTTAAAAAAATGACAGTGAAACAGCAAATGATATGGAAAGAATTAAAGTAGCATGCACTATTATTAGGTGATTTATCCTCTCCCGTTTCAGCCTTCAAAAATCTGGTATGAATAAGAGGACTCATTAGAAAAACTGGAAAGAGAAAAACACATGAATTAACTCTTACTTAACAGAAAAGTATTGCTTAACAAAATTTACCCACCTTCTCCGATAAAGAGGCAAACAGGGAATAGTTAATGCAAATTCAAATTAAAAATAGCAATGGATAATTTATTCATGGATATTTTTCAGCCATGGATTTTCCCAAATAGCTTCAGTGTTGAGTGCTTTAGATAGACGATGCCAGAGATTCCATATGTAGGACAAAAAGCACAGAGGAGGAAAAATAACAGGGAGATCATGCTTCTTCTGATGCATTATCTTTGAAGGTCTCAAAATAGTTCTTTTTAGGGTACTATATCCATTTTGAAAAGACTCAACTTGGGGTAGGCAGAGCTCCATCAGCAGATGTAGGTCACCCAACACCCTTCTAGCCTTTCTTAAAGCCTGTAAATGAGCCTGGCCCAGGTGACCTTGGAGGGGCTTTCAGTTGTGTTCTGTGACAGTATCAACAGTATCAGACCTATGTCTAGACCAGTGGTTCTCAACCTTTCTAATACTGCAACCCCTTAATACAATTCCCCATGTTGTGGTGACTCCCCCACCATAAAATTAGTTTCACAGCTATTTTATAACTGTAATTATGCTACTATGAATTGTAATGTAAATATCTGACATGCAGATGGTTTTAGGTAACCCTTGGGGAAGGGTTGTTTATTTGAACCACAATGGGATTGCGACCTACAGGTTGAGAAAAAATGGTCTAGAAGCAGAGACTGTCTTTCGGAATGATTTTCTTCTGTTCTGATTACAGCTTTAAAAAAATAATTTAACATTTAAAAAATCGTGTGTGTGTGTGTGTGTGTGTGTGTGTGTGTGTGTTTGAAATATGGTTTTACTATGTAGCCTAGGTTGGTCTCAAACTCATGATTTTACTATCTCTGCTTCCAGAATATTATAACTTCAGATGTGTGCTGCCTCACTGGAATTGGGCATACCCCCAAGAGAGGCAACTGAAATTCACTTTTGGAAATCACTAAATGGCTGTTTCAAGAGAACTTGCTTTGCTTAATTCTTACCTTAAGAAATGAGGTGACATGCTATGACTGTTCTGGAAGATGGTGAGCAGACCCAGCCCCTTCATCTCTTTTCTCCCGCTGCATGTCAAGTCCACACTGGCCCTACTTCAGGAGCGTGGCTGTCATTATCCACCCTCCATTCCACACTCATGCTTTGTGGACTCTCTCTCTCTCTCTCTCTCTCTCTCTCTCTCTCTCTCTCTCTCTCTCTCCCTCCTCTCTCTTCCCCTCTCCCTCCTTCCCTCCCTTCCTCCCTCCCTCCCCCCATATATATCTCAAAACAAAATAACAACAAAAAACAAAACCTTAATTGAACACATACCTAAAACCAAGATCATTTTGTCACTGTGTAGGAAAATGGTTTTCAAGTGTTATTTTAAAAATGAAAATATTTTTGAGACATTAATTGCACACAATTCTGATAATATAAAACAATAAAGATTGGCAGCAGTTGGGGGACAGACACAGAAAAACTGAAAGTTCAAAGTCAGCCTGGACTATGCAGAGACATGCTGTCTCTAAAAAAACAGATACGCTGGCAAGTTTCTCTAGTGGGTAAAGCACCCGTGGAATAAGCCTAGTGATGTAAGCTCTATGCTCACAACACACATAGAGGTGGTAAGAGAGAACTGACTCCATGTGTGCTGGGGCAGGTAACCCTCACATGACACATAATATGCAATAGATGAAATAAAATTTAAAATGCACAGTAGGTCCAGAAACATGACTTGATGGGTAAAGGCATCTCCAACTAAGTCTTACAGCCTGAGTTCGATGTAGCCCCAAATGGTGGAAGAAGAGAAACTCCCACAAGTTGCCCCAAGCTTCATAACAAGCATATTTGAGAGGCACATGGGTGCACTCACACCCCCACGCACTCACGCACTCACGCACTCACTCACACTCACACAGACACACACACACACACACACACACACACTCAAAATAAAGAAACAAGATTTAATAGATAAATGAGATCGGGAGAAAGCTGGCTTTCTTGACTTCCCTCCTCAGGGAACTCAGGGGCACTTCAGAATAATTTAAAAATTGATTGCTCTAGGAATGGGAGAGAGAGGAATTATGGGAGATAGAAACATCAAGAGAAACTGCCTGCCTTCCCTTAGGTATTAAAATGAGAGGTAAAGGGAAACAAGCCAACTTAGACCTGCTCCTAAGACAGCTTTGCTCTTAGTGCTTTCATTTTCCCACTCATAATTACAGACCATAGGATCTGGGGCAAGTGCAGAAAGAAAACAAAAGAGAAGACAAAGGACAAGAAAGAGGAATAGGAAGCCAGAGGATGAGTCATGGAGAACAGTCTATTTCCCAGAACTACATCCAAGTGAAAGACGGATGTAGAGGGTATGCCCAGTGTCATAGGGTGCAGAGAACCAATTCTCCTCCAAAACACCAGACATACTGGCATTTTCACCCAGAACCAGAGAGCACCCTAGTGCCTTTAATGTGGACTTTATTGATAACCCATTTCTATTCAACTATGTATTTCCAAGAGGCTGTGGTTTACCTACAATGCTCCAGCATGTTACTCCTTTGGCGGCTACATGGTGTCTCCCTCTGGTGACTGCAACCTGCCTTTCCTCTTCCTCGAATTTTCCTAGTCTGATATCCCTGCCTATACTTCCTACCTGGCTACTGACCAATCAGCATTTATTCATCAGTCAACAGGAGAAACATATATTCACAGCATGCAGAAGGACATCCTCTATCAGTGTTTAATCTGTGTGTGATGTGTGTTTATGGGTATTTATGCATGCGTGTGTGAGGGTGTACAGATGTTCACATATGTGTGCACACAGGTGTTCATGTGTGTGTGTACCTGTGTGTATGTGTGTATAGGGATGTTCATGCATGCATGTGTGTGTATGGTAGCCAGAAGCAGGTGTCAGTTGCAGGTTGTTGACATTTTTGGTCATAGAAAATGACAAATGTTCAGTCCTGTGAACAACCAAATTTTCTGCTTTTTAATTTATTTTGCATTAAGCCTTTTTCTTCTTCCTCTGTGGAACAGCCTTAATGGAGAACATGAAGTGTGAGGGCCAGCTGTGGTCTGTGTCCCTTCCTCTTGTGTCTACAAGTTTTGGCCCCTTTGCCTAGAGACTGATAGTGGTAGTCAGTGCAGTGAGTGGATGGAACTCGAGTTCAGAGCCCAGCACTGAAAAGTCCCTCCTCCCCGATTAGAAGTGAGCTCTGAGCTGTAGGAGCAGTTCCCAGACACTGCCTTTATAAATCTTGCACAATGACATATACCACCATCAAATTCCAGGGAAGCTTTGCCCTTTTCTGATCAATTTAAAGGATTCTTCTTAGATGAAGTCCTCTGTAAAGAAGGGGAAAGTGGGGTTGGGAAGATGACTCAGTGGTTAATTATGCTTGCCATGAAAGGATAGGGACCTGAGTTCAAGTCCCCAGAGTCCACATAAAAAACCAGACCTATTGTGTAGTATTTGTTATCCCATCCCTACTACAGGGAGGTGAGAAGTGGAGACAGGACAATCCCTGAGTCTCACAAGTCAGCTAGTCTGTGGTATCAGTGGAAAGACAATAAAGAGGTCATGTCTCAGGTGAGACAGACACCCAGAGCTCCTCTGACCTCCAATGCTTGCTGCAATACTCATGTCTACATTCACACATGCTAATATGCACACATACAAAACACCCTGTACATGTACACACAAATGAAAAAAGGAGAGAAGGAAAGCAGGTGTACTGGCTGGTTTTGTGTGTCAACTTGA
This sequence comes from Mesocricetus auratus, assembly GCF_017639785.1. Classification (NCBI taxonomy): domain Eukaryota; kingdom Metazoa; phylum Chordata; class Mammalia; order Rodentia; family Cricetidae; genus Mesocricetus; species Mesocricetus auratus. The sequence goes on along the minus strand of NW_024429196.1, from coordinate 21,298,436 downwards.
CACAAGCTAGAGTCATTAGAGAAGAAGGAGCCTCAGCTGAGGAAATGCCTCCATGAGATCCAGCTTTAAGACATTTTCTCAATTGTGACCAACGGGAGAGGGCCCAGCCTATGGTGGGTGGTGAATTCCCTGGACTGCTGGTCCTGGGTTCTAGAAGAAAGCAGGCTGAACAAGCTCTGGGAAGTAAGCAGCACCCTCCACGGGCTCTGATCAGCTCCTGCCTCCAGGATCCTGCCCTGTTGTGTGGGGGATATATACCTCTAATAGGTAAACGAAGGAGGATCAGAAATTCATACATCAATCTCGGGCACATGTGACGTGAGAAAGGGAAGGGGGGAGAGAGAGCCGATGCTTGTAGTTAAATCTGCACTTGATGGCGCTCCTCATTGTCTTTGCTGCTGCAATGTGACCTCTTCCATGCGGAGGTAGCACTGTCCCACTCTGAAGTGCTCCCCATCACTGCTGTTTTCTTTCACCTCAGGCTCAGTCTCAAAGGTACCTGCTCTGAGTATCATGTGGAATCTTGACAGTGGGCTGTGAGAGAGAAAAGAAAGGACAGACACATGTAGAGGAAAGCTGTGGTTGGGTGGAGGGCACCTGCCACCACCTGCAACCTGAAACCTCTGTGTATTTATTAGTTTACAGCACGTGGGAAGGCTAGCTGGTCTCTGCAGGAGGTCTCTGTGGGCAACTAGTCTGTAAACATCCTGAGGAGGAGGGAGCTGCAGTTGCTTTTTTGTTTGTTTGTTTTTTTCAAGACTGGGTTTCTCGGTGTGACCCTGGCCTTCCTGGAACTCACTCCTTAGACCAGTCTGGCCTAGAATTTACAGAGGTCTGCCTGCTTCTGCCTCCCAAACGCTGGGATTAGATTAAAGGCGAGCACCCCCAAGAGCTGGTTCAGTTGCTATTCTTTGCATGTATCATTTACTCATACTGGGAACTTCTCAGGAAAGTCTTGCCATCCTTGAGCCTCACTCACCTCAGACTGTAACCCCGGTAGCCCAACCAAGGCTGATAGACCTCCTTTGTGTGGGAAGGAGCTAGCCCACTCTTGTATCTCAGCAGCTTTACTTGAGAGATGGTTCCAGCACCTCCCTGAGAGGCAAAAGTTCAAGCAGTGCTAGCTGGTTACAAGCGCCAGTATGAGGCTCCACACCCAGTACCGAGGGGATGGGAATAGAAGTTTACTGACAGAATGTTCTATTCATACCCGTTTTATACAACTCAAAAACTTCATATTGTGACTTACAATACTTGGGCCCCCTGTGGAAAAATCACCCTGCCGTCATCTTGCTCATCAACGTGCTAAGAGTGTGAATAATAACGTATGTTTGATGATGTGACTCTCTCCATCTTGAAACCATCCTGGTGACTGTGTTAAAGGAAGCAGATAAGAGAATAGTGGTATCTGTGAGTAATTTTTCAGGATGTGGTGACTTCATACACTAGAAATTTCTGGAATCCTGAATTCCCCAGGCAGGTCACTGCTCCCAGGTCTCAGGACAGAAGTATAAGGAAAGAAATTAGCTTTTTTTTCCTAATTAGCTCAAAGGTTTTCTCAATGAGGCCAAGAAGAGAAAACAATGTTACTATGCTGTTAAAAACTGAGCAATTCTGCTTTACAAAGTTGATGCTGTCATCACACAGCTTATGTCCCCAAGGATAGGTTTTTTTTTTTTTTCGAGACAGGGTTTCTCTGTATTGTTTTGGAGATTGTCCTGGAACTCACTCTGTAGACCAGGCTGGCCTCGAACTCACAGAGATCCGCTTGCCTCTGCCTCCCGAGTGCTGGGATCAAAGGCGTGCGCCACCAACGCCCGGTCCCAAGGATAGTTTTTATATAAAATTAATTCAGTTAGAATAATTAGCATTCGGATGGAAAACTCAAGATGTTCTGTGAGGATTGGTTCAGCTCTACAACTTTAAGCTAGAGTTTCAGTTATAAGAAATAGTTAAAGAATCCCACTTGAGCATTTGCTGCAGAGTCCTTCTAACCAGGAATATTGATGGCAACCTCACCCTGCCCTTGGTTCCAATTGCCTCCTCCCTATTTTTCTCAGAAAAATCTCTGACTTGGTTTCATGGATGAGATCCAAGGCTCCATTGTCCTTGGAAACAGCCGAGCTTCCAGTCACTAGGTGCCACCACAGCCCTATCTATGTATTTAGATTGTCCTCAGACCATATGGGGTCAGGTCTCTGCAGAGAAGATAACCATCCCTACAACAGAGAGCTGTGGTTGACATTCCCAAGCCAGAGGAGTTGGTTATATGTTTATATCCTGTTCTTTCGGCTCATATTATTCCTGGAGAATAAAGCCTCTTATGAACCTGGCCATGGATAAGGTGTTCGAGGCCACATTTGGCTTTTAATATAGGGGTTGAGGATTTGACCCTAGGTTCTTATGATTCTGTAGCAAGTTCTCTTACACACTGAGCCATATGTTCATCCAAATAAAGTTAGTTTTCTATGAACCCAGGCATGTCTAACCCAAAGCATGAGGCTACATGTTACAGATATAGCTCAATGCAAAATCATCCACTTACTTAGACATTGAGTCTCTCTCTCTCTCTCTCTCTCTCTCTCTCTCTCTCTCTCTGTGTGTGTGTGTGTGGGGGGAGGGAAGGAGAGAGAGATTTCAGGATTCTGGAGTATTAACTTTGAAAATGACTGTGTTGTTCTACAGTGTCAAGAGGCTGGACCTGGCCTGAAACAGGAATAAATCCCTGCTTTTCTTCCAGTGTTTCCCTTTCCTGGCGAAAAGGTGCCAGATGAGAGTCAAGAAGATCAGTCCAGTTGTGGGAGATCATCTTCTTCCCTGATCAATGAGCCTTTGCTCTTTTAGAGACCCTGGAACAGGGGTCTTTGAGTCCTTGATTGCAACTCTCTTCCAAGATTGTTGTGTTCTGGCTGTACACTCTGTTCTGTGTGAGAAACTTAATCCCCTCCCCCATGAGTCCAAGGGAAAAGCCTTTGCAATTGCTTGTAGTTGGGCCTAGAACAATCAGTCACACAGAGGTTTTTAAGCAAGAGCAGGACTTTGGTTCCTGGGCTTTGTTGGTTAGCAGAATGTTTTATTTCTGGGCTGTATAGTTAAGTACTAGTGTTAAATGAACTTGCATGAGCTGTGTATGGGGTGTTATTAGGAAACAACCGGGATATTTTACTGAATAGAAGGAATGAGATAGATAATAAAATTATTGGGATGAGGGCATAGAACCAGGGTCCTGAACACTGCAAGCACCTTCCTTTTGGCTCTTCCTGGAGTACATAGACTCAAACTTCTTTACTGTGATCTACCTGGCTTAGGCAAAATGAAGACTTCCTTGGAAATTTAATGAAAGCAGTGAGACTATTAATTTCATAGTTTCCTATAGTATAGTGCTACCACTAAGATGAACAATCCCCATTCTAGTTTTGGGGAAGTTAGTGTCGGAGAACAACCCTGATTGGCCCCACTTTGACAAGAGTGGCATATTAACTCTGCTTTTTTTAAAACTGGGTATAACCTATAGGAATAATGCCTGAGCAAGGAATAGGAAAATGTCTCTTTAAGCAGAGAAGAAATTTTATTTGGTATTTTAAGAATTTAAGCAGAGAGTGATTATTGAGAGAATTTAATGAGTATTGTTTCATTTGCCAATCATCTTGTTTTATTATTTAAGGACAGGTCAGTAACTTAGTGTTTTAAATTGCTTCATAAATTCATTTGTCAGATAGTAAGTTTTAAAAAATTATTATATATTGCATGTAATATATATTATGTAATAATAACTACTACTATTATCATCATTATTATTATTGAGACAAGGTCTCATGTATCCCAAGACTGGCCTCAAGTCACTTAAACTTGGGATCCTCTTGTCTTCATGTGCCAAGTGCTGGGATTCCAGGCATGAACCACCATGCGCAGTTTATGTGATACTAAGGATCGAATTCAGGCCTTTCTGCATGCTAGGCAAGCAATCTACCAACTGTACTACATCCCCAGCCCTCAGCTAGTATTTCCAATGAGTTCTTGAGTACACTGTCTTATTTGTGTCCCCTCTTTACTTTTCATTTGTACATTTATTCTTGAGGGCCCTCTACTAAGCAACTCTTAGGGTCCAAAATGAATGAAAGAAGTGGTTTCTACACCTGGATTTCCCACTTCAGTGTGCTAAAAATTTGGATGACTAGCCCAGATTATTCTTTAAACAAATATTTCTGGAAGTTTCTGCCTATTTACTAATTTTCCAATCACCAGACTTCCACAGCTGATTCATTTAACTCAACAGAAAGGTTAACTTTAAAACAATGAGAAGATCTGGAGCCCATGCCCCGCACTGGGTATACGGACCTTCAGTCTCCTATTGGTGTTTTCGGTGATACTCATGTTCCTCTGGGCTCAGTCTGGTTCTTCTAAAGTACTCTTGAGCTTTATTTAATATCATAATTTTTGAGAATAAAGCGAGCAAACACTAACCACCTCCACCAGCAGCACCGTGTTATATTACTTCAAGGGACACACTAGACAATAACCACAGTTTAGGTATGTTCTACATGAAAACCAATGCTCATATAATGGTATATTCTAGTAGCTCATCATGATATCCTTGGATTTTTATTTCTTCATGAACTAATTACAACAGTGATTCAGAGGAGCTAGCTGCTCTCTGAGATGAAGATGCAGCATTGTCATGGTCTGTCTAGTATGCACAAGGCTGTGAGTTTTCTCTCTAGTGATGGAAAGAAACCTCAAACTGAGCATGACAAATGAAAGCCCCAAATAAGCTCACAGCATTCTCTAACCCAGAGCCACATATGGGTGTTGCCCTCTCTGAAGTTTCATTTCCAGCTTGCTTTCACTTTTCAGTGAAGACAAAAATTGGCAAATTTCTCCTCAAGAGAGACCTTGTATTTGAATTTCTCTCACTTTGGCCTCCTGGAGGGAAAACATGTTGCTGATTGCTGGCGTACATTGAGCCAATGAGCTTTTCAAAGTCACAATTTCATGTCTGGCACAACCATTCCTCTGCAGTTGTCTGCAAACTCACCCAGGAGGAGTAGATGCCAGGAAATAATCAAGTTGAGGACCGAAATCAATAAGGTAGAAATCAGGGAAACAATACCCAAGCCACACTAAGACACAACTAAGAAAGAGAACTTCAGACCAATATCCCTCATGAACATTGATGCAAAAATATTCAATAAAATACCGGCAAATTGGATCCAAGAACACATCAGAAAACGCATCCACCATGACCAAGTAGGATGCAGGCATGGTTCAACAAATGAAAATCCATCAATGTAATCCACCATATAAACAAGCTGAGAAACAAAAATCATATGATCACCTCACTGGATGCTGAAAAAGCCTTTGACAAAATCCAATGTCCTTCATGATAAAGGTCTTGGAGAGATCCAGGATAACAGGAACTTACCTTAACATAATAAAAGCTGTATACAGCAAACCAACAGGCAACATCAAACTAAATGGACAGAAACTCAATGTGATTCCTCTAAAGTAAGGAACAAGGCAAGGATGTCCACTCTCTCCATACCTCTTCAATATTGTACTTGAAGTTCTAGCTAGAGCAATACGAAAACCAAAGGAGATCAAGGGGATACAAATTAGAAAGGAAGAGGTCAAACTTTCACTATATGCAGATGATATGATTGGTTACATAAGTGACCCAAAAAACTCTACCAGGGAACTTCTACAGCTGATAAATACCTTCAGCAAAGTGTCAGGATACAAGATCAACTCAAGAAAATCAGTAGCCCTACTATATACAAATGATAAAAGGGCTGAGAAAGAAATCAGAGAAACATTGCCCTTTTCAATAGCCACAAACAACATAAAATACCTGGGGGTAATGCTAACCAAACAAGTGAAAGACATGTATCACAAGAACTTTGAGTCTTTAAAGAAAGAAATTAAAGAAGATACCAGAAAATGGAAAGATCTCCCATGCTCTTGGATAGGTAGGATCAATGTAGTAAAAATGGCAATCTTACTGAAAGCAATATACAGATTTAACGCAATCCCCATCAAAATCCCAGCACAATTCTTCACAGACCTTGAAAGAACAATTCTCGACTTTATATGGCAAAACAAAAGACCCAGGATAGCAAAACAACCCTGTTCAACAAAGCAACATCTGGAGGTATCACCATCCCTGACTTCAAGCTTTATTACAGAGTTATAGTCCTGAAAACAGCTTGGTATTGGCACAAAAATAGACAGATAGACCAATGGAATATAATTGAACACCCCAAAATTAACCCATACATGTATGAACACCTGATCTTTGACAAAGAAGCTAAAACTATACAATGGAAAAAGAAAGCATCTTCAACAAATGGTGCTGGCATAACTGGAGGCTGACATGTAGAAGACTGCAGATAGATTTATGTCTATAGCCATGCACAAAACCGAAATCTAAATGGATCAAAGATCTCAACATAAATCCAGCCACACTGAACCTGTTAGAAGAGAAAGTGGGAGGTACTCTTGAATGAATTGGTACAGGAGACCACTTCCTGAACCTAGCACCAGTAGCACAGACAGTGAGATCAACAATTAATAAATGGGACCTCCTGAAACTGAGAAGCTTCTGTAAGGCAAAGGATACAGTCAGCAAGACAAAAAGGCAACCCACAGATTGGGAAAAGATATTCACTAACCCCACATCTGACAGAGGGCTGATCTCCAAAATTTACAAAGAATTCAAGAAGCAAGCCTCCAAAACACCAAAGGATCCAATTAAAAATCGAGGTACAGAACTAAATAGAGAATTCTCAGTAGAGGAGTCTAAAAAGGCTGAGAGACACTTGAGAAAGTGCTCAACATCCCTAGCTATCTGGAAAATGCAAATCAAAACAACTCTGAGATACTATCTTACTCCTGTCAGAATGGCTAAAATCAAAAACTCCAATGACAGTTTATGCTGGAAAGGATGTGGAGAAAGGGGAACACTCCTTCACTGCTGGTGGGAGTGCCGACTTGTACAGTCACTTTGGAAATCAGTATGGAGATTCCTTAGGAAGACCACAAGACCCAACAATTCCACTCTTAGGCATATACCCCAAAGATGCACAAGGATGTCTGTTCCACTATATTCATAGCAACATTATTTGTAATAGCCAGAACCTGGAAGCAACCTAGATGCCCCTCAACTGAAGAGTGGATAGAGAAAATGTGGTATATTTACATATTGCACAATGGAGTACTATTCAGCTGAAAAAAAACAATGGAATCTTGAAATTTGCAGGCAAATGGATGACACTAGAAGAAACCATCCTGAGTGAGGTAACCCAGTCACAAAAAGAGACTCACTCATATATGGATTTTAGACATGAATCAGAGGAGTGCCAACATACAATCCCACTGCCAGAGAGTCTAGGAAACAGAACTTTCATCCAGCAACTGATGGAAGCAGAGGGAGACACCCACAGCTAAACACTGATCTGAACTCCTGGATCCAGGGACAGAAAGGGAGAACTGATGAGCAAAGGAGTTAAGACTGGGCTGGTTTAACCCACAGAAACAGCTGACCTGAACAAGGGGGAGCTCTTGGACCCCAGATTGATGGCTGTGTGGAAAATATGGGACTGACCCAGACCCCCTGAATGTGGGTGTTAGTGAGGAGGCCTAGGTAATCTATGGGGCCTTGGGTAGTATTTATCCCTGGCATACAAATAGTCTTTGAGTGCCCATTCCACAGTGAATTATGCTCTCTCAGCCTGGACTCGTGGGAGGGCCTAGGCCCTGCCCTAGATGAAATGACAGACTCTGGAGATCCACCATAGAGGGCCTCACCCTCCCTGGGTATCAGAGTGGAGATTGAGTGAGGGACTGGGGGCCCTGGTGGGGAGGGATGGGGAGAAGGGAGAGAGAGGGAGCTGGGATTGACATGAGAAACAATCTTGTTTCTAACTGAAATTAAAAAAAAATTTAAAAAAGCTTTCGAGACACTTATTTCTACAATTTGCCTTTTAATATGTTCTGACTGTGGTGGGACATGGGGTTACTGAAACCACAGAGCGCGAATCATCAGAAAGAGGAAGTCTACTGTAAATACCTTAAAAAATGTAAAGGGTTAAATTTAAATTTAAAAATAAATAAATAAATAAATGTACGGGGGCTGGGGAGAGATATGGCTCTTGGTAAGAGAGCCTGCAGCCCTTGGAGAGGACAGAAGTTCATTTTTTTAAAATTTTTATTTTCCAGTTTAAATTTAGATAAGAAACAAGGTTGCTTCACAAGTCAGTTCCAGGTCCCTCTCCCGTTCCCTCCCTTCCTCCCGTGCCCTCCCCCCCCCCGTTATCCCCTCATTTCTCCAGGGAGGGTGAGGCCCTCCATGGGGGTGTGCATAGTGTGTCAGAAGTTCATTTTTGAGAAGGTTCCATGTGGCGCTGAGAACAAAGTATATTCTTTTTTAGGTGGATGAAATGTTCTATAGATGTCTGTTAATCCCAATTGGGTCATGACTTCTATTAGTTCCTTTGCTTCTTTGTTAAGTTTCTGTCTGGTAGTCCTGTCTAGTAGTGAGAGTGGGGTGTTGAAGTCTCCCACTATAAGTGTGTGGGGCTTTATATGTGATTTGAGTTTTAGTAATGTTTCTTTTATGAACATGGATGTCATATTTGCGGCATAGGTGTTCAGAATTGAAACTTCGTCTTGGTGGATTTTTCCTGTGATGAGTATGAAATGACCTCCTTCATCTTTTTTGATTGACTTCATTTTAAAATCTAATTTGTTAGATATTAGGATTGCTACTCCCACTTGTTTCTTGGGTCCATTTGATTGGAAAATCTTTTCCCATCCCTTAACTCCGAGGTAATGTCTGTCTTTGAGGCTGAGGTGTGTTTCTTGTATGGAGCAGAAGGATGGGTTCTGTCTTCGAATCCATTCTGTTAGCCTGTGTCTTTTTATGGGCAAGTTAAGACCATTAATATTGAGGGATAGTAATGTCCATTTGAAAAACCTCAATACACCTCCCCCCCTTTTTGAGACTCAGAAGGTCGCCTCAGTGGAAAATTCACCAAGGTCCCTTCCTTTAGGCAGGGAACAAGGTCTGATTAGAAAGAACATCTGGTCCAGAGTGCTAACCAAGGAAACCAGCAGGCTGTAGAGATAAGTGTAAATCTGACCTTGTGGTTTCTCCAGGGAGGATGAGTTATGCCCGCGCTTCTGACTATCCCCTATTGCTTGCCCAGATCTGCACCTGCAGTAGCTCCACTCCTTACAATACCCCTATTACTTTGCTTGCCAGAAGTATATATATAAAAAGAAAACAGTCCTAAAATGCAGGGCGTTCAGTTAGCCAAGCTGCTGAATCGCCCAGAGACACCTGTGTAAAAAAAATAAACCTCTTGCGGTTTGCATCCTACTGTCTGGTTATTGAGCTCAGGACGTCACTGTGGTATTCAGCCTGAAGCCTGATTACTTCAGGTCTTTCACATTGATTGCTCATTCTTGTTTGTATTGGAATGGTTTTTGTTGGTGCAATTGAATGTGGATTTTCACCCCTTTTTTCTTTTGGCTGTCAGTAAAGTGGGATTATCTATTGCCTGTGTTTTTCTGATTGTAGTTAACTTCCTTGGGTTGGAGTTTTCCTTCCAGAACTTTCTGTAGGGCTCGGCTAGTGGATATGTATTGTTTAAATCTGGTTTTGTCATGGAATATCTTGTTATCTTCATCTATAGTGATTGAAAGCTTTGCTGGGTATAGCAGTCTGGGATGGCATCTGTAGTCTCTTAGTGTTGGTAGAATATTTATCCAGGACCTTCTGGCTTTCAGGGTTTCCTTGGAGAAGTCAGGCATGATCATGAAAGGTTTGCCTTTGTATGTTACTTGGCCTTTTTCCTTTGCCGCTCTTAATATTCTTCCTTTAATCTGTATGTTTTGGGTTTTTACTATTATGTGTCGAGGGGATTTCCTTTTGTGATCAACTCTATTTGGTGTTCTGTAGACTTCTTGTGCTTTCATTGGCATGTCTTTCTTTAGGTTGGGAAAGTTTTCTTCTGTGACTTTGTTGAATATGTTTTCTGCCCTTTTGAGGTGGTTTTCTTCACTTTCTTCTATACCTATTATTCTTAGGCCTTAACACAGTGTCCCAAATTTCCTGGATATATTGTGTTAGGGATCTGTTGGACTTAAGATTTTCTTTGGTTGATGAATCTATTTCCCCTAGTGTATCTTCAACACCTGAGATTCTCTCCTCCATCTCTTGTATTCTGTTGGTTATGCTTGCACCTGTAATACCTGACCATTTGCCCAGATTTTCTATTTCCAGCATTTCTTCAGACTGTGTTTTTTATTGTCTCTGTTTCAGCTTTCAACCCTTGCACTGTTTGAATTGTTTCTTGCCATTTTTGCTTTGTGTCTTCCTCTTTTTCTTGCATTTGTTGGATTTTTTGGTATGTCTTTTCTTCCATTTCTTGCATTTTTTGTTTTGTTTTTTCTTCCATTTCTTTAAGGGTTTTTCTCATATCCTCTTTGAGGGTCTCTATCATTTTCATGAAGTTGTGTTTAAGGTCTTTCTCATCTGCTTCATCTGCAACGGGCTGTTCAGGTTTTGTGGGTGTGGAGCCTCTATTCTCTGGTGGTGTCATATTGATTTTTCTGTTGCTGGGTGTGTTTTTATATTGTCTCCTTCCCATCATTTCTTCCTGTGGGTGCAGAAGGAGTCTCTCTTCCTCTCCTGGTGGGTATGTGACCACAGTTCCTTTCCAGTGGGTGGCTTTCCTCTTGCATGGTAGGAGGCCATCTTGTATCAGGACCTTGGCAATCTCTGGGTAGGCTTGACCCTTGCCTGTTCTGTGGGTGGAGAATGGGATTTGGACCCTGGCAGTCTCTGGGCGGACTGGCTCCTGCTGGGATGGGAGCTGCAGTATCCTGACCTCAGCTAGTTGCATACAGATCATCGGAAGGCGGGCTGTAAACAGGCCCAGGCCTATCTAACACCATGGGTGGAGAAAGGTACTATGGTGCTGCCAGTCTCTGGGCAGGCTGAATCCCGTCGGGATGGGATCGGCCTTGTGCAGTCCCCAGGTCTCTGGTGGTTCTGCTCAGGCTACCGGAAGGCAGGCTGGAGATAGTCCCATGCTTACCTTGCCTGTCCCATGGGTGGAGAATGGGACTTGTAAGCTGGTAGTCTCTGGGAGGGTAAAAGTTTTAGATTATGTTTTATGGAGTTGTACAGTGACATTTTATGCCACCACACTCCTTGTTGCTCAGGGTATGAATCATTCCTTTTGCCCACCATATCTAAACTTTGTATGTTGCCCACTCATTATTGACTTACAAACTGTCTGTTTTTTCAGATTGAATGGATGTAGTTTAGGATAGACTTCCATTTTAGTTTTTATTGTTAGTGATTGCTATTAATCTCCTACTGTGCATAATTTAAATAAAAAATCAAGATTTATCATAGGGATGCATGTCCCATATGGAAGAAAACATTGCATATATAGATTTCAGTGCCATCCATGTTTTTAGGCAGTTGTTGGGAGTCTTGGCATGTATCCCTATGAGTATGGGGGGGTCATGCTTTGCATCTGAGGCATCTGAGGAGGCAGTACCTTCATTGATCCCCTTGCCTAACCTCAAATACCTGGCAAAATACTACTTCCACAACTGAAGCTTGTAGAAAGCTGCAAGATGAGGAAGATATGCTATTGTGGTTTTTTAATACTATTTTTAATGCTACTTACTACTTATACAAGAACATGAAGCATTGGGTATAACAGAGAAGCATCACTATGTCTCTCTGCAGAATGCTGACACAACTACAGGACACAGAATAAGAGGAATAGCATCCAATACTTGTGCATTAGTTTATAGTTTACAAGGTAACTTAATGTTCATTGTTATACCTTAATTTAACCCATTAGTGGTCTGGGGGAGAGCAGATATCTCCTTCCACTTTTTGATGTTTGCCATCGCCTGTCTGATCATCTGAGGAAATATGGCACCCAGATCTTCCGACTCCAAGGCCAGAGTCCTTCCTACCTTCTAGACATGACTGGTCAGCATGGCTCATGAGACTAGTTACTGGGTGTTGACTGCATGTAGAACATATCCAGGCGACACATGTGAAAGAGCAAGAGATGGGCAGGTAGCCAGCAAAGATGGCTGCACACTGGGCCAGGTGTCAGGAGATGGGGCCTGGTGCTCAGGTGCCCACTCGCTGCCTGCATTTCACCTTTTAGTTATTCCCAGATAAGATCATCATCAACCTTTTATGTTCCAAATTGGTATGCTCTTCAGTCCCTGTTTATCGTGTCTGTAGACAAATGATTTTACAAGAATGGTCAGTCACTTTGTAGGCACCAGAATACCAACATCCAATGAGTCATAATGGCTGTGAAGGACAGAAGCCATTTGGCTAGGTATTTTGGTGTGTGTCTATATTCACAGCCTTAAAAATAGTTTCAAGGAGTTTTCTCACCAAAGACACTCAGCTGGGTGTTTCACCATCTGTCAGCAATTGACCTTCTCAATGAGCTTCTCCCATTCCATGGACCATAATAACCTACGTGCCTGTTCCAACAGTTTTCCATGATGTCAAAGCTTGTTATAAAAATCCCCAAAACCTGGGGCTGGGAATATAGCTCAGTCAGTAAAAAGCCTACCGCATCAACACGAGGATCTGAGTTAGGATTCTTTGCACACATGAAAAGTTGTGTGTAGTAGGGAATCCCTGTAACCCCAGTGCTGGGAGACAGAGACAGGGATCTTCCTGATCCCTGGACAGCCAGTCTAGCCAAATCCATGAGCTTCAGGTTCAGTGAGAGACACTGCTTCAATAAAACTAAAATTAAAATAAAACAAAGACAGAAAGAGATCAAGGAAGGCACCCAGCATTGGCCTCTGGTTTCCATGTGCATGTGCAGGTATATATCACACATCCGCATTAGCAAGTCTATGTGCAACACACACACACACACACACACACACACACACACACACACACACACACACGAGAGAGAGAGAGAGAGAGAGAGAGAGAGAGAGAGAGAGAGAGAGAGAGAGAGAGAGAGAGAGAGAGAGAGAGAGGTTTGAGAAATGGTGGATTTTGATCTTTAACCTCACGTATTGCTTTTCTTTGTGTAGTAGTTGAACTAGCCCGGAAGATAAAAAGCTCGATGAGGTGTTGTATCCCAAGAGGACATGTCTTTACAGATGTGGAGGAAGACCCATCTTGAATATGGGTGGCACCATACCTTAGGCTGGGTCTCATTTCTTTGACAGCTTTGCTAGTGTTTCTTTGTGCTAATTTTTACTGATTGGGTCTCTGTCACTCAAGTGATGTTGTCTAAGGTACACTCTTTCATGGTATCCCCCCACATCCTGTGGTAGTACCTGTGTCAAGAGAGGATACCAGGTTTTCTTCAGTGTCCAGTGCTCACTTTGGACCCCAAGTTACTGCTGAATCATGGCGATTTGACTTTACCTACATTTTCCTATTTTAAAGGTTTCTATCTGAAACTTCAAAAGGTTGAAATAAAAAGTTATGTGTGTGCATGTACGTATGCATACATGCACTTGTATAGACTCAGGGGTGTGTGCAGCTGTGTGTGCATGTAGCGACCTGAGGTCAACCTTGGGTGTCATTCCAAGACACTGTTTATCTTGCTTTTGTAAAGTAAGGTCTCATATCCTGGAGCGTGTTGAGTAGGCTAGGACAATTGGTCAGCAAGACTCAGGGATCTGCCTGTCTGTGCCCTCTCTAGAACTAGGATTCCAAGTATGTGCTACCATGTCTGGCTTGTTACATAGGTTCTGGGGATCAGACTCAGGTTGATCAAAACTGTACAGAAAACATGTTACTGACTTAAGTCATCTTCTAGTCACTAAAGTAATAAAAACCTTAATGAAATACATGTTTATGTGGGTAAAGCACTTCAGAGAAAAACACCAGCAGTGGTCATCTCCACGTGGTAGCTTTTGGTCACTGAATTTTTCCTTCTATTTATTCTTTTAATTTTTAAAAGAATGATAAATGTGGTCAACGTATAACCAAAACATGTATCTTTTTGATATTAATGGAAAGATCTTGGAAAAGTGGAATAGTTCATAGTTTAATTCACATTGTTGTATGAACATTGATTTCTTTATTTTTTGTATATAGTAATATGTGTATATACATGTTCATGTGTGTATATTTATGTACATGGTATGCACATCTGTGGAGACCAGAGGTCAACTCTAGGTATATTCTACTCTCATCACTTTTCTTATTTTATGTGTATTAAGTGTTTGCCTTCAGTATGTAAGTGTACCATGTGTATGCTGGTACACAGTAACATACATCTGCAATTATAGCACTCCCTCAGGGGGAGATCGGAGACAGAGATAGGAAAAAATACCCTGGAGCTTGCAGGCTTGGAATACGTACATAGTAGCAGAAACAAGACAGATCCTACTCCAACAATGTAGAAGGTAAAAACTGACTCCTGAAAATTTCCTTTGACCTCCACGCATCTGCACAAACACACATTATGTGTACACATACAAGTTAAGTAAACAAGTAAAAATAAACCAGAAAGCAAGAGGCCATGTGGAGGGGCAGGGATACTTTTGTTATTTATTGCTTTCTGTTCCCAGCAGTGAGTTAAGAGACACTTAAGATTTCATGGACTTTGCAGGTCAGTGGTCAGACACTTACTGAAAATGGATGTTGCAAGCTTATAGTTCAAACATATTAAAATAAACATCTTCAAACTTAAAACTCATTCCCAATTGTTTCCTACAGTCGATTCATACTGTCCACAGAAGTTATAGTCTGTGAAGTTCTACTAACATGAGTTAGTACAAACCAGTGCTCCTGGAGGAATAAGAGCTAGCTCACTGCAAGCCTCCTGGTTACAATTCTGTTAGTGGATCAATCACACAACCTTGTTTTGTGTGTTTCTGTTTAAGGACACCTTATTATCTATTGTCTTCCTTCCTTCCTTCTTTCCTTCCTTCCTTCCTTCCTTCCTTCCTTCCTTCCTTCCTTCCTTCCTTCCTCTTTTCTTTCTTTTTCTTGAGTCAAGCTCCCACTTAGGCCCCATTAAACTTTACTTGTAGCAGATGACCTTGAACTTCTGATCCTCTTGCTTCTACCTCTTGAATGCTGGGATTAACTTGGTGCATCACCACACTCAGTTTATTCAGTGCTGGGGGTTGAGTTTAGGGCCCTATGTATGTTAGGTAAGCACAACCAACTGTACTATACCTCCAGCACTGACTCTATATATCATCAGTATAACTCAGACCTAAGCAAAACCTTTTGCAAAGCACACCACAGCCTTCTCAACAGGACTTCAGCATGCTATTTGTGATAGCGAAACTGCTGTCACAGATACAGACAGTAAAGGTGGCAGTGCCATGGTATGTGGAAGAACGCTTCTTTAGAGTGTGAGAGCTAATGCAAGAAGACAGGGCATTGACTTGTTACTTGGTTGGAAACATGTGGCTTCACAACTCAAGATTTTGTACTCAACATGCCCATGAATGATCTAACGTAGATGGTGAAGCTGGGTGTGGTTATAGTTACCTGTTCACCCAGTACTTAAGAGCATGGATAGGAAGAGGGAAAGTTCTGGACAAGTCTGAGGCCATCGTGGGACCCTATCTAAAAAAAAACAGAAAAATGCAGTGAGGGCTGGCAAGATGACTTGTGGGGTGTATACCACTAAGCCTGAAGACCAAACTTTAATTCTTGGCACCCACATGGTAAAAGAAGACAATCTATTGACCCCTGTAAGTTGTCTTTAGATCTTCATGGGCATACTGTGGTATGCACACCCCACCCAATAAATAAATACATGCAATGAAAAACTTGAAACTGCAGTGACTATTACCTTGGAGTCTGCAGATAAAAATTTGGAAAGGAGGCAGATTTGCAAATCTCTGATCCTTGAACAATGTGGATTAGCTATTTTGCTATTGCCTATGCTTCACTCGGTGTTTAGTGGGCAAATGATGTAACACAGACAGTAAGTATCTATTCCAAACTTGTGGGTACTGAGGTATCTCACTAGTTGCCTGAAATTGGCCACAGTGGGAGTTTTATACCACAGGAACAGAAAGAGACTACCCAAAGTTGATTTCTTTGCTAAGATGAGCGATGGAGAACATGATTTTCTTTCAGAGTAACTTCACAATGCTGTAATGTCTGGGTCCATCATGTGATGGACAGCATTCAGATTCTAAAACTGGTTCAGCAAAGATGTCACTCCATGACTTCGATGAAGAGATGCATTGGCCTTCAATTGCATCTTAATCATGAACTCAAGAAAATAACAATGCTCATGCCAGATTGCCCATGTCAATGACATGAGTTGGCTAAGAGGTTATCCTAATCGCTAAGGGCAGATTAGACAGTCAGAGAATTTATAATAGAGTAGTCTGTATTTTATTATTAAGAACATTTATAACTTAAATTATTTCCTAGAGAGCTATCTGTATAAGCAATACAACTTCTCTCAGTTGAGCAAATTTTATTTATTTTGCCACCAAGCCTCCATTCAGTTAGTTAGGTGTAAAACAAAGAGGAATAATCTTCCCCCAAATTTCAAACCGACCTTATTTATTGTCCCTAATACTTTTGTTTCCAGGCAGGACCTTCATGTCTTTCCCCATTCCCCACCTTACCTGGAAGACATAACTAGGGCTGTTTCCCACCTTCCCACAACCCACCCCAAGAGCCTTGCTCTTTCCCCGGGAGATGAGAACTGACCACTAGGTGGCATGAGCAAGGTACCTTTCGTGGCTCTGGTTGTCTGGAAACTGATGTGAAATACTGTGACATATTTCACAACCATGGCCCGCACCAGGCTAGAGGGAAAGTAAATGAATTGTTTGGAGACTGCAGTCATGGTGCTGTGTTCAGTGTGGCCGTCGTCAGTGCTGGCATTCTGAGATAAAAATGTACTACTGTCTGGACCTCACTGTGGACAACTCTAGCAGGAATTGAAGGTCTCTTTGGCAGAAGCAGTTCCCCTTTGGCAAACCCAGGTGTGCTGTGCCAACTGCTAGCTGCTCAATACTTGCCACGTCTGGATCGCCACTCACTGAAACATGGTCACCAAAGAAGGAAGACTCAGGAGAGCAGGCCTCAGCACCCCGCATCTTCCTGTCAGTTCTCCATAACCAGAGTGAACAGTAGTATGCCCCATGCTTTCCCCTGGTTATGCGTATGTTATATGCTTTTACAGGTTACGTGTATATTACATGCCTCCCCTAGGTTATTTGGATGTTATACACTTTCCACAGTTTACATGTTTTAAGCAAGGCTCTTCAGGAAACTGACACACCACGTATGTAATTGTGTTGGCAGCAACCAGAGCTGCAAAGGTTGGTAGCCGGGGGACTGTGTGGCATTCAGGAAACTGACACACCACGTATGTAATTGTGTTGGCAGCAACCACAGAGCTGCAAAGGTTGGTAGCCGGGGGACTGTGTGGCATTCAGGAAACTGACACACCACGTATGTAATTGTGTTGGCAGCAACCAGAGCTGCAAAGGCTGGTATCCGGGAGACTGTGTGGCATTCTCCCTCCCATTCCCACAGCTTATGTCTGGCTTTGGGTGTTCCTCACAGGTACCTTTTTCTGTCTAGGGATTGGCAAAGGAGTCTTCCCTGGCATCTTAGCAAAGTCAGCGAGGACTCACCTGCCACCTATGGGTGACAGTGTTTACTGCAGGAGCCCTGTCTGCCTCACCTCACTGGTTAAGCGACTGTCTCTCATTCATTTAGCTGTCTGCTGTTTTCTCCTTTTCAAGTAAAATGTTTAAAAAAAATCTGAGGATTAAGACAATGAAAAATCAGCTCCATCAGCTTTATACATATGTGGGATTTACAAATGAAGATTTGGTATGAAAGCTGTCTGACAGTCTTAATTTATTTCTACCAGTTTTTCTCATGTTCTGACATCTCCATTAACAACTCTCTTTGAGATAGGGCTGGCCTTGAACTTCATATGTATCTGAGGATGAACCTGAATGGCTGCCTCTACCTCTCCCACACAGTGTGCTGGTATTATAGGTCTGCACTACCCCACTTGCTTTTATGTGGCACTTGTATGGAACCTAGGACTTCACTTGTGCCAGGCCGCACTTTACCAACCAAGCTCATCCTCAGCCCTCTATTAATAATTCTGATGAACAGCATCATATATCTGTTGGGATGTCTTTGGTTATTCTAACAAAACTTCCTGAAACTGTTGCAAGACAAATTGATCTTCAGCATAAAAAAAGGCGGTTTCCCGTAGTATGCAGATATCTCTCCTTAAATGAAACATTACCAGGGTGTTAGCACTTGTTCTTGGGTGACAAAGGTGGAATTTTTAACCATAGTACAAATTCCTGGGTGTTTATGCACTTATCCGCAACCCCCAAATTGACAATTTCCCAACAGACAATGGCTCGGAATGAATCAGAAAGAATATAGATTTTTTTTCCATCTTCCAAGTTTATTTTGAGTTTTCATTTTGGGACAACCAAGCAGCTCTTAAAGGAGAATGCACAGAAGAGCCATCCTGGCACTTTTGGATAGTACATTAGAGTGTTCTTGAATAGTCACATTCAATCCCCTTGCTCAGCCCATACTCTCATCTTTGGTGAGCAGGATGGGCACACAGGATTCCAGAGTTAATACATAACCCTATATACAAACAGCCAGTGGAACCAGAATGGTGGCTAGTGGCCAAAGGGATGGAATAGGAAAGGGCATCTCTACAGTGTCCTCTAGTCTATCTTAGCTAAACGGAACCCACATTACACGTGATAACTAGAGAGTATACTGCGTTGAAATGAGGATGCTGAGCACGAATGGCACTTGGCAGCATGCAGTTTAAAGAAACAGGGCATCATTTAGTAACTTTATATAAAATCCATCCAGGCAGTTCAATTAAAAGGGTTAAGAAAATCATAAAATGGAGGACTGTCTGTTGTCACTGTAAAAAAGGCACTTGGAGTTAATGGGACCAGAATTCAAGGACTCTTAGCTGATAAAAATTTCAGTACAATTTCATTAAAAGGCTTAGATGATAAGAAACGACACCCAGGAGTTCCTGAAGGGAGACACTGAAACCAACCACAGAGAAGCAGAACAGATTAAAACAAGGAAATAAAGATTTTTTACAACGGAATTGAATCATATTTTAAAGAAAAACGCACCCCTCCCGAAAAAAGAGAGAGAAGCCTAACCAAAGCAAAGTCTAGGCAAAGTAAGGGCAACAACGAAACAGCAATGCATAGCTTTTCTCTGAGATAATGCTGACTCTGGGAGACTACGCGCCGCCCAGTTTCCCAGTACGAGCTTCACATAGCATTATCATGATAAAATGGAGGATTCAAACAATGCAAAAAGAGTTTCATCTGTTTCCAGAATCTGAGGGAGGACTGAGGTGATCCTTGGAGCACAGCAATACCACATGTGGCTTGTCAGCATCCCTACTGGGACAAGTCAGGTCATGGGATGACGTATAGGCTTCCCAGCCACCTCCCTGAAGGGGCAGCATGTGTGAGTCATCCCTAATTTCTTTCTGCCACTGACACAGTCATGTCAATGCATCTATATTCATGGTTTTCATTCTTCAGCTTCTCCACACATAGGTATGCACTTCCATAAGAAAGGATATTTGGCAATTTTATATTCCACATTTAGGGACTCACTGAGGGCTCATTTAATGTTAAAGGCCATCAGGGGTCTCTCCTCTCGTTTTTGCCAGGGGCTTTTCTTGTCTTCTCCTTGGTCGTCGTCATCATCTTCATCTTCATCTTCATCATTGGCAGACCTTCTCTGGTTGGGACTGGCTAATGGCTCCAGGGGAACGTCTGAAGTTCGTTTGGTTGTCTCCTCCTGCAGGCTGGGAAGCTGTCCCCCACTCCTCCGCCCTGACCCTTCCAACAGGCACCGCAGAGCACTGTCCTCGGGAGTGCAGACCGTGGTCCCGCACTCGCTGCTGCTCTGGTCCATGTCATCCAGGTACACGAGTTGTGTGTATGCAGTGCTGTCGTGAGCTCTGGTTTCTTTTTGCTGGTGCTCCTGTACGGGTGGGCGGCTCTGCTGGAGACACAAAGGGTCTCCCCTTCCCTTCCGGGCGGATTTTGGTTCATTCATGTCCACACCAGAGTCCAAACTGGCATCATTGCTCCCATTCCTCCCGGCTCTTTGGAGATCAATGTATGAATGTCTAACATGAGCATTGGACCTTCCATCTAGGGAGACAAACCAAGCCCGAGGGTGTGGCAGTGGCTTCCCACCCCCAAGTTCCATCAGCGCCTTTTCAGTCAGGAGCTGCACCTCGCTGTTCATTTGAGCCAAAGCGGCATCATTGAGGGACGCTGGGATGGACAGAGACTCTGACAAAGATGCATTCTGAGAGCCCCATTCCCGTGCACCTGCGTCCTGCAGGTGCTGCTGAGAGACGGCCTGGGAAGACAAGGGTTGGCCTTGCATCTGAGAGGAGGGGTGTGGGAAGATTCCCACATGGGGGTTGGACAGCTCAGCCTGGAGCCTTCCTATTTCCAGCTGCTGGTCAGCAGGGACTACCAGAGGCTGGCTCACATAGGAATGGTCCCCTGGAAGTTTCATATAATGAGCTGGGATGACCAAGGCAGGCAACACTTTCCTATAAATGCTGTCATTTACTTGGTCCACGGAACTACAGCAGATCAACTGGCCTGGCCTTGGGAAAGAAGTCGGTCTCTCCAGGTGATCAACAGATCGAGACATCATACATTCAGTGGGTCTGCGGTCCAGCAGTTGCTCTTTTTCAGGGGATGAAGGTGCGGGGTACATGTGTTCCTGAATGGTGAGTTTGCTTCCTGCCGATGGCAGGCCTTCTTGATCTTGGTTTTCAAATAAAGGCTGGGAGAGTATAGCATTGTAACTACCCCTGTAGTCATCATTGCCAGGGGGCTCGCAGCCTTCTCTTTCCATAGATTTTCTTGCCTTTAAGGGAAAAATCTCCACCGACTTATGGTAGTCTTTCCCCAGCGTTCCACTTGGTGTCAGATTATCAAAGGATGTTTGGCTTTTATCCTCTTCTTTGTGGGACAGCAGCTCCTCCCGGGAGCTGAATTCCTGTGAGGTACTATAGGAGAGCTTCAGCATGGGTGTGTGCAGGTCCCCCTCCCCACTGGGGGACATCATTTCTAAGTGCACCCCACCCATCAGTTCCTTTGTCCCTGGGGCTTCTGGGCGGCTATGGCTGGAGACAGAAAGAGGCCCAGGATAGTCTGATGCTCTACGAGAGAACAGCAAGTTGATGTGAGACATGGATGTTGACTGATCCCTCTTGGAGCTCTCCAGGGCTGGGGGGAGTTGCAGTTTCCTGTGATGTTGACGGGGTTTCAAGCACTTCCTCCTGTAAGCAAACAGGCGACACAAGGGCAGAAATGAGAGACTCGCAAAGTTTCAGGTAAAATCCCAAGTCAATTTCCACGAGGAAAAACAAAACAATTTACAAGCACCCAGAAGCCTCCTCACTCCACACTTACATTCTTATTTTAACCCAGAGCAGAAAAATCTAGGGATTGAAGGCTCATGATTTTTAAAAGAAGCCATGTTATCTATCCAGTGGGGAACACCTAGGAGTCAACAGTACACATTTGTTCTAATGGAACAGATACTGCATCAAAATAAGAATACTTTTGCTTTGATCTTGAGAGTTTCATCTCTTAGTGAGTGTTGAGGACTGTTATGAATGAATTGTGTAACACCTGTCAAGCTCTTTTCTTTTTCGGTGTGTGTGTGTGTGTGTGTGTGTGTGTGTGTGATATGCACAGTACACACATGTGTGGATGGAGGAGGATACTGAGTGTTCTCTGCCACTGGCCACCTTATTCTAGGATCTCTCAATGAATCTGGAGTGAGGCTGGCAGCCAGCAAGCCTTCCAGTCTTAGTCCCTTGCTGCACTAGAAATGCAGACCAGTGTGAGTGTGACTATACTCATCTTTTTACCTGGGTGTTGGGGATCTGAACTCAGGCCCTTATGCTTACACAGAAAGAGCTCTTATTCACTGAGGCATCTCCCCAACCCCTAAGCTCTTGTAACTCCCTAACATTATCTAAACATAGCCTAAACATTAACATTATTACATGACCCATAGGCTCATTTGCAACTTAGATTACATGTTTGAGTTCTAGGTGATCTTTCCTGAGAAAAACTAACATGGTTTAGGGGGAAGAAGAAAAGAAGAAAAAAAGACCAGTTGCATGAGAAATTCTACATTAAACAAATATATTGCCAAAAATGGTAAAACTTTACCTGCAATAATATAAAAGTAGACACAGCAAAACCAAAAGAATGAAAGCCATTCCT
The DNA here is from genome assembly GCF_017639785.1 of Mesocricetus auratus. NCBI lineage: Eukaryota > Metazoa > Chordata > Mammalia > Rodentia > Cricetidae > Mesocricetus > Mesocricetus auratus. The sequence continues at coordinate 21,276,125 of NW_024429196.1, read as the reverse complement.
CCTAAAATGGCCAAAAGAAACACCGTGTGATACGTGGTAATGTCCTGTGTCACAACGGGACCTAGAAGGTCAGAAAATCTCATTTTAGAACTTTGAATTCCTTCAAATAAGAATAGGGGTAATAAGTTAGACTGTAATGACTTTTCTTTAAAAACTCTTCCTGCCCGAGGGTCAGAGCAGTGGCCAGTCAGAAACACCCCTTGGAGGATGAGCTTGCGGTACCCTCACTCCTGTCCGTGGTGATCACCAGCACTTCAGTAGCTGGTAGTCCCTGCTGCTGAAGTATGAAATTCTCTTGTTTCAAGGTGTTTCCCCACTTAGTGGAGAAGAGCCTCTCTCAGCAGCATGCTCAGCATTCTAAATATACGATCTTTTAATAAAATAAAATGAATGCAGGATTAACCATCGAGTAGATTCTCACTTAAGAGATGAACCAAGTATCTGGGGATTTTGCAAGGTAGGAAAAAGTGGTAATGATTTTATTCTCACTTTTCCTGGGTAATTACTACTATACAGAACACTTTTTGCCTGAAAAATAACTTTAAATATGTAAGTTTGACTAAAATGGTTTCCTATTTAAAATGGTTATCCACATTACCTTTTTTTGTATTTATTTATTTTAACAACGATAAGCTTGTATGGCCATAGACCTCTCTACCACTTAAAAATAAGACTGCTAGAGATATACAAAACAAACATCTTTTAATTTCCATTGTAGAGAATCCCAAGGGGTGTGTTTAAATTATGCTCTTGATGTTCAAGGGCAATGTGAATCTGTCTCATAACGTTAAGAGTCACATACATCTGGCTTACATGTGAAGTCACAACAAATTGGCAACAAACCCTCTAAATGACAATACTTAGGCACTTTTTTCTTGTCCAGTTTTCTGCAGGGTACAGAAGAAGGGATACTTATAAACAAGCAGCCATTTGCTTTATTAAGAATTTAGTTTTAATGTTCAAGGACAGATGTTTAGAAATATTTTTTAAGGAGACAGATTCTCATTCCCTTCCTTTCTCCCCTGATCCCCATCTCTCTCCTTTTCCAGGGTTTCATGATCAGCCCCGGCTGGCCTTGAACTTTCAGCGAACCTTCTGCCTCTGCCATGTTGGTGCCTGTATGACAGGAGCTTACACAGGCACTCCTGGCTCAAATCTTTCTAAGAGCTAAATGAACCCATAGAAGCTAACCAGGGTTTGGCATCAGTGACAGTTCCTGAGTCCAGAAGAGAATGAAGTCCTCTATCAGACACACCTGCTTAGTGGGGTGAGCGTGATGACCTCACACTGCCTTAACTGTTCACAGGACACTTTCATACAAAGCGATGTTCAAAGACGTTGGATTTGATCCATGGCAAAGGAAAAAAAAGAAGAGAGAGAAGGTGTGTGTGTGTGTGTGTGTGTGTGTGTGTGTGTGTGTGTGTGTGTCGGGGTGCGGGGGGAGACTTTGTGCACATAAAAACATTCTCAAGGAACTAAACTTTGGTTTGTTAAGCACTGAGAATGTAGTTATTTTAGCCTTTGCCAAAAGAAATCTTCATAAAACCCACAGCTAGTCTTCAGCTCCTGCTTAAGTAGAGAATGAAAGAAGAAAACCCTAGTTGTTTTTTCTTGGTTTAGGGCTCAGAGAGGCACAGCATCACTGCATTGTGTTTTATTAAAAGTGATGGTGGTAAGTTACCCACGTACCCATCCTGGGCTTGGGCTGGGGTTGCTTTTCACAGTTGTGAGCCTCTTCTTTCACAGCACGGAAACTCCTGGGGGACTTGTGTTAATCAGCCCTTGCTTTACTCTTTATATAAGTATACATTCATATTAATATTAATCTGCTGCATGGTGGGAAAATTGACAGCCACAGTTGTTTGAAATCCATCTTTAAAAAAAGTTCACTTCAATATCTGGACTTTGTGGCTGTTACTCTGGTACCTAAGGCATTTCTTCTACTTCTCTCTCTTGGTCTACCGTTTGATACTTCAAATTAGGGAATGGGGTGTTTCTGTGCAGGCTCATGCTGGCATGCTGTGAGTACAATTACTTCTGAGGAAAGCACTCAAAAGACTGTATATTTTCTCAGATGGGAATGTGGTATCCACATGAAAGGCTTTCCCACACCTGTTTAGGAACACCTCTATCCTTTTAGTTACTTGGGGAGTCTGAAGTATAAATCCTAGTGGTTCAACATTAATTCGACTGCTAAAATATTTTGAGTTTTTATTTGGGAATGCATTGAAGGTGAATTTGTATGAGGTACCATTTTAATCATAGCTTGTTTTTTTTTTTTTTTTTTTTGGTTTTTCGAGTCAGGGTTTCTCTGTATTGTTTTCGAGGCTGTAGGTCCAGCCTGGCCTGGAACTCACAGAGATCCGCCTGCCTCTGCCTCCCGAGTGCTGGGATTAAAGGCGTGCGCCACCACCGCCCGGCCATAGCTTGTTTTTAACATACCTCAATCCCCTATCTAGAGCTGCATGAGTTTTAATATGCATTAAAAACAACACAAAACAAAAACCAGTTGCACTCTGAGCATAAACATTGCTGAAGAAAGTGGATTTTCCCAAGATGGCAGTCCAAGTGTCATGACTTTTAAAGGCAGTGATGGGAACTATCTCTAGAAAGACTTCTCATGAGAAGCACATTACTCTGGAATACCATTGGGATTATGTAAAACACACACACACACACACACACACACACACACACACACACACGTCCTAAATAGTAGTCAACCTACATATCCTAAGTGAAGATCATTCTTGAACACTGGGCAAATGGCTTGTATTTAAGTTGTTCAGAAATGGAAACTAGACATCTTGCCTCAAGAAGCCCCCAGTAGTGGCTTTTTGCTGAGTGCTTGGCCCTCAGGCTTATACATACACAGGCCACAGCTGTTTCAGGAACCAGGGAGGAGGCTGTAGCCTGTACACTTTCATTTAAGGATTCCCTATGGCAGCTGTCAGAGCAAAATGGAATTGGAGACTGGGCCATTTCCATGTGTTATGCCTGACTTCCATGGGAAAGTTCCAGCCACCATGCCCCACCCCTCAAAATAGCCTTTCTTTACCATTTGATGTTTTAAAAAATATGATGTGAACTGCCCACTGAAGTCATTTTTAATGAATACTGAGCCCAGACCCCCAAAGAAACCCACTTGGATCACCACCACTGTTGGCTTTGTATTACCTGGGATGGAAGGAGACATGGCTGCCACCCAGTACCCCAACTGGGGAGCAATGTATGTCCAGGTGAGCTGGCTGCCTTCCTGGTGCACGAGGCCTAGACCGCTCTTTAGCCACGTTCCTGTAGGATTGGAAAAGAACTTCAGCAGGGCACATGGGACACTCCTATTGCAGGCATAAATGTTTATAAAAGTCACTTTAAATGCCATATTCACAACTTGCTGGATTGCCTAGATCAGTGGTTCTCAACCTGTGGGTCACGGCCCACACAGGAATTGCATACCAGATGTTTACATTACGATTCATAAAAGTAGAAAGAGTATAGTTATGAAGTTGGAACAACATGATTTTACGGCTGGAGGTTACCACAACCTGAGGAAGTGAGTTAAAGGGTCACAGCATTAGGAAGGTTGAGAACCACTGTCCTAGATAGCCACATTATCATCTGAAGATTGTATACAACTTTCCATAAAAAGTCTTTGCAACTCTCCTTCAGGGAAAGGTAAACAGTTTTGGGCTTTATTTGTCTTATCAACTAAATGAGTTTCATCCACTTTATCAAACACCCCTCTTTCCAAACACAGAAAAATCTCAGCAGAAGCTGTTGGAGGTCAGAAATATCACAGAGCAATGATAACAGTGTGCTAGAGGTTGGTAGAGACGGGAAAAGGGGAACCCAGAGCCGTTTATAGTATTTACATTCAAGCAAATAACACATTTCTTATCCTCAGCTAGGGTTACTTTTCAATTATTTAGAAAAGATTTATTTAGTCTCTTATCTGTGTTGGCAGTAGTGCCAGGGGTGCTAGGTAATTACCACCTAGCCACACCCCCAGCCTTAAATTTAAAAATATCAATTCATCAATGTCATATTCTGAGTAAGTTTGGTGTAGGCAACAATTAAAAAAAAAAGCTTCCATTAAGGAAAATCTGCTATGTACCAGCTCACTATAGTACATATGTCATATTCATTATCTGTAATTCTTACAACAACTCCGTACCATATAATTTCCTTTCCTTTTTTGGAGATAGGGAGATTGAGGACTGGTGGATTTTAAACATTTCACAAGGCCTGGGTGCTGTGAGCATGGCACAGAGGGATCTGAGTCTGGTTGATTCCAAGGCTGGGGCTGCGGGGGTTGGTGGTGCACACCTTTAATCTCAGCACTAGGGAGGCAGAGGTAGGCGGATCTCTGAGTTCAAGACCAGCCTGCTCTACCGAGTGTGTTTCAGGACAGGCTCTAAAACAATACAGAGAAACCCTGTCTCGAAAAACCAAGGCTGGGGCTGTTTCTTCTGTGTGTCATGTAACATTCCCATAGACCTTCCCAGAGACTGATGACATTTGCTCCTTCCTACATCTTGCACGACAAGGCTCACCAATGGCAATGAACTAGTTCCCGGTCATTGGACTGTTTCCTAGCCCAAATGGCAGCAGTGCTCATCAGCAGCAGGAACCTTGTACTGAGACCCTTGATGGCCACTATAGGCAGAAGACATGAGGGAGGCAGCCAACTAAGCCCTCACAAAACTGGTGCAACCTTTCCTGAACCAGTACGGGCTGTGGACACAGGGATCCTTCCCAGCCCTCTCTACTGCTACAATCATGGACCACCTGAAACCAGCACGTGTACAGTCCTGGAGTACTGTAGGCCTTACTGAATCAAGTGTGACAAATATCTTACCCTATGCTCCTGATTCCAGGTTCACATGTTGCTAAGGCAAAAGTAGATTTTCATACTAAAGGAAGAAACAAAACAAAGCAACACTTGGGCTGCTTCTAGGCACTATTAGTTGCTATGGCAACACTCAAATGGAGTGGGTGGAAAGGTGCCTGGTGATGTTTCCCACCCCACACCCCCTTTTCCTCTGCACTGCAGCAACACAAGGTAGGAAAGCAGGGGAAGCCAGGCAGGCGTAGCAAGAGCTCTGCATTAGTGACTTTCAAATGCAACAGGCTAGATCATGGCGGCAGATGATTTTTGGTTCAAGTTAGAGAACAATATAAGCCAAAAGGTTTCCAAAAAACACGTGAGACCATAGATGACCAGTTGAGACTCATTTCCTGAATCATGTCAGCTCAGAGATCACTTGGCACCAGAGAAAACCAGCGGTTCTACAGGGCTCCTAGGGAAACAGAAACAGAAGATACTGAACACGGTCAAGAGAAGAGTTGCTATGCTGGGTGTGGGGACACCAGACCTTGAGCAGAGACCCACTTCCCCTTTGGCCTGGGAATAGGCAGCTGTAAGACAATGTTTACTAAAAACATGTTTACTAAAACCAATACAATGCCCGGGGCAATAAGTTCCTGGAAAAGGCCTGCCCACAGAAACTGCCCTGACCTCGACCTTGTCCAAAGACTAACCGCACCTTCAGACCCACCCACATCCACCTCTGGTGTCAGAGCAGAACCAGCCAGGGGAGAGGAGAGAACAGAAGCTTCACTGGAGGGAGCCTTTCTTAGGAAGTTTTCTTGAACCTTTTGGGGCCTGCTTAAAGTTTTCTTTACATTGTTGAACGAGTCTCTGTGTTGTCAATCCCCGACACCCTCTGCACGTTCTCGGACACAGGCTGCGTGGCAGATGCGACACTGGGCAAGAAAGTTTCCCCGGAAGAAGAGAATGGATCATTTTCAGCTGCTTCCATCACCCCCTCATCCTCTCCTCCTGCCATGACTCACATACCTTACCCACTCCCACATAGTGCTCCCCCACCAGCACAGCAGGCAGCATCTTTGGATTAGCCAGGATGCAGCCATGCATTCTTTGGTTTGCAGCTTCCCCAGATTAGATGTCTGAGTCATTGCTCTTCAAATGGGGTGGTTACTAAATAGGATCCAGCAGATAAGAGCTGGAAGCTGAATCCTAACTCCTGTTCATTCATAAACAAACCACCAACTCTGCCTAAGTTGCCTTTTACAATACAAGAAAATTAACTGAAACAGACTTGAAGAATTCTTCCAAGTTCCATATGAGGCAAGCCAAGCGGGTGGATGTATTATCAACACCCCATACCCACATACACTGCCTAGCTCACTGATCCCTGTTCCCACCGTGCTGGTGCCAGTGGAACACAGAAAGGCCACCTGCTAAAGATATCATAAGTGCTTTGGAGGAATGACAAGGGAATAGTGTCACCTGGGGTGGTGGGGCAGGACTTGTCAGTATGGATAACAGATAGGGAGGGAGCCAGGAGAGAGAAGACGACACCTACCAAAGGGAACAGCACACAGAAGCTTGAAACATTGGACCAAGGACTGGGCAGACAGGTTCTGGGTGAATAGGAGGTAGCCGATGGGCTAAGGCTGGGAAGAAGCTTTACATTTGCTTGCATAGACCCTGAAATAAATACCATCAACAACGGGAAGCTATGGGAATCTGTAAATAAAGGCTAACTATGGTCCCACGACCTCTGCCTAGCTAATGACCGACTGCTATTGTATTCTAGCCTCATAGGGTTTTCTTCTGTTCTAAAAGATGCAATTCTGAGTTTGGGGAGAACTCTTACATCTGCATATTCCACATCTCCTCATTCCTAGGAAGAGCTAACTGTATCATAATTTTCCTAAAACACATGTTGTTTTAAGTTTGATCTCCAATAGATTACAACTTCTGAGAATGCTGAAGTGTGTATTTTATACATTTTTGTCTTCTGCTAAGTACCTGCAAATATCTACAAAGTAAGAACTCATTTCACATTGAGTGGAACCTAGAGGCACGATCCAAAAAATAGCATCAGTATCTTTCTGAGAAAGGCTGGGTGTGGTTGACAGGAAAGTTATCCTAGTAGGAGTGTGACTAAAACGGTATGCTCCCCTTCCAAATGAAAGGGAATGGAGCCAGCCAGGGAAGAGTCATTAACTTTGGCATAGTTTTTTATAAAATGCACACAAAAGTGTGACGCTGTTGTGGGATTTAATCATGCTGTTACTAGCAAGAGCATTTTCCAAGATTTCTGTGTTTTTTTTTTTTTTTTGGCGGGGGAGGAAGGCTAAGGAAACACACGAATTAATGAACTGTGTGCTGGAAACATATGTTTCTCATTGCTGAGACCCTGCTGCTGAGGCAGGATGATCAGGATTTCCCACCTGGGCAGCAGCAGGAAGAGGGTTTCACACCTGTTCACTGGTGCACAGAAGTGGTTACTGTGCTTAAGATGGGGCGTAAGACTTGGATTCTTTACAGGTGAAACTAATGGCAGCGCAGACAAAGCTCCTAAAAGGACCCTGTGTCGAAGGACGTTATGAGATAGCCAGGTGCTATGAGCAGGGTGCTTAAGAGGTTACTTTCATGTGCACACATGTGGACACCAGCCCTCAGACAGCGCAAGGCAGGAGCCAGGTTTTCCTGCTTTATGGGTGGAATGAAGATCCAGCTGTCACTTGGTCAGGCCACCTTTTGGGTGGCTCTGGGTACCGCTGAACATTGTCTCTGAAAGGGCTGTCCTGATGAAGATTCTCACCTTTGGGATCCAATCACAGCACAGCCCCCAATGTACAACACTGCCTGACCTCTTTGGGGCCCACTTCATCTGGTCTGTCTTCTATCTCCCGCCCACCTGTTGCTGCTCAGTCTCTTCCCATGGCTTCCTGGGCAGTTGAGACGACTGCTGGTATAGACAGAGATCGTAGATAGGCAGTACCTACGCTTCCTAGTGCATTGCCAGCCCCAGTCAGGGTGGCTTTAATGTGCAAAACCACACAGGCGCAGCTGCACCAACCTGGTTGCCAAGTGGGGACCTCAGGAGTTGTCAGGGTGACATGTGCCTCTGTTCTGACAGGAGCCTGTGGTTGGTACTGCTTGTGAGTGAAGGTCATGTGATCCCTCTGCCAGCATCAAGGAAAGAAATGTTTAAAGACTGGAATTTCCAGCTAATCAATTTTCAAATGGTTTCTCTGTATTGTTTTGGAGGCTGTCGGTTCAGCCCGGCCTCGAACTCACAGAGATCTGCCTGCCTCTGCCTCCCGAGTGCTGGGATTAAAGGCGTGTGCCACCACCGCCCGGCTTCTTTTGAACACTTTCTAATGGAATCTTGAGTAAAAGTGAACACACACAACAGGCAAAGGTAAGCTGTTCACAGGAATGGAAGAAAAGTCTCCCTCCCATGGGGCCATTCTTCTGTACCTGCCAACATTTGAAAAGAAGGTTTGACAAAAACACCAAAAAGTCTATGTAATTTTGATCCAGACACATATTTTTTCTTGATGACTTGAGCTAACGGTCATGGCCAGTGCCCTTAGGAACACAGAATTGAGGATTCTGGAGGTGACTGCTCTTATGGTAAATAGTTCTTCTACTGCCCACATGTTCACTGTCTCTTTCCTATATGCTATGTTCTTGTTATCAAGTTCTGCTCCTATACCACTGCCATGCCTAATTTGCCATGTTTGGCACTCTGTTACCATCCACGTATCAAATGGTGTCTAGAATAGTGTACTCAGGCAGTGTAAGGATAGGAGGTCGATCCAATTATCAAACAGTGGTACTCTGAATCCAAAATTTGGTGAACTTTTTCTGTATGATTTATCCTTAAGATATTTTCAAGAATGGGTGATGTGTTGGAAGAGTTCCTTCACCTTTTGGAAGTGACTTTGTTATGCACTTATCTGGCAAGGTTCACTGTGTGCGAAGCACTATGGGCTCTTCACATGGGAGCTGCATTTAACTGTAATGATTATTACATATAGTAACCATCACATAGGACACCTGTGCTTATCTGTAAGATGGGATGGGGTCCCTAGCAACCACCGGTGTGTCACTTTCCTGCTTGGTTACCATGCAACAACAAAATAAACTTTTATGTACAACTTACAAGGAAAAGTGAGTTCAAACATTGAACAAGAGCCTCCCCAAAGGCGAAAGGACTCTAAAATATGAAAAAGGTTAACTCAAAATGCTAAATTTATCATAGTAGCAGCACTCACCATTTCTACAGTTGCAATATTGAAATAGAAAAGGCAGGCTTTGAATAGGTCAGCTACCTTTTCTGCAATGATTTTTCCTATGAAACAAGGTTAAGAGCAAACATTCTCAGCCAGGCGTTGGTGGCGCACACCTTTAATCCCAGCACTCGGGAGGCAGAGGCAGGCAGATCTCTGTAAGTTTGAGGCCAGCCTGGTCTACAGAGTGAGTTCCAGGACAGCCTCCAAAACAATAAATACAGAGAAACCCTATCTCGAAAAACAAAAACAAAAACAAACAAACAAACAAAAAAAAGAGCAAACGTTCTCTGTTAATTACATAGCAAAATATTTCTTTTTTCTTTCTTTCTGAGACAGGGTTTCTCTGTGTAGCTCTGGAGGTTCTGGAACTCACTGTGTAGACCAGGCTGGCCTCTAACTCACAGAGATCCATCTGCCTCTGCCTCCAAGTGCTGGACTTTAAGGCGTGCACCACCACTGCCTAGCAGCAAATTATTTATCTTTTTTTTTTAATAAATCAGAAGAGCAGAAGTTGTATGTGGCTGTTTGGATCCCCTCCAGCTTTGAACAAGCAGATTTCAGGACTGGTCTCAACGAGAAGAAAATGAAGCACAACTGACAGTAGCCAAGGACCTTATGTTTGAAGCAGGAAATGAGAGACAGACTGAATACAAGACAGAAACAAGCCTGCAGTCACTCAGGACACAATTTTAATATTTTATGGTAGTTTTTGAGGAAGAGACCAACTTTTTAACGTTTTTAGTTTTGTATGTGTGCATATGTGCATGTGTTTGGCCGTGTGTGCCACGGCGCATGTGTGGGGTTAGCAGATAATGTCTGGGAGTCAGATCTTGTCTTTCACCTTGTTGAAGCAGGTTCTCTCATTTCTGCTGCTGTGCTTCCTACACCAGGTTCGCTGGTCTCGGGAGCTTCTGGCAGATTCTCCTGGCTGCGCCCCCACCTTGTCTTAGAAATTCTAGGATCACAGATGTGTACCCCCATATCTAGCTTTTTATGTGGGTTTTGGAGGTTGAACCCAAGTCATCAGATTTGCAGGGCAAGTGTTTTAACCTGGCTTAGCCAAATCCCGGGCCTCTGAGACTTTTAAAGCTAAATTAAAATATTTATTTTATTTAGTTACTTAGTTTATTTTTGTGCTGGAGATCCAGCCAAGGCTGGTCAGGGGTTTGGATTACATGTATGTGCCACTGTGTCTGGCTAATCTTAAACATTAATTGAATCTAAGCAACTGCTTGTTTTCCCCTTTAAGGGTTTAATGATTTAAGAAATAAGTTTTGGGAAAGGAACCATAACGGGCAACTTCAAGGATTTTAAAAGGCTTAAAGAACTAGTCAGAAGTACCCAATACATGGTCTTGCTGACAAAAGACAGTAAGAATCTTCCATTTACAACAGGTACACAAAGACTTCAAGAATGTGGACCATTAAAGTATGAAATTAATTAGCCCTACTAGAGAAATTTTGTTTTTTATCCACTAATTTCAGTTCCCACCTAGCAGTTAGCAAATCCCACCACTACAGCCACAAAGGTGTGAATGGGATTAGGAGATAGGATTGCAGTCCTCAGCATTAGAAACATGGCTCTGAATGAAGGACCATGTATACTGTGGTTCAGTAGGTCTGGAGGAAAGGCCAACAGGGCTGTTTCAACAAGCTCCTGGGCGATGTCAGGCCACTCACCCGTGGACTGCATTTCCAGTTGCAAAGCATTCAGATATGTAGGCCTTGATAGGGTTGGAGGACTTTCTAAAAAAAACTGCCGATGCTATTTCCTACAATGTGTCCACTGCTCAAAGCGCCTTTGGAGGTGTTTTTTTTTATGAGCTGTTCAGGAAGTAATTCAGCCCTTGGCAGACGGTACCAGGGGTTGATAGGGTCAAATGAGTGTAGAAAGCATGTTGTTGCATGATGGCTGCTGTGTGTAAGGTCAAAATGGCTCAAAATCAAGACCCTGGGTTCCACCACTGCATCTTATCCTGCTCTGCCCCACAAAACATTCCCAGAGAAGGCTCCCAGGTGTCCTTAGGGTATCAGCTCAACCGTCTCCCCTCCATAGACTCTGACCACACCCTGCTTAACTGTCTTGTGGTCCTGACTTTATTCAAACCCATGGCTCTACTACCTCACTTAAGAATAAAAGCCTTGTCAGAGGAGCATTTCCTGAGCTATTTTTGCTTCGTTGCTTTAGGTTTGATCCCAAGCACCCACATGGTGGCTCACTACCATCTTTTACTCCAGTCACAGGGGATCTGATACGCTCTTCTGGCCTTCATGGGCACTGTGTGGTGGACAGACATACATTTAGGCAAAACACCCACACTATAAGGAAAAACTTAAAAAAAAAGCTAGACAAATAAATGAATTTCTCAAATACATTCTTATCACATGTTTTTATTTATATGTATATGTATGTGTCTGTGAGTATATAAACTGTGTGTGAGGGTGTCCATGGAGGCCAGAAGGAGTCATATTTCCTGGAGGTGGACTTATAGTGGTTGTGAATCACCTGAGTTGGTACTGGAAACCAAACTTAGGTCATCTGGGAGAGCAGCAGGTACTCATAACCACTGAACCCTCTCTCTAGTTTTTACATTTATTTTGTGTGTGCATGAATATGCCATGGCACTCCCGTGGAGGTCAAAGGGCAACTTGTTGGAGTCAGTCCTTTCACCTTGTGGGCCTGGGGATTAAGCTCCAGCCACCACTCACCATGTGGGTCCGGGGATTAAGCTCCAGCCATCCAGTTGGTGGCGGGTGCATTTCCCCACTGAACCACCTCACCAGCTCTTGTTCAGTTTGTAAAACCGGAAATCCGGGTTTAGAATTCCGTGGCAAGTCTGCTTTTGTTTTTGTTTTTTAAAAAAATATTGGCAGAGAATTCGAAGACAACAAACAGAGATTCCCAAAGTGACAGATGGGCTGAACAAAGCAGGAGCGGGAGAGGCTTTTGCTTTGCGCCTCCAGGTAACTTCATACCCAGTGAAGGGTCCTCGCATGCGCAGAGATCCATATGCCAGGAAAGGAAGGTTGAGTCTGCACCCCCTCTTCTCCACACCCACGACTGGACACTGTGTGCACTGAGCACTCCCTGGACTAAGCTCCAGCTGATAGGGAAGATGGTATCCCTACCTCAGGTTTGGTCTGAAAATGATGAAAGACACTGGCTTATAGAAATACCTGCCTTATTAGTGGATATACCCAGCTAAAAATGGCTACATTAAATTTTGGTTGGGGCCGGTTGTGGTGGTGCATGCTGGTAGGATTTGCTGAAGGACACAGAGGCAGGAGGATCATAAGTTCGAGGCCCTGGGCTACACATTTTAGTGGGGGCGGTTGTGGCTCACACATTTAATGCCAGCACTCGGGAGGCAGAGGCAGGTGGCTCTTTGTGAATTCCAGACCAGCTTGGTTTACAAGAGTGTGTCCCAGGACAGCCTCCAAAGCAACAGAGAAACCCTGTCTTCAAAAAAATTAATTTTTTTTGGTTGGGCCCAAGTTTTTTCAGTTGTGGCCTTACATTTTCTTTCTCATCAACTATGTCCAACTTCATAGTGCGTATCTGAAATGTGTGGGCTGTGGTGGGTGATCACATCTGTGTGGCGCTTGTGGGAGCCAGCAGGGGTACTTCTGCCAGAACTTCCAATGCAACGCCGTCTGGATGTGCCCATCTCGTTCTGTGTGCTTGTGTGCCTATGCATGTGCACACACGTGACGTTAGAGGGGTCCAAGGGAGAGGCTGAAAGAACACAACCATTCATGGCAGAGTGTTAGCTTCTTTACCACTCGAGATCTTACACCATGTAAGGTAGGCCTCAAACATCTCATTTTGGAGCAACCTGCTCAAAGGCAGGTCAACCCCCAACATCTGCAGAAATTTCAGACTCAATGAATGCACCAAACCACTCTAAAAAGAAATAAACTGCTCTCCTGGATTCTTCCCTCCCACTAAATCTCTTGAATGAGGTTTGGGTGAGACCTTCTGTCAGAGCAGCGATGACCCAGAGCAGAGGAGCAGGGCTGTAACACTTTTCTCCCAGGAAAATCTTACCCAGAGAAGTTGTTACACTCTGCTTGCTCTCCAGGTGTGACAACTTTGCCGTCTCCTGCTGGAGCAGAGCTGATACACTGGGAGAGCCTCTCCCTGAAGCAGGGCTGTAAGCTGCTATGCTTACTGTAATCTGGGGTATTCCTTAGCTCCTGATTACCAGAATACCTTTCCATCTGAGCTGTAACACTCAGTATTCTTTGGCTCCTGATTGCCAGAATACCTTTCCATCTGAGCTGTAACACTCAGTATTCTTTGGCTCCTGAGTGCCATAATCCATCCCTGTCCATCCCATCTGAGCCGTTGAAAGCTTACAGGGAGGAGAAAGAGAAGGGAAAAATGAGGGAGAGAAGGAAGAAGAGGAAGAGAAGATGGTGGAGGCAAGACGACGGGGATGATGGGGAGGAGGAAGATGAAGGAGGAGGGAGACAGGGACAGCTATGAAGGCTTTCCCTTAGTTCCTGGCCCTGCTGTAATATCTCTCCATTCATATTTCTATGATGGAGACTTTGCTACTATATTCCTTTCACAGGCTAAGTAACTGGCTATAGCTCATACACCAAGAGGAGTGGGTGTTCAAGTTCAGTTTGTTGTGACTGCTGTTCTGTGGCTCCCTGTTTTCTCTGTAATGCTAGAAACTGTATATGACCTGTGTAAACCTACTAAAGATACCTTCACTTTGTAATTACTCTCTCAAGTGAAAGGAGGTGGGTGTTATGTTAAAAATATCTGAAGGCACCAGGCAGTAGTGGCCCACTCCTTTAATCCCAGCACTTAGAAGGCAGAGGCAGGGGGAATCTCAGTGGGTTTGAGGCCAGCCTGGTTTACAAATTGAGTTCCAGGACAGCCAGGAGTATCACACAGAGAAATCCTGTCTTGAAAAAAAAAGTGGGGGGGGGGCGAATTGAGATGGCTCAGTGGTTAAACACACCCTGGCTGTACTTGTGGAAGACCCAGGTTCAGTTCCCAGCATCCACACTGGGTGGTTTACAACCACCCAAAACTCCAATTGCAAGGGTTTGACACACTCTTTCAGCCTTCACCAACACCTGCGTGCGCGCACATTCATACACACATACAGATAAATATCTGTTCAGCTGGTTGTGTAGCTCAGTTGGTAGATTGCCTGTTTTGTATTCACAAAGCCCTGGTTCGATCCTCAATACAAATTGGATGTGGTAATATACACCTGAAACTCCAGCATTCAGGAGGTGGAGGTGGTATAATCAGAAGTTCAAGACTATCCTCAGCTATACATCAAGTTTGAGGTCAGCCTGGGATACACGAGTCTCTGCTTCCAACACCGATTCTAAAATAACTTACAGTATATTAATGTCCTAGTTATTTTTTACTTAGGCTTATAGTAGAATAAACATCAACTTTCTACTTAAAACACAGGCCAAACAGTAGCACACTAAAAGGCCTAGATGATTCCTGGCAGTGGAAAAAGTCAGTAGTAGGATATGCAGTTGCCACACATACCCCCACCAACACCATCAGTGGTAACTAATGGTTAACTGTCAGAGAATGTAGGATTTCTCGGAGAAGGACTGGCTTGTAAACTCTCCAACCACAAAAACAGGCAATACTCATTTGTCAGGCTTGCAAAAAATGGTTTTGGTTAAATCCAAGCATAGTAAATTCTAGTTCTACACAAAGTGATACTTCAAGAAAACCAACACACTAAGAATAGAGTTATAAAACAAAAGTGCCCCAAACAACAGCTACCCAAGAGCTAATTTTCTGAAAATTATCTTTCCAAGGAGGCCACCAACACAAAAGCCTTAACAATGCTTAGAAATGGTTGGATAGTACAAGACTGTTTTTTGAGTTGCTAGGCAACACTGGAAAACAATTGTCCCTCTTCTTAGATCAGCCCACAGGGCAGCACAAGTATTAGTAAGTCTAACTCTCATCCTTAGGGGCAGAACTTTGCAATAGGATGCTAAAGAATCTATAGCAATGAAACCCCTCCCCCTTATCTTAGTCTCAAAAGGCAAAGCAGATTGGACAGTCTGTGCTCCTGCCCCCAGGATCTTTGTCAAAACAAGGTTTTCACTGGGCTCTCAGCATTTCTCCAGTGCCACCCCAGCTCCACCAGACAAATTATCCTCTTCCCTCCTATAAATCTCATCAAAACCCAATTCCTCCTCAGCCTGGTTTTCATATCTAGAAAATAGGGGCCTTTCTCTAGCATGCACAAAGCCCTTCGGTTCAGTTCCCCAGCACTCCATAAACCAGGTACACACCTAAAAACCCAACACTTCGAGGCAGAGGCAGGAAGGTCACAAGTTCAACGTCATCCTTGCTATACACTGAGGATGCTTCTTTGTACTCTTCCCGGGGAAATGGTCTATTTGTCATTCTTAGGGATATACTGACATTACTCTTAGGTAAGCCAACCCCTTCCTTTGTTTAATACCCTTAATAGTCATATTTGTTCTTTCAGGATAAAAGGTACTGCATATAGTTCTAAAGTTAAACCCACATAAAAATATGTTCTTAAATTGTTAGACAAATAAACATCTCCATTTCTAACTTTTACCCATACAGCTTAGCACAGGGCATCCCTATAAGTCAGTCAAACCACAACATATCACTTTGAGATCCTCCATCTAGACAAACAGTTTAATACTGACATGATTTTAAATATCTGTATCTCTTATCTATTTCTCCATGTTAGTGTTTGGGGGTAGGCCTTGAAAACACATTTAAGCAAGTCCTTGCTGGTCTCTAACTTATTCTTGGTGACCTAGATAATCCTTTGATCATCAAGCTTGGGTCAGAGAGGCATAGAAAAATGATCTGGGTTTCACTTTTTAAAGAATAGTTTTAGGTTTGCATCAAATTTGAGAGAATGGTGCAGACATTTCTAACTCCCCTCTGCCCCCAGCCCCCCACCTGATCTCTCAAACAACACCCCTACAATATGCTTGTTACATCAATGGATCTACATTGACAAATAAATGAAATGGATTTGCATTTTAAATAAACTCCACCTCCAGGGACAGCTGGCCATGACTTACCTAAAAGACTATTGAGCCCAGCATATCCTCAGCAGCCATGTCCCAGTGGACGCAGAGACAGACGTACTGCACAGGCCAATTATGACAGTATTCCTGAGCACCTGCTATGGATGTGTCATGTGTGATAAGAGGCCGGTTCAGTAGCCGCCATTTCTATAGCAACCCACACACACTCTGCCTGCTGGGTTTGGGAAGGCAGTTAAAACTGGATTCACAACATAGCTTCACTTTCAGTGTAGGCTTGCCTTTCTGTTATCTCACTGGAGTAAGAGGACACAAATCGAGTGGCCCTTAAACAGCAGAAATGCAAATCCAAAATCTAAACCGTTATTGATGTTTTGATTACTCAGGATCAGTCACTTTCAATTCAAACCACTGACCTAGTTTGCTTATTCATAGATGCCCATTCCCTAGGGCAACAAGTCATACGACCCCATACTTCAGAAAGCCATCTGCTGCCCTAGTTATACACCAAGGAAAGAATGAATGACCATAAAAGGGAGGGGATGCAAGTGGCCCTTACTGTCCAGAAAGCCCCAGCTAATACACATTTGCCATGACCGACTTTCTCCCCCAGGCGTGGAAAGGAAAACTGTTTATATCAGAGGCCAAACTGATGCTTGAACAACTAACAAAGTGTGGACACTGCTCACTTCACCAGATATCACATGGGCTGGAGGACATGATGAGAAGATCTGAAGTTAGAGCGTCCTGTTAATTCCTCAAAAGATAAGATCTCAAAGGAGTCTCCTTTGCTGTGTAAAGCAAGTGACGTGACAGCATAACACACAGAGGATGTATACACAAATGTTTCAAGTAGGCCATGCATGTTGCAAGTGACACTCCAACACAACACACAGAGAATGTACATGCAAATGTTTCAATGTGGACCATGCATGTTGTACTTCTTCAAACAAGTCCTTCCAGGGTATATGTGGTGATAAGCCAACTGATAGTGCTGTAACATGGTCAATAAAACCCAATTCATGCATTCTGATAAAGAAGTGTTACTCTATTAGGTCAGCCTCTGATGAAAGAGGTTGAAATATAAAAATGTATTTCTATACTGGAAAATTCTTTGCTTGCTCCAAAATAAAAAAGTAAAGACAGGCAACTGGGGGTTGGAGAGATGGCTCAGTGGTTAAGAGCACCGGCTACTTTTCCAGAGGACCCAGATTTGGTTCCTCACACACACGTGGGTTGCTTACACCAGCCTAGCTCCAAGGGACAGATGCTGTCTTCTAGTCTCTAAAGGCTCCTCTACCCTCATCCTCGCACCCCCACACCATTT
This sequence comes from Mesocricetus auratus, assembly GCF_017639785.1. Taxonomy (NCBI): domain Eukaryota; kingdom Metazoa; phylum Chordata; class Mammalia; order Rodentia; family Cricetidae; genus Mesocricetus; species Mesocricetus auratus. The sequence goes on along the minus strand of NW_024429196.1, from coordinate 21,258,647 downwards.
AGAAATAATAAAATGAATCTTTAAAAATCTTTTAAAAGGCAACTATGACCAAATGGTCACATTAAAATTGACCCCTCTAGTAGTGTGATCAAGAGAACTTCTCTCTTAAGAGCACATTTTCATTCAGATACAAGATCTGAGTCAGAGTTAAACACAGAGTCACTCGATCAGTATTAAAACTGTGGTTTTTATCTTTCACATAGGTGAAAGCCCTAGAAGTCCCACCCACCCTACAGTGAATGCCTGCCACTCTGAATACCAGCTGTCACTCCTGGAAATGCAGGAGTCTGCTTAGGTAACAGGAAACAAGGCAGCAGCTGAGCCAGCCCCAGCCACCTTCCGCAGAGAGAAAATACTCCTGCATGGCAATAGTGAATTGAGAGAGCTTCCTCAGCTAAGGTGTTTAGATGAGGAGTCACAGGGTGTTCAGTAAAAGGCTTGGGTAACAAATCCTTTTGGTTTGTGGGGGCATGAATTGGTGTTACAGTGACAATACTCACTGGGTGTCACAGGATGAAAACACAGACAATTCACCAGCAAATGGACATGGTCATGTTCCAATAAAACTTGGTGTGTGTCTATGCATTTTATATGATTTTCACATGGTCTATGACCTCTCTTTGATGTTTACTTATCTATTTCAATTGAGTACAACTGAGAGATAAAAGCTATATATAGTTAAGGTGCATGACTTAATGTTTTGATGTGTGTATCAAAATAAACAATCCGCCATCACCCCACAGATGCCATTTTTTTGATGACAACACAACATTGATTCTCAGCAAAATTTAAGAACATATCATTGTCTACAATACTGACATTGCTGTAGAGTTTACTTCTAGAACTTTCTCAGAGTACATGAGGGAGCTTAGTGCTCGTTGGCCTTATCTTCTCATTCTCCCCTTCTCCACTTTCTGATTCTTCCTTCAGTCTTTTAAAAATATAAAAATCATGCTTAGCTTCCAGGGGGCCCTGATTCAAGTAAAAACTTCTTAATGGGTCCAAAACTTGCTATTTCTGCCTATTTAACAATTTGGAGTTGGCAATTATTTCAATTCACCTCCAAAGTAAATAATTTGAAGAATTAAAAGATTTCAAGTGATTATTACAGTCAAAAATAATAACTAATAGTAAATTATGGGATGAGTCTGAAACAGCCTGCTGCATTTTCTTTCCCCTGCACTGATGAGACAGGCTCTGGAACTTTTTATTTAGCTGAAACATTTTAATAAGAAAATGTTATCATTGATTAAATATGACATTGAAGCAGCTTATGAAATATGTAGGCTTCAGTCAAGTTGAGGAAGTTGAAAAACATATGGTTTCTTTGAAATATCCAATTTTAAAGTTTTCTGGAAATACATTTTAATTAATTTTATTATTTCTGAGTGATGATACCGATGTTGGCTTCGCTCTGTGCACAGGCAATCTGTAACTAATAGGAACTTGACAGTCAGGTCTTCTGTGGTAGATGCTAAGCTAAAAAGACCATTTAATGGAAACAGATCAAGCATACAATGAAGAGGGCCAACGTAAAAAGGATCTACGACATGGGGATTACCTCAGGTTACCACAATGTGCCTTTGTTGTTGTTGTTGTTTTTTTTTTTTTTTACTGATTTCTATATTGTATTAGTTTCCACAAATATAAAGAGTTTAATATTTTGCAGATTTATTGTCATATCTCTGAAGGTCAGAAACCAAAACCATGTCCTCTGAGCTGAAGCGAAGGTTTGTGCAGGGTGAGTTTGAAGGAAAACTTCCTGGTCTTGTCTTTTGATCTTCCATTGTGTACCTGTACTCCTTGGATTATGGCTCTTTTCTCCATTTTTAAAGCATGTTTCACCAACTTCTGCTCTCTGGTCATACTACAGACTCCTCTAACTCTGACCCTGTCTTGTCTCTCTTGTGGAGCCTCTTGTGATTACCAAGGGTCCATCTGGATAATCTAGGTTCACCTCTGCACCTAAAGATTATTAATCACATCTTCAACATCCCTTTATCACATAATATGGCATTCATAGGGCTCCAGAATCAGGACCTGGTGTATTTTAGTAGACAATTTATAGCTTATGACATAAAAGATCCTTTAAATAGAATTTCATTGTGAACTCTGCTCAGAATACACTGATGAGAGTGAGCATGCTTCGTCAACATGCTCATATTGTCATGGTGCATGTGATAGGCAACGAATTCTAGAGAAAACCCCACCACATTAGGAACATAGATTTGAATATCCTAGCCTATTCACCCAGATTCAAATATATTCATCTGAAAGATAAGGAGGCAGGCAGGAAGGAAATAATAATATCAAGGACATAAGCTCCAGGACTGGAGTGGGGGTAGAATCCAATGTAAACGCTCTCCTTGCAACTATTCTCTTAATATCACCCAAGTGCACACACACATACACACGTCTCCATCATCTTGTTTTCAAATGTTACATCCTATTCTTGTGACTTTTAAAAAGATTGTACTTTTACTTTCAATTGTGTGTGTATATATGAAGTGCTTGTGAAGGTTAAAAGAGGACATTGAATCCTCTGAAGCTTTAGTTACAGGTGGTTTGAGCTGCCCTATTGGGTGCTAGGAACTCAACTGGGGTTCTCTGCAGAGAGATCACCTCTCATCCCTTATTCTGATTTTTTTTAAAATGCTGCAAGTACCCTTATCTGATCAATAAGGCCTTGAAGCAGGAACTATTCTTAATCCCACAAAGACAGACAGAACACTGCAGGAGCAGGCAAAGGCTACGCAAATGCACAGCCACTTCTGCATACACTGCTAGTATCACTGAGGAAACATGTGCAGAGGGGATTCAGTGATACCTAGGGAGAGGGATTTTAGTTAGTGTTAATATCTCTTAGATGGACAACTTAGAAGGGGGAAAGATGTATTTTGGTCCATAGTTCATGAAGTTTTAGCTCATGGTCAGTTGGCTCTGTTGCTTCTGGGTTTGGGTAGCATGGTTTATCATGGTAAGTTACACATGGCAGAAAAAGCTGCTTACTTCACAGTGGCTGGAAATTCAGAATAGAAGAGGCCAGCCTCCTTCAAGGTCATGCCCCATAGGCCCTATCGCTTAAAGGTGTGAGACCCCTCCAATAGCACCATCTACTGAGAACCAAGCTTTTTAGCACAAGACATGGGGAGAACATATATTTGCAATATGAACCACAGCAGCTTTGAAGCATCTGCTTGTAAAATGGCAAGGCCTGGGGGAGCATTCAGTAAGTCTGGTGAAGGGTCAGTATGTCTGGACAGTGACTGGGAAAGGAGGAAGAGGCAGGCAGGGCCTGGCTCCAAAGAGACCTGTGTGCCATGCTATGGTCCATGTTCTTTACAAGCTGTTCTGAGAAAACACCGCACAGGAGAGCAGTCTTTGGCTAATCAGCAGCACTACAGCAGGCCAGTGGTAGGAGGGGAAATGGGAGGCAGCAAGATAATACAAGGAATTGATAAGATGGTTTCCCAGCCTAGCCATGGGAAACCCAGAAAAGGACAAGAAGGTGAGTCTGAGAAATGCTGCTTTTTTTCTGTTGTTTGTGCAGCTCAGATTACTCTCAAACTCACAGGATACTAGGCAGTGGTGGTGCAAGCCTTTAGTTCCAGAACTAGGGAGTCAGAGGTATATAGATCTCTGTGAGTTTGAGGTCAGCATGGTCTATAAAGCAAGTTCCACCACAGCCAGAGCTGCTACACAGAGAAGCCCTGTCTCAAAAAAACAGACAAACCAAATCAAATCAAAACAACAACAAAACCCTCACCGGAACCCTTTTGGTACTGATGCTGGGATCTTAGCATGTACTAGTATATCTGGCAAGAATGCCTGATTTGATGGACCACAGCTATAAGATAAAATAATTCTTTCCCACCCAAGTTACTTTTGTAATGGTGTTTTACAGCATTAGAAACCCTAAGAAATGCAGTATATATTAATACAGTGTTATGATCCACCTAACTGTCCACTTTAATATAGACATTAAAATTGAAGCAATCTTTAAAAGTTACAATGGAGTCTATTAATTATTTGGGAAGTTACAAAACAAAAACTCCATGAAAGCCCAATATTTATTTTCAAGTGTAATTGCTAAAAATTATGTTTTGACTGATTCAAGGAGTTAAGTATTTAAAAAATTATTTGATATAAAAAAGTCTCATTAGCTAGGTGGTAGTGGCACATGCCTTTAATCCCAGCACTTGGGAGGTAGAGGCAGGAGGATCTGGGAGTTTGAGGTTGTCCTGGTCTACAGAGAGAGTTCTAGGACAGCCAAGGCTACACAGAGAAACCTTGTCTCCAAAAACCAAACCAAACCAAACCAACCAAAACTTTCATTAATCTTCATGCATGGTTTAACAATGTTATATTGACAGTTAAAAGCTGGTTACAAGCTTGACTTTCACAGCACACTCTGAAAAGTAATCAAGGCTGTGCACAAACATTCAAACACTTAGCTACCAAGGTATTTACCACAGACTTAGAATAGTCCATTTCCCCCCTAATTGTAAGCGATTGACGAACTGAATCATGTTACAGTAACAGAGGGGAAATCTGCATCACCCGACTGACACTGCAGGCTCATGCTGCCGAGGGAAGGTACTGACACTCCTGGAATGGCTGCAAAAGCGGAAGACAGAACAATTCTGATAGTACTTCCACTAACCTGCCGGGTGACTACTCCTAGGCTGGACAGCTTCTATTTGAAGTACCTGAGAAACTTTCGTCTCACTTTCTCTTATGTACTGGCTCAGAGGAAAGCAAGCTGCCATGTTGTAAGCAGAGGACCACTTTGCAAAGATCTCTGGCCAACAGCTGCCAGGGACTGGAGTCAACCTGTGACTACGGCAGAGTCCTGAGCATGCTTGTTAGCCCCAGTAGAACCTTGCCGAAGCTGAACAGAGCTCTAGCTTACAGGCCCACTCCAGCTTTGCTTCATCATCTGTGCTTGGGTTCCTGCACATCAGAAACTGTGAGACAGGAGATCCTCATTGCTACCTTAAACTGCTAAATCTGAGGGTAACTTCTTATGCAGCAATTGATAACACACATATATGTGTACAGACAAATGACTGAGAGAATTCAAAATAGATTAGCATCTTTCTCTAGGGTGTAGGATCATGGGGACTATTCCTTGTTTCAAATAATGTCGGCAAATATTTTTCCTTTATTCAGGAGGCAAAAAAAAAAAAAAGATCGTATAAGTAGGAGGAAAACAATGCCGCCATTAACCATGTGACTTACTAGAGGCGCATACAGATGAGGTAATAAAAGAGCGGCTTACCACACCGCTAACCACACCCACTTTAGGCATGACTAAAGACATATACGGACGGACATAAAGATATACGGATGTAGGCGGTGAACTACATCACTAGCCAGGCCCACTTTTGGGCATGGCTAGGGTGGGGGGAAGGTATAAAAGATTGAACAACGGAAGTCTCGGTCTCTTTTTCCAGCATTCGGCTTCCAGTTCGGCGGTGGAAAACTACTCGGCTCATCTGGGTTACTTGTTTGGTCTCTTGTGAGTAATTTCTACAATAAATACTTATTTTTACATTCAGTAAGTGTGCCGTTTATCGTTGCAGCATCACTAAGAGAGATCATAGAACCTTCAGAAAAGCAAAGGATGAAGATTAGGAAAGCCAATGTTAGCTCTCATGACCTATAAAGATCCCCCTTTAAATTAAAACAAACAAACAAAAAACAGAAAAGAAAAATACCAAATTCCAGAGGGACTCTTGCTTACCCAGCTTCTGGTCAAACCGCCATGCTGCAACATAAGCATTGTGCCTCAGACTGCTCTGCGTGGCCAAGGGCACAGTGACATAGATGGGGCCATCCACCATCACGGGTGTCCCATTACTGCTGAGCAAGTGCACACTGACGGCTGTGATGGGGGTCAAGTCGTACCGGGTACTGTTTCCTGGAAGGAAGAAGCATGTCCATCACCCATGGAGGACCTGGGGCTGCAGAAACCCTTTGAGAAAAAGTTGCTGCTGCCACATACTGAGTAGACCCTCCACTGTTCAGGGGCTCTGTTACTATCAGCCCCGCAACCTCATGAGGAAGTTCAAGCCTGCGTTTTACAAAGAAACAGGTTTGGATGGCAGTAGCTGTCTGGAGGGTATTTACCAGTTAATGGCAGAGCTGAGGTCTCATTCAAGTCTGCCAGTTATAACAAACTGTGCTTGCGTGGTCCACCTCTTTTGTTTTGCTTTCCTTTTTTTCCCTCCCTTTCTCCCCCTCCTTCCTTTCCTTTTTCCTCCTCCTCCCTCCCTCCCTCCCTTCATCCCCCCTTCCTTCCTTCCTTCCTTCTTAAGGGCAAGGTCTCACCCTGTGGCCTGGAACTCATGATCACCATGTGTCAGCCTCTCAAGGATTCAGAGTACAGCCATGGAGGGAAAGACTTTTCTCTAATACAACATAAAGACTCTGGGGAAGCTACAGTAAGAAGGTTCACAAAATAAGCTGTGTGCATATCTCACAAGACATAAATCTATAGCATATAAAGCCAGTGACAAGTCAGTACCATAAAACACACATTTTAGAGCCCATGTTTTAAGCAGAAAATTTTTTATTAAGGATTGCTTCAAAATATTAATAACTGCTTCCACCAGAAGTACAGGACTGAAACTTAGACATGAAATATGCCTGTGTTGTTTTAGTAGTCATTGTTATTTTGGTTTGTTTAAAAGGAATTTGATATCCCAGCTATTCTCCATTAGAGACCTTTTATCCAAGCTGGTGCTTTAATGACTGTCTACAGATAAGTTAAGAGAATGCATATGGGAGTGATATTCATTTACTTCAGCAATCCATTTCAGATTTTTCTTTACTGAAATACAATACCACATGAAATACACTCTGTCATAATTTTACATCTTTGACTTAGTAGGATCAATTTCTTAGTGATAAAAATGTTAAGGTATTTTATTATGCAGGATAGTTCTTTTTTTTTTTTTTCGAGACAGGTTTCTTTGTAGCTTTGAAGCCTGTCCTGGAACTCATTCCATAGACCAGGCAGGCCTTGAACTCACAGAGATCTGCCTGCCTCTGTCTCCTGAGTGCTGTGATTAAAGGCATGTGCCATCACTGCCCAGCCTCACAATTTCTTATATAATACTATTTATGGTTTATTTACTACGGCTATTTCTATTTATACTACGCCTTACTATTAAGCAGAAAGACAGATTAAAAGTACGTTTACATAAAGTATACATAAGTATATACTTCCTAAGTACTAAGCTACCTATCTAAGCTCATGTCAATCTCCACAAATCTAGTGAGCTTTACAGTTTCAACAAAAAGTTAATGGCGGCCGGGCGTTGGTGGCGCACGCCTTTAATCCCAGCACTCGGGAGGCAGAGGCAGGCGGATCTCTGTGAGTTCGAGGCCAGGCTGGACCGACAACCTCCAAAACAATACAGAGAAACCCTGTCTCGTAAAAAAAAAACCAAAAAAAAAAAAAGTTAATGGCTAAGTCCTCCTTGGAGTAATTTGTAAACAACAATGACCACTATACACCCATCTGTTTCTTCATGATGGCAAAGCCTGATAGAAGATTTCCCCAAAAGATTTAAGTTGTAATCACAGAGTCAAGGTCAGGAATCTTTTAGTTAAGAAGCCATTTCATTTTGGGATAAGAAAACCAAAGGTCAGAATTCATGCACTGTGGACTGAGACACACACATACCCACAGCTTAAAGGTGACAGGAGAGCAAAGCCAGGCCTGCCCTGGACTGCTTGCTCTGCTTTCTGGAGGCTCTTCCCTCTCTCAGTGCTCCACGAAATGCCTGTTTCTACTCTACACCACCCCATGTCCCTCTACCCCCACCCACTTCCTTTACTGTGGAAGGACTCAGACTTAGGAGCCAAAATTTATTTCTCTTCCACATCTCATTATGAGAGTCCAATTGCACACAAGACACTGAGTTCTGTCTGTAACTAGGCTTTACTACCTGCTCTGCCTCGAGGCTACCTGGACCTCTGTGTTCAGGCAGAGACAGGTGTAAGGCCACCCAGGCAAGGGAGGGGCAAGAACCACTGGACAGTGTCCATTTAGGCTTCTCATCAGTTGGTTATTTATAAGATGGGTTTTACCCAGCCCTTAGGATTCTCTTTGTCCTCACATTTTAGTGCCAGGCTGAAGTCTGAAGTTCTCTGAAATTCAAAAGTTAGGTGCCACAATACTTCTGGTGAAGTCTATGCCAATATTAAAAAAATCCAAAACTGTTCCTAAATTCAAAACAGTTCAGCGTTCAGATGTTTTGGATAAATGATGAGATCATCTTGCACCAACTTTTTCAGGGCAGCAAAAAATGCTATACCTTAGCCATTTTACCCTCTGTCTCCTTGGAGTGGTTAGTGGTTAGTGGAGGGCATTTCACTGACACCCATGGGACTCTAGATGGCAGAGTATCTTTGGCCTGTGTAGGACAAGAAAGTGACTATAGGGCAAAAGAGAGCCTGATCACAAACTAACCCAAGACCTGAAGCAACTGTGCTTCAGTCCCATGACTCCCAGTATACATATGGATACACTATGGGCTGGCTCACTTTCCTACTGATTCTGATAGTTTCTTAGGCAACTGAACAATTATGTCAGTGGAAAAGCAGTTTACTGTCACCTTCCAATCTTTCTCTTCCCTCTGAAATAGACTGATTTTAAAAATAAAATATGCTTCTAAAAAAATCAACAGTCCCTGGGCAGTAGGAATGTACACCTTTAATCCCAGCACTTGGATGGCAGGGGAAGGAGGATCTCTGTGAGTTCGAGGCCAGCCTGATCTACAAAGCTACAGAGAAACCCTATCTCGGAAAAACAAAACAACAACAAAATCAACAGTCCCATGCTTTTGTGTTCTTCATTCCCAGGTCTCCTCAGGTTTCATCACTTATTCAAGTGTTCCTGGAAGAGGAACAGGGAGCATGAATGCATTCTGAGTGAGGCCGCTTCTCTTCACTGTGTTTCTGACTATGCCTCTTTTCATCAGGGAAACTTAATGGAGCCCATGAGGACCCCAAAGTAGAAGTCTCCAGGCTCCTGAATCCATGTTTCCCCCAAGAAAGGTTACTACAGATGATTGCTACACATCTATTTGATGGCAAATGACTGGCATTCTAATAATATCACCAGTCCTCAATAATTAAAGGAAGAAACATTTGTCAAAATAAGAACCACAGATAGAGGAAAAGCAATACGTCACCAAGTACCTTTCCTCCAACTTGAAATAACTCATAAGCTACAGAAATGGATGAGATGCTTAAGGTTTACAAGTCTGTTCAGAATCACGCGTTCATGCAAAATCTTGGAAAATTATGAAAGTTTTAATCAAAGCATTCCTGGGAAGTGCAATATACCTAGCAGTACTTAACACTAATGTCTGTCTTCAATTTCATACCATGTCTAAAACATAAAGGGTGATGGAAAGGCAAGGGATGGAGGGGGACAGAGAGAGAGAGAGGGGGTGAGGGAGAGGGAGAGGGAGAGAGAGAGAGGGAGAGAGAGAGAGAGAGAGGGAGGGAGGGAGAAGGGAGAGAGAGACAGAGACACAGAGAGATTGATTGATTTAGACTTCTGGATCCTCTGCTGCAGGAGGAGGAGGAGGCTTGAGGGTCATGCTGTCCCCCAAGAGGATGAAGTCACAGCTTTGGTCTTTCTCTGATAAGGAATTATCATCTTTCTTCTGGCTGGTGGCTTTTGGTTTCTCTGATCTTGAAAGTTCTGTGTCTTGTCAAAGCAGTGACCATGACAGAGCTGGCTTGGTGACCAGCCAGAAGATTCCAAATCAGCTTCAAAGCCTGGCTCCTCTCTGGCAGTTTATGGAGAGTCTCCCTTAGGTACCTTCCCAACTCCACTTTGTTTATTTTTGGTTTTTCAAGACAGGGTTTCTCTGTTTGGAGCCTGTTCTGGACCTTGCTCTGTAGACCAGACTGGCCTCGAAGGAAAGGAGGGTGAGCATCCAAAAGCAGAGAGGAAGATGTGGGTGAATGCTGATGGCCACAGCCAGAACTGGTAAACAATGTCCACACCTCAGTGATCCATCTATAGTGGAGCATGGAATGTAACTTGCTCATCTCTAGATGTCACTGGAACCCACACTTCCCCTCCTAGTTGGGGCACATGGTGGATGAGAGGGTGGGGCTGAGTGTCTCTTGGGGACAACTGGGTGAGACACTGTGGCACCAACAATACATTCTGGAGGAAAGTGGGCTAGGCAGAGATCAGATGGGCAGAATCCCTCTACCTCTGATCTCATACTTAAAGAAAATTATAATTTCAATTGAGCTGACATATTTAGTCTAACAAAGGAAAGCCAGAGAAGGCACTTCAGGCCCCTGGCAACTACTGAAGGGCTCAAGAAAGCCAATTTACAAAGATGCCATTCTGTAGTGGTTCAGACTGAATGCCTCCTTCGGCTGGTAAAAGGTAACCATATCAACCTGGAACCTTCGAGACCAAGGATCTGCTCCCTCTCTCTTAATGTGAGCACCTCTTCCGTATCCAAAACTCTCAGGGAAAGAATAAGGCCCGCCCGGAAAGAGAATAGACTCAAATTACCTGTCCCATTTCCATCCAATCCTCGCAAATAAGGAAAGCTGTCTACCTCTGACGGGGAACTGGCAGCGGTGAGGAAGGCGGTGAGGTCACTGTAGCTGGTGTTCTCCGGCAACCTCAAGGCCCTTCTCTGGAAATGAACGCGGGGCTGTGGCCGGGCACCTGTAGGGATCAACTTCTGAGTTACCTCCCCCAAGGAGATGTTTCCATCCCAGAAAATGCCAAGCCACAAAAGGCTTTTCTACCGCTCCCACATTCCTCCCCCACCCCTGTTCCTTCCCACATGGCGTGCCATCCCTCATTCATCCAGGACACAGGGATGTGACAACATGCTATTATGGGGTGAGAGATAATAGCCCATTGTCACATTTGTTTTCACACAGGATGTTATTTAGGTTTTGAACAAAAAAGCTTTTCCCAAGTTCTATTTGCGACCAGTCTTTTCCACTGTGCAGCATTTGGCTATGGATAGGGTAACGTTTTGGGAGAGTCTGAGTAAATGAAGCAAGGAAACAGCAATTAATCTCTTTACACAAGCAATGCAAGAGATAAGCTTGGATATGGCTGCAAAACCTTCCTCTAACTTCCTGGAAAAATCTGGTTTAATGCTACCAACCAAACTGAGGCTGGACAAGGGACTGCAATATTCGGTCTTGGAAGGTAATAAAAACAAGAGCTTCCCCTTGCCCCTTGCCCCTTCCCGCATACACACGAGATGTGGGGAAGCTGCCGTGTGACATGGGCTCTGTTCCTCGGGAGTGCTTCCTACTTGACACAGATGATGTTTCAGATTTGGAAATGATGCAAAGTGTTACTCCTTCCCCCAACCCCATCCCTTTGTGTGGGTACTGGAGTGACCCAGTCAGCTGCCTTGTGGTATTATTTGCAGTTTACCTTTCTCCAGATGTCATCATGATCCCTATTTTTACCTATTATTGTGGTGACAGTCACCAGACATTAAGGGGAGAAGTATTTTTGCACAAACTTGGCAAAGATGTTCTTAACATTATGTAGCCCTCGCTTGAGTTGACTTCATTCTGCTGTGCTCAGCTGAAGGCTTCCTCTATCCCTCCCCACAAAGCATAGAGGTCCTGGAATACCAGTGACTCATCCAGAGGTGAGGTCTGTAAAGTCATTCCAGGGTTCCCCTTGAACTTCTAGGATGGGAAGTGTGGTAGCATTACTAGAAATGTTCTGTGATAAGGGAGTTTCAGAGTTCAGAGAATTGCAAAACTAAGACCGTCTTCCTACAATAAGGCCATGGAAGTCCAAAGGACTTACACAGCCATTATCTGGGGGCAGGCTCGCTGGGCTACACTTCCTAAAGTGAAAGAACATTCCATGCTTCTTCTACCTGCTCAAAGCCACTGACCATCTGTCATCCCCAAAGGCTAGTAAAACACAGGTTCAGGCCCAAAGCCAAGGGAGCCAGGGCCCAAAGTCACTGCTCCCTCTCTTTGGTCACCTCTTACACACATCTGTCAGGCTAATGCCAGGCTAACCATGCCCTGTCTTCACTTCTAAAAGCAAGTGCCAGCCTTCATGGATCCCTTTACAACATCATCTAGTTCAGTCTTCTGAAGCCTGCTGTCTCCTTGGTCTGCACTGAATCCCGGCCCCACAGGGACTCTACTGGTGCCGTAGGCCCTACTGGGAGCTGTCTGCTCTCACCCTTCACACACTTGGCTGCATAGGCTGCCTCCCTCTTTTGTTCTCCATTTCCGTCGAGCTCTCTGAGGTGAAAAGTCATCTTCCTTTTCATCTCCTCATCTTGACTACACAGGATTATGTTTTTCAATAATGGCTGATGCAGCTGTTGATATTGTTCAGTTAATGTGTCACCATGCAGGCACCTAGGTTCCACAATCAGAAAAAGCAAAGAACCCAGCTCATATGAAAGAAAGCATGGCATATCCAAACCCGATAGGGCCAAGAGGGGGCTGGACGTCACGAGAGTAAAGGGAGAAGGTGGAATCCAGGTCAGATATCCAAGAACAGAGTGGGATATCTGTATCCCTCCAGGTTCCTGCATAACTTTGGTGAGATGGGAAAGTTGACAGAGAGGAATGGAAAATTGCTCAGACAGGAAGAGGAAGGCTGCTTAAAGGCAGGTGGAGATTCACACTGGACCCAGGACATACATCCAACAAGGACTTGGACGTGCAGCAGGACCCATAGAGCCACAAGCCAGAGTTCAGGGGCTTTGGTGCCTCACTAAAATTTGTTCTCTCATCCCTTTCTGTCTCTGAGAGGGGTATGTGTACTGCATGCATTTGATGGCAGATTCTCTTTGCATCTCTCCCTCTGCCCTGCCTCTCCATGCTACCACTCGCCTATCCTTTATTTGTATGGGATGTCACCAGACAATCAGGGCCATTTGTAGTTGCTGGAAGGTAGGCACACATAGGATTGTAAGAACAGGAAGTGGCTGAACTGACACCTTCTGCGACTGGCAAGATACAGATGCCATCTGCTGAGGGACCCACACACCCTCAAGTCCAGGCAAAGTATGATGGACAAGTCCAGGCAAAACCTGTGATTGGTGAGATGGCCCAGAAGGTATCTGAGGAATCTAAGGGTATATATAGGCTATACTAGGCCACAGTGTAAACAAGGCCTAAGTGGGCATGTGTGGGGCTGGCGGAAGGCACTGTGTTCTTCAGCCTGTCTTTCTTTAGAGTTGCTAAATCTTCATGTGATTGTCTGGGAGCAGGAAGGGAGTGGACCAGCCTGCCTGTCATCTCTGGTTCTCAGTTCATCAGCAGCTGCCTGGAATTCCCTCTCTTCTCCTCAGACTTAAGGCCCCATCCTCCTTTTCAAATGCTTACATCTGATTTATCAGACAGCAGATGCCTACTTTCTCTTTCTGAACATCTAAATCTATTTTTCCCTCTTCTTTTCATCCAAGGTCATACCAAGCCCCCATCCTAAATTCTGCTTTCTTGTCTATGCCATGATGAACCTTTATCAACTGTTCCTGCCTTTGTCAACAATCTCTTTGTCCACTGGTGCGTTTTCCTTCAGCAATAAGCATGCTCATGCCTTCCCTATCTAGAAAAGAAAGTCATAATCAAACATGGCTTTCACTCTATTCTCTCCATATATGAATGCCTGTCTTCTTCCATTCAGCCTTCAGTGACATGGCTTTCACCCACAACACATGATGGCAAGGTCCACTGTGTAATCTGTAAACCTCATGATCGCTTCTCAGCCTTCATCCCCCTGACCTCTTCACAATGGGCCACAGTGTTCATCAGCCTCGCCCACAGTCTCCTATTGGCATTCATACTTGGCCTCTGATTCTCTCCAGACTTTGCAATTCTTATTTGCAAGTTCTCATGCAAATCCTTTCTTTCTCCCCCTGGCTTTACATGAAACAGCTTTCAAAGGGCTGCTATCCATCACCTCAGCTGTTCCTTTCCCTCCTCTTAGTGATTTCCCCTTTACAGCCACAGTCCTTCCCAGTCCTGGGATCTTCCTAAGTCCTACATTTGCATTTGCATTTGTCTTCTAGATAGCTCAACTTGGATGCCTTTCTGGCTCTCCAGGACCAGCATCTACTGCCTCTCATTTAATGAACCTATGTTCTCTCCAGTGTCCAGTTTTGATACAAGCCAATATCACTTTCCCTTCCTAACATCTTACAGAGTCACTCACGTGCCAAGACTGGGTACTCTTCCTTTGTTAACATTTCCCCTCTTCTTCCATACCACAAGACCTATGCATCACCCTTTGTCTCAACAGTCTCCCAAGTGGCCCTCTGCTTAGTTTTAACCTCCTTTTCCATTTCACCTATGGACACATTGGCTGTTAGGAGATGCCATTCTGAGTATGTGCTTTTCCTGCTCAGAAGGCATCAGACTTCACCACTTAGCAAATGCATGATGGTGAAATATTAAAATAAGTAGATAATGATACACTCAAAGTACTGCATCATCTCTTATAATGGAGAGGCACAATTCAGTGCTTTAGAACTTATAAACAACAACCAGGTTGGGAAGAAGGAATTTCACCCTGCCCTTCTGGGTGAAGAAATTAAATCCCAAAGAGGTCAAGCAACTTGGTCAATGTCAGTGTGCTTGGAAAATGTAGAAAACTTACATTCTGCATTCCTTCCTATCTCAAAATAGATGCTCTATTTCTGACCAACCCACCTCCATCATCTGGCTAAACAGGACCATGGGGCCGACTGTTTCTATGCATATGGTCATGCTTGTCCCTTGTCTCTGTTTTTGTACTTAAGGTATCATTCAAATGCATCTCAAAGTCCATCTCTTCTGCATAACTTCTCGAGCTCATCTCAAGCTCTATGGTCTCTTTGTATTTCTCCTGTGGTCTTGGGTCTCACTGTGCCTTGTATTACATTTATGTGAATGTCTGTACTTCTTAATCAGAAGCACAATGAGAAAAAGAGCATTCAATGTATATCTGCACCTCAGTAATACCTATGGAACTGAATGTGGTGATTCATACCCAACAACTTGCTATATATCAAAAATTCTGTGACTTAACTGAAACTAGATTAGGACCATTAGCACCTTGGGTCCAGTAATTCTTTTTTGGGAGTTGTCCTGTACATATTAACATACTGAATAACATCCCTGATTTCTACCCATCAAATGCCAGTTGCAGTCCCCAAGATGTGACAATCCCAATGGTCCCAGACACTGATAACTATACCAGGATATGTGAAATTAACACAGTGGAGAACCTATGAATCCTCATAACTTAAGCAACTAATATGAAGAATCTCATGTATAGTGTACACATAATATATAAACAAGAAAAGGACAAAACCAAAGAGCCAAGGAGGTAGAGAGTGAAATGGCTTGATTATCATAATGCCATACAACCCAGAATAAGAGGGAGATGACAGAAATACAAGATCAACTTTAAAAAAGGAGTGACCGACTGACCAGGAAGGAAGTTTCCTAGGTGGCCCCTGTCTGGAGGGCTGTGAAGGGGCAGATGGGACCAGACAGCAGACAGGAAAAGGCAGAGATGTAAGAGATAACACGGGAAGGTGGAGGAAGTATGTGTGAGCTATGCAGGCTCTTGTCTTGGGGACAGAGGAAGCTTGTGAAGGGCATGGTGCCTCCAGCTCAAAGCCTTGGAGTTCAGCTGGTCAGCCCATGAAGAGTGTCCAGGGGTGGCAAAAGCTTAAGGGTGAGCCTGCTATTAAAAGGCTCAAGTGAGAAAGACAAATAAAGGCAGTGACAGCAGGGATCAACTCAGAAAGTGGGGGCTTGAGTCGAAAGCCACTTTCGGAATAGGAAGTAGGCAGGGAAGTAAGACTGCATGGCAGAGCTGAGAAGTGAACAGCGTGGCAGGCAGAGATGACAACTGCCTGACAAAGGGCAGGAAGGAAGAAACGGGTGGGGTTGTGCAGCCTGGGAGAAGTCAGGCAGGACAATGGCTGGTGAGGGTGGATGTGAGGACCCCAGGTCTAAAACTGACCAAGTGTATTTTAAAGAACAGCATGAGGCCAAGTTTCAGGGAGATTCACGGCATGTATGTGGCAAGAGGTGATTTTTTCCAAAGTTTGGGAAGGAAAGTAAACAAGGTTGTCACTTGAAGGGGAAAGGGGCACAGAAAGGGTTTCTCTTTGAAGGGCAACACCTTGAGTAACAGTGAGAGGTAAGAAAGGCGGCAGAGAATGCTGATGGAGGATTCTGCACTCATACGGGGGAAGGTTGGAGACGGGGCAACGGATCACTGGGAGTGTGAAGGCACTCATGGCAGGGCAGAGAAGCAGTGGGAAGGATAACAAGAAGAAAAATGAAGATGTCATTCCCTGAGACCTTTATTTTTCCCTCTGAAACAAGAAACAAGGAGACTGCTAAAAGTAGTATGTATGTGGGGTTGGAGAGGCTTCCAGAAGGTGCTCTGTGGAACATAAAGGGACTGTCCAGGGAGCATGAAACTTCTAGGGGCCATGGGAGCTGCAGGACAGATCTCCAGTTGCGTCTCTGCTGTTTCTTAGTATCTTTAAAAATGTATGTGTTTGTGAATGCGATCATAAGTATGCATATGCCACATTGTGCATGAAAAGATCAGAGGACAACCTTGGGTGTCAGTGTGTGCATAGGAGGTCAGAGGACAACCTTGGGTGTCAGTGTGTGCATAGGAGGTCTGGGGACAACCTTGGGTGTCAGTGTGTGCATAGGAGGCCAGAGGACAACCTTGGGTGTCAGTGTGTGCATAGGAGGTCTGGGGACAACCTTGGGTGTCAGTGTGTGCATAGGAGGCCAGAGGACAACCTTGGGTGTCAGTGTGTGCATAGGAGGTCTGGGGACAACCTTGGGTGTCAGTGTGTGCATAGGAGGCCAGAGGACAACCTTGGGTGTCAGTGTGTGCATAGGAGGTCTGGGGACAACCTTGGGTGTCAGTGTGTGCATAGGAGGCCAGAGGACAACCTTGGGTGTCAGTGTGTGCATAGGAGGTCAGAGGACAACCTTGGGTGTCAGTGTGTGCATAGGAGAAGACCAGAGGACAACCTTGGGTGTCAGTGTGTGCATAGGAGAAGACCAGAGGATAATCTTAGGTGTTAGTTCTCACCTTCAACCTTATCTATGTGAGATGGGGTCTCGTCATTTGCTGCTACCAATGTCAGGATGCCTGCCCCACAAGCTTCTGGAGAGCCTCCAGTCCATCTCCCGTATCCCCAGCAGTAGTGCTGGGACTACAGACATGTATATTACTGTGCCAATCTCTTACATGAGCTCTGGAGATCCGAACTCAAGCCATCAGGTGTGTGTGGCAAGTGATTTACCCACTGAGCTAATTCCCAGTCCCTTCATCTCTCAGCATCTTGGGATTTGCTTCTGGGTTCTCCCCTAAACCTATCCCCAAAAGATTTCAACTAACTAGTTCTTCAGCGACACCTAAAACTCTCTGAGAAAACAATCTACAAACGTTCTCTCTTTTCATTTTTTTAAATCAGTCTTGATGACAAGTCTGAAAGAAATTTGTCAACATTTTACAAGTAACATATTTTCAGGCACAGCCTGTTCTCAGGGAAATCCCCCTAGCTGGCCAGTCAGTCACTCAGTGGCCCACCCCATTCCTCTCACTGTTGTAAGACTTCTTCACACAGCCACAGCAACACTAATAGTTTGATCACTTGCCTCACTTTTAAAATGCAAGGGCTGCTGTCTGCTCATGACAACCTTACTAGGAGCATGTATTTAATGTTTGCCGGCATGCCCTTTACTCTGCTGAGATTTACTTTATCGGTATATAGGGCTAGAATTTGCATACATGCCATCTAGTCTATGTACATAGAAGACAAGGGGGTGACGTTTTTTTATTTTTATAGAAAAGCTCTCATTAATGCATCTTATTTGGATGTAATTATGTTAACCCTTCAACTGAAGTTTCATGCACGTGTCAGGAACAATGGCCTCTTTCTCTCTTTATGCCTGATATCCATCTCTTCCAGCAGCCTTTATTCTCTCCGAGTTTTTCCTTTAATGCCACCTAAAACAACGCAGCATCATGTGACCTTGAACATAGCTGGTGATGTGAAGGTTCCTAAGTGAGCCATCATCAAGCTTGGGGATCATTTCCAGGATGGGCTGGCACATCATTCCATCCAAGCAACATGCTTATAGACAACCAGCTTATATTGCTGTATTTCTGAGCAAGCAAGATTTTAGACCCATGGAAAAAGGGCTAAAAATCTTTAGATGTCTTTCATAAATTCAGTATCATCTGATTTTGCACAATGGAATGGATATAGCAAATGATGGCAAAGATTCCTATTTATTCAACTACATATGGCTTTCCTTCTAGTAAGAAAACAATCTTTGAGTCAAATAAAATGACCCATTATTATTACTGCCCTGCCTCCACTCTATTGAGATAAGAAGCAGTATAATTAAACCATTCAAGCTCATGAAGTAGGATAAGTTTTAAAATTACCAAATATCTGTCATGTCAGGAAGCTGGTATGGGCAGAAGACTACAGAAAGGAAGAAATTGCTCTTAGGTGGCTTTTGACTAGCTGCAGGATTCAGGGGTGTACATCTGCTGATTGATTAATTATAACAAAGCTAACTGAATGCATTGCAGTTCTCCCTCCCCACTCGTGTGTGTGTGTGTGTGTGTGTGTGTGTGTGTGTGTGTGTGTGTGTGTATTTGTATGTTAACCATACCCCCAGCCCCAACTTGAACAAAGAAAAGAAATCAACCATGGGGAAATGGTCTACATTGGAAGCACAAAGAACAGAACCTCGTGGACTGTGCCCTCTTAAACTGTGAGCCAAACAAATCCTTCCTCCTTTAAGTTGTTTCTGTCAAGTGTTTGTCACAGCAAAAAAGAAAAGTAACTAAGTCAGAACAGTATCAAACATGGTGGAAAAGGAGATGCCATTTGAAAGACTCATGACTCCCAGTTAGAGGGCTGTTCACAAGGATGGCAGAGGAAGTAAGGGAGCGAGGGACTTACTGCCATTAGAGCATGGGAGCCAGAGGACACTGAAGGTTTAGGGGCTGGTGCTACCCAGGCTCAGCAGCTTTAGGGTGAGTAGGTAGAAGTATGTGGAATTCATTTGTATGCTAATACTTGTTATTGCCATGACTCTTCATTCTAACCTGCTACCAAATCGCTTCCTCTGCTTCTGCTGCCTTCCTTGAACTAGTTCACAGGTTGCTTGTCCACAGCCCTGATCTGGCCTACATTTCATGACCATTCATTTGCAATTCTTACCTCTCTTGGGCGCTTAGGTCAATCCCAGGGAAAGGAAGATAGACCAGAGTTGTTAACCTCTGTTACTCATGGCTTAGTAACCTTATGCTGGGTGCCCATTCCAGACCTAACGGCCATGGCCAGGAGGGATGAGGTCATACTATTCCAGGCCCTTTCCAGATGGGTGGGATGTCAAGGCTGGAGGTGTGACTTGTATCTGCAATGGAGATCCAGGAAGGCCTGGAGAATATGGTTTTTAGGCTGGCTTTGCTGTCCAAGGAGAGTTTAAAGACAGGGCAGACGGTGGGATGGGATGGTCTAGATGAGAAGGAAGAGAACAAACTGAGTTGGGCTATTAACACAGCCCACGCAGATGAACACTCAGTAGGGAGTCTGGGGCTGGATCACAGTGACCTGTGAGATGGCTTAGTGAGGATGAGTGAGACGGCATCCTGGAAGAGAAAGGACGAGAGCTTGGCCTCACTAAGACTAAATCAACAGTTCAGTGTTTGACATACGGGAAAAAGAGACAGTCAAGGCATGAAGTATAGCTTCATGAGTGACATCAACTCCACCCCTAGTGCAATGGCTGTAGACCAGCACGCTGGCAGGAAGCACCTGCAGAGATCCACCGGGGTCCTGTGAGGCAGATGGGCAACATGTGGGCAGCAGAAAAGGCGAGTGAGTGCAGACACAGGGGTTGTGACTGTGAAATGACTCAGGCTGTAGTGTAAAGCCAGGCTGCTGGTAACTGCTTTTGGACTCATGGAGGCCTACGAAGGGGAGATGAAGGTCACACAGAATGGTGCAAAGGGAGAAGGTGACCACTTACAGACAGTGCATGACAGGGACTCTGGGATCCTTCAAGAGTCTCTTCAGAGCCACAAGAGAGAGCCAGCTGTCAAGGCTGGTGGGTGACAGTCAGGAATACAAGAGGCAGTCACAAGGAGCCTGAGCAACCATGATAGAGGGAAGTGAAGAGAAGATCACACATTTTCTCCTTTCACATCAATCATGGGAAACACAGGTTCAAAAACTATGACAAGTGGCCGTGAAGAAGACAAGGCTGGCAATGACCGTGTGGCTAAAAGCTCTGTGTGAAGGAAAAATGGGCGCAAGGAGCCTGCTTCTCTGGGAAACTCACATGCTCCAATGTCTACCCCCAAGCCCAGTTTCTAACCAGCCACCATCTCTGGGTGACTGCGGCAGTCACCAGAAGCTCAGGGACAAGGAAACCATGAAGCCCTCAGTATAAAGAGTTGGAGCTTATTTACGTACAACTAGAAACCAAAGCTGGCTGACTTAACTGCTTCAATTTTAATTTCATGAGGACCAGACCTGAGGTTCAGCAAGAACAGGAATATGTCGTTAGTAAAAAACCTTTTGCAGTGCTACAACTACAGTGCATGTCCAGGCCATTTATTGAGACACAAGTTCTGGCAAGTTATACTCACCCATGAGCTCAATCTGTATATGCCGAGTCGGAGACGCTCAGTAAACATCCAAGGTGAGATGCCAAATAATCAGCTACTTCTCAGCCTCCACACAGGAGGCTAAACTCCCCTGGAAACAGGGGCTGGAAGCAATAAATATCTAAAAGACCCTGAAACCCAGGGCCAAATGTAGGCTGGTCTAGAAGAGGGAAAAGGGGGACATGTGGGTCCGAGGAAGGCAGTCAAGACAGAAAGTCAAGGCATGGAGTCAAGGAAATGAGGGAAGGCATTTTTAAAGCAGGCGACCAACCCGCTGCATCTGCTGACCATGGCGATATCAAGAGGATGAAGAAGTAATTGATGTCTTTGGGGTTGGGCTGTAAGTGGCTCTGACTACAGCAAAGCTAATGAAATATGGACTGTAAGTATAAGGCCATGAACCTGGGCCATCGAGTGCTTAGGGAATACTCAGGTCTAGCACTGTTGTCTCTTATGAAAAAAAAAAAAAAGGAAAAGAAGAACCTTACTGTTCAGTCACACTAAAATCCACACCTCTGTTTCTGTTTTCTCTCCCAAGCCTAGATCATAAATGCTTCTAGACACTTCCATTTCTTTTCAAATCCACCCTCTAAAATCAGTAGCTGTATGTTAAACTCTTTGTATCTCCCTGCATCTCCCCACTAATGAATAAGCATACTTCATTTTCTAATGCTACATAGATCTGTGTGATAGAGATGATGGGTGCTGTGGTAGCATCATTAAAGAATAAAGTACACTGGTCTTTGCATATATGCAAGGCACCCCTTGAGGATACCAAAAATCCTGAGATGCCCCAGTCTCACACACACACACAAAAATGGCACAGTGTTTTTTTTGCATAGTTCAAAGATATAAGCTACATAGCCTTAAAACCAGACCCAGTACATTGGAAGTGGTATGTAAACAGTTGTTTTACTGTTCTGCGAGGGACTAATGGCAATAAAGGTCTACATATGTTCGGTTTAATACATTTTAAATAATGGACTTATCTTTTATTTATGTCTGTGTGGGTGTATGCACCTGTGTGCATACAAGGGCAGAAGAGGGTGGGGTTAGAGTAAGAGTTACAGGCAGCTGTGAGCTGCCTGATGTGGATACTGGGAACTGCACACTGGTCCTCTGTACAAATGCTCTTAACTGCTGGACCACATTTCCAGCTCACACATTCTTTTTTATATGAACTGGCAACACTGAACCTTAGGATAATGAGGGCCAAATATAAGCATCACAACAAATAAATCTTAGAGAACACTCAGCAGAGCCAGGAAATATGGTGATCCTCTCACCTATGATGGAATAAAACGATAGCCCAGAGAAATATCTTGTGAGGCTTATTCCCAACTTGAATCCCATTACTGACGGGAAGAGGGCAAGTGCCCAGAACCTTCCATGTTAGCATATCTTAGAGCCAACTGTTTTTTGGGGTAGGGTGAGGGTTCACACTAAAACACTGAAAAATAGGAGGCAAGCAAGAAAAACCTATACCCACACACTTACTGTCTTTGTGAGTGACTGTCTAGTCAACATAGACTGGGAGAATGACCCAAAGATGAGAAATCTTTCCTTAGGACAGAGAGATGATGGGGAGCAGAACAGGGAGGCATCTTCCTTTCTCACATAAACTTACAGAATGGTTCTAGAGGAAGTAATTTTGCAGTCAACTTACAATATGATTGGAAATGAAGACTCATCACAGAGACAACAAACACTGACTGCATTGCAGCTGTGGATAAATTCACTGTTGCCACCATCCAGTAAGAAGAAGGCTGCTCACAAAATGTTAGTGTTTGGCCCAAGAGTTCTTTTAAATATGAAACGTACCTTGGAATCCTGATACTATTTGGACAACATCTTCATAGACCATTAGAGTAGCAGAGCGTTCAGGAAGCAGGCCAAGACTCAGTGAGGAAAATACTGTAAGAACAAAGCAGATGTAAGGGTACTCTGATAGTTCAATTCAAAATCTCACTCTAACTTTCTGGGTACTCTGCATTCTTCCTGCTTTCTTATTTAGAATAAATCAACAATACTGATTTTTTTCCCAAAAGATGAGTGAAACACCTTCAGAACGTCAGTATTGGAATCCTCATGCAATAAATACTGTCTTTCCATGGTCAAACTGAAAAAAAAATGTGAGATTATTTTTTTGGGGGGGAAGTGACATGTACAAATGTGTGAATGAATGTGTAGAGGCCAGAGGTCAACTTTCAGTGTTGTTCCCTAGGGCTGTCTACCTTGTTTATTGGGACAGGGTGTCTTCCTGGGACTTGATTAGACTAGACTGGTTGGCTTGCAAGCCCCAGGGATCTGCCTGTCTTGACGTTCTCAATGCTGGGATTACAAGTGTACACCACCATTCCTGAGTTTTTTACATGAGTGCCTGGGAACAAATTCAGGTGTTGTTGGCATGACTGAATTATCTCCTCATTTCCTTTGTAAGAAAATTTTTGTGAAGTAAGATCTCCTGACACTGGAGTATGTTAAAAGTTATTATGTATACAATATATGGGTATACATACATACATATGTAATGTTAGGCATTAGCATTAAGAGAGATTCTAAAATACATGCTTGGGCTCACATACTCCATATGTTCAAAGATTAGTCCCCCCAACTTGGGGAAGTAATAACATGACACAAATTATACTACTTTAAGATTATTACCCAAATATCTGGACTCTTAGATTCACAAAGTCCACAAGTTTCTGGGCAGATGTGTGTTGTGATTTGGCTGTGAAATGTGCTTGAACACTATGTCCCAGATGGTGGCGCTGTTTTGAAAGGTTGTGGAACTATCAGGAGGTAGAGCCTTGCGACAGGGAGTGTGTCACTAGGGACAGGCATTGAGCATTTCCGGTCTGCCTTTGGCTCTCTGACTGCAGACACAATGTGATTAGGCGTCTTGTCTCACACTACTACTGCTATGCCTCTCTGTCACAACAGACTGCATTTCTTCTTAAGCCTGAGTCATGATAAAGCCTTCCTTTATTTTAGGTATTTTTGTCACATGCAATTTGAACTTGAGAGGAAAAAAAACTGCAAATAATTCCACCAAAAACTAACATTTCCAGACTCTTACTGACAGGTCAGATGTAGCTCTAAGTTTACTGATTTGGATAATTTCACTAAGCATTAAAACGGCTCTAAGAAGTAGGTATTATTCAGGTGCCTGCTCTTCAGGTAAGGAAATAGGTTTACAGGTGAGGAAGTAACTTCCCAGATACCCCCAGCTGATAGAGGCAGGGACTAGGATCTCAGATTTCTGCATGGGTATGGGGAGTTAACAAAGTGAGTACACGTACAACCTGCTTAACTGAGTGAGCAGCCACTGTCACAGCAAGCTCTTTACTGACTGGGCTTTCTCTCCAGCCATTTTCCATTATCTATTTATTTATGTTTGAGGCGGCATCTCACTATGTAACTGAGGTTTACTTGGAATAACCAGTGAAGCTCACTCACTGGGATTATGGGTATTCACTATGACATCAGGAAGCAACAGGACTTTTCTATGAAAATATCAAGACTTAGAAAGATCAAGGAAATGTTAAGAATCCTAATGATTTGGCAGTGCTGGCTGTCTCTAAGCCCCCTCCCCCAAGCTGCTGGTGTGTCCTCTAGCCTCCCCTCCACTCAGTCAATGCACTTAGCTGTGGCTATGCTACATCATGAGCAGAACATATAAACGTGGGTTGTGGGCTGTGCATCATTATTACTCAATATAAGGGGACCGTGACTTATAGGAAACAGATAGAGACCAAGCAGAAGGCGGCAAGTGCCAGGGCAGGTACAAGAATGCACTTTAGTGCTATGGAAAATGCCTTGACAGTTCCTCAGATATTCAACACAAAACGGCCATGCAATTCCCCTGCCAGGGGCAGACTCAAAAGCACTGAGGCATGTTCATGCAAAAACCTGTGTATGTGTGTTCACACTGCCGCTATCCACAACAGCAAAAGTGGAATTAACCCCCAAATCAAGGTCTGTCAACTTGGCACGCACATACAAATGAATCAGTAGAAAGGCTACAGGAAGGACGGACTTTACCTTGTTGAGCGACAGCACCGGACCAAAGCAACGTAAGGAAGGGTTTCTTTGAGTTCACAGTTGGAGGGGACAGTCCACTAAGGCAGGGAAGCTGTGGTGGCGGGAGCTTAAAGAGCAGGCCACCTAGTCAGGTAGCACAGAGCCTGGAGTGTTCCTGCTCAGGCTGCTTTCTCCCTTTAATTTAGTCCAGGACCCAAGCCCACAGAATGGTTCCAACCAGAGTTGAGGTAGCTCTTCACAAGTCATTTAATCTAGAAAAATCTCACAGGCATAGCCAGAGGTTCTTTTTCTAGGCAATTCTAGTCCCACCAAGTTGACAATAAAATTAGTTATCACAGCCTTGAAAACATGCCGAGAGGATGACAGGCATAAAAAAGCCACATACTGTCTGATTCTATTTATATGCAATCTTTAGAACAGGCAAATCCAGAGACAGAAAGCAATTGGGAAGTTGCTAGGAGCTGGAATGGATGGGAAATAGAAGTCAGAACTAATGGATACAGTTAATAGAGGGTGATGGAATGTGCTGGAAATAGATAATGGGGACATGATAGCTACACAAAACCATCAAGTTGCACTTTTAGAGTTTCATGCTCTACCAACTGAGCTAACCAGGTATTCTCAAAAGTGCATTTAAATGACGGTTTTTGGTGTTATGTGCATGTGCATGTGTGTATGTAGGCACACGGTGCATGTGCGTTTATATGCACATGGAGGTCAGAGGCCAATATCAGTGTTTTCCTTTATTGCTTCCCACCTTAGTTTTTGAGACTTGGTCTCTCACTGAACCTGGAGCTCACCGATTTGGCAAGACCAGCTGGACAACATGCTCAGAGATTCTCCCGCCTCTGCCCCGGCACTAGGACTACAGTGCACAGCACTACTCCTTGTGTTTTACTTGGGTGCTGGAGATCAGGAGTCCGTCCTTTGCTTCACAGCAAGGACGTTACTGTGAACCGTCTCCATGGTCTCTCTACGGTGTGTTTTATGGCACCTGAAATTTACTGCTACTTGGGAGGTTGAGGCAAGAGAATTGAGAATTCAAGGTCTTTCTAGATGACACAGTGAATTCAAGACCAAATTGTATAACTCAGTAAGGCTCAAAAAAGAAAAAAATAGCAAAAGGGCTTGGACACGGCTCAGTGACAGAGCACCTGCCTAGCATTCTTGAAGCCCTGGGATCCATACTCAGCACTGCAAAACCAAAGCAAACCCAAAACAAAACAAAACAAAACAAAACAAAACAAAAGTAAACCACAATTACTGGGACATCAAAGTTGGGAGAAAAGTTCAGACAAAGTTGAGGGAGGGTACACAAGAAACAGCCACAGCAAAGGGACAGCTGAGCTCCCAGCAGCCTCTCCGCCGTGACGATAATGGATTAAACCTCTGAAACTATAAGCAAGCTCCAGCTAAATGTTTTTTTCTTATAAGAGTTGCCTTGGTCATCGTATCTCTTCAGAGCAATGAAACAATGGCTAAGACACTAGAGGACTGTGACAATGTGCTTTGAAAACTTGTCTCACATGGGACATCTGGCCTTTCCATCACCAGGGAAACTGTCCCAACAAACTGCTTCTCAAATTTTACTTTTCAGAGGGAAACAAGTGATGTATTATAAGGGTTCAGCTATGAGCAGCAGGCGCTTGAGGGAGCAGTAAGTAGCACTGGGCTATGGACCCCAATCAATAGAGTGCTTCAGGGATGGAAGGTGGCAGAGGGCCCCACAGTTCCCAGCATGCGGTATTTTTATTCACTCTGGAGAGGGTGTTGACTGAAGACTCTTCACACTAAGGGTTCCCCACCCCCAGTGCTGAGGATGGAACCCAGGGTCTCTCACACTCTAGGAAAATACTGTCACTGTCTTTTTTTTTTTTTCTTTTGGTAAGTAGAGATTGGAACATTTCAGTTCTGCTTCAGGGAGCAGGGAGACTTCCTGGAGTGAAATCAGCCCACCTGGGGTTTTCAAGACAGGACACTGGCTTTTTTCCATGAATGTGGTAAAACGTAGCATCCAGGATGACATACAGAGAGGGTGCCAGTGCCAGCCAGACACCTTCAGGGGACAACTACCCAGGCTGGTCAACTGATGAGATACAAAAAGGGAGAGGTCACCAAGGGAGGAGGCTCTGTGTGTCATTTTTAATTCCTGGAAGCCACTGAAGGATTTTAGGCAGAGTCTAATGAAATTGGGCACATGCATTTAATGTTTAAAATTCTTTAATTATTTCACACATGCATAGGATGTAATTTGGTCATTTTCAGGCCCCATTACCCTTCCCATCCCCCACTGCTGCTGCCCAACCAGTCCCTCTCCTTCCTTCACACCATTTGTTATGTTGCGTGAGCTGCTGACTCTCATCAGGGTTGCCTGTGAGGGCTTGGGTAGGGGGTTCTTTAGAGGAACACGCTCAACTTATCAATGGCTACATCACAGTAGAAAATGACACTCTCCCCCCCAATAATGATTAACTATTAAGGGATTCTCAGGGCCATGTGAGCTTCTCTCCTATTCATGATGGGAAGGCTCTGTCTCTCGGTAGGTAACCACAGTGGGCACATGCATTTAAAGACACGGTGCTTGCAACGTGGTGGGTGTGTTCGAAGAGGCTGATTAACCAGGTCCAAGAGCAGTGCAACAGTCCTGGACCACCAGCTTCTTTGCCAGAGCAATGGGAAGAAGTACGATGCAGAATGATGTTTAGTAAACAGAATGAATACTATACGGACAAATGTGTGTATCCCTGTTTGACCCGTTTGCTGAGTTCCCTCACTCTAGTCTATATCCCCTTCCATGAAAGAGAAAAACCTTGCCCATCTTTTAGGAGCTATTGTTGAGGAGGAGAAGAGAAACCCATGCCCAGCTCTCATAACAATGCTCATGTAAACTAACGCACTGCACATGTAGTAAAGAAAGCATCCCCGTTCCAGTGTCTCATTCTACTTCAGAGCTCCCAGCTCTTCTGCCTTTTTTGCTCAATTGTTTGGAATACCAGAAGTGTTAGACTCAACTTCTAAAAATACACACTGAGACGACAGTTTACTCTGCTTTTCACCAGAGTCTACATTCTGGTCACACTTCTTTAGGTGCTAGCGCGGAGTGCCTTTATTATATTGAAAAGGTCAGCAAATGGCTAAAGGCATGGGGAAGGTCTTTTGCAGTGATCAGGCCAATTAATTCCATTTTAGAAACTAGAAACACAGGCTCCGAAAGTCCTGCTGGGCCCATGAGGGTGGGGCTAGTTGGTGGAAGGCAGGCCTGGGTTCCAGGTGTTTTCATGCTGTACCTAAAACTCTTTCAATTAAACTGTATTGTTCCCATTACTGAACTCATTCAAGAAAATAGACATCATGGAAACAATGTCCTTTCTTCAAATCATATTAATAGAGTCAAAATGAAAGCCATTAGATGACTGATTCTCATCATTCACAGGTTCCATAGTCACAAATGGACATGCTTGCTAAAACGTCTCTTTTGCTCCCCACCCCCAATCAACGCTTCTGTGTGTACGTGCCTGTGTGCTCAGTGCCCACTGACAGAGTCACTTGGTACTCATTCTCAGCAGAGGCTGCACAGGGTAACACTCTATCTTCTTGGATTAGCTCTCCCTTGGCAAATGCCTTTTCTTTATCTATTTGTGCCAAGCCTTTCACATTTTGCGCTTTCTGTTGGTAATTTCACTGTTTCAAGTAGCACCCATGCACAACGCGAGGGTCCTGAATATGAGAAGGCTATACAGAATCTTATGGAGAAAATGGGATAGATAAATGCTGTCCAGACATAGGTAATAGTGTCATGGGCTTGAGTACAATGTTAACAAGTCAACAATGTTTATTCAGCAGCGTATTTAAACAAACACACATAATATAGAAGTGTATAATGACCAGATGATAAAAATGTGACTAGAGCTCCCTGGGAAGCTAGCCTTATCTTTTTCTCTTGTAATAGGGATTCAGGGTTTGCCAGTTCTGGGATTGGAGCCTCTATAGACTGTAACTTTAGCAAATAATATACACAGACCTACCTTGTAGAAACTGCTTTTCTGGTGCAAGCAGGTACTCTCTGCACGCCCCCTACCCCAGGGATACTTCCAATGATACAATGGGGAGATCAAACATTTCCTTTAGATGTTACCTAGTGAAAGGGCTTTGCATGTTTTTATGCCTGGGCTCTATCCTGTGATGATATTATTTATTGTCAACTTGACAGAATCTAAGAATCACCAGAGACCAGCGTCTGGGAAGTCTGGGAGGGTTATCCTGATTAGGTGAACTGAAGTGAGAAGACCCACGCTGAATGTGGGCAGGAACAGTCTAAGGGCTGTGGGCTTAGGCCACATATATTGGAGAAAGCTAGCCAAGAACAAGCATTTCACTCCCTGCCTCCGGACTATGGCTGCAGTGTGACCAGTTGCCTCCTGCCCTTGCTGCTCTGCTTATCCCAACACGATGGACTTTCTCCCAAACCGTATGTCAAAATAAATGCTCCCTCCCTTACTTTGCTCTGACCCGGTATTTTGTTGTAGCAATGAGGAAAGCTACTGGCACATGTATGGGTCCCACTGTCCTTAACTCTCTGGTGAGCTCAGGACTGTTTATGACTTCTACAAAGTAGAGAGGACGTCACACACTAACGTACAGAGCTCATACTACTGCTTATCAAACAGACACAAAGCATGGATAGCATTGGAAAAATGGACAGAACACTGAGATTTTGTGACCTCTGTGTGTGTGTATAATGGGGCCCCAGAGAGCTTCACATACCTAACCCACCATCCCTCCATAATGGTACCCGAATAGGTGACTGGAAGAGTTGGCATACAGACTTCTTGACTCCTACCACAAAGGTGCTTCTGTGTCTGACCCCATCCTTGATCACTCTGACCAGGAGGTCTGTCTTAGAGAAAGATGAACAACTTACCCGGTAATCTGATGGGCTTCCACGGTGCAGAGTTTGGCACATAGGCGTGTTTCGCGGCGGTGACAATCAACTGATTACCCAGCTTATATTGGAACTTGATGAAAG
This sequence comes from Mesocricetus auratus, assembly GCF_017639785.1. NCBI lineage: Eukaryota > Metazoa > Chordata > Mammalia > Rodentia > Cricetidae > Mesocricetus > Mesocricetus auratus. The sequence continues at coordinate 21,228,858 of NW_024429196.1, read as the reverse complement.
CGACCCCATCTGCCCCAGATGTGCCAGAGGCGACAGACACCTGGTTGGCGAAGATCTCAATGAGGGCATCTGCAATGGGCTGGTGGGTGCTGGCGTCACTAATGTGCACTTTCAAGGTCACCTCTGGAAACAGAAAAAGCACATTAACCCTGACAGGAGGCCAAGGGGGGATATGCCAAGAACATATAGGACTGCATTCTTTCACAAGTAATTCTGACCAAGGTCATGTTCTTCTTAATTATAAAACTTAAACAAAACAAAACTTAATTTTTAACTATAAAATTAATAAGATCTTTTTCCTTATAAAATATTCTCTTTACTTTAAAACCCACGTTCCACACACTGCTTTATTGTTACTCTTTCTTGCTCGTGCCAACAGACAACTGAGAGGAAGCTCTATCCTTTATCACACTAGGAAACATATTTGTTTATTCTTGCACTGTTGGGCACTAGCTCCTCTTGGGCTCAGGCTGCTACAGAAGGACACAGTGGGCTGGACTGATTGATGGTGGGCTGCGAGACTTGTAGGCAGGCTCAGCAAAAGTCTCAGCAAAGGTAAGCACAAGCAGCATAAGCATGCTGGGATTATTGCTCCGTCATCACAAAGACTGAACGGCAGTCAGAAACGTCCAAAGAGCTGGGGAGATGCTCCATAGGAAAGTGCTTACTGTGCGAGCATGACAACTTGAATTTGGTTCCCCAGCATGGACATTAAAATCCAGGCATAGCAACGAGTGCTGGTAATATCAGTGGTATGGAGGTGGAGACAGGAGGATTCCTAGGCTTGCTGGCCAGCCAGGCTAGTCACATGGGTGAACTCTAGGCTCAGTGAGCTGCTGTCACAAAAGATAAGGTGGACAATGATGAAGGAGGACACCAGACTTCTACCACTAGGCCCCTATAAAGGCACACATACACACACACACACACACACACACACACACACACACACACACACACACATACACACACTTTTTCAAAAGGGAGGACCCAAAGGATGGAAGAATAAAGAGACCAAGAGTATACATGTACAAGGAGGGATGAAGTCCAGTCAGTAATGCTAGTAAGACAAAGGTTGAAAGCACATGGCTCAAACTGCTGAAAAATTAAAACAATGAATGACTTCCCTTTACTCAGGCAAGAGATATTCACTGAGCTTGGACTCTTCCCCTAGGGCTGGAACTGTCACACCGTGGGTGGTAAAGAAGACACAGGAAAACAAAGCAAATGCTATGACTGTAAGGAGCCAGTGAAGGTTCAGAAACAAGACAAGGAGACATGTCCAGGAGAAACCACAGTGGGTTCCGCAAGATGAAAAAGGTGTGAGACATCCAAGGATGCTGGGCAAGCATGGGTCAGATTTCTCTGGGAGTGTCATATAAGGGCCATGGGAGGTGTTGGGCAGTGTAGGAAATCGAAGTTAGTTATAGAAACCTCTACATCTAGGTGAAGAATGGGCTGAAGCATGAGGACAGTCTACGATGAGCACCTGGCTCAGGCACTCTGTAGCAGCCTAGAAAGGGGACGGTGATGGCCAGGCTCCAGCCTCATGGTGGACATCAATTTCAGAAACAGACAGAGGTCAAGTCAGAAGATACCACTACTCCAGCAAACCCTCTTTGTAGGAAGGGAGTGGACATAAGCTCACCTGCTTGATGTATTAATTTTTAAGCGGTCTTCAACCTGAAAGACTTATGGTCGCTTGGAATGTAGAGTGAGGGAGGGACTAGCAAAAACATCCAAGTGACCAGACCATCCTAGACACAGAACACGTGCAACAAGGCTCTGTGGGTAGTCCACCCGTGAGGCTGTCAGGGTATGGAGGAACCAGAGAGGGAGCATGAAGGTGGAGGATCAGGTTGACCCAACCGTTACTGCTCAGTGGGACACACTGTGGTAGTCTACTGCAACTAGCACCTGAGGATTGAATCTCAGCTCCACTAGGGACTAACCATGTGGCACTGGGTAAGTCATTATGCTCTTCAGGTCTCATTCTCTCTTATGCAAGCTAGGGAGGCAGGCCAGCAATGCACAGCCTAGCCTACAGGAGCAAGCAGCAGAACATGAGGCTTGAGAGAAGAAGGCCAGTGATAACTACTGCCCTTCCATCCTGCCAATCATTGTCCTTGTATGCACTTAGTCACCGGAATGGAATGAGCTCAGAGAAGGGAGGCGGAGGCATAAAAGTTTCAAAGGAAGAAGTGAGACATCCTTTTGAGAATGTTGATATTTTGTACCTGAAGGTTTGGGGTTGGGGTGCAGATTAGGGGTAGAATGCATGGCTTCCTTGCATTGGGTCTTGGGTTCAGTCGCTAGTGTCCAGTAAAATAACAATAATGACCACTTCTGCACTGAACCACAGAGAAGAACTTCTACCTTGGTAACTCAACTATTTGTTGTATGAAATTGATACAACCTTTTAAAAGTCATATATTCCAACTAATCATTGTCTTCTTGCTCACTTCCCCATGTGCTAATTTAACAGATTTCTTGGGCAGATGATCATAGAGCACAGCTAAATTACCTCGAATTTAAAGCCAGGGGTAAGTGGCAGAATGCTGTTCCAGCATGTACAAACACCTTGGGCTTGATTCCTAGCATCCCAAAGAGTCCCGATTTACAAACAAAGCATGTCAAATAATATACCAAGTAATATGACAAATTATAACACAAATCAACTGAGTTTTCAGTAATATTCACACTGCAAAATTCGTCTAGAAGTAGGCATGTGGGAAGGGCTTTGCCAGACTTATGTAATTTTATGGTAATGTAACATTTACTAACAATTGAGATTGCAAGCTTCTACTCTCCCTTGGGGGTATGATGAGATGCAGTTTTTGTGAATAAACAGAGGGTATTCTCTCCCATCAGCCTCTTAGATCCTACTACTTCAGTGTCTTCTAATATGGCTTCTTTGTTTGTGTTCTATGATCTTTGGGAAGAGATCACTCAGCACTGACTTAGTGCAATAGGATGGAGGAAATGCCAATAGGAGAGGGTAACTGCAGACCACTGAAGTGTTACCTTTGGGGAGAGTTTTCTTTCTTTTTGTGCACTCCAGGCCTAGCATGTGTCACCCTACATGTTAGTGGGGCTGTTGCAGTTTTTGTAGAGTAACACCCTGCATGAGACCATCCAGTCAGCAAAAGTCCTAATGCTAATGACCACTGGACAGGAATCTCCTGTGAGGTTCTATTATCCACATTACTCCCTCTTTGAGTCTGGAAGAAAGACCCTATAAATGGCCTGGATGAGGGGTATTATAAAATGTTGTCTCCTGGCTATGACACAACTGTTGCAGGCATAAGGAATAAAACAAGCAAAAGCAAGACATCATAATGGGAGGAGGATTATTGGGAAGGAAACAGCAGGAATCGGGGAGGGACAGAGGGTAGTGGGGGTGGGCATCATCACAGGACACTGTCATTATGCAAGAAACTATCAAGTGAAAATGAAAACTACATAAATAAATATCTAATTACTTTTAAGATGCTGTATCCTATTTCTTTGCTGGCCAGTGAGAGCTTCAGAAACCTTGTAAGCTGGGACGCCTGATTTCTAGCCCAAAATTGGGACACTGTTCTGTTTACTCCTTATTTTGCGTGTCTATTGCTAGGTTCTGCCAAGGTTGGTTCCAAAACTCATGTCTCCCAGATAGTCTGCTTTGTGCATCTCTGTCAACACTGCCCTATTTCAAGCCCTCACCATTCATCACACAGAGCGAGGCACACATAGCCTGTTAACAAAAACTGAATACTTTGCCTGTGTTCCAATAAAGCTTTATTTATAAGCACTGAGATGTAAATTCTAGATAATGCTCACTTACAAAAAGTGCTATTCTTTTCTTTTTCTTCAGACATTTAAAAATGTAAAAGTTACTCAGGAGACAGAGGCAGGTGAATCTCTGTGATCTCAAGGTCTGGTTTATATAATGAGTTCCAGGCCAGGCAGGGACCTTTTGCTCAGGTAACTACCTACAGTGAATTATTTGTTGTCAGGAATTTAGTCATTGCCTCTAACTCAGTCTCAGATTTTGATCAGCCAGTGGAAAAGTCAGGGTGGAGGAGACAGTGGATGTTGAGGAATCCTTCCTCTGCCATGATTCAGAGAGTCTCTGCTCTTGGCAAACATGAGCAGTTTACCTCTGTGGGCACTGACTAGTCCACATCTGCTTTGTGGGCATAAAACTAAACATTATCTTTTAAAAGTCCAGTATTATCTTTTAGACATTTCCTTTCTAACTGCCACAAATTTAGAACTAAGTGCAACAAGGCTGTTTCAAATTGTTGGCTTGCGAGGAGGCAGCTCTAAGCAGTAAGTTAAAGTAGACATAATTGCACGGACAAGAGGACTGAATTATAGCATACAATCCCCAGGTATGCATGAGGCTCACCCTATCGGTATTTAACAAAATTGCCCGAGGACATAAAAAGGCAGAACGCTAGTGCTTTCTTCTTCATCTTCAAATAACATATATTTTATGCAAATGACAGAATACATTTGTTTTATAGTATATCATCCAGACATCAAACTAAACACCTTCTATTGCTCCCTTAAAAGCATTCACTAGTGTGGAACCTTCCAGGACACTTGAGGTTTTCACTGGGAATAAAGGTGGGAGAACACGCTCACTTGCTGTTTGAACAGCCTACACTCCTCCGTTCTCAACATCTGGTCTAACAGATTCTGGATTTGTGTAGGGAAGAGATTCTGTAGACCTGACTGTTGGGTGGTGGTGATTTCTGTGGAGCTGTCAGTCTCCTCTTAGTGCTTTTGGCTCCCCTTTCTGTTTCTTCAAATTGGCTTTATTGAGGGGGGGGTAACTTTTCCTTTCCTTGAATATTTTTGACCTGAGTTTCCATAGATGTCCATCCTAGCAAGGAACCTGGCATTTCTCTGACTTAGCCTTAAGAGCCTGGTGGAAAGAAAGCTACTTCAACCTTGCCGACCCAGCCTGGGCTCTGATGTCATGTTTGCCTGGAGCTCTGGGAACTGGCCAGTAGTAGACAGAGCAGCTGAAAAGAAAGTCACAACGCTTAGCAGCCAGCACTATAGTTAGTAGCTATATTTAACCCCAATCTAGCAGACTCACAATGGGCTTCACATCTCTTAACTAAAACAGAAAAAGATCACTTGGTCACTTAAAAACGTTTTCCAAATGAGAGTTTATTTTTAAAATGCTACAGACCTTTGCTCCGATTTTATCTAAGACATGTATGCTCCTGTTACTTGAGTGTCACCAGAGCAGTGTGGGATCTCAATCTCCACATTATGAGATAGCAAGCAAAAGCAGGCTGGAGGGTGCCTACCACGCACGGCAGCTTTCTGTCGGTCTGACTTACTTCTTCCACAAACACGAAAGACTTACTTGACTTAACGATCTGATAAAATCTGGATGTACCTTGTCACTTGCATTCCCATAATTTATTTGATCCATTTTCATATGGCGTACATGCACCATATATTACCTATTTTTATCTTTTAAACTGACTAAAATTTTCAAGTCTGAGAGAGCCCACTAAAACAGATATATTTTTAAAAGTCCTATACATTTTACACTTCACAATGTATTACAAGATAGTTTATTAATCAGGTGTGGTGGTGCACATCTGTAACAATAACATTGTGAGGTCAAATTTGGGCTAAATAGCAATTCCCTGTCTCAAAAAGAGATTAGTGTCACAAATAAATGGAATCAGAATATTAATATATAATACAGCCCAATAAACATCTGCTATAACTTGCATGCTCTTGGATTCCTTTCCCAGCCTCACTAAAGCACTTGGCAATCCCTGTGTCCATTTGATTCTAAGAGAAACACTCAGCTGGAGGAGATGCAGACCTCTGGGCTGGCCTCCCAAAGAGAACGGACAATGTGGATACACTTCAGTGCGCAGCCCTAGAGCTCCCCTGGCCCCCAAAGAGTCCTCTCTGGCCGTTCTTCATGTAGACACCTCTTGCTGTTGATGCTACAAAGAGCCTCCCTGAGCCTCTCTGCTGATCTGAGGTCATACTGTCTGATAGAGAATTCCTACCTCTGCTGGGTTTATTTTTAAAAAGCATTCCTCAGCGCCAACTAGGGTATTGCAATCTTGATACAAGTATTTGACTTCCCCTCTCCTCTCTTGAAAAGCATGGAGGAGATAAGTTTGCGACAGCAGCCCTTGGGAACTCAGAACGTCATTCTGTGCCTTTGGATGGTCTACCACCACAGGCAACCGACTCAAACAGCTGCAGCACAGGAAGAGATAGTGATGTGGCAGACACAACAGCTTCAGCTTGGGAAAGTTAGAGAAGAGGTCCATGCAGGCAGCCAGCGAGTGCTGTGGCCTTCCTTAGAGCATTTTATTCCCATCACAGTCGTGACGGGCTCTGCACACGATGTTCTTTCCTACCTCAGCCTCCCTATCTCTCAGTGCCTCTGATGCCTCACTTCTGGCTGGGCCCAGGAGATCAATCAGTGAATCCCTCGACCTCCTCTCCCATTCGTCTATAAGATGTACAAGGCACACGCTGATGCTCGCCCATGGATAGCAATTTCTACCCACTTGTCAGAATGTTGAAATGCAGGATACCAAACACTCATAAAAATATGTCAATTAAAGAAATCACACGCACACACGACTTTCCATTTTTTCAAGTGTCAGCACACCTTTCATTTTAAACACACTATAATAGAAACAGATAATATCAATGACCATCCTGTAACTTTTGGCTAGGGACTGTTAAGCCTACCCAATCGATGCTAAGGTAAACAGCAGCAATCCACAGTCTGCTATGGTACATGATAATGGGCGTTTTTGGGGCTGTTTCAACATGAACACTGCCATGAGAACAGATTCAGAGTAGCTGAATCCTTGCAGCTAACCAAGGGGTTACTGAGCTAAACATCTCAGGATTATTTCAAAACTCCTGTTGGACTTGCATAATTTATACAGATAACCACATGCTCGTGGGGAAAATTAAAGATGTAATGTTCCTATGATCTCACCTAAGCAAGGAATCTCGCTAGTTGCACATCAGACAGCAAGCTACACTGACATGACCCCAGCCTTCCATATGCAGTATCGGGAACCATTTTAAAGCACCACGCAAAACTAGAATTAGCACAATCCTTTGAAGAAAATAAAGGAGATAATGTGGCTATTGCAAAGGGGAACTGAAACAGTTATTGAATATTAAAAATAATGGTAAATATGGTTAAAAGTAATAAAAAAAAGCCATGGCCCCAGCTTTACAGAACTTGTCCATAAAGGTGGATGAATATTTACATTCTACTAATATCCTCATTCTTGCCAGATATGGTAAGATACACAATGGTGATTACATAGCAATGCAAACACAGGAGATGTGTTTACTGAGTTTCACACAGCACCCCATATGACTGAACAGGAGAAAGATGATGACACAACATGGTGGCAACCAGGGCACCCACAGTGCTATAAGGAAACAGCAACAATAAACCACCGTAAAACACTTCTGTTTCACTGGTGTTTTAAAATGTCCATGGATTCTTTTCGTGCAGAACTGGGAATGGCTAGGTTAATGAGCAATGGTAAAAGATGTCTGTGAAACCAGTGTGCATACCTTAGCCAAGCTTCAGACATCTGTTAGAAGATGCTAGTGCAATGGTTACCAAGGCAACCTGGGTAGGGGAAAAATTCTTCGTGCATGTTTCTGGATCTACCTATATCGTCTTCTTTGGGGAAGGCAGTCTGGGAATAGAGTAAGAGCAAAACTGCACGGCATTTGTTTTGAACAAAGCCTTGAGACTGGAAGAGAATGATAATGGTGATCTTAGCAAGCCATATCTCCCTATGGGAGGAGACTACTTAGAAAGTGCTAAGTGGGAGGCAATTGCAAGGAAACTGACTCGTTAATTACTTTAAGAATTTAAAAAAATGGGAAAGAAAGGGCCAGCTGAAGAGGCTGCTGGAAGGCTGTGAATGGCTCAAGTGTGTGAGACTCCCTGGCACTTGAAATACCATGAAAGCCAGATAAAGACCTCTGTAAAAACTCAAGTTTAATCAATGTGATGATTAAGTTACACATGTGTGCTTACTTTTCAAAGAAATGAAGATACTGAACAAGCTACAGTGAGCGGTTTCATCATGAAGCATGATTCAGATGGAGTTGACATATTTCAGGGTACTTTAGAGACTATTTAGGAACATTATTTGGTGAGAGTGTCCATTTTGTGGCAGAGCAGAATGAGATTGGATTCTAGGCTCCTAACGTAGTCAGACATTTGGTCTTGCACAAGTTGACAGCCTTTGCAATCCACCCGCTAGCTGCCTTGAAGAGATTGTAGGATTTGCTGGAGGACTGATGGGTAACAATATTTGCATCAGATCTGTGAGTAGGATATTCCTGATCTTGCCTACATGGCAACCATTCCACTAATTTTACCTGATCAAACCATCATTATTACCACAACCACCATCACTATCACCATCATCTATACCACCATTAACACTGTTACCACCACTATTACCACTATTCCCCTCCCTCATGCCTACACCCCCATTATCATCATTACCCACAACCACTAGAACCAACACCATTAGCACTAACACACTATTACCACATCCACCATCAGTTTCTTTCTTTATTCCTGTCTCTCTCTCTCTCTCTCTCTCTCTCTCTCTCTCTCTCTCTCTCTCTCTCTCTCTCTCTCTCTCTCTCTCCCTCCCTCCCTCCCTCCCTCCCTCCCTCTCTCTCTCTCTCTCTCTGGTTTTTCGAGACAGGGTTTCTCTGGTGTTGTTTTGGAGGCTGTCCTGGAACTCGCTCTGTAGACCAGGCTGGCCTCAAACTCACAGAGATCCACCTGTCTCTGCCTCCCAAGTGCTAGAATTAAAGGCGTGCGCCACCAACGCCTGGCCCACCATCAGATTCTTAACCAAAGAAAACTGAAAGAGGGGAAAGTATATGCTTCTCAGGGCACAGAGGTTTGGATTCAGCCAACCTGCATTTAGTGTCAGCTTCACCACTTACAATGTTTCAAAGTCGCATTTTCTTCTGTGTAAGAAACAGGCAATGTCTCTGCCCATAGTTCTTCAGCTACCATGAGGTACCAGTGCAAGGCACTTCTCATGGAGTGAGACTCATAGTGAAGACTGAATCAGCACTAGGTAGTTTTATAAGGAGCTAATCTTTGCCAGTATCAGAAAGACTGTAAGAGATTTCCAGATAGGTTCAACTGAGGAGTTGGCTGTACCTTTCTGAGTACACAGAATTCTTACTTCTCTCTCATACACAACTGTGACAATACTGTGTGCCTTTTCCATTTCTGCACAGCTCACAGGCAAGGCACTGAATGCCCTCTGTGCTGAGCTGTCTTTTACTTCTGCATTTTTCAGGGCTGAGGGGGTGAGCCCAGAGCCTTTTTACACATTAGCAAGCACTTTACCACTGAGGAATAATGTTGGGTCATAGGCTGTCTTTTAAGGGTGTTTGTCCAGTGAACAACCAGGCAAGACAGAGTTAGTGTCTTCTGTTACCACAAAGGGCAGATTTACTTACTACCCACTGTCCTACAAAGCACCCACTGTGTGCACAGCAATCATCTTGGCTTCTCTCGGTTGTTGTGGAAAGTAGGGCTCAGGGAACTGGTGAGCGGATGTTGAGACTGAGGCTACTGTTTGCACCATGATCAATAAATGGACTGTCATCTCTTTGCCAGCATCTGTAGAACCATGCCAGAAGCAGGTATTAGCTTCCAGGAAGGCTAGACTCTTAGGCTCTAGGCAGTTCTCACAGTTACTCAGGAACACAAAGCATCCCATCAATTATGAAGTGTGCCAGGAAAGAGGCTGAGGGTTTAGAAGGGGCATGAGCGTCAGAAAAACACAGATGAGAAGGCTCCAGATTCCATGCAGTGCCCCTTCACTAATGGATTGTCAGATTCTTAATCCTGGTTGGTAATGGCCAAGCTTGTTTGTTAATTACTCCCACTGCTCAAGCCACACATGCTCCCTCCCACAAGCCAGTTCTGTTTCCCTAGTTAAACATGTTGTTCTGGAATGTTCCACAGAGGTCCAGCCTTTCCCACAGGATGCCAGGAAGTAGTAGAGTCACAGGATTGTCCCCTCTAAGCCTTGGTGAGTGCTTCATTTTTAAAACACTGATCCTTTTTAGTTCCTGTTGAAACATAAGCCCTGGAGGCCATATTTAGGTCACTGAAGAGCAGAATTCAAATGATATGCTAAGTAGGTTGCTATTCATTTAGCATTCAAAAATATATTCTTTTGTTTAGTTAAACACCCCTCTTGCTTTGCACATCTGTTTAAACCAACTCTTCTAAAATGAGGGCAGCACTGTAAACTATGCTCACGCCTACAAGCTACACAGCCTCACAACGGTCCCATTAACACCAATATTTATGAAATCCAACATTCAGTTTTCTGAGAAACTTAAACCTTTTCACAACACAACTGAAATACCCTGCTGTAACAGAAAAAAATATATTACAAACAGTGAAGTACTGTTTCTGATTATTTTTCCCATAGTAAACACTAATGTATAATATTTTCCACACAGTTTAAATTCATAGATTGGTGCCAAGTGGATTAACCTTTCACCTTTTAACCTTTACACTCATGTCCTGGCAGCAATGTCAATAAGCATTTCTTAGTCCCTGAACAATTAGAGACCCACACACCCCTTCACTGCCACCCCAGTGACTAGCTCTTTTTCTAAGACGAGACTGCTATAATTGTGTTAGACTCGGAAATATGGCTGTTTTTAGTTCTTCTCCACAAAGGCATTATTAAATGTTGTCCATCACAGACACGGATTAGACATTTAAGTTGCTTGGTTCTGGCCAGGAATTCTGAAGGTAAGAAAGCTACAGGACCAATGGTTATGTCCCTGAGAGAAGCCATTAGCGAAAAGTGTTAGGAATACAGACGCGGATGGAGACGCCCATATGTGAAAGAGATTAAAGCAAAGGTTTGGGATCTGGCTGCTACAAGCAGGAGCCATAGTGAGACAGCTATCCAGTGTCTGGGTTTAGGGTCTGTTCCTAGGATAGACAGTGTACTTCCCACTGGAACACGGGCCTAAATAACTTGGGAACTGTGAGGAAGCTATGGGAAGTGTCTGGGTTTTATCTTTACGGGGAGGAAGCAGGGGGCTCCCATTCGCTATCGTCTTTAACTTGTGTTGTTTGATAGGTGAGAGCTTGAAATTCTCAGCCAAGGTTCCACAGATAGCTTATAATTGACATGGTATCACAAGATAAATAGATAATCGGATGTGGCTTTGTATCTGCTGTTTTGATCTTGGAGCTTAGTTAGAGGGGATCATAGTTCTCCAGAATAGTTAATTCCTAGAGATAATAAATTAATCATCCTTGTGCATGACTTTTATAAGCAACTGGCCAATCCAGAATCCACATTCCTAATCACCTCCTACAATGCTTTTACATTCCAAGCCACTATGACTTGGCCCTTAAGCCAGGGCCAGAAACCAGAGAAATGAAGACAACTTCTAAACTCTAGAACTGACTTAAAATATTCAAACTAACCAATCCTAAATTGTTGCCCTAACCGATCATTACCCTCCCTTAACACACACATTCTATCTCTCTCCCTCTTTCTCACATTCACACACCCCCACACACTAACACCGCACACTCACACTCTTACACACACACACACACACACACACACACACACACACACATTCACAGCTCTTCCTGTATTTTCCGCTGTTATTCGTGGACTGCACCTTACTGCTGGTGCTTCCTTAGTGGTTCAGTAGATCCCTCCCTTTTGGAGACCATAACAGAGTATTCACTGTCAATTCTCTTTCAGTTACCCAGCTTCTTTCTACCCAAATAATAATAAAACCTGTGCTTAAAAACAGATGACTCAAGCTTTTCGTACCTGAGGACACATGGTGAACAGAGTTTTGGTAGAGAGCTAGTTATGTTCACACTTGCTATGAGGACGAATTTTCTAGAGTTAATAAATTGTATATCATAGAAAATGCTCAAGCACCTAAAGGAGAGCATTTCTGGTGAGGGACATACAGTATGGGGTCAGCCTCAGATATGATGAACTCATTTCCAAGTCACCCTCAAACTATGGGCATTCATAGAACAACACAGTGGACCAGGTCAACCACTGAAAGACTTTTAACAGAGGGTCATGGAAGAAATTAGGCAGGGGAGGGGAGCAGTTTATCTTACAGCTCTATACAAGACAGACACCAACAGAAGGCAGCTGCGGACAAAGGGATGAAGAGAGAAAGGTTGCCAGTGCCAGAGTCTGGGAGACCAGCTTCTATACTGACTGGTGTGTGTGTAAGATGTGGGAGCAGAAAGAAGAGGAACTTGATTTCTCCCACTTCTCAGCACAAGAGGAGGGGTCCAAGCAAGGGAATGAGGAAAAGAGCTCTTTAATTATCACCAGGGAAGGCCTCACAGCATGGAAATGAACTTCCAAAGGAGTATCACAAACTGGGAAAAATCCTCATACATATAGTAAACTATAGATCAGGATGGTTTTTGGTGTGTAACTTGGCTGTACATCTCTTACTAAGAATAGTCCCTACCGTGGAAGTACACAGAAGAACTTGATTGAGAAGATTTTCAGATCTGGATTTTATTTGCTTGTTTATGTGTTTGTTTGTTTTGTGTTGGGAACTGAATCCAGGGACTTGCTCATACTACGCAAGAGTTACCACTAACTCCATCCCCTGCCCAAGTTAAGGATTTCAGTGCAGATGTTTCACCAAGACTATGATGGGGATAGTATTTTTGGTTCTTCCTTAAAAAAATCACTTTTAAAATATTAAGAGTTATCCAGTGGGAAAAACGTTAAACTCGTCCTGTCATCGATATAAACCAGCTTAGCATAATTTCCTCAGGACGAGAAGTGCCTTTCAGGTTGACTGACCAGAGCATCAGACTCAGGGTGGAGACTCCCAAGGAGGATGAAGAAAATTAAATGATGGCAGCACACGAAAGCGCATCTTAAAGAATTTGGGGGCTGAGATGGCTCAGTGGGCAAGTGCTTGTCACACAAGTGTGAGGGCGTGAGTTCAAATTCCCACTCAAAAGCTGGTGCGGTAGCACACATCTGTAACCCCTGCATTCCTAGGAGGAGCTAGAGCTGGAGACAGAAGCATCCCTGAACCCTCTAGGTCCAACCAGCCTGGCATACGCAGCCAGCAACCAAGAGACCCTGCCTCCGACAGGGTAGAAGTGGGAACAAGCAACCAAGGTTGTGCTCTGACCTACACAGGCATGCCTTGGCACAAGCACATGTGTGCACACATCTATATCCACACGTTAGATCACATCGTATATATGAACAAATAACAGGGAACTAGGTAGAACTTTATTTAATCTCACATGCACAAGGACCTGGGTTCATTTCCTTACATCATTAAAAGTGAAACCAAGCTTAAGAAAATGATAACTGCACGCAGAGAACCGGCGGTTACTTCTGGATTTCTCTCTTCTATTCCATTAGGTCATATCCTCCCTTCCCATAGGAGCCAATTCAGTACACATCCATCATTGCTAACACCCCTGCCAGATCAAGCTTCGGAGAGCCAGACTTCATCTCACACCACAAGCCCTTTCAAGAACACAGTAACTGAACTGAGTCTTGGGGCTCTCCCCAGGGCTCTGGGTGGTTACAGAACACTGACAAAATGCTCTCCATTGGGTGATCTCATCTCTTCCTTCCATGAACTATTGCAGAGTGTAAAGGTGATACCTCCTGTCTACCCTTAAGAGAGCAGAGACTTAGACTGTTTTTTTTTTTTTTAAGAAATTGTGAACCAGAACCAATCCGACCACTCTCGCACCACGCGGTTGGAGGCCATACACACAGCCATATATGTATGGATCCATAGGCTCCTAACAAGTCAAACTAGCCGGCCACACACAGGATTAAATAGTGAGGATCTCATCCTACTATGGAAGAAACTCGAGGAAGACTGTATTTACCACCACAAAGATAAGATTATTCTTCCAATACTGTGATGTTTATGTCTGTGCAACCAGCAAACCAAGGAGTAGTACTTGTTCAGTAGCACACACATGTGGGGACATTAAGACTTCCGTTCTTTTTAAAAATTACTTGACTGTGTGTATCGAGGGCGTGGGCATGACTGGGGAAGTCTGAAGACACCCTTCAGGAGTCAGTTCTCACCTCCACTCTGTCTGGGGTGGGTCTCCTGATGATACTTCTGTCACTGTACTTCACACTCTAGGAGAAGTGGTCAGGACTGCCCCCCACCCCAGGTATCAGTGTACTGGGATTTCAGTCACCGGTCACCGTATCTGGCGTTTCATGTGGGTCCTGGAGGCTGAACTTGGAAGGTCAGGGAGTTCTCTTTCTACCATAAGGCTTCTGGGGATCAAGCTCAGGTCACTGTGCTCATCGGCAAGCACCTTTACCTCAAGCCACTTCACTGGGCTGGTTTTTAATAATTAGTGAATACTTCGCATTTCTGTCATTCTCACTCTGTCCTTATCCATGCATTAATCTTTAAAAACCAGTGAGAGTCACATACAAAATCCACACAGAATACATCACCTTCTACTTCCCCTCTCACACACCATGTAGGCCTCACTAAGGATGTATACAGACTATAACGCCAAAAAGAAATGCCACTACCTCATCATGAAAATTAATAAATGTGAGGGAAAGAAGTTCTCCAGAGGGAGCTTTGTAAATAGACAAATATCTGCTAGCATTTAGGGTTTTGTTTTGTTTTTGGAGACTGTTTCTCTGTAGCTTTGGAGTCTATCCTGGAACTCACTCTGTAGTCCAGGCTGGCCTTGAACTCACAGAGATCCACCTGCCTCTGCCTCCGGAGTGCTGGGATTAAAGGTGTGTGCCACCAATGCCCAGCCAACATTTAGTTTTTAAAAGCAGGATGTGTTTAAAGGCACAGAACTGCTCAGACACTTATCTGGACAGTCTATTTTAATCAGCATTTCTATAAATAACTGCTAGTTTTCAATGCTAAATAAAATAAATACAACTCTTATGTGAATAGCTATTCCTATGTGAAAACCTGGTTCTATTTTATAATTTGAATATTTAGTTAGTTAATATTCAGTTTCCCGCATATTTCACATTTCTTATTTTTTAAGGGTGAGCAAAAATTAATGGCCATACATAACTTAAACCTGAACAAAATACAAAACAGAAACCAAGTTTATCTTACTTTTTAATATACATAGCTGAGATAAACAATGGACATTTGCTCACAACTGACTATTTAAAAGACACCTCCAGCAAACCATAATTATTATAGTCTTGACTAAGATTTCACCAAGTGTTATTTTTTTCTTCTTTCCAGACGTGTGGATGATAGTGTGTATGAATGTTTTGCAAGTATGTAGACATATGTGTATGGTTCTGTATGTGAACAAGTGTAGGGGGGGCTTAGGTTGACTTCAGGAATCATGTTTGATTACCTTCCTCTTTATTCGCCGATGCAGGGTCTTTCGATTAAACCCAGACGTCGCAGATATGGCTAGTCTTGCTAGCCAGCTTGTTCTACGGATGCCCTGAGTCTGCCTTGTGAGGTAGAGCTACAGTGGACTGTCCTGCCCACCTGGCACCTCACATTTCATGTGAGTTCTGGGGACCTGAACTCTAGTCCCCATGTTTGTGTGGCAAGTACTTAATTTCCCAGCCATCTCCATAGTTCAGTTTCTCTGAGTTTAAAACGAGATACTCAGTGGTTTGTTATTCTGAAAGAAAGTAAAAATGGGGTGGCAGAGAATCTACTGACATTTAACTTCCATGGGCTTGCTTTATGCCTTATTTTCTGCACGTGGAAACAAATAGTAAAAACACAGGGGAAGTGCTGTAAGTAGCTGAATGAAGAGACTTCAGTGACCATGAAATTATTTCTAACCGGGGCTGGAGAGCTGGTTCAGAGGTCACGAGCGAGCGCCAGCTGCTCTTGCCAAGACCCACATTCAATTCCTAGCATCACATGGTGGTTTACAATTATTTGTAACCCCATTCACCAGATGCCCTCTTTTGGTCTCATTAGGCAGTGCACACACATGGTACAGACATACATGCAGGTGAAAACATTCATATACATAAAAACATAATTTTTACTTAACCGGGTGAATATCTGACAAGGAAAAAGGACACAAAGATAACTTTAATTGTTAAGCCTTCATCTTTAATATATCTATCTCTACATCTATATCTATGACTATATCTATATCTGTCTGTATGCCTACCTACCTATCTAGAGCAGCTGACACTAAAATAGAACTGGGTTTAGTTAGCTAATGATGCCAAATAGTTAATGTTGCTCTCTGACTTTGAAAGATCAGATATGTAAAAGAATGGCCAGTTTCCAGTTTCTGTTGAGATGCCTGCATGGGGGTCGGGTGGATTGAGGGAAAGCAGTTGCTGAGAAAGGCATTTGGTGGGTAAGATGGAAAAGAAAATTGATTAAAAGAATAGCAACAGCACACAAGCCTCGGCTATTACAGCCTTCTAACAGTGATCACACAGGTTCTCTTATTTGCCCTTGATAGTAATCTCATGACACAGGCAGACCAAGCCTTATTCTTGGTTTACAGGCAAGGTAAAGATGACCTAAGAAGGCTAAGAATGTTTTTAAAAGGGCCAGGCTGAGCAGCAAACTGGCTTGATCTTGTGATGCACTTTAGATCTCCAGTGGTGAGCGAGGGCCCTGAGTGGCCTAGCCAGGGCCAGCTCTGCTGAGCAGCGGCAGCCAGTCAAGTCTTCTCTAACTCCTCCTGGCTTGTTTCTACATCCAAAGCTCTTCCCAGTTGGTTGGTGTTCAAAGCAGTCTTTATTGCATGACTATCCATGGGATGTAAGTTTCAGAGGTCCCCCTTACCCACTCCACTCCCTGTCCATGGAAGCAACTCAGGTAGTGCAGGTTCTGGGGAGGGGCAGAGTCCAGGCCAGCAGGGCAGAGGGCACCAAAGGACTCCAAGATGAGTCTGTTCTGTGCTTTTAATATTTACAGCCTAAAAGGACCTACCCAGAGGCTGCTCTCTGGTCCCCCAAACAATATGTGCAATTTCTGCCTTCTCTTTTAAAATATGGGCTACTGGCTCAGTACTCAGAATTTCTGTTCAGAGAGACTGAGCAGGCTTCTGCATTTTTACAAGCACAAGATGGAAAACATCCAATGCTTTCTGCCAGCATAACTATATTCCCAACCCATCGCTGCAAACTTTCCATTTGCATTTAATATTTCAATGGATTGTAGTGGAGGGAGAAGATAGGGGAAAATATTAAACTCATATTCCCTTATAATAATTTCTAACTCTCTTGCTGGAAAGGTAGGAAATAGTCTTGAAAGTCTCCAGTCTGCATGAAAGCCAGCTTTGCCAGCCCTATGTAAGGCTTTTGTTTCCTCCTTTAAATAAATGGATCTCCTCCCTGTCATAAAACAGCAAAGAGGGCTCAGGTCCATCTCTGTGCTGCCTCTTAGGTTAGCTTCACTTCAATCTAGGTGCTAATTTCTTCCTTCCCTACTGCATTACAGTAATCTGCCCTACGATAATTGTAGGGGGTTGGAGGGCCAGTGCCAGCTCTCAGGACTCCAAGTAAGGAGGTTCCACATCCTTCCCTAGAGAGCACCTAGGGCTCAGAAAAGAAAAGAAACTTACACAGTCAGCTCTCCTCGGCCCTACCCCATCCATGGGATGCCTCTTCCCACCATCTCTCCCCCTGTGTAGCAGGTACAATTTTTTTTTATATTTTATTTTTAAATTTAAATTTAAATTAGAAACAAGGTTGCTTCACATGTCAATTCCAGGTCCCTCTCCCTTTCCCTCCCCTCCTCCCATGAGCCCCCACCAACCCCCTGATATCCACTCGTTTCCCCAGGGAGGGTGAGGCCCTTCATGGGGTGTCCATAGTCTGTCATTTCATCCAGGGCAGGGCCTAGACCCTCCCCCAAGAGTCCAGGGTGAGAGTGCATCTCTCATTGTTGGATGGGAGTCCAAAGTCCATTTGTATACCCGGGATAAATACTGATCTACTACCCAAGGCTCAATAGATTACCTAGGCCTCCTCACTGACACCCACATTCAGGGGGTCTTGATCAGTCCCATGCTGGATTCCCAGGCATCAGTCTGGGATTCAAGAGCTAACCCTTGTCAGGTCAGCTGTTTCTGGGGGTTAAACCAGCCCAGTCTTAATCCCTTTGGTCATCAGTCCTCCCTCTGTCACTGGAATTCTTGAGTTCAGCTCAGCGCTTAGCCGTGGGAGTCTGCCTCTGCTTCCATCAGCCACTGAATGAAGGTTCTGTTTCCCAGACTCTCTGGCCATGGGGTTGTAGGCTAGGACTCCCCAGATCTATGTCTAAAATAGCAGGTACAATTTTGTAACTGCTCAGTCTAAGGAAAGTGGTGCTTAGGGTTTGGCATAGTTGCTTGCTGCACAAACATGAAAAGCTGAGTTACTTTCTCACATCTGCACCAAGAAGCCAGACAAAGTGGCACACGCACAGGTGAGGTGGAAACAGGTGGATCCTTGGGGCTTATGGCCAAGAATCAGTGAGTTCCAGGTCAATTAAGAAACCCTGTCTTGGTTCTCTTTCTACCGTTTCTCTGAGGAGGCAGGCAGGTCTCTGACTGTCTTTTCTCTCTGTCTCTCTCTTCTCTCTTACTTTCCTTCCCCTACTCCCTTCCTTTCCTCCAAGAATTCTCTCCTCCACACACACACAAAAAGAAACCCTGTCTCAAAAAATAAAGTGGATACTGCTTGAGAAAGACATCAGACACTGTCTTTTGGCCTCCATATGAGTACACCTACACATCCAGGTACCCACGCATACACGAACATGTATACCCCACATCCCAATCCACACTGGCACCTTGTTTTTAAATTCCAAAGTCTGCTGCTATGTGGGGTTTATTTCCAGTGTGGGTCTGTCTGTCTGTCTGTCTGTCTGCCATCCATCCATCCATCCATCCATCCATCCATCCATCCATCCATCATCTATCTATGTCTCTGTGCCCTTCCTTTAAGATAAGTTTAAGATTTTACCTTTAAGATGAAATTGAAATTTGGCCATTAATGGCTGCCGAAGGAGGGGGAATCATATTCTTCAGTAGTGTAGCCGGTGTGAGGTTGTCTGTGCTCCAGTATGTAACTTCTACCCTTGCTCACGTGAACAACCCCAACTAAACTCAGTGGTTAATGAAAGATACAACTAAAGCTAAGTAAATGTGAAGCTTACTCTGTGGGGGACAGAAGGACCTGACTTAGGGCTCTACCTTTTTGGGGAATCTGTCCTGCCACACCTTGGGTTAATCTACTCAGATTATTGTTCACAGAAGCACCCCTCAACACGCTGGGCGATGGTGATGATGATTTGGCATCAAAATGTAAACTACACAGATTGAGTTTGGCATTCTTTTGGTTTTTACTTTGATTCAACCCTTCTGGATCTCCAAGCTGACACCTGATTTCCAGCCTGGCCTGAGCTCGGCATCTCTCTGCATGCTGGGAATGGAGCCCAGGTCCAGAAAACAGCTCCAGGAATCCCAGGGTCCATCAATGCTTGCATACAGCCATTTCCTCCTCCATGGGTACCCACTTAGCCTTCCCACTCTGGCCAGAAGAGGTGTTTCTTCCATGCCAGCTGACAGAAGGAAACCTCTCTCTCTCTCTCTCTCTCTCTCTCTCTCTCTCTCTCTCTCTCTCCCTCCCTCCCTCCCTCCTTCTCTCTCTCTCTCTCTCTCTGTCTCTCTCTGTCTCTCTCTCTCCTGCTCTCTCCCACTCTACCTTCCTCTATCCCCATTCTCTCTCTGCCCTAGGAGCCAGCAGTTGGAGGAAGGGGTTTGGAGACCTTCTGATCACCTTTGGGGGTAGAATTCCAGCACTGGTGACCTAAATGCCTCTAGTGTCTGCTAGTTATGAGAAGCTATTCCATGACTGGACAGCTCTGGATAGTGGAAAAGTCTTTCTTTTCTTGCCCAATTTCCCTCTGTAATCAGTATTCTTCCCCCGTCTCCCTCCCTTCGTCTTCCCCATCCTAACTCTGATTGTTGGAGTCCAAGATTAACATTCACCTTCCCTCCTGATTCCACAGCCTGACAAGCACTGCTGAACATACATGAGCCACAGCTGGCTCTAACCCATTTCTTCAACCTTCTCATGATAAAGGAATAGACCGCTGCAAGCATGCAGGAGACACAGGCACTTGTAGATTTTAACTTTCCTGATTTTACATTTCCAAGTATTTTTTTTATAACAAAACACAACTTGTCTCAATGGGAGATTAAAAGTACTTATGTAAACATTGCCAAGGTGAAGATAAACACAGGTCTCCATGGCAGACAAACCCAATCACTATTCACACAGCCACTCTTAGTTTTGAAAGAATAGAGCACAAAGCATGTTCATGGAAACCACATCATAATTTGCAGGAGGTGCGATCAGACTGAAGCAAGCTTCTGTGTTCCTTAACAAGAGTGACTGGTTTCCTGGAAAAACAGAATTCATCAGGGTCTACACTTTGTACAGTCAGGGACTTCTCTGGCACTAGTTCAGGCCACAGATTTCAATGTGATGTGTGGAATCTGGCCTCATGTCCTGATGTTTTCTGAAGGCTTCTGCACATCCTGGTAGATATTTCCTGTGAACAAACTCAGAGAAGACATTTTTTACTGCTCCCAACTGATGCTAGGTAGGGGAACACACCATGAGTTTGGCCATGTGCTTTCCGATAGGGCAGTTCACCATCATATGGTTCGGATAGGGTTTCCAATAGGAGTTCACAGGCAATGAAACAAACAACAAAAATCCCAGGCCTGAATGTATGACATTGTCATTACCATCAACCTTGACACTACCAGATAAAGAGAGGGGGAAAAAGAAACTTGGAATGCTTTATAATTCATTTAGTTGGTCATTTTACTAAACTTTGGGCAATGATAGAAATGTCCCTTCTGGTGGTTAAAACAGTCACAACTGATCAAAGTACAGAAAAAAAAATGTCAGGAATGCTCATCCCTAAATAGCTCATCTATACTACACTATCACTGCAAGGCTCAGGGAGCCCTATAAAAGAGGCGGTGGAAACAGCCAGAGATGGGAAGGCTCCTATGAAACAGTGTCTTCTAGTTATGACAGGGCTACTGTACTCATGAACTAAGAACATCTACAGCTGCCTGTACAAGAGGCCTCACCTCTAGAAAAAGGTGATTTTGGCAGTTGATGGCTAATGGGAATGGGAGAGCAAGTTTTCCTCAGCAGTGTGACCTCTGGTAGGTTATCCATGTTCCAGTGGATGGCCCTAAACCGATGTGCATATGAACAGCACATATTGGATTTAGTAGGTTATAATATATATGTGTGTATGTGAATACATACATATACATACATACATACATACATACATACATACATGGATGAATTGTTCTTTCTGTGCTGTCCAATATAGCAGCCACCAATCTGTGGCTGATGAATACTGGATATGTGGCTAAGGAACTCAACTGTTTATTTAATATTAATTTATTTCACTTTTAATTTCCATGAACACACAGTTAGTGGCTTCCATATGGAACAGTGCAGCATTTGTAGATGCTTTGAACCCAGAGTTCATTTTTGTGTTTGTAGCTGTCTGCAATTCTTTACATGACAGGATGGTTATATTACAGGCACGTTTCGCTTGTGTGTTTATTTTGTGTTTTTGAGACAGGGTCTTGCTATGCAGTTAGTCTAGACCTTGATATGTAGCCCAGGATGACCTCAAATTTCTGTCTTTGCTACCCCAGGGCTGGGATTATAGTTAGGTATTGTCACCATGCCATGGATACATTTTAACTTGAATTCAGCATCTAAGTGTTTCTTCTCATCATTTAACTTCATGTTAAAGACAACCTAGTTAGGTGACAAACAACTCATTTGGTAGACTGCTTGCTGTACAAGCATGAAGAACTGATTTTGATTCTTAGCAACCAAGATAAAGTCAACAGCGGGAAGGAAGGAGACAGAGAAAAGTAGATCCTTGAAGCTTGCTGTCCAACAAGTCTAGTCAAACCAGTGAGCTCCAGGCTCACTGACAGACCTTGTCTCAAAAAATTAGGTGAAAAGGGACCGAGGAAGACAGCTGGTGGTACCCTCTAGCCTCTAGCTCCCTCATCCCTGCTACATGTACACAGATGTCCACATAAACCTCCAATACCACACACGCATGCATATACGAATGCACAATATCCCTAGTGTGGATCTGTATGCTCCAGTTTTCCTTATTATATATAATGTTTCAGTGTGCATCTGAGCAAGTACATGAAGGTTTATCTGACTTGAGTGGCAGGTGGTTCTTAGTCTAATGAAAGACTAGATTCTCTGTTCAGATCTTAAGGCTACCACTGGAATGTCATTCCTTGAGGCTTCTTTTAGTCTTACTGTTATGGAGCACCTGGCTTCCATTAGCATGAGCCCTCTAAATGCTGACTCAGCGATTGAGGCAGGACACCACCTCCACCCAGTGATGTTTTCTCCCAACTTCCATAAGAAGCAAGACCCAGGCAGAATCACAGAGAAAGATGTTTCCGGTGTAGGAGGCTATTTATGAGATATGATTTTTTTACTCCACTGATCAAAAATCAAACTCTTGAAGTTACACTATGTTGACATAACTGTGGCAAAATGTCAACTTGACTGTCACACTTAGTGGGAATATAAATTAGAATAAGCCTTTTGGAGGGCAACCGAGGAAAGCCTACTATCAAATTCAGAAATACAAATATTCTTCGACAAAAGATTTAGGAATTTATTTTACATATAGGCCTGCCCACCCAGGGCCCTGAAGGGAACCAGAGTGATGGAGGGACTAAATATCAAATTGCCATTTAAGCTGGTAACTGCTCTTGCTCAGTAGATGCTTTGTCTAGTACTTGTCCAAACCAATGCGGAGGACATTGGGGTAAAATTACAAGGTGATGACAGTCGTAAAGGGGAAAAGCACAGGTCTTTGCCTGTTGAGGGAAAAGGAAGCTTGAGAGGGAGCCAGACAAATAAAGAGTGCACAGAAAGGCATGACGGGGTGGGGGCGTTGGGAAGGGAGGCAAGGTTGCAGTCTACAAACAATCCCTTCATATAATGGTGTCAGTAAAAAGAGAACACTTATAAGCCATTTTTCTTTGATAAAATACTTCTCTATCAGTATTCATTTGATTACAGAAGAATTGAGAACAACAGGTAAAGAATACTTACATCTGTAATGCAAAATATAAAAATGAAATCAGCCACTATTAACCACATTTTAAGCATGAACAAAAATACTATTCTTCTAGATTTTCTAAATAGTTAATCCAGTACAGTATGGGAAATAGAGTGAACGGTATCACTGGAACCATGAAAGAATCTAATTAATTCAGACAGCTTTATTTTTGTCTAATAGAATCAAGACTAGGTAGAATATTTGAGGATTAATAGAGTTGTGACAGGAGCAGATTTTGTTCACCTTGGCATTCAGTGGCACAGTTACATATGTTTACTTTATATATGGCCATTTTGTGTCTGAGTTAAGAAGGTTTCCTTGTAAAAGAATTTTATGTTCAAGTCTGTTACTTGGGAAAGTTAACAAAGATAACAACTGTTCTTTGAAACATTTCAAGTACAACTATTTAAAGCTTTCAGGGTGGGGGCTTGAAAGATGGCTCCATAGATAACAGCCCTTGCTGTTCTCCTAGAGGACCTGGGTTTGACTCTGAGCACCCATATAGTAGCTCACAACATTCTATACATCCAGTCCTAGGGGATTTGATGTCCTCTTCTGGCAATGGCAGGCAATGTACCCACATGGTACATGGATTTACACATAGGCAAAACAACCATAAGTATAAAACTCTACAATAAAAAAATGTAAAAGCTTTCAATAGGAAGTGAGGTCATTCAGGCTTGGGAAGAGCGTTCAGTTGGTAAATTGCTTGCCTTGCAAACATAATGACTTGAGTTTTATCTCCAGGATCCATGCAAATAAGTTGTGCATCCCGTCAAAATTGGAAGTATTTCATATCATTACAAATTCATAAAACTGCATCAGTCTAACCCATCTATAATATGAAATGCACAAGACAGAAATTCACCCTGGAGTTCTTTCCAACCTCTTCGTTATGCATGGGCTACGTACAGCATGGTTTCCTGTCTTGCACATTTGCTGTGTAGTTGGGAAACAAATAGGAGATACTGTTGCTGACTTTGAGCCAAAAGAGCTATATGTAATTATGTGACACAGTGCAAAATTCTGCAGGAAATAAAATTCTAATGGTTATAATTCCTTGCATATGAGACTAACTGTGTCATGTTGTGCTCTGTGGTAACCTCGGGCCTGATACAGGCATGGGTCATTACAGCTTTTAAAACCTTTGCAGAGATTAGAAGGTTGCAGAAAAACACCACTGGGGGTTAAAAACAGCTTTCCGAAATTGTTCTAATGCACAAATAATGCTTTGCTTTCTTTGACAGCTGTTCAATAACTGAATACAGCTGGAGGCAGAGTCAGCCGCCAAGGGACTTCCATTTGGTTCACTACCAGGTTTTCTTTTCCAGAATGCTCTCCAACATTCAAACTAGTCTTATTTATCTCAAACACATTTTAAAAGATGGTTTTATTTTAATTCACTGCCATCACACTCCATCCATGTTAGATTCAATAGTCTGTGGAGTTAAAGGAAATAGCTTGAACTCTTAAACTAGCTGGATACAGGTAGAGTTATGGCTGATTGTGGCCAAGTTACCTGCATCAAGATATTACACTCATTCAAGCACACCAGTTCCCCATTGGTACTATTGAGTACTCTTCTCCAAGCCATTTGATAGTAACTATTAATGTTTCAAATAGTAAGCATGAAAAATGGCTGTACACAGAAAGGAAGATGGCTACCACATGACCTCTCAGAGGGTAAACTCACATCAATGTCTGTCTTCAGCCTTGGAAGAGAGGTTGGCCCCAGGACAGACTTAACTCTACCAATCAGCTGCCAGAGACTGGGGGATTAAAGCAAAATATCAAAGTCTTCATTTGCAAGTGAAAATTATATCCCTTCTAAGACCACAATAGTGTTATCAGATGACCACAATGTTTGCTGCCTTAGGAAACAGGTCTATCCAAGAAGCCAGTTCATAATGTGAAATACACTTGTATGCCACGCCAAACTGAACCAGAAAAAGGACAGCTAATTGCAGAATTTAAAAGCATTTGAATGGTGTCAGAATAAAATAGCTCAGTGTATACATATTCAAAACCAGAATACTTTTGTCAGAGGGACCTTGGTGTCTGTTAACCTCTGTGTTATGATTATACTTACATTAAGTGACAGTTGGAAGAAAAGATCATTATGTTAGGATTCCAGTGTTATGCAAGTGCATAATCTACTTTCAGCATTTAAACACACACACACACACACACACACACACACACACACACACACACACACACACACACACACACACACACGAGTATAGTTTAAAAGAGCCATCTACTTGCTGGGAAAAGCTTCCCCTTTTGGTGCTACTAAGAATACATATGGAAAAAGTCCACATAGGGCACAGGCCACTTCAAAATGAAGCATCAAAACGGAAAGGATGGTGGCTAGTCAATTTTGAAGCGTTCTATCATGAGGTTTTTGTTGTTGTTATACTTCCTGAAATTCACAACCAGTCTAATGAATGGCTAGGAGAGAAATGTAAGTTGTAATTTCACTCCAAATGAGGGATGGAGATGAACACACACCATGCTTGACTGTGAATAGCAGGGGATAGAGCATCGAGGCATCTTCCTGACTCCTGCCCACCTGAGACCCACTTCTTCCTCCAGTTTTTCTCTAGAAAGATGAGGCTAACTCTGCAGAAGGGAAGTCCACTCTACAGGTGTGACCAGGAGACCATCCTTGGGCTAGGCAGGCCCTATGAACCACAATCAGCGCTCATAACGAGGTTTATCTTATCTTTTGATAACATAACAAAACACGAAAACCCCAAACATTAGCCATATTCTTTTTGTGATTGATCATATTTAATAAGCATTAGAAGAGCATTTCTGGTGGCATTAATTCCTCCCATCCTCTGGTCTCCTACCTTTAGGGGCTGCCATGTCTACCCAACTTGCTTTCAGTGGTGGGTAGCTTTACTACCATCACACACATCTACCTGAGACATATCTAGATAAAATTCATTTAACCAGAGGTGATTATTAAAAAGCCTTAGATGGGATGTTAAAGGGGGAAAAGATAAGAGTCCATTGAAAACAAGAAGAGAAAGAACCCACCAAGCCAGCCCATTATATCTTTGCTACCACGATAGGAGCCACAATTGAGTAAAAACATCTGTTAACAATTCCTGCATCCAACACATACATCTGCAGACTCGGAACAAAATGGAAAAAAATCAATCTAACTGAAAAGGCTCAAGAGAAACTAGAGGTACTTCACATGGCAAATGACACGAATAAATAAACTGATCAAAACAACATGAGGGGTTGGGAGATGTCTGTCAGTAACACCTTGCCAAACAAGCAGGAAGAGTTGAGTTAGATTGCCAGAATCCATATAAAAGTTCTAGGAGTGATGGCATGTGCTTTTAATCCCACTGCTAGGGAGACAGGGACAGGCAGAATCCTGAACTTGATGGTCAGCTGACCCAAAGAAGAAAGTAGACACTGCGGGTTGTCCTGTGGCCTCTACATGCCCATGTAGCCGTACATACACAAATACACACAATATGATAAGCATCCTGTCTACCTCCTCTTTTTAGCTGGTGGGGTTCTAGTCTGTACACAGAAAGCACTGCCCACAGTTTCCACCTGATCTTTCAAAAGACTACAGAGAAGTCTAAAACGTAGGGTAGAACAGTACATTCTGGTGTAGGAGCCTTCTGGTCTTTTATGACCACCTTCCTCCCAGTCTTACTGTGCAGAGTGGGATACACAAACCGTGCTCAACCTTCATTGAGTTTTTTCAAAACTCTGATTTATTCCCCATGAGATTTAGTCTGCTTGTTGCACTTGCTTGGTCTATGAAATGTTTAATTAAAACATCTAATTACTAACAAGTTCAACTGGTGACAGCAATTTATGAACAAAACTGATTCTCCAAACAAGGGCTTCCCCTCCTAAAGGCAGTGTGGCTTGTGGATTGGGTGTGTGTGTTGGTGGTGGTGGGGTTCCTTCTTGCTATATATTCTGTTGCCATGGGTACTGATCCCAGTCCCAGGTAGTTTCTGGTGGATCTATCAAGCTGGAAGTGCTTATTACACCTGAAACTGCCATGGAGTTAACCGAGAAGACCATCTGCTTTATAAAGTAAAGCACCAATGGCTTCTAAGGGATATTTTGGGGGAGGGCTAGGACTTCTGTCTTCCAGTTTCCCTACAGGTAACTGGTCTTGTTTTATTATCAGGATGACATGATGAGCAAGGACTAAAGACATTCGTACTAATTTCTCTAATCTGAACATCTGCCAGCTCTTTCCCCTTGACTGTCATGGATAAGATTTCCTTCCTTTTCACCTTTATTTCCATTTGTTTATTGCACGGCTCCTCCCCCAAAGCCATGGTGTATGCAAGTGGGATTAAAAAGAGAAAACCTTATTAAAGGATCAGGATTTTGACAACACAGTAAAATTATCCCATCTCTGATAGAGCCAGGCTTTCGCCTGTCCATTCTGAGGGAAAGTGTTCAGTAAGCAAATTCAGCTCATAGACCATGCTGCTGAATCTGCTGAGGAAAGGGGCTTATCTTAAATGCATCATACAATGGGCCTTTTTAAGTTAATAAGAAGCTCAACTCAAAACTGGTTTATACAGTAAAAGCGGTATTTGTTTATGAGACTTAAAAGCCAAAGGCACTGCACTGGAATGGGACGGAAGGCTTACTTTGGCTGTACACCTCTTCCATGGCATCCCCACCCCCACGCTCTGAACAATCAGTTCCCACGACCTTCATCTCACTGCCCGGTGACTCTGCCTGGACCTCGGCTGTTCTCTCCCAGCCTTTCTTTTCTGTCCATGGGTCGCCATGCCAGGACCCTTCAAGGCCTGCCTCCTTCCAGGCCATTCTTTGAACCCCAGCACTGTAACCCCCCAAGCATGCTTAGCCTAGGTCAGGGTGTTTCATGATGCTGGAACTCAAAACCTCACAGAACTTGTTCTGGGAGGGGCGGCAGGATTCAGCTCTGATACTGGATCAGTCCTGGAGTGCATACACAATTTCTTTATTTAATCTCATCTTCACCCACAACAATGCCCGGGTTCTATGTCCAATCAGACCAGGAAGTGAATGGTGGGGTGATGTTGAATGTGAAGGCTGTAGAAAGAACTACTTTGCTCTCACAGGAGCAAAGCTGTCTATACAGGGAAGAGAAATTGTGTTGAGGGTCCCACTATTTTCTCTTCTTCTTCATTTCCTATTTATTATTTAGTACGTGTTTGTTTGTGTGTGAAAATGTGTGAGCCAACATGCATGACATGTGAGGGGACAGAAGATAACCCTGGTTGTCAGTCTTTATTTTTGACCTGTTTTGAGACAGTCTCATTGCTGTTGTATAGGTCAAGCTAGCTGGCCTGTGACTTCTGGGGAGTCTCTTGTCTCTTCCCCACATCTCTCCATAGGTTTTATGTGGGTTCTGGGGTCTGAATTCCAGTCCATATACTTATGCTGTAAGTGTTTTATCCACTGAGACATCTCTCCACACTACCATTCCTTTCCTTTTTTTTTTTTGTTCATCTTTTTTTTTCTTTTTCTGAATTAGAAACAGAATCTTGTTATGTAACACAGGTGTGGTTTTCAACTTGCTATGTACCTGGATGGCTTTGAACTCATGATCCTCCTAACTCTGTCTCCTGAGTGTCCGGATTACTGGCATGCACTTCGATGCTCAGCTCCCACACTCATTTTGAAACAATGACCCATTTGGAATCCTGCTACTGAGTCACATTTCTGACTTTAGCTTAATACAGATGAAACATATCTATGCCGAGTCTCACTGTAAACATCTCGAGGATGCTCAGGGTTAAGACATTGATGATGAAGTGCTCGGCAAAAGAATCCTTTCCACTGCAGCTAATTACCCTCTAATTCATCTGCTGAGAAAGTTTGGATTCTTCTGTTTTGTTCTATTAATAACTTGCAAACGTCACCCGAGGATAGACTTCCATTCCCCCCTGCCTTCTCCATAGCTCACTCCCACCTTTTTCCCCCCATAGTTAGTTTGTTGAAGCAGGATCAGTAGGTAATTAAAAACAAGTCTCAAGTGGCTGCCTTCTGGGGACAAAGGCACACAATGTACTTTCACCACTAAAATGTGGTAACAGCTGAATACCAATGATCATCCATCTTTTTCTCCCCTGAAGTATTGATTTAAAGAAACTACAGTTCAGGGTTGGGGCTCAGTTGGTAAAATGTTAGGCAAGTATAAGAATATGAGTTCAGATCCCCCAACACCTATGTAAAGAGCCAGGATGGTGGCATATGCCTGCAACCCTAATGCTGAGGAGATGGAGACAGGAGCATCCCTGGACCTCACTGGCCAGTCATTCTAGCCAAACCAGTGAGCTACAGGTTCAACGAGAGTCCCTGACTCACAAGACCAGGTGGGGCATGGTAAAGGGAGATACTTGATAGCTACCTCTGTCCTCAACATGCATGAGCACATTCTGTACATATATGCACATACACACACGAGTTATAGAACAAACTTTAACTTTTAAGTCAGACATTCCATTTAAAGTGCCACGGTTACTGGGAAGTCGCATGGTATAGTGATTCACAGCTCTGAAGTTAGCTTTACATAGCTTTAAACCCATCCTTGCCCGTTCTTAGCTGTGTTTACCTGAGACAAGCTGCCTGACCCCACCGTAAGCTATGAGCTAAAACCAGAACCTGGCCTATGCTAAGTGCTCACAAGGTGCTAGTGCCGGTTATTATTCCCATGCAACTATGAGCGCTGACCTTGTTCGCTTTATCTTAACAAGGGAACTAGCTCACAACAGCTCAGGTAGAGGTAACTGCACAGTCATTGCTTAGATCCACCAGGTATGTTGGCAGCCTTTATGAAATATCTTATAACAAATAGTAAGAGCCAGATGTGGAGGTGAATGTCCGTAATCACAGCACTCAGGAGGCTGAGGCAGGAACATTGTGAGTATGAAGCTAGTTTGAAGCCTGTAATACATAGTTCAAGACAGTCTTGACTACATAGCATGATCCTACCTCAAAAATAAATGAATGTGTTAACAGATAGAGGGTAGATTCTTAGTTTTTCTCAGGAAGTGACCAATTATAAACAAGAGTAGGCAGGTGCCTTGGAGTTTAACAGCCGAGGTATCATAACACAGATGTCTATGTAACTGTGCTGTCTCACGAAACAGAATTGCCCTAAGTGCAGGTTTGTCAAGCATAATAGTGTAGGCAGCTGGCTGTTCTCACGAGGTGGATGTTACTCTCCTTTCATGGACTTCCTTGATTTCCTCACCTACGCTTGTCTCTACCTCTTATCTAGCTCCAGGCATTTGGCAAGCTGGTTTGCAAAAAGCTCAGGCTTTGGCAAGCATCTTCATTTCACATTTTAATGCTAGCAAAAACAGGTATCCTCAGGGTACCAGGAGAGTTGGCCACCCTTCATTCCCATCTCTCACTATCAGGGTTGGGATCAGCAGCCACACGTCCATCATCAGGCATCTTCGACAGATACAGCAGCCTAGGAAACATTCAAAACACCCCGTAAAGAGCTACATTAGAAACCTCTGGCTCATCAGGCTACAAACAAGAGGCAACCGCAAAGCTCCCACTGCGAGTCAAGGACAGCACAGTGAGCCGCTGAGGCGCCAACATTCCAACAGAGACACGGGTGAGAGGAAGCCTTCAGTACTGCGGCAGGTCCAGGGAAAAGCAAAAGGCCCAGAGCCACAATGCCAGGGGTGGGGAGACAGAGTAATGCCCCTTTAAGAGATACTCATTTATAAGTTCAAAGTGGGTGTGCTAACTTGAATGAGCTAGGGTTTATCCCTATCTGTCACTCATAATGGACAGCTAGAGACAGCATGGAGTGATTCAGTCATGACTGTCCCCGGTTTCCATTTAGGGTTCTACCTGACTCCAGAGGTGACATCTAATAAGAAAAATGAACCAGTTAATGGCTTGAGGATACCTTTTCAGAGGATGCCAGAAACAAGTATGCACATGGCCTGACAACCTACTGAACGCATGTTAAGATCACAAGGAGAATCATTTTAGAACAGACAGAATGCCACTTGAGAGCAAAGAAGACACAGAGAAGAAATCAGGGCCCTTGGTGACATTTCCAAGCTTCACTTGAAGCCAACACTAAGTCTTGGTTTCTTTATTCTCACAAACCAACACTAGGTTTATTATTTAATTAGGTTTTAGTCAAGTTTTTTTGTTAACTTAAAAGCCTTTGGATTTTTCAGTCTCATAAACTAACAAACACTACTTTTATTATTTAAGTTAGTTTTTAGTCACGTTTCTTATTAACTCAAAAAAAAAAGCCTGTTGTAGCTTTCCATCATGATTGGGGGAGGGGCTCATAAGGACCCAAGCTTCCCTGGGGAGCTCTGGGCAGTTAATGGTTGCTGGAGGGGGTGTCATAATCCTCAGTGGTGTAGCCATGATAAGTCATCCTTGCTCAATTACCCCCATGCCCAGGCAGGCAGCCCTAATTAAATACAGTGCCATAAAAAGACATGAAAGTGGAACAATGAGGGGAAATAAGATCAAAGTACATCACACACACACACACACACACACACACACACACACACACACACTGAGACTGTGCAAGAATAAATGCATTTAAAATAATTTTAAAATTCTGTTGTAGGATATACTTAGGTTAAACACTTCGTACACTGCTTTGGATGATACTGCAATAGACCAAAACATCATTTTCTATGTACTGAATCTGCTTGCTAAACATTTTCCCCTAGAATGGTTGATAGGATGGGAAGCTGGGATCTATTATAGATACAGTCATTTTACTATACTGGCAAATCCCTATCTTTCCTTATGTTTTTTCTCTTTTTACCTCATTAGCCTACATCATGGCATTGGAGTAGGGAACCATGCATTTGCAAATGGAAGTAAAGGAGAAAAAACAAAAACCTTCTCCATGATAACCAAAGGGACAGAACTGGCAGGCGCTTGGATCCCAGAGACTAGTCACCATTAGGAAGATCCCCCTAAGATAATTAAACCAGACCAATACCACTAGCCAAAAGTTTCTCAACTCATTTGTTATATCATGGACATAAATGTCACACAGTGTCCTTTTTAACCCACTCTGCTATTGCTTGAAAAGCATTTGTGCATGCCTGAAGGTCCTGAAGAGTATTTCCATATGTGTGTTATCACTGGAACCTAATATTCCTGTAGAGTGGGACACGTTACAAGATAATTGTAAAAAAAGAAAGTGGGGCGTATTAGACACCTTTTTGTCCTAGCTAGATTGTTTTATGTTTTTGACAACTTGACTCAAGCTAGAGTTATCTGAGAAGAGGGGACCACAATTGAGAAAATGCCTCCATAAGATTGGCCTACAGGCAATTTTGGGGGGAGTTTTCTTGATTAATGATTGATGTGGGAGAGCTCAGCCTACTGTGGGTGGTACCATCTCTGGGCAGGTGGCCCTGGAGTGTATATAAAAGCATGATGAGCAAGCCATGGGGAGTGTAGTGGTTTGAATGCAAATGACCCCCATAGATTCATAGGGAGTGGCATTATTTGGGTATGATCTTGTTGGAGGAAGTTTGTAGCACAAGGCAAGCTTTATTTAGAGTACAAACATGATATCACTACGGAAGTGTGTCACAGTGGGTGGGCTTTGAGGTATCAAAAGCTCAAGCTTGGCCCAGTGCCACTTCCTGCTGACTGTCCATCCAGATGTAGAACTCTCAGCTACCTCTCCAGTACCATGTCTGCCTGCAGACCACCATGATGATAAATGGATGAATCTTCTGAACTGCAAACAAGTCCCAGATAAATGTTTTCCCCTATAAGAGTTGCCATGGTCATGGTGTCTCTTCACAGCAATAGAAATCCTAACTATTCAGAGAGCAAGCCTGTGAGCAGCGTTCCTCTGTGTCCTGTGATGTGGTTCCTGTCTCCACATTCCTGCCCTAAGTTCCTGACTTCCCTTCATGATGGTCTGTAATCTTTGAGGTGAATTGAACATTTTCTTCTCCAAGTCACTTTTGGTCATGTTGTTTATCGAAGTACTAGAAACCCTGAACTAAGACTTTAAGATGTGACAAAACATCTTACAGATACAGCATAAAAAGTTTTATTTTGCTTATGAGTTTCAAGAGTGTATCAGTCCATCAAGGTAGGGAAGGTTGGCTCTGTCTGTAGTGAGTATACAGTGAGTTCTAAGTCAGCCTTGACTACATAAAAAGTAAGACTTTGCCTCAAAAAATAGAGGAATAAAGCAGCACCATCCCCCTTTAGTCCTCACAGGGCTTCTTGACCATCATGGTCACTGCTCCTTGCCTTTTATGGTATTCACCTCAATCTCAAAGTTTCAGGAACAGCCTTCTGACTAGAAGCGTGAGAGCAGGCTTGGAATTCTGCTTCCTATCTATCCAGAGCCCTTCTCCGGGAGTTTCTCCTCCAAGACTACAGTTCTTGACTTCCCAGCATGTCCCCAATCCATACAAATAAGCTCACCTAGATGTCCCATCTACATTATGATGGTTTGGACAAGTCTATGGTTTCTCTGTACATCCCTCTGTGTGTAGTTCAACTACAAGAATTTTCTTCTGCCTCTGCTCTCCACAAACCCTGGACTTTTAAACATGGCTCTGTGATGATGGTTTGAGTTTTCCTGTTTCTCACGTGAAGGTTAATCCATTACATTATTAACCTCACTCTTGTTTATAATCTACTAGAATAGTTAACTAGAATAACCCAACACCACCATTCATTTACAGAACTCTGAAGAAATATTTAAAGTCAAACAAAATTGAAAATATCTGACCTTGATGATGGTGTTCCTCACACTGAATTCACAGGACACTGATGGCTGATGGAGCTGATGAAAAGGGTGCACAGATATTCCTGGGGCAAAAAGGGGTCATTTTCTTGATGGCAGCTTCTCTCAAAATGTCCACTAGGATGCGGTGAGCTGTGGAACCCCAGGCCCAACAGCTCCTCCTCAGGTTCATGGCTGTTTCTACCATATTCCTCAGAGTTTCTACAACAGTACCCTGCCCCTCTGTTCCTCTCTGTGTGGGGCATATATGGGTGGGCACACAGAGCCACAATATTGTATGTCCTACTCTATCACCCTCTACCCTCATTCTTCACTGAAACTTGAGCTGGAATGTGGCCCCCAAGCCCCAGTGAGCCTCCTGTTCCCTTTATCCCGCACACCCAGTGCTGGGGTTACAGGCATACACATGGCTATTTTTGGTTTCTTATGTGGATGCTAGGGATTTGAACTCAGGTCTTTATGGCCGCACAGCAAGTGTTCTTACTCTTTGAGCCACCTCCTCATCCTCTCCTTATTTTTTAATTAATTGTTGTAACAGGTAGGTTCTTGCTCCTGTAGTAGACCCCCAGGTCTTAACATGACTGATGCCATGACAGGAGTACCATTTAGACCTTGGGACACAGAATGTAGGCTGCAACACCTGCTGAAATGGAAACAAAGACCTAGTCCATCAAAGTCAATAGTTCTGGGAAAGTCCCTAAACTACTTGCTTTCTGGCTTTTGTAGTCTTGCTTCTGGCTACCAGTTCCTGCAAAGTAAGTTGTGTCAACCAAGGATGTAGCTTTTGTGCTTAAAAGCTCATCCTGAGAACAGATCATGACTGCACTGGGGTCACAAACACCTATTACACTTGTCTTGCTAACAGGGCTGTTTAGGTTTTGCTCTCTGGATTCTTTTTTTTTTCTTGTTGTGGTGAAAGTTTTGTTTGTGTTTGGGGGGGTAGCAGGCATTGAACCCTGAAGCTCACCCATACTAGGCACACACTTTATTGCCAAGTTCTAACCCCAGGCAACACGACAGTTCTGCATGTTTTTGGGGAATGGCTGAGTACACTTTATGCCTGCGAGGTCATATGAGTTCAGAACCCTGCTGCTCAGGAAGATGCCTTCTCAAAACTCCTGCCATGCTGCAGCAGGAATTTTGCACAAACTTGACTTGCGCTAAGTGTAAAAATAGGTCTAGCTTCCTACACTGTGATGAGAAATCAATATGTATGCTCGACGACGTTATCTCACTTTAATACTGTTCTTGTTTATCATTTAGGAAAAAGAGTATGAAGTTGGCTAATAATAACATATTTATACTAAAAAATGGCACTTGTAAAATCAATTTTGTAAGCTTGTGCAAAACAAAAGTTTTCCATCAAAAAAAATTACCACACTCAAAGTACTTTTAATGTTTTTGCCAATGTAGTGAACCAATGAATTTGTTGGGCTTACTTACTGAGCCACCTGAGGGTACCCTAGAGAAGCATGAGTGACCCCCAACAACTGCATCATTGAGAAGTCTCATCTAGCCCATCAGGGATGGCGTTCCCATGGAAACAGTATGATGGAGGCCCTCAACAGAATTAAATTTTTAATTAAAATATTTTATTAATTGTGTGGATGTGTGCACGTGTGCACATATGCTTGTACAAGTGCCAGAGGAGGCTGCTCAGACCCTCTGGATCTGGGGTTACAGGAGGCTGTGAACAGGCTGACGTGGGTGCTGGGATCTGAACCCCAGTCTTCATGATTGCGTAGCAAGTGTTCTTAACTGCTGAGCCAGCTCTCCAACCCCCTCAACAGCTTTTTAAATAGAGGAAAAACAACACATAGGCCAATGACATTATTAAAATTTAAATAGCAATTAGACACTTTACAAGAGATGTGCTCTTTTATGTAATCACACTGAGAGCTGAAAACTAAAACACGAAGTTGTTTGTTTTGTAGCCTGATGCTGACGAGGGATTTCAGCCTTTCAAAGCTTTGTGCTAGACTCCAGAACACATTCTTTGTGTGAGATTAACTTGTCAACAAAATCAAACTGTAGTTCCACATGCTTTATCTCTGCTTGCAGGTGAACTTTATCTTCGTTTCCATGCACACGGAACACGTGTGTGGATATAGACATACTATGTCCTCCAATGCAGATTCAAAGCGAAGTGGAAGCCGAAAGGACGAAACCTGTAGTAGAGACCTTGCCTGGCAGGCATGGTGCCCTGGGTTCTGTTCTTTTTTTTTTTTTTTTTTTTTTTTTGGTTTTACGAGACAGGGTTTCTCTGTATTGTTTTGGAAGCTGTTGGTCCACTGGGTTCTGTTCTTATCAGTGCTTTAAAACAAAATGAGAAAGGAACAAGGTCTTAAGATTGGGGTTGTTTTTATTTATCTTCTATTAAGACTTGAATTCCTGACTTGGCTAAGTCTTCATTATGTACCGTGATTAGTGATGGGACAGAATCCTATTGATCTTTGCGATTGCCCTCAGATTCTAACCAACAATAAGCAGATGACATCAAAGGTGCTTATGAATGACAGCTGTGAAATCTGATTTGCACCCTAGCCAACAATATTGTAGTCAGGGGCCAGTGAGATGGCTCTGAGAGATGGCTTAGCAAGTAAAAGCACTTGCTGCCAAGCACACCAGCCTGTATAATTGGTGGGATTTTCTATTCCACTGTTAGTAGCTCTAAAATTAAGATATTTTCTATAATTCATGTGGGCATAGGACAAGGGAGTGTCAGTTCAGGCATGTTTCATATAAAGATAATATTGTTCATGTCCTCCAATTACTTTAATCTTTATACAAGTATGGTTTCAGTTGAAAGGTCAATAAAACCCTAAAGTGGTAATATACTCCCAGGTCAACATATTTCCTCATAGGATTAACATTTTTCCATATCAATTGCACTATGTACACAGTAACCTAACCATAGGGTAACCTGGAAGCAATGTTGCTTAGACAGGTTTTGGGGCCAGCAAGACGGCAGAGTAGGTAAATGCTTTTGCCAGGCAAGCTTGATGACCTGAGTTCCAGCATCAAACCCATGTTAGAAGGAAAGAACTCACAGATGCCCTCTGAGCTTTACACGCACAGCTGTAGCACATGGGTACTGACACACCCATATCATGTAAGCATGCACACATACAATCATGTCCTCTGAGCTTTACATGCACAACTGTGGCATATGGGTACTGACACTCATACCCATGTCATATAAGTGTGCACACATACAATGATAAAATACATTTTAAATAGATACAGATTATTTGGGCAGGAGTCTTGTTTGGAGACAGAGTTTCATACTGTAGCACAGGCTAGCCTCAAACTTGTGGCACTCCTCCTGCTCCAGCTTTTCAAGTGCTGGTTTCCCAGGTATGAGTCAGGTTCTTCAACTGAAAAGTTATATGCTGGGGCTGAATTTTCTAAACACAGTGGATATAGACTCAATCATATCTACTGGGGCTGGGGAGATGACTTGTTATACAGTCCTGAGGAAGAGACTAGAGTTCAGTTTTCAGCATTAATGTGGGTTGGCTCACAACTGTCTGACTCCAGCTCCAGGGAATCTGATATCTCTGGCCTCTATGGTCCCTGCACTCATGGGGGTGGGGGCACATACCCATACACAGACATGTATGCACATGCACATAATGTAAAACAGAAACATTTAAAACGATTTTTAAAGCTGTGTACTAAAATACAGTAGGTGAGCCTTGGCATTGGTTGTGTTAAGTATATTACATTCAGGCCAATCAAAGTCTGCACTTCCCTGCTTTTCTCGATAATAGAAGCCCAGTTCTGTCCAGGTGTCAGCTTGGGTGAACAGTCTCCAGGCCCAGCTCACCCAGGTGAGGAAGGGTGTATTCCGAGTCCACTGGGAACTTCTGGAAAGATTTTGCTTTCAGAGGAGAGGCAGCAGAGTCCTTCTCCAGCTCCTTCCCTTTTTCATGGGCACATGGCTCTGTGACACTCTAGACAAGGAAATAGCATGCTGAGATTTGGACGGTACACTGGACAGCTGAGCCTGGACAGCCATGATAACCTTCCCATCCACAGAACTAGGTGACTCGGGAGCGCCTTGAGCAGTTGCTTTGTATTGCTTTCCAGGGTTACTATAAAGTCTACTCCCACCCGAGCCTGGCTAAGGTTTCTTTCCCCAATGCCTATGAGTGTGTTCATTGTTGGCACTGCTTTCTTCACTCTAACAAGTGGGTGCTTGATGAATTACCGCTGAATGCAGCCAGATACATTTACACACCAGAAACCCTCCATTTCTGCAATAGGCAAGAAGCACAGTGAATGAGGGAGCCTTCTTCCGCTGCTCTCTCAAGGCTAAGTGGTTTACTAAAAGTGTGGCTGAGACTTAACGCTGGCAAAGAATAGCAACCCATGTCAAACACTGAGCTGTCCCTTTGAAACATTACCATGACTGCAAATGGAGAACTAAAACTTGTCAACCCTAGCAACTGGCTTCTGCCAGTAGTAAGTGGTGACAAGAAGCATTGCATAAGACATTGGGCTCTTATGCAATTTGACAAATAATTTAAATGTTTGTGAAATATCTGAGACATAGTTAGACTAAAAAAGTGTTCAGGCTAGGATTTAGCTCATTGATAGAGCGGATATCTAGCAGGTGCAAGGCCCTTGGTTCCTCTGTACAAACTTTAATTCACTGCTTTTCTGAAAATGTAAACTGAGTTATGTTCCATAGCTTATCTGGCAAACCAACTGATAATCAACCCTGAAATAAATTGTCTTGCTTTGAGGCATTACATTTTAGGAGATTTGGTTACTTTCTTTGTCTAAGGACAAAGGGATGGCAATATTACAAGATGAAAGTCTTTGCAGATCCTGGGTCTGTTGCCTAACGAAATTCTTTCATATTCATGGGCACGGGCCCCCTAGACTAGAGAATCCTCCTCTCAAAGGGACTTCTCAAAGGACAAGGTGCTGAGGCCCTGAACAGAGGACACAGCAGAAAAGAAACTTTCGCTGTTGGCCACAGCTGAGTACATCCTGCAAACAAAGGAAGCATTCAGTGTCCACCTTGCAATACACCAAATGCTTAAACAAACTCCATGCAGAAAACAGAA
Source organism: Mesocricetus auratus (assembly GCF_017639785.1). Lineage (NCBI taxonomy): Eukaryota > Metazoa > Chordata > Mammalia > Rodentia > Cricetidae > Mesocricetus > Mesocricetus auratus. The sequence continues at coordinate 21,189,786 of NW_024429196.1, read as the reverse complement.
TGGGTGGAGATGAAATCTGATCAGTCCAATCTTGTAATTATGACCTTCTCTTTCCTCTTTCCTTCTGGCTCATAGGAGAGGTGATGAAAAGACACAGAAAAGGGGGAGGAAACTAGCACAATCAGATCTGCGCTTGGCAAACGTCACTGATAACTAGAAGAGCAAGGGGTGGCTCTGGTCTAGGGAGAGACGGATGCATCGTGTGGAAGGGCAAACAACCACAATGCGGTGGGAGGGGGAGTGACCTTTGACCCTCAGCACAAAGAACACTGAGCATTCAGCAAATTGTTTGATGGACAGCAGAGGGAGCACATGGGCCTGGGGCAGGAGGACGGAGATGGCTTCCCAAGGGGATGACTCCTGATAATGTAAGAGCGGCCATGGCTCAGTGAAACCACAGCACACTGGGAAGGAGGGAAGAACACTGTAACTGGCCTGTGTGCTTGAGTCACACATACACCCAAGACAACAGCCCAGGCAGGTGGCCGGGAGTAAGATCTGCACCAGGTACAGAAATATCTGGTCCAGAACTGAAGCCCAAGCAGAGAAAGGATGTTTTGAGAGGCCAGAGATGGATGTCTCTGGTCCATTTTCCTCTAAAAGGGAAACTGAGGAAAGGAAGAGCAGAAAAGAGACGAAGAAAAACTGGAGCCCAGGCAAGAGGAGGGAAGCCAGGTTAGTATGGCAGGAAGAGGACAGCAGACCAAAACCTCCGGATTAGACAAAAAGGGTGTGCCTGGCTAGGTTGGGGGCAAGCAACACAGAAATAAGACATATACTTGGGCTGGGTCATAGGAGAGGTGGAGAGCAGACAGCCGTTTTCCTGGCTACAGAATGAAAGGAATTAGTAAGTTGAGTACTATCCATCACAGGTTCGTGGGGTAGGAGAAGCTTCAAGAGATGATGCCACTGGCAGAGATAGTACCACAAATGAGTGGAAGGAAGGTCTACACTAGGAATGATCACTCTGGGTACCTTCTGCAACTTCCAGTCCCCCTGGAGAACGGATCTGACATGGGCCATCTATGTCTGCAGCCCCTGCTAGGGTTGTGTGAGTCATTCCCAAGCCCCCAGGGTGTGGAGGTAGGTGGTTCATGCAGTGAAAGACTAGGAGACCCAGGTGCACTTAATTCACTTAGAAACACACACTGAAACAAAAGCTTCTAGAAAAGGAGAGTCAGACGCATTGAGATCATTGGTTTAAGGGCTCCTCTAAAGTCCAGGGTAGGGGCCGGGAGGGTAGCCAAGAATCCCCAGAGACAAAAGTTACTAAAAGGTCACTGGGTGGCAGTGCCTGAACTGCTTAGTACACAGGGACAAATAGGCAGCACACAGCCAGGGAAGCTGGCCATGAGATCTAGCCCTTCCCTATTACAAAAAAGTGGGGGTGGGTAGAGAGATGGCTCAGCGGTTAAGAGAGCACTTGTTCTTGCAAAGGACCTGGGTTCAGGTCCCAGCACCCTCATGGCTACTTGAAGCTGTCCTTCACTCCAGTACCAGGATATACATGACACAAACATACATGTAACAAAATACTTGCACACATAAACATTAAAGAATCCAATCAAACAACAGAAAACATAATCTCAGGGCTGGAGGGAGGACTCAGAGATTAAGAGAGCCTGTTGCCAGGTTCAGTTCCCAGAAGCCACCTGGTGGTTCACAACCATCCACGCCTCCAGTTCCAGGAGATCCGACCCCTCTTCTGACCTTTTCACCAGGCATGCATGCATGTGCTGCGCACGCACGCACGCACGCACGCACACACACACACACACACACACACACCACACACATATATATTTATCAGCAAAACACTCAGGTACATAAAAAAAGTGAATAAGACACCAGGTGATGGGTAGCGCACACCTTAATCCCAGCACTTATTCATAAGGTCTGCAGGTGATGGGCATGCACATGACATGCACGTAAACAATGGGAGCTGGAAGAACAAGCCCAGGTATCTGTATGTTTACCCCCTAGCCAAAGGCAATATGGGAGACTGGTTACCCCCTAGCCAAAGGCAATATGGGAGACTGGTTACCCCCTAGCCAAAGGCAGTATGGGAGACTGGTTACCCCCTAGCCAAAGGCAATATGGGAGACTGGTTACCCCCTAGCCAAAGGCAATATGGGAGACTGGCAAGGAGGGACAGAAGTTACCCTGCAGTACTTTTAATATATTACATTTGGGTTTAGAACATCTCTTGCATTTTAAATATAGTGCTCTTTTACTTTTCTTTACTCATTAGCATTATTTCTTTACTTTTAGTTTTTTTGAGACAAGATCTTGATAGCCCAGTCTAGCTTCTAACATTTTCCCCTCACACAGATGTTTCAGCTGTGATAAAAGCCTGAACCATCATGTCCAACTCATGAACCTTGATTCTTACTTTATTCAAAAACTTTGTTGTAGTGTGTGTGTGGTGTGTGTATATGTACACATTTGTGTGTGTGCATGTGTGTATGTAGGTGCATTGGATAGGTATGTGTGTTTAGGTGGTGCATTGGGTAGGTGTGTGTGTACGCGTGCACACATGCGTGTGGAAGTCAGAGAACGGTACAGGGTGCCTTCCTCAGTCATTCTCCTCACTTTTTTTTTGAGACATGATCTTTCACTGGACCTCACACTCACCTTCAGTGAGGCTGGTTGGACAGAGGGCTCCAGGGATCTTTCTGCCTCTGCTGCCCTCAGCACTGGAGTCACAGACACGTGCTGTTGAGTGTGATAAGTTTTACTTTTTAAAAGTGGTTTGGCAGCATGCTGTCACCTGAAGTTCTGTCCTCTCTCTTTACATAATAGTGTAGGAGAAGAGAGATACAGTTTTAAGGTCAAAGTTAGTTACATTTTTCCTTTCTGATGACAGCTGCTAACTGACTTGTTAGCAAACCTGGGTTTTCAGCTCACACCAACAAGTTGCTTGGAGGATTATCAAGAAAAATGAAATGTAATTAGACTCTCCACACAGTCAAACACCTGTAGGCAGGTGTTTTACAACAGGTCTAAGCACACATTTCCCATCTGGAATGGCAATCCTGTTAACTGAATAGCTACCCTTGCGCGCTAAATGTAAACTTAGAGGGTGGCAATCGTGTTACTTTGCACTGCCTGACAAACAGGAGAAGGGGCTCCATGAATAGCAGTAAAGGCAAGAATAATGACGAGCACTTAGTCACAGGCTCTCCCTGCAATCCTCTGCTTCCCATTTGACTCCTCCAAGTCAAGAGAATGGAAGGGACCCCCAGTTCACTCCCGACTGCCCAGAGGCCACTCCCTACACTGAGCTGTCCCCTCCTGGCAGCATCCACGAGGACCCCTGAAGGAGACCTTTCTCTGGAGCAGAATCTCTCCTTCACCACCACTCAGACACTAAATCCCAGCTTCTTTACCATGAGTATCTGGAGACTTGGGAAGGTAAACGTTGCATATTGATAACCCTTATATAAACCGGGTCCAAGCAGCTTCAGTCAACCATTTTATAGTTTCCAGGGTCTTCTTAAGCCTGCTTGAAAGAGGCTGAACTTTCTGTGCCCTCCTGTTGGCTGTGATGTGGACACGAAAAGACAAGAACAAGAATGAGGAAAGAAAGAGATCAGTCACCAGTCACTGAGACAACTAATTACATTTTAAGCAAATGACGTGACATGAGCAGAGGCCAGGGCTGGGGGAAGTTACGCTGGAAGAGCAGGATGCTTTGATGTTAGAATATCTGGTTGAAGATTAATCAACCAACAAGCACAACTTGACAAAGAGGATTTATAGTGACTTGGAAGAGGAAGACCAAGTAGGCATGGCAACGAGGTCACCGGCTTAGGTGCCACCCACTAACCACTGACAAGGAAGCCCAGCAACTGGCTACTTTTGCAAACAAGAAAATGAAAACAGAGTATTCTCTCTCTCCCTTTTTCTGCAGTGCATGTTTCTGTGTAAGTGTCATTATGCACATGCCACAGTCGTGTGTGAGGAGGGCAGACGACAATCTTGAGGGGCAGTCCTTGCCTCCTACCCTGTTTAATACCCAGTCTATTGCTGCTTGCTGCTGTGTATCCTAACTAGCTGGTTTGAAAGTTTCTAGATGCCTCTGCCCAGGTTTCCTGACTCACTGTAGGAGTGCTGGCATTACAGATGATGTGTGCACTATTGGGTTAGGGGTGCTGGTATTACAGATGTGCACACTATTGCATCGGGGGTGCTGGCATTACAGATGTGTGCACTGATGCATCAGGCTTTTCGTGTAGGTTCTGGGAATCTGAATTCAGATCTTCACGCCTCTGTTGTAAGCACTTTCCCATTGAGCTACCTTCTAGGCATCCCCTCCCCCAAAGTTATTGTTGTTTTGGGTAATACTTTATAATGTATAAATATAGCCATCCTGGCTGCGGAGGATGTCAGGATGCCAGCATCTTCTTGCTCCATCCAGATACACTTCACACAAACGATAAAGTGGGCCATGGGAAGGGTATCTGTTTCTCCTGTCTTATGCTATCCTCTGGTCCCCTCCATTCCCCACTCACTCTGCTCCTTACCTGCATGCCAAGCTGGCATGTTCTTACCAACAGGGATGGGCTCCCACTTGAATTCTGTGTAATTTTTATTTTTGCTTCCCCCATGAGAGCTTCAGTTCCTAGAAAGCAGGGACTAGGTGTTAATTCTCCATGTCTCCAATGCTGGGATATGCCAAGCGACTGCTCACACTTCCTGATGAGCCTCTGAGCTGTGCTTGGAAGCAGCAGTAAGTACTGCTGGGGAACTATGTGGCTCAGAACAGAGTTCTTTGCAAGAACTGCCACCCATGTAGAATGTGGGTGCTTAAGCCATGGAGGCAGCATGTGGGAGACAGGACAAAGAGGACATGTGTAGGACTGCCACCTCCAACCAATGTACCACAAGACTTCAAGTCAAATCTTTCTCATTATGAAAAGGAATGACATCCTTCCGAATGCTTTAGAATGGTGAGGACCAGAACAGAGTATGATGTGGAGATCCAGCAAGGACCACACACATTTATAACACTGATGTAGATACATTTTGTTGGCCAAAGTACATCAAGTATTTTGACATATTTTTGAGTCAGATATTCACTTTGTAGCCCAGGCTAACCTCAAGCTTGTGACCTTTCTTCTTCTGCCTCCTGAGCCCTGAGATTACAGGTTTACACTGCCTCATCTGGTTCAGAGGTGTGTACCACCTCATCTGGCTCACAGCAGAGACTTTTTGGTGGAGGGAAAGATGGTTGAACAGACAAATCTAGAAGACTCATCAGCCCACAAAGTGATGAGCAGAAAAGTTACAAGTGCCTGACTCAGAGTCTTGCTAACCCCTTCTTTTGTGGACTTGAAGGAGTCTGAGTTTAGAAATGAGATCTGATAGGGAAAAGTCCCACTCAAGAACATTTTTTCTAATGTGTGCCCATGAATTAAACCCCTGCTTCAAAAATCTAGCAAGCCCTCTCCTGCTTACTTAGCATACATGAAGTACCGATGTAGAATGCCTACCTTTAAGAGTTAATGCACAATCTACTCCATTTCATTTCCACTAATCTGTTAACACTGTTAACAGCATAGGTAGTTGTTTTATTTTTTAATTTAAAAAGGCAAACAGAGTCCAGATGGTGAAGAAAACTATGAGAGCTGTGGGAGAAGCATAAAATAAAAGCCTTTCATTAATTTTCAGTCCAACTAAAACCCCAAGTTCCATGCTGTAAGTTAGTTCTACAGAAGATACAAATGTACATTAAAAGCCCCTCAAAAGCTGGGCATGGTGACACTTGGAATCCTAGCACCAGGAAGCCCGAGGCAGGACGATCAGGACCCTGATGGGGAGGAAAGGCCCTAGACAACTTTGCTTCACCAAGAGATAGATAAGTAAGGAGATCACTCTTCATTTCATCTCATTTACGTTCTTTAAGTCTACAGCAAAAGAAAACAAATGTGTTTGTCAAACCACACTGGAGTCTGAATTTTGTGTCAAGCCACTTAAGAAGAACAGTCTTCATTTTGTTGTTGCCACGCTGGATCCTCTTGACAAAATGTGGACTGAGGGGCTCCCCACACAGGCCCTGGGAGCAAAGCTGCTTTCTAAAAGGACGCTGTGTGTTCTGGCAGATAGGCTGCTAACTTGACCAGACTGCAGACACAGCGTCCTCCACCCTTACCAGTCGCATGCACTGACTTTTCCATCCCTTAACCATATGCCTTACCACATATGTGCAAACATGGAGAGCAGATGGTAGATAACCAAGAGCAGAGCTAGACCAGCAGGGCAAGAAGTGGGAAATCTGATCAAAGGCAGCATCCAAACCCTTCACCTCCAAACTCTCACTGAACGGGGAGACTTATAAAACCATGGGACATGCAGCACAAGTAACATCCTTCATGCCACCCAGAAAGAGTCGGAACTGTCATTTTATATTAGAAGATTTAGAATAACAGATTCACATTTTCTAATGTTGCTTTGTTTCTTCCATATCAGAAAAGAATGACCCAGGCTTCTGTGTAAGAGGACAGGATAACAGCTGCCTTTGGGTGACCTGGTGAAAGAGTCAGAATAAGAAAAACAAAACAAAACCAAACAGCCTCTTCCAGAGATAAAGAGAGGAGGAGCTGAAAGCAAGCTGATGTTGTTATTCTTATGTCTGATAAAGTACACTCAAGGCTAAAATCAATCAGAAGAGATTATAAAAGAAATAAACTATATAACAAGAAATGGAGACATTCATTTAGAGGGTTTAATGACTATAAATATATATACCAAATATTGGGGGTCTGAATGTTATCAAACAAATACTAATGGACATCAGAGGTCAGACAGGGTCTGACACAATAATAGTGGGTGATTTCAATACCCAACTCTCACCTCCAGACAGGTCAGCAAAGATAAAAATTAATGAAGAAATCTCAGAGTTGAACTACACCACAGATCAAATGGGCTTAGCAATTAAATATAGAATAATTCATCAAACAGACACAGGAAGTCTTCTCAGGAGCCCATGGAACGTTCCTTAAAACAGAATTAATCAAGTCTAACTGGATACAAAAAGAATCAAAACAATTTCATGTATTTTATCAGACCAGACTATAATAAAACTAAAAACCAACAGGAACTACACAAAGACATATACACCGAAGGATATACTCTTTCCTCCGTAGGTCTCCCCAGCCTTCTTACCCAATCAACTTAGTGTCCTTTTTGTTCAAGCCTTCATTACTGACTTGCATTGTCCAAAGAGTCATGGATGTGTTGTCTTCTACTGGAGGGTGGTCCACTTACCAGGAGCCACACAGAGAAACCTGTCTCTCCTTCTCCTGACAGCTACACAAATAACGATGAAAGTGGGGGGGGTTATTATAGATTCCATTAAAATCCAGGCAATCACTGTGGACTATTTGGGAAAGTTATATTCCAAAAAATATTGGAAAATATAGAAGAAACAGACAAATCCCTAGACATAGAGTCAACCAAAGTTGAATCAAGAGGGCAGAAGTGAGTTCAACTCATTCATACCATCAATGAGATTTTGAAGTATTGCTATGAAGTCAGTCCTTCAACAAAGAAAAAGAAAGTGAAGTGGACGGATTCCCCATCAAATTCTAACAAGCCTTTAAATAAGTGCTGGCACCAATACTCTTTAAACTGATGCATAAAACAGAAATGGAGGGAACTACTTACCCCACTGTGTGAAGCCTGACACCAAAACCAGATAAGGACACAAAACCAAAAACTATAACTGCTTCCCTGGGAAACACAGATGCAAAAATTCTCAATAAAATTCCTGAAAACTGAATTCAGGAATGCACTTAGAAGTTCATACACCATGACCAAGTTAGTTTCAAACCAGAGATGCAAAATTAGTTGAGCACTCATACAAATCAATAAATAACACTGCACATCAATTTAATGACAGAATTCACCACAGTCTTTGCAGAAAGACTTTGTCAAAGTTTAACATTTCTTCATTATAAAAGTCCTGAAGACACTAGGAGTAGAAGGAATATATTTAAATATAATAAAGACTATATATGATAAACATATAGCAAATATACCTTTAGTTAACTTACATACAAAAATACTGAGTATACATAGTTTCTCCAAAATCTAAAAATGAGATGATGGTATTCACTCTGTTCACTCTTACCCAAAATAGTGATCAAGGTCGCAGGGCAAGAAGAGAAGGAAGAAAAATATAGACAAGAAAAAAAAGTAAAATTATCCTTTTTGGGGAAAAAGGATTCAATGCTTAAGACTCCAATGACTCTATCAGAAAGCTCTCAGAATTGATAAATACTGTAGTTAAGCAGTATGATACAAAAATTGACAAAAATCAATAATTTTCCATTTCCCAATAATGAATATGCCAAGAAAGTAGTTAGGAGGGAAAATTCTACTTACAATAGCATAAAAGTACCTATGAATCCTGGTTATGGATTGGCAAAATTAATATTGTGAAATGGCTGTATTTCTAAAAAAATGATCTACATATTTAATGTAAGCTATTTCAGAATTCCAATGATATTCTTCACAGAAACAAGGTTTAAAAAAATCCCAAAATTCATATGGAAGCACAAAGGATAAGCAGGAAGGATAATGCTAGAGGCCCAACATCTGATCGCAAATAAAATTGGAGAGCTATGGTGACCAAACAGTGTGCCAGCAGCACAGAAGCAGGCATGTAGGTCCATGGAACAGAGGACCCAGAGACATACTACATTGATGACTTTTGACAAAGATGTCAAAAACTTATAATGGGAAAATACCCTCTTTAACAAATGGTCCTGATTAAACTAATTTCCACACATTAAATAATGAAGCTATAACAGATCCACACATAGGTCACCCTGGACAAAAACTAATTAAACATTGATCAAAGATCTGAGTATCAGCAAGACCCAAAACTTTGAAATGACTGAAAGATAACACAAGGAAAACACTATGAAGATATGGGCATAGGCCAGGACTTCCTGAAGAAGACTCTACTGGCATAGGGTTAATCCTAAAAACAGACAACTGTGACTGTGGAATTTTAAGAAACTTCCACACAGCAAAGGAAACAAGCACCAAAGTGAAGATACACTGTAGAGAATGGGAAAAACCAAAAACAACTATCAACTACAAACCAGACAGGTTATTAGTATCTAAGATATAAAAAAGCACGAGATTAAACAACAAAAAGCAAACTATCTGATCAATAAATAGCTTATGGAGTGAACAGACAGTTCTCCAAAGGGAGAAATGGCTATAAAATGTTCAACATCCTTACTCATCAGAAAACATAAGTTGATGCTGTTCTGAGACTCCATTTCACCTCATTCAGAATGGCTATCATCAAGGAAACAAATCACAATAAATGCTGGTGAGAATGTGGGGAAATGGGAACCCACATAGACTTCTGGTTTGAATGCAAACTTGTGCAGTCACTGTGAAAATCATATGCAGGCTTCCCAGAAAACTAAAAATAGATCTACCATATGACCCAGCTATACCATTCTTGGCTATCTACCCAAAGGACTCTAAGTCTACACACCCCCGAAATCCTTGTGCAGTGTTTATTGCTGCACAATATTGAGAAAAATGGAACCAACCTAGATCTCCATCAACAGAAGAATGATAAAGCAAGCATGGTACAGATACATGATGGAATTTTATTCTGCCATAAAGAAAAGTAAAATCATGACACCTGCACAACAAAGAAAATCATTTCATTAACTGAAGCAAGCCAGACTAAGAAAGATGTTACCTGAGTTCTCTCATATATGGACTTAGATTGAAAAGTATATGTGTATATGTGTGTATATGTACATATATATACATATATATTTTTATTATGTGCGTGTGTGTAGTCACGAAACTAGAAAGTGATCAAGAGAGGGAGGAAGAGATATTAGCAAGGGAAAAAGAGGGCAGTGGAATGAAGTATAAAGGGAGGCTATTTAGGTAGTGGAAGGGACCGGGCAAAAGGACAGTGTTGGAGGGGGGTGAGTTAGAACCAAGCACATGTATAATGATGTCAGATCGATTACCAACTCCCAGGACAGGGCCTCCTGTCTCTTTAAATCCCTGATATGTGTACGACTACAGGGGGGAAAGGAGTGGAAGAGCATGCCTCATGAGCACTGAAGCAAGAAAATGGGCTATGCTTAGAAAAAGAAACACCCCCTCTTTTTATAAATGCTGTTTAAATAACAAATAACAGAGGATTGTTTATACCACCAATCCTACCTGTCTATGCAAAGTCCAAAGAAGCCAGACAAAAGGGCATTGAGGAATAGCCCCACTGGAAGGACAGTGTATATAGTTCTGTGTGCAGGACTTGCTTCTCCATGTAATTTCTACAAGTAGGACGCTCACAGACAGAAAAGCTAGGAAAGGCCCCAAGAAATTAGAAGAAGAGCTTCAGAGAGAGGGAGCTGATCCCGGCAAGCACTTATTCCTTAACCCAAATATGGTTGCCTACAGGAGTTCTTCTTACCTGGCCAGGTGCGCTTACCACAAAGGCCAAGCATACACATGGTGACTCAGAATTAATGTGATCAACTCTGGGCATTGTCTTTGCAAAAGCCAGGACGGTGACAATGAGGTGTGTGCATGCTGAGCAAATTGACTGATGATTCTGAGGGTCCCCGGCCCAGACCTTCACCGTCAGGGTGGTGCATGTGTGATCATAAAACCCCTGCAGTAAGCCATCCACATCACACTGTGCTGGGGTGCCCCTCTGCCCTCCCAAGTGGCAGGAGGGCTATGCAGTCCAACGGGGGAGGGGAAGTCAGGTTCTGAGGCAATGCACCTGGCAGCAGAGCAGCCAACAGTCTCAGGGAGAGGCCCAGAGAAACCCTAGCCTATGCACAAGTTAGTTCTCCTCAAGCATTCACTTCCTTCCTCCCTCTGGGGAACGCCATGAAGGATGTCAGGCTTGCTCTGGTCCCCTCAACTTTGGGTCAGGTGTTGCCACTGGACTCATACTGGAACATACTAGCAGACAATGAGGCCAAACACGAGGGGAATAAACAAGGAAACAGCCACACTCTGCTTGTCCTTATAAAGTGGGTACCCAGTTCTGTTCAAAGCCACTAGGATGCTTTAAAGAACCAACTCATTGCACTAATGACTCAAAAACAGGTTCATGAAGACCCCAAATAATTTCTAGAAATTGCTTAGGCATGAAGAGAGACCTTGGTTCTTTTTGAGTTTGCAACTGGCACCTCTAGGTGGCATATGCCTTAAGGAAGAAAATGGCACTGAAACAGCCCCATGTCACCTCTGACCCACTCTCCCTCCTAGATGAGGTCACACACAGGTGTATGCACACAAGCTCATGTACACCTACACCCACACAACAGCTTACCTGACAGGTATATGATAGGGTGATTCTACATGATCAGACAAGGCAGTCACCTAGATAATTTGAGAGCATCACAGAACTAATTAAAACTCAAAGAAAAAAATAAACTTTTACATTCCAATGTCATCGAAAATAAATGTGAATACATTACCTAAACTTAAATTTTAGTTTCTAAAACTGTTTCAACACATCAAAAACTCAGGCAATTTATATTTGGAAAATGAAATATATACACTACATATATTTTCATCAAATACATATATAAGAAATAAACATATGCCGGGCGTTGGTGGCACACGCCTTTAATCCCAGAACTCGGGAGGCAGAGGCAGGCGGATCTCTGTGAGTTCGAGACCAGCCTGGACTACCAAGCGAGTTCCAGGACAGCCTCCAAAGCCACAGAGAAACCCTGCCTCGAAAAACCAAAAGAAAAAAAAAAGAAATAAACATATTTTTATTTTGGTTTTGGGGACCAAAGTCAGGTCCTTGGCAACTACTTTATCAGCTGAGCCATCCTCCCAGTGACTTCCAAGTATAGTCTCAAAGGAAATGAAAACTATGAGCACAAAAGAACTGTGTAAAATGTTCATCAAAACCACATTTACAGACAAAGCTAGAAATGACTTGAGTACTATTTTAGTTAGGATTTCTATCCCTGCAATTAAGCATCATGACCAAAAGCAAGTTTTTTTTGGGGGGGGAGAAGGGTTTATTCAGCTTACAAGTTGTAATCCATTACTGAAGGAAATCAGGACAGGATGACAAACAGGGCAGGACCCTGAAGGTAGGAGCTGATGCAGAGGCCAAGGAGGGGTGCTGCTTACTGGCTTGCTGCCATCCCATGGCTTGCTCAGCCTGCTTTCTTATAGAACCCAGGACCATCAACTCAGAGACAGCACCACCTGCCATGAGATGGACTCTCCTCCATCAATCACTAATTAAGGAAATGCCTTACAGCTGGATCTTATGGAGGCATTTTCTCAGTGAGGGTCCCTCCATTCAGATAACTGTAGCTTGTACCAAGTTGACACAAAACTATGTCAGAGAAGTACCCATCAGTAGAAGAATGGATGAACAATCTATAATAGTTATAGAATGGAAAAGTAGCAGTAAAGAAATGACTATGTTTCTATTATCTATAAAATGTGCAGACTTCAAAAATTTACTTATAGTTACAAGAAGACAACAACTACAAAATAATCTATGATAGGAAAAATATCAGAACCATGGTTGTTCTTGAACACCAGGGACAAGGACTCCCTGGAGTGATGATAATATTTTATACCTTGAAAGGGACTTGAGGTACACAGGTGTTTGCAAATGTTAGCCAAATCATATATTTCCTTATACATAAATTCACCTAAGAGAAAAATAAATAATAAACACTCAGCACTAATGATATACACGCTGATGTACTTGAGAAAAAGACTACTGATACAAAAAAACATGTTTAAAAATGCATCTTAAAAACTAAGAGTAATGGACGGAGAGAACAGTATGTCATGAAATACACAAAGCAAATGCAGTAAGGTATCAACTATAGAAACTAGTGTATTTGAGTGCTCACTACACAATTCTTCCTTTTCTTAATAAAGCATTTTCATGAAGCAGGTTGGAAAACCATTTTTCAGTCACATAAACCATCATTTTTATAAAAATATCTTTGGGGTCACTGTACAAGCAAATGGGAAGTAGAAAGAAAGATTGTTTTAGAAATAAAAAGGTCGTCTCTGCAAGTATAGCTAAACCCTGATAACAGCCGTATTTCACACACGCAGAATAAAGTTTTCTCTTCATTCTGCGGAGACAAAGGCATCTATCTCACCAAGCTCTAAGGATCCAACCTCAACGCTTTACACAGGACCACATCCTTTCCCGCCCCCTCCACAGTTGGGTTCAAACACATTTCTCTTATTATGAAAACAGTTTGCGAAACACTAATGGGCTTTGAAACCAAGCCAGAAGATTCTCCCAACTCACAATCCCACCCTGCTATATAGACCTCCCTCGAGGGCCCCTGAGAGTTATTTATATGAGTTTCTTATCTCTTCTCCACATCTGGATGCAAGCTTTGCTCTGAGTAGCTCTTCAGCCAATGTCTGTTGAAGGTCACTTTCCACAGGTCAAAGAGGGGCCACACAGGCAACACTGTTGTCTGTCTTCATAAACAGTATCTGTACTATTAAGAACCTCTTATTTACACTGGAAACATAATATGATGATCGACATTGCACAAAATTAAATCTGATTCCCCCCAGCTACACAGCAACATAGTCTTGGGGTGAAGGTGGTGCAGCCTTCTATGACACAGTGGATACTCTGAATTACGGTGTGATTTGGGGAAAGTGGTTTGCTGCCTCTGTGTCACACATTCTTTTTCCATAAAATGAGAACGATGTATATTCTTAATTAAAGGAAATGATACATCAAGGGGCTGGGGAGATGGCTTGGTTGGCCAAGTTCTTTCTATGTTACACGAGGCTCTGAGTTCAATCCCCAGAGCCCATATAAAACGCTTGGGTGTAGGTTGACACTTGTAACCCAAGAGCTGGGGAGGCAGAGACAGGTGAATGCTTGGGGCCTCACACGATAACCCAGGAGATGACATCACATGGTAGCAAGCACTTAACCCAAGTTAGCCTATCACTATGAATGCTTTCCCTATGGGAATACCTGTATCTAGCACACTGGTAAAATTCTAAGTGTGATGGAATTACCATAAATATTTACAATTGGAGGAATTTAATAAATCACAGCTTTTTTAAAAGCCTCACTCTATGTTCTCAGGTCAAAAATTAAACCTTCAATTTTAAATGTAGCACTTCTACACACAGCTTCTGGTATTACATAAGCTGCCTTATGTTATTCTCATATGTGCCTATGCCAAGTTCTAAAGTAACTTGCCCCAAAACCTTGCTGAGAAGTGTAGAGAACACATGTGCTTAACAGTTGTAGTGTGAACCTAAAATGACCCCCCAGGCTCATGTTTTGAATGCTTGCTACTTAGTTGGTCATGTTGACCTGACAGGCTGTGGAGCCCTTGGGAGGTGGGGCCTGACTGACAGAAGTAGGTCACAAGGCGTCTTTGAGGGTTATAGGCCAGGCCTTGTTTCCAGTCTAACTACCCCTCTTTCTGGTCTACCATGATGCCAACAGCATGTCACACCCCCACTGCCACAGACTGAGTGGCTCTGCCATGCCTACCCCAACATAATGATTTTAATCTCTGAGAAATCATGAATTGACATAAACCACTCTTTGCTTAAGTTGATTATGACAGGCATTTTAGTCACAGCGGAACAATGGTAACTAACATGGCAGTTTTCTTCTTTGAAATACCTAGTATCAAGATAGTCAGCCTCTGCCCCCTGAGGCAGCTATGACCCAACCTATACCACAGAAGCACCACCCTACATCCCCACCCTTATCTCTGGACTCCACAAACCTGCCATGGCAAAGCTCGGGAGGCAGTGCGTGCTGTCATACAAGCGTGAGGACCTGGTGTCTGGATCCCCAGAAGCTATGTAAAAAGAGAGATGTGGTAGCATGTGTCAGCAACTCCGAAACTGGAGGGGGGCATATTTCAGGGGCTCGCTGGCCAGCCGTCTAGCTGACACAGTGGGTTCCAGGTTCAGTGAGACCCCCTGCCTCAAAAAAGGAGGTGGCAAGCCACTGAAGAAGACACCTGATGTCGGCCTCTGACCTCCAGACATGCGCACACACACAAACACATACATGCATACACTACACACACAGGTACTTTTTTGTGGAAAAGGGACTGCAGAGGTAACAGGAGTAAGTAACAAAGGTAAGAGATCTCAGTTCACACATGAGTCTGTGGGTCCAACCTAATCACACGAGCCCTCTGAGGCCTTGTCTGTATCTAAATTTTATAAGTTCACCGTCTAAAATTTATGAATAAGAAAGTATAATCAATGATCTAACAAAGTCCTCATCTAAACTACTCGTAAAATGATAATGGCCAGTAAATAACAAAATAGCAAATGTTACAACTAAGAAAGTATCATGACATAATGCCCACAAGGTTTGATTTCTTCCATGAGAGAAATTTTCATTATTAGGAAACGCCTCTTGTCGGACTCTTTATCATTGACAGTATAGTGGTGCAAACACAACCCTACTCCACATGGCCAAAGCCCTTATCCACTGAGACTGGGTGACTCTTTCTGGTTTTGAAACCTGAAGCCTTACTGATGTGAGTCACCTGAGGGACACAGGACAGCTTTAACTAGTGTTCAGTGCCTTTCGTTCAGCTATGCTAGGAGGACATTTAAATAAAATAGTTTTCCCATCACAAACTCAGTAATTTTTTTTTTCTATTCAAATCCTAAACCGAGAAAACAAGTCTAAGCAAATGAGGGTGCTTATCTGATTTAAAAAATAGGTGTGTCCTTCCTCCTTGAACTCAGTCACCTTCCTTTCCCGTGGGGAAGAGAGCTGAATGCAGGACAGACAGACGGGGACGGGCTTTAACAAAGTCACTTGCAAAGCATCTGTCTCCCAGCCCTTCTTCTTCTGTTCTAGTTTGGACTTTTCACAATTCCAAACCAGCTTGTAGTTTTCACACAGGAGGCTGTTCTTTTATATTTTATGAAGAATAAAGAAATTTAAAATATTTGATGACTATATTAGACGTACATTTGACAATCTTACCCTCCCAACTAGATTACCCAATATAAGACAGCGTTATCTAACTGGCTCCAGGGTCATTATCTGCGGCTTCAAACTGAGACTGGAAATCACTATAGCACCGATGCTGCCTAATCTAGGCTTCAGTGGCTCAAATATCCAGTGTCCAAAAGGCCTCCTGCCCAGCTCAGCAATTCTGGGAGCATGGAGTGTGGTGTTGTGTGCCCGTGTTGTACTTAATACAGCGCCCCTTATGGGGAGACCGACATGCCGAGAAGGGAACATGGCAGACTGCCAGGAGCTAGCCTTTCTGCCACATGAGTATTTCACCTTACTTCAAAGATTCTTGGCTAATTACATAAAAAGGAGGTCAGTGATATCTTCTAGTTCATTTATTTTTCCAACTAGATTATAAGATGTAGAAAGGTGAGGGGAAAAAATATCCTCCTTTTGAAACCCAGTGGGCTTTGGTAAGTGCAACTGGTCCATGTTCCCGAATGTGAGCCCATGGGCTGTATTTAGAAACTACAGTCTTAGGTTAAGGAAGGAGTGTTGTGTGTCGGCTGCTCTTCCTGATAGCCATTGTCTCTCCACCCCCATCCATTGCTTCCTGGTCTTTCACCCGAACACAGAATTCTGAACTGCAGTTCAAGTTAGGTAAAGACTAGGCCTCTGGGCAAGAGAAGGGGCCAAACATTCACTCAAACGTTCCAGCAGATGGTAGAAGGAGAAATTAACACATCGCTACAAAATACCTTTCTGTCAGATAGCAAAATAAAGTCATAGGACAAGAGTCTAAGCATTAAGTCCTTCACCTAATGCTGATCCTTCTTTTGGCATGTGGTGTTGGGCTTCAAAATGACATTTCGGTAGAATGCATTTGCACAGCTCATCCTTGGAGAAGACTCTTCTTCGCCCTCAGTATGGTTTTGTAAGAGGCCCAGAGCTGTTAATCAACTCTTTTAAATAATGCCTTGGGTACAGTTCCCACGAAATGATACTGTATACTGAGGTACAATGCAGATGAAACATCTAAAAGCATCCAGCCATAGTTTAGAGAGAGTTTACAGTCACAGCCAGTCACATGGCCACTAACTGTTGCACTGTATAAGTCTCTCTGCAGACTCAACGCAGCTCCAGCAAGGAAAACGAACCCTTAAATTTTATCATGAATATTTAAAGAGCAGAGAAATAGCAAGAAACACTGCAGAAGCCCGTCTCCCCAGATATTATAACGAAGCTTCACGTATTAAAGGAGGTATCGTTGAGTCCCGGGAACTAGCTGTAATCCTAGAATGGATGGTTTCTGTATGTTTGAGGTTTCAGTAGTTTTCCTGAAGTAATAGCCAAGCCCTGTTCCTATACAATGTTTGTTCAAGCTATGAATCAAGCTCATTTCTGTAATAAAAGCAAAGCTCTTAGCAAATTTGGTTTCAGATTCTGGAAGTATACAAACTTCCTAAAATACAGGCAGATAAAAAGACCTTAGGCTACATTGTGGCATATACTTCAGTGTTTTCAACTTTTCCCCCATCCAGCACTGCCTCTATGTGCAACTGAGAAACTCATGCATGGTGATCTAGTGCTTGTCTTGCTTGTATACTGCTGTAGGAGAGCAGAGAATATATGAATCGATAAACTATGTTAGGGGAATGACAGACATCAAGAAGCTTTGAAAAACTGGGCAAGTTAAAGGTACCCTCCAATGACAAGAGAAATTGTCCACTTCCTTAAAGACCCAACAGCTCAAAATCCAGGTGCCAGCTGGTGGGAAAAGGACTTCTGATACCTAAAAACACCACTCTTACTGTAAATAGATCAAGAAAGAAACCCAAAGGGAACAGAATCCATCTTCCATTGAAACCCTAGGGCATAAATAGTCTCACAGGCTGGTCAGTTCTCTCTTGCTCCATGGAAAACTCCATTTCCAGGGGTTCAGCAATAAGACCTTAATAAAAACATGGTCTTAGACCTGAAATCAGTAGGGTTGGTTACCCCCACCCCCATGATTTTTTTTCTATTGAAGCCATGCCTTTCCTATTTTATAAATGTGTGAATTATTCCCATGTATTGCTCTTTCAATTACATAAAATAAAATAACCTGCCCTCAGAAAATAATGGCCTCATTGAAGCACAAATATCATTCATTAAAATAGCTGATTCAAAAAGCAGTTGGGTATAAATGAAAGAGGCTAACATTCAATACTGATGACCTAATGTCGTAAGTACTCACCCCTACTGAGACTTATGGGTCTTTTTGGTATCTTGTCAATGCCTTCCTTCCATAACATACATTACTAAATTCACACCCAACTCCTAATGGTCATATTTGCAACTATGGGTGCAGCAATGCATTTAAAAGATTCCAACCAGCGATTCAGGAAGCACTGCACATGGAAACCTTCAGTATCATTAACCAAACTCAGATCGTCAACAGAAACCAACAGGGTATCGCGTGGACGAGTCAAGGTTTCCCTAGTCCCAAGTTCCAAAGGGAAGAAGGCTGAGGCAGGACCCTGTAACAGGATACTGAGATGGAGTGCTCCTTCATTCAGCCTGTAGGGCTAACTTAGCAGGGCACACACCTTTCTGCCAGGAATCAGGAAATTTGGCAAGGGTCTGAGTGTTGGCAGAAGCTCACTCACAGAAGCGCAATGAAGGCCCCTCCCTAACCAAATTAACCCCAGGCAAGAGATGCCCTGGATAGATTCACAGATGCTCATCTGCCGGCCTTAGTTGCTCCTCAGGAAAAGGCCAGCAACAGGGAAATACTAGACGTTGTCCCCCACAAAATCATGTCAAGGAAGCTCCAGGGTTGTCCTCAAATAAATCCTGATTATTATTTTTTTTAACGTGTGGCCATTCTTGGTGGCGACCACCTTAGTTGTGCGGCTGGAAAGCAGATTTGCAAGAGGCCAAAGATTAGACAAAAGGCAGGAGCTGGAGACAGACAGACATGGAAATGGTTTTAAGTGATTAGGGCTTCCCAGTTCCAGTTCTCTCTCTTCTCACGATGATTCCTGTGGCTCCCTAACAAATCCCTAAAGGTCTGGAAACCACGTAGGATAAGGGTGTGGGGGGAGAAGACCCCGAAACTTTCCTAAACTGTGGCAGCAGACCTCGGGTCGCCAGGGCGCAGGGGGCACCCCGGGGCGGCGGCCGCCCCCTCCCTGCTACAACAAAAGGACCGGGCGCAACCTTCGTGCTGGGACTCCAGGATCGGAGCTCCGGGGACCCCAGAGAGGGAAGCAGAGGGGACAGCGAGCCCCACGCTGCCCTCTCCCGTGGCGGGGGCTATGGAGCCGCGTGTCCGAGTCATGCATAAAGGAAAGCACCTCGGATGTAAGCAGAAGAGTCGCCAGCGGCTGCCACCTAGGCGGCAGCCCGAGCAGCTGGTGCCACCCAGATCCCCAGGGAGCATCTGCGCCGCGGGCCCAGCGTGTTCCCGGGGCGGCGCCGCCCCCCGGCTATCGCGACGTGGGGGCTGCAGGACCGCGGTGCAGGTCGAGCTGCTGGGCCTCCGCCAAAATGCGGCCCGGGTCCAGCCGCCACCGCTGCCGCGCCAGGCCCGGGCGCGACACAAAAGCGGCCCCCGGCCCCGCCGCCGCCCACCGACCTTGGGCTCCCGCGCCGGGTTCCCGCAGCGTCTTGGTGACCGCCTTCCAAACGTGGCAACCGAGCAGGCAGAGCAGCAGCGCGGTGGACCTGCTCATTTCCGCGCCGCGGGCGCCGCGGGCCGCTCGGGCTCGCCACTCTCGGTCACGGGCGGCCGGGCGCCGCGCCTCCCTCCATGGCGCTGTGGCTCCGCGCGCCCGGCCAGACGCCCGATTGGCCGGGGCCCCGCAGCCGGCCGCTCCCTCCTCCGCGCTCCGCGCCGGGCTTCCCCCGACCGCCGCGGCCGCTCTGCCGGCGCCTTAACCCCTTCCTGCCCCGCCCCGCGCCCGAGGGAGCGCATGGGCCCCGGGCCCGTGGTGCCACCTGGCGGCCGCTGCGCTGCGGGTGTCCCGCTCGTCCCCTGACCCCCTCTCTGCGAGCCCCGGGGCTCCCATTTGCCGGCAGCGGTTCCTGCTGGCCAGAGACTTTCGACGTCATGCTCGATTACCTGAGGGTCCACAGGAAGCATTCGAGACTGGGGTGTGACCTCTCATCCTGCAGCTGTCCAAGTCACTATTCTGACTTCCCTCAGGGTACATTTGACAGCCAGGCATTCTTGCAGGTAGGGTAATAATACCTAAACCCAACTGCAGAAGGCCCAACGCCACAGGTTAAGTCCTGTTTGTGTAGCTTAGGAGGGAAAGGTGAGGAAGTTTTCATTAATAGCGGCCTGGGTGATTCTTTTCTCCCCATCCTCACCTTTGTTTATGAAAGAAAAAAAAATCAACGGGGAAGACTATTCGGGAGTATTGCAATAGGGACTGTTATAATGGGATTTTGTAGTAGGGGACATATTATTTTGTTCAACTTGGGACTCAGCACAAACAATTGTTTACAACCAAGAAGCAGTGTGTGTGTGTGTGTGTGTGTGTGTGTGTGCGTGCGTGCGTGCGTGTGCGTGTGTGCGTGTGTGCGTGTGCGTGTGTGTGCGTGTGCCTGCGTGCGTGCGTGTGCGCGCGTGTGTGCGTGTGTGTGCGTGCGTGTGTGTGTGTGTGTGTGTGTGTGTGTGTGTGTGTGTGTCTGTGTGTGTAGCATTAGGATTAGGGATCTAGTTGAAGTCACCCAGGAGGACTTTTATTGAAGGCAGGTCAGTGTGCTCAGACTTCACTGTGGGGTTGTGAAGCATGCCCATATATCTGGAGTGGTTGGATATTTAGGATAAGACAGGGGGTTGCTAAAGTTAAATTTTACACGAAGGGAACAGGTGAAGCCAGGACACCAGAGGCCTAATCAGAGAATCTTTGTCACACATCACAATTGATTTGGCATGATGTCCTGTGTTTGTGATCCCAGCACTCAGGAGACTGAGGCAGAAGGCTCTCACTCTCAAGGTTATTGAGTTACACAGTGGGACCTAGTCTCAGAACAACAAAGGCAGAGATCATTCTATTTACAGATGAGAAAACAAGCTAAATAAGGCTGAGGAACCTTTTCTGAAGCACATGGCACGACAGTGGCTGTGATGGCTACTTTGAACAGCCAACTTGACAATCCAGAGTGGGTCTAGGAAGGAAGGCAGTGTGTGTGTGTGTGTGTGTGTGTGTGTGTGTGTGTGTGTGTGTGTGTAGATTGGGTTGGCCTATGAGAATGTCTGTGGGAGACAATCTTGATTGTGTAAAGTGATATAGAAAGATCTGCCCACTGTGAGTGGCACCATTCCCTAGGCAGCAGAATTCGGGAGAGTAAGAGCAGAGAAAATGAGCTGAGCACTAACAGGCATGCACCCATTTCTCTCTGTTCCTGATAATGGGTGTGATGTGTTTCTGTTTCTTCAAGTTTCTGCCACTGTGGCATCTCTGCTATGAACTGCAACCTGGAACTGTGAGCTAAAATAGCCCTTTCCCCACCTAAGATGCTTTTGTCATGGCATTTATCACAGCAACTGGGGGGGGGGTGTACAACAAAACCCCACAAAAATCAGCAGCGAAAGAACATTCTAATAAAATCAGTTTTCTTCCAAAGTTAAAGCTCTTTGCCCAAATCTCCAGACCGTCCTGTGTCAAAGAATGCCACCTTCGGTACCACAACTTCCCTTTCTACCTACAGTCTCGCCTGATTGTTTCCCCCACAAAACCCTCATGCTCACCCATCCCCTCTAATGCATCACCGCCAGCACTGCAGTGACCCTCACAGTCCCCTTGCTGGGGACCTGAGCTCTGTGGAAATCTACTTAAGAATCACCGTGTGCTGAGAAAGGCTTCCAGAAGGCCAGAAGGAGGTTCATCACCGCAATTGTATTAAGTGGCGGCAGGCACGTAATACACCAGAAAGACAATGAAAGATGGCGTTTGCCCAGTTGACTTTTCATAAACAAATTCTAGTGATACACAATAAAAACTAGGGGATGGCAATGTCCATATGGGTTTGGTAGTTACCTTCATGACCCAAGTTACGCTATACATAAATTGTATACGTGTACAGGTAACTGGCAATCAGGAAGACAGAAAGAAACCCAGCTATTAGGGACAGTCTGGCTGTCTCCTTTTCCCTCTAGCATTATAGCCACTGCTATTCCAGGTCCAACTCCTAGCTAGGAGACAGAAATGAAAAGCATGCTGCCCCTTCAACTCCCGCTTGGGCTCCAGCCCACAGGAACAGAGCTCAGAGCAGCTCGATGGCTGAGTGTGCTGGGTGTGGGGTGGCTGCTGCTAACGGGAGTGATTAAAACGAAACCTCTCCAGAGTTGAAACTCGTCCATTAGAACACTCTTAGAGAGTCAAAGAGATGGCTCAGTGGGTAATCTTGCTTGCTGTGTGAGTGTGAGGACCTGGGTCTGGATTTCCAGAACACATTAAAAGCTGGACTCAGCAACACTCCCAGGTGCTCCTCAGGCAGGACAGGAAGGAGAGGTGGGAGAATTTCCAGAAGCTCATGAGCTAACTAGCCTACTGTTCACAGTAAGAAAACCCAAGAGACCGTGCAAGGTGGAAGGCTCAGGCCCATACCTAAGACTGTCCCCTGACTGCCACATGCACCCTGGAAACCTTGCCCCTGCATGCATGTGTGCACATGCCCCCGCCCCGTGTATACACACATACACACCACACACACACACACACCCCTGATAAGTTCTGAATTTGGGATGTTTTCGTGTGTACATGCAAACATGTGTGGTGGGTACATGTACACATCATCTTTAGATTTCTTCAGGACTTGGGCCACCTTGTTTTTTGAGACAGGGTCTACTCACTTTTATCTGGAAGTTACTTGTTTGAGTCAACAACCCTCAGAGACCCCTGTGCCTGCCTCCCTCAGTGCAAGCCTCCACACAGCTTTGTTATGAGTTCCGGGTACTGACTTCAGGCCCTGTTCTTGCAAGGCAAGCGCTTTAACCAACTGCTGAAGCCGTTTCCCCAGCCCAGGGGATACTTACTATATCCACTCCCTGAACTCCAGTATTTCCTCATAATGACTTCTTTGATTGATATTGTTTCTATTTTGTAAGTGAGAACACAAAGAAGATTTACTGTTATTAAATCATTTACCACAAATATAATACAGGTCGCAAACTGCCTATAGCATGTCACCCCCAAGAACAAATTGAAAGCAAAATGCCTCATGACCGCCAGCAGTGTCCAAATGTTTTAACAACTCAGGTCCAGAGAGGTCTGAGTCTAGTTTCCAGTGTGGTGTCAGTGTCCATTTCTGGGCTGTGATGGTGCACTTCTGATGTAGAAGATACTGCAGTTGGCAGAACTGTGGAAGGAGTTCTAGAACATTTAAAGGAGCAAGAAGTACAAGATGCCAAGGACAGATGTTTAGATGTGATGGTTGTTGTTAATATTACTATTACTGTTACTGTGTGTGTAACAAAGCTGTCATGGAGTGTCGCCTTTAAAGTCTATGTACCTTCATAGCCACACTGAGTTTCTAATCACAGAGAAACAGTTTGGGGACCACCACCCCATGCTATTTTGCAAATGCCACTGAGAAACAGGAAGAGGTTAAATGAGTTGCAGACTGTGTGCCGCAAGCCAGTCCCCAAGCCAAGAAGAAAGCCAGCCCAGAGAAGCGTTCTCTCATCTCATGGATATTTTCCAGTTCCTTGGGTGGGAGGCTAAAAAGACACAAATTCTGCACCATTACACAAGTGAATAAATTTGCAAATCATGCATCCAGCGTTATGTAAGAATGAAATAGTCACACTAATCCTTTACCGGAATAAAAAGAAGTTGGTTTTACCTTTTTCTCATGTTCCGATCATCAGACACCCACTCAGCAACTGCAGGCTGGGGCGGGGGGGTACTTAAGAGGGCGTGTTTGCAGAACAATGGAAGTCGGGAGTGTTCTTCCCTTCTAGAACTTTTCCTGTTGCTCTTATTAAAATTGCTCATTGTTTGAGTAGAAATGACTTATGACTGTATTACTTGAAGTCGCTCGAGTGTGCAGTATTTTATTTCAGTTTTTGAGGCTTGTGCCAAAAGAAAGCAAGCTACATGCAGAACTTTTTCCTGTCCAAAATTTCCAGAGACCTTGACTGTAGAACTGTGCGTCAAGGTTTCTTAGCACAAGATTGTTTGTTCTAGCGAGGTCTTTCCTGGGGTTGGCCCCCCTGTGGTGGGATTTTAATTGTCTGTGTCCACTTTGAGAGCCATTATACTGTCCCCATTTCCTCTCCTAGTCCCTTCCTGAGGTCCCTCACCCCCCAAATCAGAACCTCTAGCAAACAGCTAACTTATTAAGAGCATCGTGCAGGTCAGGAAGTGTGGCTTGGAGGGGTACTGTTTGCTGGCATTTTTAATAGTTTAGATTAAATGAACCTACAGTTAGGAATTGTAAGGACTTAGTTAGCATTTTAGTCTAAACTACTTTACTAACCACTTTTTAAAAAAGTAATGGGGAAGGCTTTGTATATAGTTCAGTTGGTATAAGGCTTGTCTAACATGCTGGGGTTTCATCCCTAGCTTCGCATAAAACTATATGTGGGGGTGTATGCTTTTAGTCCCAGTATTTGGAAGCCTGGAGGATCAAAAATTTGAGGTCATTCTTGGCTACATGGTGAATATGAGGTCGGTCTTGGCTGCATGTCTCAAAATAAATGATTAAATAAATGAAAAGTAAGGGGATCACTGATGGGGGACTTCTGTATTTAGGCGAACACTTATTTGGGTCTCTTATGTGGGGCTCAGAGCTGTTTGTAAAGCCTGTGCTTTTCCTACAGTCTTTCTTTCTTATCCAAGCTATAACTTTCTTTCCTCCACGTAGCTCCCCAGACAGCAGAGGTGTTTCATCCAACAGAGTTCTGTGAATGAATGAATGGTGGCAGTTTTGTGGGAGAGGCAGCTGATGTGAATCTCTGCTCCTACTCCTGCAGGTCCCTGGCTAGTACTCTCCCTCCTGTGACCCACAGTGACTAAGGAGTCTGGGACACTTTGCAGGCCTTGATCAATAGATTTTTACCGTTTGGAAAAATGTTCAAGGCTAGTGCCAATGGGAAACCAATTTGCTCAGCAGTTCTTTTCAGGTCAGTGCTAGTTTTTGAATGCCAAGGAGAGGTTCCCAGTTCTGCTTTTCTCTGACTCTGACTTGCTGTCTCCAACAAGGCGAGCTTAAGGGAAGAGGGACAGTGAGTGTTGTCATTCTAAATGTGAGGTATCTGTGACACTGGATCTGGATTAGGAGACAGAAGTAGGGAATAGGATGTTGATTGTAAAGATAATTTATACATCATGTATATAATGTAATTTTATATCACACACACACACACACACACACACACACACACACAACCCTGAAGAGGGTAGAGAGATAATTTAATCATTAAAGCTTTTGCTATTCAAGCAGGAGAGCCTGTCTTCAATCCCTGAAACCTACATAAAAAGCTTAGTGAGATGTATATGCTTATAATCCTAGTATTGGGAAGGTAGAGGCAAGTGAATCCACAGAGCTTATTGGGCACATAGTCTAGCCTATGTGGTGAGTTCCAGGCCAGTGGGAAATTCTGTCTTATAAAACAAGGTGGATGGTGCCCAAGGAATGCCAGCCCACAGACATACCTGTACAAGTACTTGCACACACATGTGTACCTGCACACACATGAAGACATATTACCTTCTTTAGGATCCTTGTGATTGCCTTGTCTTCTATATCATCTTCTAAATACCTATTTCTTGGAGTTGATCTCTAAAATAATAACAATAATATCTATTATTAACAGTGTGCATGTTTATGTGGATGTATGCATGTGTACATTCATGTGTGTGGAGATCAATATCAGGCATCTTCCTCAGTCATTCTCTCCTCTACTTTTTCTTTCTTTTTTTTTTTTGAGACAGGGTTTTTCTTTTTTCTTCTTTTTTCCCTCAATGTATGTTTTTATTTAAATTAGAAACATGAATGCTTCACATGGCAATCCCAGCTCCCTCTCCCACCCCTCCTCCCCTGTCCCTTCACCAGACCCCCCAGCCCCCACCCAACCCCCATATCATTCCCCAGGGAGGGTGAGGCCCTCCTTGGGGGGGATCTCCAGAGTCTGTCATTTCATCCAGGGCAGGACCTAGGCCCTTCCCCATGTGTCCAGGCTGAGAGAGCATCCCTCTTTTTGGAATGGACTCCCAAAGTTCATTCATATGCCATGGTAAACACTGATCTACTACCCCAGGCCCCAGAGATTTCTGTGGCCTCCTCACTGACACCACTTTCATTGGAGTCTGGATCAGTCTCCTGTTGGCCTCTCAACCCATCAGTCTGGGGTTCAAGAGCTCCCCCTTGTCCAGTCAGCTGTCTTTGTGGGTTTCACCAGCATGGTCTTGGCCCCTTTGCTCATCACTCCTCCATCTCTGTCACTTGGTTCCAGGAGTTCAGTTCAGTGTTTAGCTGGGGGTATCTAGAAGGGTTTTTCAGTGAACCTGTAGCTTGTTGATTCAGCGCGACCATCTAGCTGGCGCATGAGCTCCAGGGATTTTCCTGTCTTTGTACTCCAGTGCCAGGGTTAAAACTACTGTGCCTGGCTTTCATGTGGATGCCTGAGATCTGAACTTGTCTTTACCAGCTGAATCATCTCCCTAACCCTTGATAGTTCTTATTTATTCAGATCTTGTAGTCTGTGCTCATTGCCTTCTTTAATACATTAACTCCCTGGGAGCAGGGATTTTATACAGTGTACCATCATCCTTTTAGTACCAAGAAAAAAATGTTTGGCTCAGAGGAGATTGTTGGTAACTATCAGTCCCTGGTAATGTAGCTAAGTGGGTGAACACTTGGCTAGCATGCTGGAGGACCTAGGTTCAGTCTCCAGTACTTCAATAAAATAAATCAAACAAAACCCCGTGAGTAGCAGTGGAAAAAATCCCATCTTACAGTAAAGGAAACATTTCCCTCTCATTATTCTAAATATGCTATAGTTTTGCTACCCTCAACAAAAGAATAAATTGGCAATTATTTATGAAGTTCTGACCATGAATCCAAAGTTTAGTTGGGTAAAGTCAAGACTGTACCCCCAATTTTGAGCTCATTTCACTTTCTAGAACTTCCATGTCACTGCTATTTTTTCCTACAGATTTATTTTTTACTGTGTGTGTGTGTGAATGTGAGTGTTTGTGTATCTGTGCATGGTGGTCAGGTCCTCTTCAAGGTCAACAAGCACTCTTAACCACTGTGCAATGTCCCCAGACCCCGTCGGGAACTGCTACTCTTCAGAGGTCTCACCTCAGTCAGGCAGCTGCAACTTCCCCAGTCTTGCACTAGACCCGACATCCAGTTCTGAACTGTAGCTAGAGATAAAGATGGACATGCTAGCTTTTACCCTTGGACTGACTCGAAGTCACCTAACCTGAGGGGAGAATGTGCAGATTCTTTAGCAAGATCCATGTTCATTATCAATTGCAGAATTGATGGCAGCACCGGCAAATGCCACGCTGTGCTGTACCCTAGACACACTTGCATCTGCTTCAGAGGGCAGAGTAGGATTCAGTCAGACAGTAAGATTCAATTCCAAACCTTAAGAAAAAAAAGACAAAAAAACCTTTGGAGAGAGACAAGTTTTTCCAACTGGAATTAGTGAGAGAGAGGCTAAAGCCAGCAGCTGTTGGCAGCCATTCTGCTTCCATGAGGTAAGAACTTAAGCCTGGACCACAAAGAGAAGGAAACAGAACTAAGAGATGGAAAGAGGGAGAGCAGCCCTTGAATTCAATCAGTATCCGAAGCTACCTCTTTCTGGGGTTTCTCCACATGTCAATATAATCATTTCTTTTCCTTTAAATCATTTTGAATTACACTTTCTATAGTCAAAAGGCTCCAGCCAAATTAGAGATCAGAAATAGTGGGCTGACATAGTTCAGTGGTCCTGGATGCTGCTTGTTGGATGGAACGGCACTGGATTAGTTCCTCAAGTCCTTAACTCTGGTTGCTTTCACAGTGAGAACCATATCCCAGAAGACCAGACTCCTTCTGTGAGGCACGTTAAACACATGACAGGGCTGGGAAAGCAAGTTCATTGGGCAAAGTATCTACCATACAAGCATGTAAACCTGAGTTTGGATCCCCAACCTCCATGCTTTTAAAAAGCTGGTGTTGTGACATATTGCACATGTACCTCACTGAGGCGTGGGGACACACAGATTCTGAGGCCTTGCTGGCAAGTTTGAGATTCAGTGAGAGACATATCTAAAAAAATAGAATGGAGAAGTGATTGAAGAAAAGACTCTGATGTCAATCTTTGGCCTTCACCAGCATTCTCCTGTGTGAGTTCACCCACAATCACGTCCCTTCTCACCACAAAATCAACATCCCAACGTCTGGATATCTCTGGCCAATTTCCTATTTCACACCAAATGAAGGCCCTTAAAAACATGACAGATTTTGATGTATTAGAGTGAACATTTTTATTATGGACTGAAATCTGACCCATCCACCATAGGTTTTTTGGTTTGTCTACATAATTGTTTTTGTGTACAAGAATTCACAAACTACCACCACTTGGTGAGTTGCCTTCTGGGTAAAATATGGGAGTCCTGGTGTGTGTGTGTGAGAGAGAGAGAGAGAGAGAGAGAGAGAGAGAGAGAGAGAGAGAGAGAGAGAGAGAGGGAGAAAGAGAGAGAGAGGGAGAGAGAGAGAATCAAATACACCAGATATTCTAAAACCAACCATAGTTGGAGACATTTTCAAAGATGGATATCATACTGGCCAGTAAACATAGAACTCACCATAGAGAAGTTAATTAAGCATAATAAACAGGCAAAGCAGGAAACTGATTTTTCCTGTCTCCAAAGCTTCTATTACTGAGGAAGGAAGGGTGACAAACAAAGATTCAGGAACATAAGAATGGGAGGCTTGATTGCGAGGCCTGAGAGTTGGGCAGACAGAGAAGTGAACTCATAAATCTAAGCCTCAGTGGGAGTTCCAGGTCTCACCTGGGGTGGGTGAAGGACAGGGAAAATAAGATGGCCTTTGTGCATATCAGTTATTGCAAGCTTTGTCAGTAGGTATTCCCAAATAGCTTTTGGGGACCAAATAATGCACTGTAAAATCTGAAGACTGAATGTAATTCAGGAATAGATGTTATATAGAGAAGACATGGACAAGAATCGGAGAAGGAGAACGTGGATGAAGGACTAAAAGGAGTACTCTTCCTCCAGCTAAAGTATAGAGAATTAAGCTGGGTGGTGGTGGTGGTGCATGCCTTTAATCCCAGCACTCAGGAGGCAGAGACAGGTGGATCTCTGTGAGTTTGAGACCAGCCTGGTCTACAAGCACTAGTTCCAGGACAGCCTCTTAAAGCCACAGAGAAGCCCTGTCTCGAAAAAACAAAACAAAACAAAAAAGTAGAGAATTAAGACGACCTATGAACTCATGTGTTCCAGGGTCTGGGGAGGTGTTTCAGTTGGTAAAGTTCCTGCTATAATAGGATCCCCAGCTCCCATATAAGACACCAGATACAGTGATACATGTGAGTCTGTAATTCTACTACTAAAGGGTGGAGACAGCCTAGGAGCTCAAGGGAGAGCTGATTTAGTGGAAATATCAAGCTCCAGGTTCAGTGAGGGTACTGTCTCAAAAAAAATGGCGTGGAAAGTGACAAAGAAAGACAATCAGTGTCAACATCTGGACTCTACTCAGGATGAACACACACACACACACACACACACACACACACACACTTTAAAGATTTCAGTAGAATTGTAGCATAGAGACTTGGAATAAACTAGCATTCCTCAGTAAAGAAGAGGCCAGAACTTTCTACATGAATATATTAGCTTCATGTTATCAAACAGGAACAACTTAAGGGGAAAGGTTCTATTTTGGCTCACAATTTCAGAGAGATTTCAGTCCATCATGGTGGGGGAAGGTATGTTGGAGGGTGTGTGGTGGGGGAAGCATGGTGGAGGGGTGTGTGGTGGGAAAGACATGGTGTGAGACATGGCAGGGGAGTGTGGGGTGGGGAATCCCATGGTGGGGGAGTGTGGGGTGGGGATCCCATGGTGGGGCAGTGTGGGGTGGCAGTTGTTCACATGGTACAAAATAGGAAACAGAACAAATCAGGACCTAAAGTGGGTATCATCTTCAAAATTCCATCCTTAGTGAGCTACTTCTACCAACCTGGCCCCATTTCCCTCATAATAAGCTCCACTGCCCCTAACATAGCTCCATTCAAAGCAGGAGCCCATGGGGGGCATTTAGATTTAAACCGTTGATAGTGATTTTGCAAAGATCCAATGCCTTTCTTTCAGAAACAGCATCTTGAAAAATCGGTGTGAGGCACTAAGTTGGAAAGCACCACCTTTTATAAAGCTGTGGAATCCCGCACCTCCTATTACATATGAAATGTGGCCTTAGTCGGAGCAAGACCAGCCTCTGCCAAATGCTGTGATATGGAAACAGGTCATATGATGTTTCCCAGGAGGAAAAGCCTTTGCCTCTTCCCCCACAACCTGAACATAGTTGCTCACATCTGTTGGACAACTCCCCCACTGAGCACACCATCTGTCCCTGTGCAGGAAGAAAGAAGCTGTCTGGTTGAGGAACCAGCATGCACACAGCATCACATGGGGCTCTGGGGCCCAGCATAGGAGAAATGAACTCCAGAGAGCCTCCTCTTGCCCAGTCGGTTAATACTAAAACCACTGAGCCCAGGGAGAACGAGGGATAAACAAAACCTCTCTCCTGTGGCTGTGAAATCAGTCCTGAAAGTAAGCCTTGGTCTCAGGTCCTAAGAGCTGGAAGGCAGGAAATTACATAGAAGGAGCTGAAGAAAGTCTGAAGGGAAGAGGGGACAAGATGAATTTCCACCACTGGGGTACATTTATCTGTGGGCTGTCCTGGAACTCCAGTAGGTTAGTAGGTTAGTAGGTGAGAATATGAGAAAGGCAGAGGCCACCGAAGAGGATGGAATGTGTGGTTTTTTAATGGCTGAAAAAATAAGCATTGTTAAGCAGCTGCCTTCGTGCACAGGAGTGAGGTGATGCTGGGCAGTCAAGTATGGTAAGATCATGCAAAGGAAAGAAGAAACAAGAATCCTCAAACAGGCCTTAGGCTTGCTGTGCATTCAAATGAGTAAGTAAAACCCAAATGAGAAATTCAATTCTGGACCTTCTCTAGTGGAATGAAAACGGTAACATTTCTGACCTGGCGAGTACACAGACTCCAGCTTCAAATACCAAGTTTCAGTGTTTAGCTGATGAGCACCCCCATGTACCACTGGAGCTTTCCGAAGGCGACATCATGCACTGATTACAGAAGAAACACATAGCTGTCATGGGGACATAGAAGGTGTTGAAAGGTAAAGTATAAAGAGAGAATGAAGTGACTTGGAACCTCGTGTGCACACAGTCAGACCCTTATATGCACACTTACCATCGGCCCAGCTGTGGTGTTAATGTGTGTCTAGCTGTTTTTAGATAAGGGACACACTGTCCGAAATGAGAGCTAGGACTCAGATCATTGTTTGCTTTCCAAATTGCCTTCCTGCCTCCGTCAACTCAAATGGCTGCCATTCTAGATTCAGTATTTATCGCGACTTTGCTTTTCCTTGTATGTTTTTCTTATCTTCACACACATACACACACACATATACATACATACATATGTCACATACATACACACATACACAAATATACACAATCTATATGTGACACATGTGTGTATTAATAATCTTGTACATTGTGATAGTTAATTTCATTCATCAAATATTCTTGGGTGTAGGGTACTCAAATGTGTGGTCAAATATTCAGGATGCTTCTGTCAGCAGTGTGTTTTGGATTAACCTTTATCTTGTTAGATGTTAGTGAAGTAGACTGACCTACATGGTGTTAGTGGGTCTCCTCCAATCGATGCAAGGCCTGAAGAGAACCAAAGACCATTACATGAGGAGGGCACATCTTCTGTAGATTTTCAAAGGTAGAATCACACACTATCTCTGTTTTTATTAATAGTATAGTTTAGTTCTATGCGCCAGAGATAAACTTACACTGTAACATTCAAGCTTGTATGGGCCTATTGAGTAGTGGTAGCATCATGTACTTAGTCAATCCCATCAGTAGTCTTTCATTTTTTCTGGGGTTTTGCTGTAGTAGCCAGCACTGTGCTGAACATTTTAAGTATATTTGATTGTTATATGATGTTTGTTATATGATGATTGTTATATGATTAAGTCCTAGCAATGACTCAGGGCATAAGGTTTCTTTGAAGGCTAGATCCCTGTTATTGCACATATCCTTTCATGTCAAGGAAGTCACAAACTCTCAGTATTACACCAGTGCCTTCATACTATTCCATATTATAGGAATATCATTTGTTTAATAAGATATCTAAATATTGTGAGGTTTTTTGCTGGTGCATGCAATATTGCAAAAACAAAACAAAACAAAAACCAAAACCAACAAATTCAGGATTAATTACTTATTTTCCCATAGAGAGTCCCTGGAGTTGTTGGCTTAAGAATAAACAATTAAAAATACATTTAACTTTAACTTTATTTTTTCAGTGTCTAGTGTCTAAGCGCAGACCCTTGTGTGAGTTAGGCAGCTGCTTTGCACTGAGCACCCCCCCCAGCCCTTTATACGATCTGTGTTTTGTTTGAGATGGCATCTTTTAGAGCCTCCTGTGGCAAACTTTCTATGTATCTGAGGATGTTTTTGAATTCCTGGTGCTCCTGCTTCCACCTCCAAGTGCTAGGAAGACAGGCTTGAACTGCCATGCACCACTTTCAAAAGGCTGTTTCCGTTTACACTCCCTTTGAAGGTAGTTGACAGTTTACAAAGTGCAGCATCTCTGGACTCATAGCATGTCCCTAGCTATAAGGCTGGCTCGTAGCACTGTCTGTAACAGTGTGATTCCTTCATGTTTCGCTTGCTTCTGCATCATCAGGGAAAGACTACGTTATCTTTTATTTAAAAGTTCTCAATACCTTCCCCCGTATTTCCTTTGCTCACTCCCAGAGTGAAGCCAAGGGAAGAACAATGGGGTAAAGATGCCTTGCTTTGGTCGGAGTTGAGTTCTCTAAATTTTCCTGTCAATTTTTATCTCTTTTGTGTTCAGTCACAATGTAATATGTTATTTTTTTAAATCAAAGCATAAGATTATGAAAATAATTAGTGGCTAAATTTCTAAAATTTGGTATTTGAAATTATACTTTTCTGTGGTTCACAAAAGTACTGCTGGCCTCTGGGGCTGGGAGTTACCACCCAGGGCCATGTCTGTGGGGTCAGAAGCTGGACTGGGTCTTATGTTTCATCTCAAGAAGCAGATTCCTCTGAGTATAGACAAAAAGGCTGTAACCAGGTGCCCACCACTCACTTTCCCGGGTCTAACAGACCCCTGTCAGGGCTTTGGCAGAGCAGGTTAATTTTAGGTGTTGACTTGCCTGAATGAGGAAGTACTGGCATGGAGAATGTCTCAGGAGAGATAATCATGGCTATGAGCTGTGGTGTGTGGGGGTATTCACCTTCAGCATGGGAAGGCACTATCTGCATTAACTGCCTTTGCATCACTATGACCACAGGTATCTGACAGAAACAGAAATAAGGGAAGATACGTTGATGTTGGCTCAAGGTTTAGCTCATCACAGTGGAAAAGGCATGGTGGTGTGGGCCTGCAATCGGAAAATAAGGTCAATACCAAGGGCTATGCTATGGCCTCCAGATGACCTCATTTCATCAGTCTCCCCTTTCCCTCCAGGTTCCATAGTCTTGTAAAAGAGCACCCTTGTAGCACGATAAAGAAAAGACCCAGGGACTGATATTGGGGTTCAAGTTCAAGCTGAAGATCAGAAAAGCAAAGCAGTCAAATCAGTAGATCTTACCTCTACCCAGCTGCAATGGCAATCCTGTCTCCATGAATCCTTAGAGGCAAAAGGCTCCCAGATCCTGTCTCCTCCTCCTTATATTCTTTTCTCTGCCCAGCCATAGCCTCCTGGCTCCACCTCCCTAGTGCTGGGATTAAAGGCATGTGATCCCAGATACTGAGATCACCTTTGTGAGCTGTTTCTTTTAGAACTGGATCATTTTTGTGTAGTCAGTGTGACCTTCAGAGATCTCTCTTAATCCTGATTCCTGGGATTAAATGTGTATATCATCAACACCTAGCTTCTATAGCTATCTAGTATAGGTGCTTTGCTATACTAGTGTCTTTAATAAATCATAAACAATATATCACCATACACCATCATCTTGGAAAGGGGACATGTCAGATTCAAGCTGCAACACTATGCAGTTGGATGTTACAGAATGGATGCTGGAAGAATGAATTACAGCAGTGGCTTGAGCACTCTCTCTGAGAATTGCAATCAACACTTGTCCTCCAGACTCTTGAACTTATATGCCAGGGCTCACCCTGGGTCTTCTAGGCTTTTAGGCTTTGGTCTCCAACTGAGAGTTTTACCATTGGCTTCTCTTCAGTACAGGGGTGCCTTGGAACTTGGAGAGAGCCATGCCACCAGAATCTCAGGGTCACCAGACAGTCTTACACAGGGATCGTTAGCTGTGATAATTGGTATGAACCAGTTCTCCAAATAAGTCCTTTCTCATGTATCTATATGCTATATATTAGTTCCTTCTACCTGGAGAAGCTGGGCTAACACAAATTCTAAGTCACTGTCCCAGATCTGCTCATGTTAGTTCACACATGACACAGCTACTCCTTCAGAGAGAAATGAAAAACAAACAGAAAAGTCTAAAGTTACTTGTGTAAAATAATGAAATTATAACCACATATAAAAAATAAAATTTCTTTCCCAGTTCAGATTCTAGAGAAAAATATATGAAAATAAGAAAGTAGCAAGCTATCTATTTTCTTCTGATGCTTTCCTCTCTCTCTCTCCATCTCTGTCTATCTGTCTGTCTCTCCCCTCAGTATACAATTGAAAAGACACAGTCATGGAGCTTGGGATGTACTGCAGCGGCGGAGCGCTTGCCCAAGTTTGTGAAGTCCTCCATTCAATTGCCAGCACCCCACCAATGACAGAAGAAAACAAAACAAACATGGAAACAGGCTGTGGCGGCACCCACCTGTAACTACCAGAAAGGCTGTGGTTGAAGGACCGCTGAGCCCACGACTTTGAGACCACCTTTGACAACAATGAGATTCATTACAGAAAAAAACCCAAACAAATTAAAAAAAAACCAAACAATGAAAAGCACAGCCCACAATATAATTTCACTATCAAAGTACAGAGTGTGGACACATCTGTGTGTGGATGTAAAAGAATAATGGTACTGGTCCCTTTCCCATCAAGAGATAGCTACTTGTGTATAAAGTTGTCCCTACCAATTTGAAAGTTAATGGATGAAGCTGGGCGTTGGTGGCGCATGCCTTTAATCCCAGCACTCGGGAGGCAGAGGCAGGTGGATCTCTGTGAGTTTGAGGCCAGCCTGGTCTACAGGCGAGTTCCAGGACAGCCTCCAAAACAATACAGAGAAACCCTGTCTCGAGAAACAAAACAAAAAACAAAAAACAAACAAACAAACAAAAAAGGTTAATGGATGAATTCACTCCAGCTTAGATCTGGTTGCTTCCAGGTTCTGTGCTGTCACCAGGAGGTCAAGATGGTTTGCCAGTGTCCAGGCAACCACAGAAAATCTCATCTGTTCTGGTGAGCTGAAAAATACAATCTCATTTTGTGGTATTCTGGGTATGGAGATGTATAGAGGTTCTAACCCTGTGAGGGGAACTGAAGCTGCTGTTGGCACTGTCTTTGGAGAGAAGAATTCCTAGATTGTAGTTTTCTATGCCATAAACAGAGTGAATATTACATGTGGGGGTGGGTGCAAGGGCGGGCAGTAACCCTCTCCCTTACACTAACTGTGAAGTTTCCTTGTTCTCGCTCATTCTAGAATGGTTTTTATCCTTCATGCTTTCTGTGAAGTGTCTGGCTGGCATGGCCTGGAGCAGGTGGCATGGGAGATTGAGATCTGATATCCTGCTCACATAAGTTCTCTCTCGGTATTGTCACTGCCCATCTGGAAGCAGTAGGTCTCCATCTGAAAAAGAGCCATGCTCCTGGCTTTGGTTAAATTACTCCACTGATTTTAATTTATATATTCACGAAGTAATTTGGTAAATTTTTATTACATGCTTATTTATTTTGTGTGTGTCAAGTTGAGGTCAGAGGTCAAGTTTGGAAGTTGGTTCTCCCCTTCTACTATGTGAGTCCTTGGGATTGAACTTGGGTTGTCAGGCTAGGGGCAGGTGCCTTAGATACCCAGCCATTTCACCAGCACAGCCACTTGATTTTTAAAATGCCCTTTGTCATATGAAGGGTGAATTCACATATAATCTAGTATTTTTCTGTGAGAAAGCTTCAAACTATCATGCCTACACTGTATTTCCAGAAACCTAAGTGCTATCCTTTGGATTAAAATGTGATTTTGATGTTTACATGATTATTAGGATGGGTTTCTTAGCAAGATTACCAAGAAATTGGAGAAATAAGGAAGGGGACTATTGAGGTAGAGATAGTACAGCCTAGAGTTATTTAGGTGGTCAAGGCTCAGTGGAATTCATTGTGTGTGTGTGTGTGTGTGTGTGTGTGTGTGTGTGTGTGTACTTGTGGCTCAGATAACAGTGCTGGTATCTGCAGTTTGAGAATGGATGGCAGAAGTCAAGTTCTAGAAGACAGCCTGGTGGTGACCTGATTCCTTAAAAGGTGGTAACCAGAGTAGTAGAAATCACAAGGCAGACATAGCATTGGTGTTCTGGAGGCAGAAGGGCAGGATCTATTTACCTTAACCCAAGATGGCTACAAGAGCTCCCTCCCATCCCCAAGCCATCCTGGAAGTAGATGTGTGTTTGGTGGGAACCAGCAGCCAGGCTGGCACCATGAGGTCAAGGAGTACATTGAAAACATACCAATATGGTTATCAAAACATACAGACCCAAGCCTGGTCTGTGACACCAGGAAGGCCTTTGGCAAGCTACCTTATCTCTTGGAATCACAGCTTCCTCGCGTGTCAAATGAAGGTTAATCAAAGTAGCTGAGGGACCTTCTCAATCTTACTGGCTAAACCTGTGATTATAGGGAGGACAAAGGAAAGCTGGTTGCCGTTGCTTCTCATTGTACACATCAATGTCAGTTTTTAATCTTATAGAATCTATGCATGTAAGTTTTTGGAATAGATGCAGGAAATGACCTCATGTACAACAAAATGGCCTTTGTTTTTAGATTCTAAAAATACCTTTCTTGGAGTGTTTTACTCCCAAAGTACATTAGCTCAAATTGGAGCCAACTAATTCCTTAATATTATTATTCACTTAATGATGTTTGGAATCTTACCTGTGTGGCCTTGTTCAACTTGCTGGGCATAAACTATCAGCACCTCCAATTCTTAATGGGAGAGCTCTGTCAAATTATTCATATGATATCATTGGTCTCTGGCCTCCTTAGCTAGACTGAAGCATGTTAAAGTTAGTGGCTATAGTGTATCTCTGACTGGCATGTTGTCTGTACCCTGTGATAAGACCCTAATGTCTATAACACTAAGTTATTTCATCTCTGCTTCACAACTATTTGTTGATGAAGGATAATTGCCAATGTTCTCTTTCCTTACAGTGAGTAATGAGAGGTGACAGGTTGGCCCCTGATGAAGGGCAAATATCTTTTTTTGTTGATTCTCTGTGGATTTCACATAACGTATCCTGATCCCACTCATCACCCCATCCCCTTTCTTTTGCCCTCTGACCTTGCAACCTTCCCACACAAACAAAATTTTAAAGTAAACCCAACAAAACAAAAACAAAAACCCCAAAATATCACAGGGTAAAGGCTGTAGTGTGGCCCTATGACTCCCACAGTTTGCTCTTTAGTCCATACGTCTTTATTATAAACGTCCATTGTAAGCCACTGGTCTGGTTTGAGGCCCCTGACTGGCTTCTGCTACACACTCAGTACTGAGCCCTCACTGGGACTTCTCTTGGATATTCCATTTGTTGCCTTGGTCACAGAGACCCTGTAGCTTTGGGTCTGCAGTTCTGGTCCCTTCGCATGTTCATACATGTGGTGGGTGTTGGGGCGGGCTAACTCATAGCCCTGGTTCTGGAACTGGTGGTAGCTGGGTTGGTCAGCCTGCCTGCTTTCCCTCATCATCACCACCCAGGCAAGCTTTCCACCACTGCCCTGGCTAGCTTACCCACCCAATGCAGCAGACACTGAAGAGCGGGGTCAGTTCTCCTGCTCTCACATCCTCTGGTTGGCTCACTCACACTCCCACCACCTGGGCCAGCTCTACTGTTTTACCCATTTGAGATGAAACAAGGATGCACTCTGCTTCTAGATTGATGTTCTTGGTGCGGGGTGGGGGGTGGGGGGCAGGCCCAGCTCTTCTGTTCTCAAGTCCCGAGGCCGAGTTTCCCATGTGTTGCAGGTAGCCAGGGGTAGGGGAGTGGGGAGGCCATTGCTCCCTCTTCCACTCCACCATATGTCAGATGAAGGGTGAGGCCAGATCTCCCACTTGTATTGGTGTGGATCCTCTGCGTCCTGTCTCGAGGGTCAGCTCTACTGTGCTGCCCAGCAAGGTGCAGGGCTCAGTCTCCTTAGTGCTGCAATGGTGAGGAGACAATCAGTTCTTCCACTCTTGTGACCCTGGGGCCAGTCCACCCTTGGACACTAACCTGGCCCCAGGTAGCAGCCCAGGCCCCTGATGTCTGTGTGGCCCTTAGTGACACTGGCCATGGACGTCAATACAGACCCCAGATATGGTTGGACTATAGACCCAGACATGGTCCTGGCCGAAGCTCAGGCCAGGTGGCAGCACATGTCACTCAGTCTGTAAGGACCTGGCAGCATTACAGGAGGGGCAAATATCTTGATTCTTAGGGTGTTGATATTTCTCTGAGATTGGTGCCATTGAGTAATCCAAGATGGTGACTAAAAGTTTGGTCTTTGGGCCAGATACAGCAGAGAATGCCTGAAATACCAGCACTTGGGAGGCAGAGGCAGGAGAATCTTGAGACAGGTCTGAAGTGGGAGTCTAGCTTAGGCTATATTGAGACACCTTATCTAAAAAAACAAACAAGCAAGCAAACCAAAAACCCATGTTGGACTTGTAATTCGGTTGGTAGAGTGTTCAGTTCCAGTGCAGGAGACTTCAGGGTTGAGGTCTAGGAGTTGAGCTTCTTAAGACCAGATGTGGTGGTACATGCTAGATTTTAGCAGGCAGGGGAGGAGGTCAGGAGCCCAAGGTGATTCTTGGCTACTTAGTGAGTTTGAGCCACCCTGGGATATGCAAAGTCTGGTTCAAAAAGAAAAAAAAACCCTAGGGTCTGGTGATATTACTCAGTGACAGGGAAGTTATCTGGTATAGACAAGGTCCTTGTTCAATCTCTCACACACAAAAAAGAAAAAGGTCATTGGCTTTTGAGCCAGACAAGAATGGGTTCTTGATTACAGAACAGATTCCCTCTTCTATAATACAGGATTTTTTAGAAAATAAAATAGGTATTTCCCTGTTAGGTGATGTGAGGATTTGCACAGTGATTTCTATCTGTGAATCCAATATTAACCAAAAGGATTTAAGATCATTTTCTTCAACTTGATGAGAGTTGAGCTGTCAGTGATGAAATGAGAGTGTCCTGGTTGGGTATTATTTTTATTTATCTAGTATTTACTCTTTTGTGTGTGTCAACTTGATACCAGCTTAGTCATCTGGAAGCAGGCATTAGATCATCTGTAGGCCAGCTGGTTGGACATTGCATTTTCTTGATTTATGATTGATGTGGGAGGACCTAGCTCACTGTGGGTGATGTCACCCATGGGCAGGTAGTTCTGGGTAGTATAAGAAAGCAGGCTAAGTAAGCCTTGGAGATCAAGTCAGTAAGCAGTATCTCTCCATGGTTCCTTCTTCAGTTCTTGCCTCCAGGTTCCTGCCTTGAGTTCCTGCCCTCAGGGATGGACTGTGAAGCATAAGCCAAAATAAACCCTTTCCTTCCAGGGTTGCTGTTGGCCATGATGTTTATCATGTCGATAGAAACCTATCTAGAACATAGAGGCACTGAGAGAGTAGCTGGAGACATGGTTATCATGACTCTGATCTTGCCTTGACTCCTACTTATTATCCTTACCATTCTGTATTAGGTCTTTTGCTATGGTGACAAAGCACCAAGAAAACCACCCCAAAAAGGAATGATTTATTTGGCTCATGGTTTCAGAGGGTATGATTCACAGCCACCTGGATCTGTTTCCGGGCCTGTGGTGAGATGGAGCTTCACAGTGGGAGAAGAGATCCTTGCCCCATGGTGGCCAGGAAGGAGAGAGAGAAAGGCGAGGGTCAGGGACAAGGCATCTCCTTCAATGTCACACCCTTCAGTGGCCTACTTCCTCCATTTAGGCCCCACCACTACACCTCCCATTAAATTATGAATTTGCCCGTGGACTAACCCATTCCTCATGTTGGCAGGTGAAGAGGTGGGTGACCCAGTCACATCAGAGTTCTTACATCTGAAAACTTCTGCACTGGGATCAAGCCTGCAACAAATGAGTGTTTGGGGACACTTCATGGCCAACTAATAATGTGTTTCTTTTGCTCTCAGAATAAAAGCTGTTTTAAAACTACTTTTACATTTGTTTATAGTGTGTTTGTGTGTATCTGTAGGCAGGTGTGCGCCACATTACATGTGTGGAGGCCGAAGGAGAACTCTAGGGAACTGGTTCCTGCTTTGACTGTGTGGGCTCTGGATATCAACCTCAGGTTACCAGTCTTGGCAGCAAACATGTTTACCCACTTTTCTGGCTCTCCTCGCTGCTCTTTTTGACATAGTTTAT
The DNA here is from genome assembly GCF_017639785.1 of Mesocricetus auratus. NCBI lineage: Eukaryota > Metazoa > Chordata > Mammalia > Rodentia > Cricetidae > Mesocricetus > Mesocricetus auratus. Next base: position 21,148,960 of record NW_024429196.1, on the reverse strand, counting down.
GACTTCTGCCACCAAACTCTTCGTAGCCTGGGCCTCAGTACTGGAGAGAGATGCACCTGTATGTGTGCTCCACTCTGTGAGTTTCATGTACCATCTCTTGCATTGTATTTTAGTTTCCAGTGTTCCTGATCATCCATCTTTCCAACCAGATGCTCTGCAGAAGTCAACCCCCACCAAAAGGGAAGTTAACGATCCATTCATTCATTCATTCATTCAAAGGATAGAGAGTATGCTATTACTACACCAGCCAGTGACTAGGAAGACATATAACGCAGGGTCTCTGTCCTTAAGAGAGTTGGTGTCAGGTAGAGGACATGAATAAAAGATATGCAAAGGCAGTATCATGATTTGATTATATCACAAATGGAGGAAGAGATTTTTCTTATATGACCCCTTAGCCTTGGTAAATAATATTGACTTAATATAATTTAACCAGATAAACACATTTTGAATGTCTCCTCATTGAGTCCTTGAAGATGAATAACAAAATACCTCCTTCCTCCTTCTCTTCTTGGTCCTGCTGTTCTCCCCTTCCTCCTTCTTTTCTTCCTCTTCTTCCTCCTATTTCTGAGACTTCTTACCATGTATCCCAGGAGAGCTTCAAACTCACCATCCTCCCACCTCAACCTTCGGAATGCTGGGATTATAGCAAGGTGTTGCAATGTCCAGTTGAGATGTCCACATGCTCTAGGAGCCTGAGGGCTGGCGGTGTGGATGGAGGTTTACTGATACATGCATGCAAGCCCTGGGTGTAGTAGTGATTGGAAGAGTTCTTTTTTTTTAAGTTAAAATATGATTACTTTATTTCCCTTCTCTTTTCTCCATTCAGCCCTGATGTAGTACACCTCTTTTTCCATCTCTAAACCATGGTCTCTTTTTCTTTAGATACACACACTGTCTTAGTTAGGGTTTCTATTTCTGTGAAGAGACATCATGGCCATGGCAACTCTCATAAAAGAAGTCATTTAATTGTGATGACTTGCAGTTTCAGAGGTTCAGTCCATTATCATCATGGTGGGATATGGTGGCATGCAGGCAGACATGGTGCTGGAGAAGGATCTGAGAGTCCAATATCTTGCAGGCAATAGGAAGTGGTCTATTGACCACTGGGAAGTACCTTGAGCATATATGAGACTTCAAGGACTGGATCTATCAGTGACATGCTTCCTCCAACAAGGCCACACCTCCTAATAGTGTCACTCCCTTTGTGGGCCATTTTCTTTCAAACTAATAATACACACACACACACACACACACACACACACACACACACATACAGAGAGAGAGAGAGAGAGAGAGTACTCTTTTTTTTCATTTATCAAAGTTCACTTTTATTCATTTTCTCCAATTGATCTCATGGTTAAACATTTATCTATGAAATAGTGTACATGGTGAACCTTACTATTGTGCTCTCTAACACTATTTTTCTTCAAAATTGACTCAGATTTTGACCAATAGTCCGTAATTATCCATGTTAGAAAATTGTGAAATTCTGTATTTCCTTCATGCTTATTTTCTTTTTTTTTCCAGTTTAAATTTAGATAAGAAACGAGGTTGCTTCACAAGTCAGTTCCAGGTCCCGCTCCCATTCCCTCCCCTCCTCCTGTGCCCTCCCCCCAGCCCCCCCCCCCGTTATCCCCTCATTCTCCCAGGGAGGGTGAGGCCCTCCATGGGGGTGACCATAGTATGTCATTTCATATAGGGCAGGGCCTAGACCCTTCCCCAAGAGTTCAGGGTGAGAGTGCACCTCACATTGTTCTATGGGAGTCCAAAGTCCGTGTGTATACTTGGGATGGGTACTGATCTGCTGCCCAAGGCTCAATAGGTTCCCTAGGCCTCCTCACTGACACCCAAATTCAGGGGGTATTGATCAGTCCCATGCTGGATTCCCAGGCTGATGCCTGGGATTCAAGAGTTAACCTTTGTCTGGTCAGCTGTTTCTGGGGGTTAAACCAGCCCAGTCTTAATCCCTTTGATCATCAATCCTCCCTCTCTGTTACTGGCTTTCTTGAGTTCAGCTCAGTACTTAACCAGCCACTAAATGAAGTTTCTGTTTCCCAGACTCTCTGGCCATAGGATTGTAGGCTGGCACTCCCCAGATCTATGTCTAAAACCCATATATGAGAGAGTACATGCCATGTTTCTCTTTTTGTGACTGGGTTACCTCACTCAGGATGGTTTCTTCTAGTGTCATCCATTTGCCTGCGTATCTCAGGATTCCGTGTTTTTTTTTTTTTTTTTCTGCTGAATAGTACTCCATTGTGTAGATGTACCACATTTTCTCTATCCACTCTTCGGGTGAGGGACATCTAGGTTGCTTCCAAGTTCTGGCTATTACAAATAAAGCTGCTATGAACATAGTGGAACAGACATCTTTGTTGTATGAATGGGCATCTTTTGGATATATGCCTAAGAGTGGAGTTGCTGTGTCTTGTGGTAGGTTTATTCCCATTTTCCTGAGGAATCTCCATACTGATTTCCAAAGTGGCTGAACCAGTTGGCACTCCCACCAGCAATGGAGGAGTGTTCCCCTTTCACCACATCCTCTCCAGCATAAATTGTCATTGGTGTTTTGGATTTTAGCATTCTGACAGGAGTGAGATGGTATCTCAGAGTTGTTTTGATTTGCATTTCCCGGATGGCTAAGGATGCTGAGCACTTTCTCAAGTGCCTCTCAGCCATTTTAGACTCCTCTATTGAAAACTCTCTGTTTAGTTCTGCAGCCCACTTTTTAATTGGGTCCTTTGCTGTTTTGGAGACTTGCTTCTTGAGTTCTTTGTAAATTTTGGAGATCAACCCTCTGTCAGATGTGGGATTAGTGAATATTTTTTCCCATTCTGTGGGCTGCCTTTTTGTCTTGCTGACTGTGTCCTTTGCCTTACAGAAGCTTCTCAGTTTCAGTAGGTCCCATTTATTAATTGTTGATCTCACTGTCTGTGCTACTGGTGTTATGTTCAGGAAGCTGTCTCCTGTACCAATTCGTTCAAGGGTACCACCCACTTTCTCTTCTAAGAGGTTCAGTGTGGCTGGATTTATGTTGAGGTCTTTGATCCATTTGGACTTAAGTTTTGTGCATGGCGATAAACATGAATCGATCCGCATTCTTCTACATGCCAGTCTCCAGTTATGCCAGCACCATTTGTTGAAGATGCTTTCTTTATTCCATTGTATATTTTTAGCTTCTTTGTCAAAGATCAGATGTTCGTACATGTGTGGGTTAATACCCGGATTTTCAATTCGATTCCATTGGTCTACCTGTCTATTTTTGTGCCAATACCAAGCTGTTTTTAGGACTATAGCTCTATAATAGAGCTTGAGGTAGGGATGGTGATGCCTCCGGACGTTGCCTTGTTGAACAGGGTTGTTTTGGCTATCCTGGGTCTTTTGTTTTTCCATACAAAATTGATTATTGTTCTTTCAAGGTCTGTGAAGAATTGTGCTGGGATTTTAATGGGGATTGCATTGAATCTGTAGATTGCTTTTGGCAGGATTGCCATTTTTACTACATTGATCCTACCTATCCAAGAGCATGGGAGATCTTTCCATTTTCTGAGGGCTTCTTTAATTTCTTTCTTTAAAGATTCAAAGTTCTTACGATACAGGTCTTTCACTTGTTTGGTTAGCGTTACCCCAAGGTATTTTATGTTGTTTGTGGCAATTGTAAAGGGTGATGTTTCTCTGATTTCTCTTTCAGCCCTTTTATCATCTGTATATAGTAGGGCTACTGATTTTCTTGAGTTGATCTTGTAGCCTGCCACTTTGCTGAAGGTGTTAATCAGCTGTAAGAGTTCCCTGGTAGAGTTCTTTGGGTCATTGATGTAAACTATCATATCGTCTGCAAACAGTGAAAGTTTGACCTCTTCCTTCCCAATTTGTATCCCCTTGATCCCCCTTTGTTGTCGTATGGCAATAGCTAGAACTTCAAGTACCATGTTGAAAAGGTATGGAGAGAGTGGACAGCCTTGTTTTGTTCCTGATTTTAGAGGAATTGCGTTGAGTTTCTGTCCATTTAGTTTGATGTTGGCTGTTGGTTTACTGTATATAGCTTTTATTATGTTTAAGTATGTCCCTGTTATCCCAGATCTCTCCAAGACCTTTATCATGAAGAGGTGTTGGATTTTGTCAAAGGCTTTTTCAGCATCTAGTGAGATGATCATGTGATTTTTGTTTTTCAGCTTGTTTAGAGAGAGAGCATTCTTACTTTTAGAAAATTTGAAAAGCTTCATGAAGTATTTTACTTAGTTTTTTTCATTGCATAATCCTGATTTTTGTATTATCTTAAAATTATTTTAAGTTGTTCCTGGAATTGCTTGAACTACTTTAACTGACCTGCAATGATTAAATATTAATCATCTATTGGCTAAGTTTCTTGCTAGAATTCCATATTCAGAAGATGCTTGGCCTTGGGTCTTGATGAATAACCATTGAGATAAGATGCATTTTTCTGAAATGGAAAATACTGTGTAGGCCATCTGCTGCAATTGGCTGGTAGCTTCTGTAGCTCCTCAAATGCTTGCTGCTTTCCCTTTGTTTTTGTGGCTCTGCCCATATAAGCCGTCCTTATTTTCCTTGGAAAGTTTTTGATAAGCAAAATCACTTGTTAATGCCAAAGTAGCTTCTAACTCCAGTTGGCAAGGAACTTGCTGCTGCTCCTCTTGCTTTGGGGCACCTAGAAAGAACACAGGGCCTGCTCTAACCCTAGGCCTCATCTCTGAAAACTGGCTGAGCACTTAGCATTTCCACTGATGCATGAGAATTCAGCATGTTCCTCAAAGCCCTATTTACAGTACAGGAAGTTCCTGTTATTTCTGAAATCAAACACCAGGAATTTCTAGATAGTCTAAGGATTTACTGACAATTCACCCAGAGTTTGGATTAGGGACTAGATTGCGGAAGTGTTCCTATTGCACATTTTGTTCATTTAGGATAAATGCTCATCACACTGTTTATTCCCGTGGAATACTTGATTATATGGTCAAGGAAATATGGACCCATTCTTTGTCCATTCTCTTGAGGCAGCTGTGAGGCTGGAGGAACCAATGGATAGCTTAGCCCCTCTCCTTTCTCTGGATAGCCTCCCTGTAGTGTAATGCCCTGGTTCAGCACGTGATTCACTTCTTAGATGATGGCATTATTCCCCCTTTCCTTACTGTTATGGCCCCATCAGAGTGAGGCAGTGATTGAGAGAACACTGTTCTGCAGATGAAAATTCTCCCTGGGAACGTTGTACCAAGACAAAAACTTCTACTGGAGTAACAGAAGCCTGTTTGTAATCTGGATTAGTATCTTCCTCAAGCCCAGCCTTGTCAGGGATAGCACTATTAGCTTGATTTCCATTTCCCTGGTCTCATTTTTTTTTCTTTCAAACTCATCTCTAGAACAAATATTTGACCAACAACTACCTTATAATTTCAGAGAAAGCAAAATAATTTTTATATATATTTTAAAAGGATACCAAGTTCAAGAGACATTATCATCTTCTATCCTGGTAAATATAAAAGGCATAGTACAATAAAAGATTTAAATCCAAAAAGAAAGTTCTTTGGGGAAGATGAAAGAGGAAGACAAAACAAAAGACTTTCAAAGAACCAACTTTAAGGTTGATCCTGGAATAAGAATTCCCAAATAGGACCTAGACTTCATTAAAGTTAAATTTAATACACTTCACGAACTACATCAAAAGCAACTATTTGGGAGAAAAAAAGGCAATTCAAGAGTAATATATTTGTAACACAATGACTGGCAGGTGGCTTAATTATTAAATATATAAACAATTCCTATAATTTATAAAATGAGTGCAATACCTATTTATCGATAGAAAAATGGTCTTGAGCAGGTAGCTCCAAAGATGAGTACATATAAATGGTCAGGAAAAATACCAACGTGTTTGTCCCATTGTTAATTAGGAAACATGAAATTAAAGCCACAATGAGGTCCAATTGCACAAAGGCCAGAAGGGTCAAGATTGAAAAGACAAGTAAGTATGGAGAAGTTTGGTTGGGTGCCTGCCTAACAGGCTCAATGATGTGGGTTTGATTCCTGGCACTGCATACACTGGCATAATGCTGCATATCTGTAGCCCCAGTGCTTAGGAGGTGGAGCCAGGAGGAGGATCAGAAGTTCATGATGAGCTACACAAAGAGTTCAAAGGAAGCACGGGATGCATGACACCTTTTCAAACAAACTAAACTTTAAAGAAGAAGAAGAAAAACCTCCTAGTACCATATAGTCACACACACACACACACACACACACACACACACACACACACACACACACACACGCAGAAGTCGTAGGGAGAAGGGAGGCTTATAGGAAGGGGAGGGGGATTAAAAGGGTGGGGGGAGTAAAGAGTAATTAGTATGCATTATATACATGAATGAAATTATTATAGAACAAAATAAACAAATGCATAAGGGTAAAAGTGCGAAGGGAAGACAACAACAAGAAATGGAATCAAGTGTCAGAGCAGACAGAGCAGCCCTGTCTCATGTGCTGTTAGTGGGGATGGGAATGGTAGTGGTCCCTTTGGGGTGGGTCACCAGCCTCTGAAGTTCAGCATGAGCATTCCCGTCATTCTGTGATCTCTCCCTAGTTTTCTTGGGACTGTTGTGGTTTATACATTCTTTCTTGGAATGCCATTTTGTTTAGCATTTGTCTTGAACATTTTTATCTTGGAATAAATTATTTTTATGTATAGTTGCACTGAAATAATCCATAGCATGTTTTGTGACTTCAACTGTGTTCCTCTAGCTCCCACCACCACTGTGTCTGGGATCACACACAGTTTAAATAGGTTTGACACTTTAATTCATTGTTACTACCTGATTTAATCTGAAAGAATATGTTTTGGATTTCCTAACTTTCTTCTGAAAATTGCCCTTAATATGTAGCATGGAGAATGCTACCATTTATTTATTTAAATTTAGGATGCAAATATCAGGCTAGTTTCTTCAATTGTTGAATTGCAGTGGAAGAAATTCTGGACACCGCTGCCCCCACTGGCCATGGAGTGTAATAGCAGCTAATTGTGTTCTCACACAATCAAGTGAAGCAATAGTTGTCAGAGAGATGATGCCCTTGGCACAATAGGAACTTGGCAGACAGACAAAGAGCACCTGCTGCATGGCAGTGCCTCCATATCTCAAATGGAAAACAGTTTCAGCGGTGGCTGAAATCAAAGCCTTTTAAAATTCATTTTACCTAAAGGAAGCTGTAGAGTGTGGTAATAAATGCTCCTATGAATTCATTTAAAGCATCAACACTGAAGACCACACAGTATTTCTTCAGTGTTAGCAGTGGACTTGTTCCAGAACCTTCTCTGGATACCAGGATCAGTAGATGGTCAAGTCCTTTGCATAAAATGTCCTATGCGGATGTTCCTGTGCGCTTAAAGGTTATTTATATTGCCCAACATCTTATAAATGCTACGTAAGTGATTCTGATACTGCAATGTTTAGGAAATGGGGACAAGAATAAAAATCTATACATGTTCAAAGTTACTTCAAACATTTTATATCTGTAATTGATTGAATCTAATATGGCTAGGTAACCCACGAATGCCAACTGCATTCTAAAATATATTTGGTGTGTATATAATGTGCATGTGTTTGTATGTATCATGTATGAGTGTGCCACGGCATGCATGCAACCATCAGAGGTCAAGCCTGGCGTTAGTTTTCACTATCACCTGTTTGAGGCAGAGTTTCATGTTCACTGCTGTGCACACCAGGCTAGCTGCCCAGAAGCATCAATGGATTCTTCTGTTTTCACTTCCCATCTCACCGAAGGAGTGTGCTGAGATTACAAATGTGTACTACTGTGTCCTGCTGAGTTTTGGGGACTGGAACTCAGACCCTCACTTATTGAGGAAAGTGTTTTATCCACTGAGCCACTTCTCCAACTCCAAACTGTATTTTAGTTAGTGATAATACACATAAAAGCCTTGGTGTAACATTGCATTGGAGTAAATACAATATCAAGAAACTGAAAACAGTTTATAGGGTGGCAGAAAATATTTGCAAGATGTATAAAAGATTGATATGCACAATATGCACAATATGCACAATATGCACAATATACAGATAATGACAACTCAGCAACAAAAATCATCCAGTTCATAAATCGGCAAAGTATTTGTATTGACATTTCTCCACAAAATATATACAAATGGCCACTGAAAACATGGAAGATGCCCCAAATCATTACTCATTAGGGGAATGCAAATAAAAGCCATAATGAAATACCATTTAACACTCAATATGAGGACTTTTATTAAGGGAAATACAAAAGAAAAAGAAGAGAAAGGAATGCCAGCAAAGATGTGGAGAAATTCAAGCCCTCATATCCTACATGTGGAAGGGCAAAATGGTGGGACTACTGTGGAAAATGGTGGTTTCTCACAATCCATAGTCTCGAAGGCTCCAGATTTATATCAATGAGTTAACAGCAGGAACTTATACAGCTTCTTATGCACAGATGTTAACAGCAGGATTATTGACAACAGCTAAGACAGAGAAAAAAAACCAAATGCCCAACAGCTGAATGAACAAACAAACTATGGTGCACACATACAATAGAGTGTTATTTGGTCTTGAGTGAAATTTGGATACATTTGGATGAATTGTCTAAACATGATACTAAGTGAAAAAGCCAGATATAAAAGGGCAAGTATCAAATGACCACTTATAGGAAACACCTTATGGTGGTTTGAAAGAAAGTGGCCCCCCAAAGGGAGGAGCACTGATAGGAGGAGTGGCATTGTTGGAGTAGGTGCGGCCTTGTTGGAGGAAGTCTGTCACTTTGGGGGTGAGCTTTGGCGTCTCCTATGCTCAAGCTACACATAGTGGCACAATTCACTTCCTGTTGCCTGTGGATCAAGATGTAGAACTCTCAGCTCCTTTTCCAGCACCATGTCTGCCTACATGCTTTGATGCTTTGTCATGGTAATAACGGATGAAACCCTTGAAACTATAAGCCACCCAAATTAAATGATTACCTTTATAAGAGTTGTCATGGTCATGATGTCTTTTCACAGCAATAGGAGCCCTAACTAGGACACACCTACAGTGGGAAAGTTTGTAGAGGCAGAAAATAGTGGTTCCCTGGCACCCAGGGTAGGGGGAAATGGAGAATGGTTTTTCAAATGATTGCAGGGTTTCTATTTGGGACCATCATAAGTTTTGGAGATAGACTGATACTGGTGATGCCTAGGAGACAGACTCTGGTGATGCCTAGGAGACAGAATCTGGTGATGCCTAGGAGACAGATACTGGTGATGGATAGGAGACAGATACTGGTGATGGACAGGAGACAGACACTGGTGATGGCTAGGAGACAGACACTGGTGATGGCTATGTAACATGTTAGTGCCCCTTCAACCACTGAATTGTATGGTAAAAGAGGCAAATTTTATACTATATGCATTTACTAATGAAAAATGTGCTGCTAAATCAATACTAAATGGAAGATATACTTTCCAAAAATTTCACACACACACACACACACACACACACACACACACACACACACACACACACACACAATGTGTTCCTATTTCCTGAGCAATTGTTCTGGAATGACGTTAAGACATTTAGGAGCATAGAACTAACCAGAGTTTTCTTAAAAGATGAAATACAAATGGCTGAGAGAAACATGTTCACCATTCTTAGTTAACAGGGAAATGCAAATTAAAACTATTTTGAGAGTTCCTCTTACCCCAGTCAGAATAACTAAGACAAAACAAAAACAAATAAGCAAACCAACAAAAAAATGCTGGCATAGATGTGGGGAAAGGAGGACATTTAACTACAGGGAACATGTAAGCTGATACAGTCGTTGTGGAAATCAGTGCAGAGTTCCTTCAATAAACTAAACATAAATCTGCTGTGTGATCCAGCTACACCACTCCTAGGCATATACCCCAAGGACTTTACATTCTACAATAGAGATATTTGCTTATCTATGTTCATTGCTGCTCCATTATAATAACCTAGATATCCAGAAAGTGATGATTAGATGATAAAAATGTGGTCCGTTTTTTATGATGGAGTGCTACTCAACAGTTAAATGAAATTATGAGTCATAGGTAAGTGGAAGGATCTGGAAACAATCACTTAAGTGAAGTGTCTTAGGGTTATTGTTGCAATAAAACACCATGACCAAAAGCAACTCGGACAGGAAAGGGTTTATTGAACTTATGATGATTCCATATCACTGATTATCACTGAAGGAAGTCAGGACAAGAACTCAACCAGGATAGGAACCCCGAGGCAGAAGCTGATGCAGAGGCCATGGAGGGGAACTGCTTACTGGCTTGCTCCTCATGGCTTGCTCAGCCTGCTTTCCTATAGAACCCAGGACCACAAGCCCAGGGATGGCTCCACCCACCATGGGCTGGGCTCTCCCCTACCATTCATTAATTAAGGAAATGCTCTACAGACTTGCCTAAAGCCTATTCTTAAGGGAGCATCTTCTAAAGTGAAGTTCTCTTCTCCCAGATGACTACCTTGTATCCAGACCCCAAAACACAAGCATGTTTTCTCTCACTTGAAGATGCTAGTGCTTTATTTGGAATACCCATAGAGATCAGAAGAGTAGTAAAGGGCCACAGGGTGGGGTTTAGGGTGCTTTTAAGGAAGGGAAATAGAACTCAGATCTAAATTTAGATGGAATTTTGTTCGGAACCAACTGGAATTTTTTTTTCCGAGACAGGGTTTCTCTGTATCGCTCTGTAGTCTAGCCTCAAACTCACAGAGATGCGACTGCCTCTGCCTCCTGGGTGCTGAGATTAAAGGCATATGACACCAACATCCGGCTCAACTGGAAATTCTTGATCAAAATGTTCAAGACTTGATCAGCTTTAGGAATCTGGCAAACTGTAATCAGAGAGGCATTGAATTTTATTCTTATAGAGGCAAGGGTATGTGGTGTGACTCAGCAAATTATTACTAAATTTCTGTACCAGGCTTAATTTTGAGAGCTTGAGATTGTATTTTGAACTATATCGACGTTTTAAATGTTTTATTGTGTAGTGTGAATGCATATATGCAGGTATGATGTATCAGTGTGCAGTGTCCAAAGTCATCATACTCTACCACTCCTCAACTTGTATCTGGAGACAGTGTCTCGAATGGAACCCAGAACTCATTGATTGAGCTAGCCTGGACCTGGCCAGTGTGCCCCAGGGATCCACCTGTCTCTAACAGACTCCACACCCCGTACTAGGTTTACACATGTGTACTCTAACACTGGTTTTTACATGGATGTTGGTCACTGGAATGCAGGCTTTCAGGCCTGCATGACAGACACTTTACAAGCTGAGCTGTCTCTGCCCCCAGAGCGCTCATATTAAATTGACCACATTTATATTCTATATCAGTAATGAACTGAGGCAGCCTATAATTTTACTGCAATTATACATATCAAAACATTCAAAACCATTATAGAGACAACTTACAAGTTTTGCTCATAAAAGTTTTTAATGAAGAAAGGTATTTCTCAATGGAGACAAAAATGGTGTTTGTGGACAATGTTGGACATAAATATTTATACACTTTCATACCACAAAAACTTAAATTGAGACTGTCAATAATTGAATAAGCTTTGTTCTGAAGTTTCAAGGTCCTCAAATTTGTATAGAGAGCATTTTTTGAGCTAATAATGCATTCTAAGAAGACAGAGGCATTGAAGATATCAACAACAAAACTAATAGCATGAGGTGGAACTTAGAGAAAATTCTGCTAGCAACTTTAAGTAAGACCACATTAAAATATAAAAATTTCAAAAAGCTAGATGTGCCTAAAATGTCTAATTTATGTATGTAAGTACATGTTTTTCTTTTAAAATTACATTTTCACTTCAATGTGTATAGGGAGATTTTAATTTTGAAAATCAGTTTGGAATAAAAATCTTTTTATATTATGCTAATCTGTTAAGTTTAACAGTTAATAATGAATAAACATGAATTGTTTTTAATATTAACCTTTACTCTGAAAAGTGTTCCAATTAGGATGGATAGAATATACAGTCATTTTTTTCATGACCCACACAAAATAGGTACATAAGAACAACATAGACTTATGCTCACAGTAACTTTAAGTAGGAAACAAGAAATAGTCAACAAAAATGGAATAAATAAGAAAATTATAGTGTCCCCTGTGGTTGCAGGGCAGAGCAACAAAGCTCTCAGACCACTGCTAACTCTACCTTCCTTCCTTCCTTCCTTCCTTCCTTCCTTCCTTCCTTCCTTCCTTCCTTCTTCCCCTTTTTTTTTCTTTTTGAGACACAGTCTCTCTTTGTAGTCCAGTCTATCCTGGAGCTTGCTATATAGACCAGGATGGTCTCTAACTCACTGAGATCCTCTTGTTTCTGCCTCTCAATTGCCTGGATTAAAAGACTGTGTCACCATGACAGGCCTGAGTCATCATCCTTTGGAGGGTGAAGCTGGAAGCCAAAGCCTAGCTTCCTGACTGTGCTTCAGGTTGAGAGCATGACAAGCGGGACCAGGTTTAGATGGGTACTGTAAAGCTCTCTGGGCAATCACCTCAATGAATTCCCTTTTCTTCACACACTGGTCCTTTTTGATTGTCCTGTTCAAGATGTAGTTCTGGGTGCTAGAACTGTAGTTTGACTCCTAGAGTGCTTTTCTAGTATGCATGAGGTACTGGGTTTCATCTCCAGTACCACTTGAACTTGACACTGGGGCACACCTGTAATCTCAGCATTTACTAAGTGAAGGCATGAGTCTCAAGGCCAGCTGGGGATATAGTGGAAAATGATGCAGTTCTGTCATGAGGGCAATGCCACAATAGCTTCCCCTTTATTCTTTGAGTGCTGACACAGTGCTTATTTTCATCCTGGTGTTCTTGTTATTTAGCTCAGCAAACAGTCTGGGAAGTCTTGCAAAGAAGAGCTTCTTTTTCATTTTTTCTCACTGTAACAGCTAGTTTTATGTCAAACTGACACAAGCTAGAATCATCAGAGAGGAGGGAGCCTCAATGGAGAAAATTCCTTCACCTGCCTTGGGCCCAACTTCTGCTTGCCCACTCTTGGATCTCTTGGCCTGGGGACTGCAGGAAGGTTGACGTGCCCCCCCCCAGCAAACCAAGCAACCTCGAGCCTGCTAGCCCCTCCAGCTCACCAAGCAACCAAGAGTCTGCTGATGGCACCTTGCTAATCTAGCTCCCACCTACCAGAAGAGGGAGTGCCTCATACCCGCCTGCACCCACTGTGAGGCTCATCAGAGTGTTGGACCTACGTGGACCCACTGGAAGAGAACCTTGGACCTGTATCCTCAAAGAAAGGAAGAGACCTCACTTGTACAAATTGGAAGAAGAAATGGGAAGATGAGAATATAAGAACACATTCAACAACAGAAAAACAAATATGATGACACCAGAGTCTAGGGACTCTACACCAGCAAGACCTGAACATCACAACACAGATGAAGCAGAAGAGAACTCCATAAAAACAATTTCATAGAGATGATAGAGACCCTAAAAGAGGAAATGAGAAAATCCTTTAAAGAAATGGAAGAAAAGACAGCCAAAAATTGCAAGAAACAATTCAAACAGTGCAAGGTTTGAAAGCTGAAATAGAGACAATAAAAAAGAAAAAAAACAGTCTGAAGGAATGCTGGAATTAGAAAAGATGGAAAAATGATCCGAAACTACACTTGCAAGCATAACCAACAGAGTACAAGAGTTGGAAGAGAGAATCTCAGGCGTTGAAGATACATTAGGAGAAACAGATTCACCGACAAAAGGAAATCTTATGTTCAACAAATCCCTAACGCTAAGTATCTGGGAAATATGGGACACCATGAAAAGGCAAAATCTAAGAATAATAGGTATAGAAAAAGGTAAAGAAACCCAACTCAAAGGTGGAGAAAACATATTCAACAAAATCATAGAAGAAAACTTTCCCAGCCTAAAGAAAGACATATCAATGGAAGTACAAGAAGCCTACAGAAACCAAATAGAGTGGACCACAAAAAAGTCCTCTTGGCACGTAATAATTAAAACACCAAAAAATACAGAATAAAGAAAGAATATTAAGAGCAGCAAAGGAATAAGGTCAAGTAACATATAAAGGCAAACCTATCAAAATCACATCTGACTTCGGCCTGGGAACTCTGAAAGCCAGAAGGTCCTGGATAGATATTCTACAAACATTAAGAGACCACAGATACCAGCCCAGACTTTTACACTCAGCAAGGCTTCCAATCATTACAAATGGAGAAAACAAGATATTCCACAACAAAAACAGATTTAAACAATATGTATCCACTAATCCAGCCCTACAGAAAGTACCAGAAGGAAAACTCCAACCTAAGGAAATTAACTATACTCACAAAAAAACATAGGCAATAGATAATCTCACTTTACCAAAAGCCAAAAGAAAAAGCAGGGTAAATCCACAAACAATGACACTACTACCAACAAATAAAAAACAAAGAAGAATTAACATTCTAGTTTCCCTCAATATTAATGATCTTAATTTGCCTATAAAAAGACACAAGCAAGCTGGGCAGTAGTGGTACAAGCCTTTAATCCCAGCACTTGGGAGGCAGAAGCAGGCAGATCTCTGAGTTTGAGACCAACCTGGTCTACAAGAGCTAGTTCCAGGACAGTCTCCAAAGCCACAGAGAAACCCTCTCTCCAAAAACCAAAAACCAAAAACCAAAAAAAAAAAAGGACACAGGCTAACAGAATGGATGCAAAGACAGAATCCATCCATCCTTCTGCTTCATACAAGAAACACACCTTAAATTCAAAGACAGACAGTACCTCAGAGCAAAGGGTTGAGATAAGATTTTCCAATTAAATGGACCCAAGAAACAAGCTGGTGTGGCTATTCTAGTAGCTAACAAATTAGACTTCAAACTAAAATCAATCAAAAGAGATGAATAAGGTCATTTCATATTTATTACAGGAAAAAATCCATCAGGAAGAAGTCTGAATTCTGAACATCTATGCCCCAAATTAAAAGGCACCCATGTTCGCAAAAGAAACATTACTAAAACACAAATCACACATAAGACCTCACACAGTTATAGTGGGAGACTTCAACACCCCACCCTGGCCACTAGACAGGACCACCAGACAGAAACTTAACACAGAAACAAAGGAACTAACAGAAGTTATGACCCAATTGGGCCTAACACACATCTATAGAATATTCCATCCAAACACAAAATAATATACATTCTCAGTGTCGCATGGGACCTTCTCTAAAATCAACCACATACTTGGCAACACAGCAACCTCAACAAGTACAAAAAAATTAGAATAACACCCTGTATCTTATCAGACCACCATGTTTTAAAGTTAGAATTCAACAACAACACAAATTGAAGAAATCCTACAAACTCATGGAAATTGAACAACACACAATTGCACCATTCCTGAGTTAAGTAAAAATTAAAAAAAGAAATTAAAGACTTCCTAGAATTCAATGAAAATGAAGACACAACATACCCAAACTTATACAACACTTTGAAAGCAGTACTAAGAGGAAAGTTCATAGTACTAAGTGCTCACATGAAGAAACTGGAGAATAGTCACACTAGAGAATTAACAGCACAACTGAATGCTCTAGAACAAAGAAGCCAACTCACCCTGGAGGAGTAGACCCCAGGAAACAAACTGACAGCTGAAATCAATAAAGTGGAAACAAAGAAAACAATGCAAAGAATCAGTGTAGCAAACAGTTGGTTCTTCGAGAAAATCAACAATATAGACAAACCTTTATTCCAGCTAACCAGAAATCAGAGAGGGAACATTCAAATAACAAAATCAGGAATGAAAAGGGGGACATAACAATGGATACTGAGGAAATCCAGAGAATCTTCAGGTCATACTTTGAAAACCTGTATTCCACAAAATTTGAAAACTTAAAGGAAATGGACAATTTTCTGAATAGTTATCACTTGCCAAAATAAAATCAAGAACAGACAATCAACTTAAACAGACCTATAACCCCTAATGAAATAGAAGCAGTATTCAAAAGTCTCCCAACCAAAAAAGCCCAAGCCCAGATGAGTTCAGTGCAGAATTCTACCAGAAATTAAAAGAAGAGCTAATACCAACACTCCTCAAAGTGTTCCACACAATAGAAGCAGAAGGTTTATTGCCAAACTCTTTTTACGATGCTACAATTACCTTGGTACCCAAGCCACACAAAGACACAACTAAGAAAGAGAACTACAGACTAATATCTCTCATGATTATTAATGCAAAAATACTCAATAAAATACTGGCAAATGGAATCCAAGAACACATCAGATCCATCATGATCAAGTAGGCTTGATCCCAGGGATGCAGGGATGGTTCAACATATGAAAATCTATCAATGTAATCTACCATATAAACAAACTGCAAAAGAGAAACTACATGATCAACTCACTAGATGTGGAAAAAGCCTTTGACAAAATTCAACACCCCTTTATGTTAAAGGTCTTGGAGAGATCAGGGGTAACAGGAACATACCTAAACATAATAAAAGCTATATACAGCAAACCAACAGCCAACATCAAACTAAGTGGAGAGAAACTCAAGGCAATTCCTCTAAAATCAGGAACAAGACAAGGCTGTCCACTCTCTCTATATGTCCTCAATATTGTACTTGAAGTTCTAGCTAGAGCAATAAGAAAACAAAAGGAGATCAAGGGGATACAAATTGGAAAGGAAGAAGTCAAACTTTCACTATTTACAGATGATATGATAGTCTACGTAACCAACCAAAAGAATTCTACCAGGGAACTCCTACAGCTGATAAACACCTTCAATAAAGTGGCAGGATACAAAATTAACTAAAAAATCAGTAGTCTTACTATATAGAGACAATAAAGAGGATGGGAAAGAAATCAGAGAAGCATCACCTTTTACAATAGCCACAAACAACATAAAATATCTTGGGGTAACCCTAACCAAACAGGTGAAAGATCTGTATAGCAAGAACTTTGAGTCTTTAGAGAAAGAAATTAAAAAAGATATCAGAAAATGGAAACATCTCCCATGTTCTTGGATAGGTAGAATCAACATAGTAAAAATGGCAATCTTACCAAAAGCAATCTACAGATTCAATACAATCCCTATCAAAATATCAGCATAATTTTTCACAGACTTCGAAAGAACAACCCTCAACTTTATATGGAAAAACCAAAGACCCAGGATAGCCATAACAACCCTGTACAATAAAGGAACTTCAGAAGGCATCGCCATCCCTGACTTCAAGCTCTATAGTAGAGCTATAGTCCTGAAAAAAACTTGGTATTGGCACAAAGACAGACAGGTAGACCAATGGAACTGAATCAAAGACCTTGATATCAACCCACACACCTTTGAACACCTGCCCTTCGACAAAGAAGCTAAAACTGTAAAATGGAAAAGAGAAAGCATCTTCAACAAATGGTGCTGGAGTAACTGGATGCTGGCATGTAAAAGACAACAGATAGATCCATATATATCACCATGCACAAAACTTAAGTCCAAATAGATCAAAGACCTCAACATCAATCCAGCCACACTGAACCTCTTAGAAGAGAAAGTGGGAGCTACCCTTGAACAAATTGGTACAGGAGACCGCTTCCTGAACATAACTCCAGTAGCACAGACACTAAGATCAACAATTAATAAATGGAACCTCCTGAATCTGAGAAGCTTTTGTAAGGCAAAGGACATAGTCAGCAAGATAAAAAGGCAACCAACAGATTAGGAAAAGATATTCACAAACCTCACATCTGACAGAGGGCTGATCTCCAAAATTTACAAAGAACTCAAGAAGCAAGTGTCCAAAACACCAAAGGATCCAATCAAAAAGTGGGGTACAGAACGAAATAGAGAATTCTCAATAGAGGAGTCTAAAATGGCTGAGAGACACTTAAGAAAGTGCTCAACATCCCTAACCATCTGGGAAATGCAAATCAAAACAACTCTGAGATATTATCTCACTCTTGTCAGAATGGCTAAAATCAAAAACTCCAATGACAGTTTATGCTGGAGAGGATGTGGAGAAAGGGGAACACTCCTCCACTGCTGGTGGGGGTCCTGACTCATACAGTCACTTTGGAAATCAGTACGGAGGTTCCTCAGGAAAATGGGAATCAGTTTACCACAAGACCCAGCAATTCCACTCTTAGGCATATATCCAAAAGATTCACATTCATACAAGGACGTCCGTTCCACTATGCTCATAGCAGCATTATTTGTAATAGCCAGAACCTGGAAGCAACCTAGATGCCCCTCAACTGAAGAGTGGATAGAGAAAATGTGGTACATTTACACAATGGAGTACTATTCAGCTGAAAAAAACAGTGGAATCTTGACATTTGTAGGCAAATGGATGGCACTAGAAGAAACCATCCTGAGTGAGGTAACCCAGTCACAAAAAGAGAAACATGGTATGTACTCACTCATTTATGGATTTTAGACATGAATCAGGGGAGTGCCAGCATACGATCCCACTGCCAGAGAGTCTGGGAAACAGAACCTTCATTCAGCATTTGATGAAAGCAGAGGCAGATACCCACAGACAAACACTGAACTGAACTCCTGGAATTTAGTGTCAGAAAGGGAAAACTGATGGGCAAAGGAGTTAAGACTGGGCTGGTTTAACCCACAGAAATAGCTGACCTGAACAAGGGGGAGCTCTTGGACCCCAGATTGATGGCTGTGTGGAAAGCATGGGAGTGACCCAGACCCCCTGAATGTGGGTGTAAGTGAGGAGGCCTAGGTAATCTATGGGGCCTAGGGTAGTATTTATCCCTGGTGTACAAATAGACTTTGAGTGCCCATGCCACAATATGGGATTCTCTCTCAGCCAGGACTCTTGGGGAAGGGCCTAGGTCCTGCCCTGGATGAAATGACAGTCACAGGAGATCCACTGTGGAGGGTCTCACCCTCCCTGGGGATCAGAGTGGTGATTTGGTGGGGGACTGGGGGACCTGGTGGGGAGGGCAGGGGAGGAGGGGAAGGAGAGGGAGCTGGAATTGACTTGTGAAACAAGTTTGTTTCTAACTTAAATTAAAAAAATTAAAAGAAAGAAAAACAAAACAAAAAAAGAAAGAAAGAAAACAGGCTGAGCAACCATGAGGAGCAAGCCAGTAAGCAGCGTCCCTTCCCAGCCTCCATCAGCTCCTGCCTCCAGGTTCCTGCCGTTTGTGTACCTGTCCTGACTTCCTTCCGCGAGGAACACTGACGTGGAAGCCTAAGGCCAACAAACTGTATCCAAGTTGCTTTGGTCACGGTGTTTCATCACAGCTACAGTAGCCAAATAGGAGCCACCACAAAACTTGAATTAGTTTTCATCTTTGAATTGGATTCCTTCCTTCACAGTTACAAGTAACAAAACCCGTACCACCTGATTCCACTGGAACCTGGAGGATATAACCCGTACCACCTGATTCCACTGGAACCTGGAGGATATTTTCCAAACTTGCCTCAGCACAGCAGAGGCTGCTGGGAAATGACCCTTGCCCTACTCCAGCCTGGATTCTAACTTTAACGCACACCATCTTCACTCACCAAGCATGCTCTCCTTTCTCTGGAATTATATAAGTTGAGCCGGTGAATGTCTCAGTAGTGATTTGCTATCTTTCAGAGATGGAAGATTTAATGTGTGTCAAGGTGAAGTGATATGCACCTTCCTTCCTGCTCACAGGAAGAACCACTGTTAGAGTGAGCTCTTTGGAGACCGCATCCCAGAGCTGGTCCTGTGGACTCCAGCGCCATGTTTACATTGGCCACAGTGGGGGTGTTTGCACTATAGAAAGGGGAAGGCTATAAGATGTGGTGGCTTCTCTGGGAAAACCAATTAAATTTTGTTGTACTCCTGCCTCCTGCCCTGATTCTCTCTTCATGACAAGGAGTGAGTAGGGGAATATTTTAAAAATATTTAAACATGCTGAGAATTTTTTTCTGTAATACTGTGTTAGCAGAGGATGGTAGTTTATAAGTTCATGATTTTTGATTCCCTCCCCCACCTTATGTGCTTAGGCCTAATATTCATATTTAATTTTTTCTTTATTCTTGAGAATTTCATAGATGTATATAATGAAACATGGTCACATTTTGTAATTGGCCCTACTCTAAGATGGAAGTACCTAAAAATCAGCATGTAGAAAGCGCCATCTGCCAAAAAAACCCCAAAACAAAAACCAAAAACAACAAACGATAAAACAACACAACATCAACCCCCGCAAAGACCTAACCCATCAGGGTTCATAGTTCTGGGGAAGTCTCTAAATGTTCCAACCCTGGTTTTCTGTTTCTGTAGTTCCACTTTTGGTTAACTATTCTTGCTAACTGAAGCTTGACAACCCAGAATATGATTTTGTTTTCTTCTTAAACCCCCCCCCCAGAAGGTTCGGGTCTATACTAGGATAACTAGTATATTGTAGGCTGGCTAATAAAGTCTTTCTATTGGCTTAAACCCGTATCTGAGTAGTCTCCTCTGGTGGACACCCCCATGACAATTTCACCACTTAACCCCCACTTCCCTCCTTTAACTTCTCCCACACCCCTCTCGATGCGTACCCTCCCAATCTCGTGTCTTTTTATTTATTCTTTAATTACCACCAAGTCCAGTTAGTTCTCCAAGTGTGTGAGTGTCTGTTGGATGGAAGGGCATGGGAATCTCCCAGTGGGCACATCTTCAGAATAGAGTGATTTTCCCATCTCCTCCTGCAGCTACCCATGGCTCCTTGGTATAAGGGATGGGGTCTGGGGACCATTCCTCACCTATGCCAGAGCTTTGGCTGGCTTGATCTTATGCAGACCTTTTGCAGGTGGCTTCAGCTGATGTACATTCCTTAGTGTGATAGCCATGCCACATCTAGAAGACATCATACACTGTACTTTTATAATCTGTGTCACATGCTCCACTTTAACAATGTTGAAGAATAAAATAAATAATTAAGGTAAGGATATAGTTTAGGAAGGGTATTTGGCTCCTGTGTGAAGGCTGCCCTGGCTTCCATCTCTAGCACTGAAAAGAAATGAAATTAACAATTCAATCATAGAACTTACGAGGCATTACTTTTATTCTTTTATTTCATCCTACTATATTTTAGGACCTTTGTGAGTGGCTGTGTATTACTAAATAGTGTCCAGTAGGTGACGCTAGTATACCATCTTTTAGGTCGTATTTCAGCCTTGACTCTAGAATAGGGAGGAAAACCCTGCTTTTAGTTCTAAGCAGGTTGCAGTTAGAAATCATGCTTTTAAATTTTTTCTCATACTTTAAAATTCTGTACCTGAGCAAAACACATATTTTTAAGACCAGAGATAATGCATGTCCATGAGGAATTAATTTATCTTCAGTATCGCTCGCTCTTTGGGACTGTGAAGGCTCTGTTAGCGTATTCCTTCCAGGTCTTACCATTTGGAGGAGGACATACATCCTGCCACAAGTTTAACACATTCTAGAGTGGTTATGCGACTCTGAAAAACCTAGTTGATACTTCCAAAAGATTTCCTTTAAATACAAAAAAATAAAAATAAAAATAAAAAGCTACCATTTTTTCCTATTGACACCATCCTTTGCCTTCAGAAACTTTTCAATTTCATGAAGTCCCATTTATTAATTGTCGGTCTTAGTGCTTGTGTTATTCGCGTTCTGTTCAGGAAGTTGTCTTCTGTGCCAATGTATATGATATAATTTCCCACTTCTCTTGTATCAGGTTCAGTATATGTAGATTTATGTTGATCTACTTTGACTTGTGTTTTGTGCAGAGTGATAGATAAGACATCCAGTTAGATCAACACCATTTGTTGAAGATGCTTTCTTTTCTTCCATTGTATAATTTTGACTTCTTTGTCAAAAATCAGGTATTTGTAGGTGTGTGGATTTACGTCAGGGTCTTTGATTAAATTCCATTGATCTTTTTATTCCAATACCACCTGATTTTTTATTACTATAGCTCTATAGTAGAGCTTGAAATCAGGGATGGTGATAATTCCACAAGCTCTTTTATTGTACCGGATTGTTTTAGCTATTCTGAATTTTTTGTTTTTCCATATGAAGTTGAGTATTGTTCTTTTAAGGTCTGTAAAGAATTGTGTTGGGATTTCAGTGGGGATTGCATTGGATCTGTAGATTGCTTTTGGGAGGATGGTCATTTTTACTATGTTATTTCTACCGATCCATGAGCATGGGAGATCTTTCCATCTTCTGATACCTTCTTCAATTTCTTTCTTCAAAGACTTGATGTTCTTGTCATACATACTTATTTTTCACTTGCTGGGTTAGAGTTACACCAAGATATTTTATATTATTATTTGTATATAGGAGGGCTACTGATGTTTTGAGTTAATCTTGTATCCATCCACTGTTGTTTAGGCATCTAGATTTGGGATGATTTTGGGTCTAGATGTTGATTTCTGTGTTTGTCTTTGTTGATGGGTGTTCCCTTGTTTCTCTTTCCTCTCTGGTCTTCTGGCCTAAATGACCAAAGGTTCTGATGACTAGCGTGTCTTCAGGTCCTATAGGGTGTGCCTCTGTGTTTTGGGGGCTAGAGGGTCACTAGATCTCACCTGGTCTCTGGTAAATCTGAAGTCTTCTGAAGTTGTAGACAGGATATGGAGCCCAGGAGACTGGGTACAGGCTGGGGTCCCTAGATCTGATCTAGCCTCTGGGATCCCTAGAACTAGCCTGGCCTCCAGCACAGCTGTGGGTGCTGGGGTCCCTAGATACAGCCTGCGCTCCAATAAAGCTGTAGTCTTCTTCTGAAGTTGTAAACCTGGGGGTCCCTAGATCTGGCCTGGTTTCTGGTAAAGCAGAAGTCTTCTGAAGTTGTAGATCCAGGATATGGATCTGGGGGTGGGCTGGTGGTAGGGTAGGACTGTGTGTGCAGCCTGGGATTATTGGGCAGGCTTAAAGTAACTTTATGAGTGCTGGACAGTATCTTATCTGGAGTTTCTAGTACTAGCCTGGCCTCTTGTAAGGCTGCCAGGGCTGTGGTTCATAGTATGGAGCCCAGGGGAAGGGGTGAGGTCTGGGTTATTAGGTTTAAAGAGCGTTAGTTGGCAGTGGGTGGTAGCTTTCCTGGGGTTCCTAGATGCTGCCTGGTTTCTGGTAAAGCAGTAGACTTCTTCCAAAGTACTAGGCCAGGCGATGGGGCCCAGCAATGGAGGTGCAGTTTGGGGTTGTTGGATAGGCTTAAAGGGGTTTAGTGAGAGGCAGTGCCTTCCCTGGGGTTCCCAGGACCTCTCTGGCCTCCAGTATAGGCACAAGGCTGTGGGCCATAGTGTGGAGCCCAAGGGAGAAGGCGCAGTCTGGGGTTTCTGGGAGGGCTTTAAGGAGTTTGAAGTTCAGATTTACTGAGATCAAGTGAAGCAAAGGGGAGTTTGCCAATTGGAAATGGAAAGGATTTCCCACAGCATTGTGACACAAGAACTAAGAACAAGGATGCTATCAGTCTAGAGGTAAAGACAGTTGCTGGCAGTGTGTGGACGGCAATTGGTTTTGTGTAAGGTTATATTGACCTTTGGGTGAGGTTGTGGTTCTGGCCTGTCTTCTGTGGTCACTTTTGCAGTCAGACAAATATACAGGAGAACTCCTTCTTCATAACTTTATAACTTACCTCCCTTCCTCCCTACCTCCCTCTACCTCTCTTAAGTTGATTCTAATGATACTCACAGGTTCTATTGTTGGAGGAGTTCTAACAGTTAATTCATGACCAGCCTTGAATCTCATACACTTACCTTCTTGCACACCCCTCTTCTGATTATTTGAAGCAAATCTCATCATTCCAGGACATTACTCTTGAATTCCGTCTTTAAACATAACTACATCACGTTTACTCTGGAAAATCACCTTTAGTGATTCCATATGGCATAAAGTAACTTGTTAGAACTCAGATATCTACAACTGTGTGCTAATATTTGTGATTCATTTGACACCCAATCCAAAATAAAATCTACACATTGAAATTGCCCAAGTACCTCTTAATTATTTTAAAAGTTATTTTATGTGTATGAGTGTTTTGCCTGCATGAGCCATAGGCACACCAGCACATGCCTGGTGTCCTCAAAGCTCAGAAGAGGGAGTTGGAGCCTCTGAAACTGGAGTTACAGATGGTTGTGAGCCATGATTATGGGCATTGGGAACCATATCTGGGTCCTTTGGAAGACAGCCAGTTTTCTTAATGTTTAATACTTAGTTCCCCATCACTTTTGTTTTTTCTTAGTGTTTTGCTATTGAGACAGAATTGGACTGCTTTTCTTTTAGAACTCAGAATGAATTTTGCTGATTATGCTTTGTGTTAACATACTCCTGTAGTGATATATGTTCTGAAAACCAGGATCAGATCTTGTTTATATTTACACTCACTCACTCACACACATACACACACACACACACACACACACACACACACATCAAAGGACAAACTCTGGGACATCATTCCTGGATCTGTTTTAGCCAAGTTCCTGGGCTCCTCTGCATGAAAAGTTCATGTTTCAATCACTAGGATTGAAACATTCTATAGCCTGCATGTATGTGTTCTACGTGACTTTTCATGTCTCTCTTCATGCACATTTGATGATAATCTTAAAAGAGAATCTTCAGCTTGTTTGCTGCATGGAAACCATCATTCTAAGCCCAAAGCCCCTCCCTATGTGTGTCAGATCTGCACTTTCCCTGATTGGTAATCTAATTTTACTTTTCATTCCACCCAGAACACTGGAGTCCAGGAGCCTTAAAATCCATTTTATTACTATCTCTAATTAATACAAAGTAAACAAGGTATTATTCCATGTTTCTGGGCTATTTGGCTAAATTAGGAGAAGGCAGAACAAATGCTAATTGCTCTCAAAAAATCCAGAGAAAAGCAAATGACAAGTGATCTTCTAACACCATGCTGGGCTTGTAAAAACTCAGTCTTGGTGAGCAATCTGTTATAAAACAAAGCAAAGCAAAACATAAACAAACGAGCAGGCAAACAAACAAACAAAAAACGTAAGGCCCATAATTTTCTTAAATTTAATTTCGTATTTGTCCTCATTTAAAATTCAGACTGGAGAATTGAAAGCAGGGCTGTCAACCAGAGCCAACAAAGAAGAGGGGATCTTCCAGCTCGGTTTACCACAAAGGTCTGAGGTCAGAGTGTTAGCTGCAACCTCATGCTTGGTCTAAGTGCAGAAGTGACATTAAAACAGCCCTGGGAACATCACTGGAGATGTGTCTGTCATGTGTCTAAGCTCTGGGCGGGGTTGGTTTTTAGTGAACAAAGCTGGGTGTGGTTGAGTAGAGGTGGGTGCCAGTTACAGCATCTCTCCTGCCATTGTGCCACAGTCGAGTGAATTTTTCCATATGTAAACACGCTGGGTGAATAGGGAGAACTAGTTGGGTCATTTCTTGTTACAGTTCAAAATAATTGTCATCTCAGCTGTTTTTATTGTTCTTATTTAAATTAAGTTCAGCAGCTTTTAAACTAGAATCTGAACTGGATAACACATTGAAATAACTTGCAAGACATAACAACTTAAGCCTATGAAACTAATTGTAGCCTCACAAAAGCATTTTGCAGGGTGGAGAGATATAGGGCCATCTTTTTCAGTCACACACTTGGCTTGGATAGCAGCAGTATCTTTTAGAGTGAAGGTAAGCAGAACGTACACCCACCCACCCACCCACACACACACACACACACACACACACACACACACACACACACACACACACATAACTAGAGTGCTCATTTTGTGTGTCAGCCACCAGAGGGTGCTGTGAACTGCCCTGCCTTCCACCAGCCTTCCCACCAGATGAAAAGCATCTCCTCCTGACTGATTAGGGAGGCTGGGTCTCATTCCCCTTGACTCTCTGGCCTGGCCTTACCACTCACCTTAATGCTCGCTGGTCCATGCTTTTTTCAGAGCATCCTCTCACTCTCCTGAACTCTGTGGTACTGCCCAAAGGGTATCTATGTCTTTCTTGTGTGAGGCACTTCAAGGCTCCTTGGTTCTGGGATTTCAACAGTTGTGATGGTTATTCTTGCTTGTCAACTTGACTGCATCTAGAATTAACTAAAAACCCACTTATGAGGGATTTTCAGCTAATTGGACCATTTGAACTAGGCAGAACCTCCCCCGCCCTTAAATATGTATCACCTGACTTTGGAAGTGCCATCTTTAATCTCGGCCACTCCTTCTTGTGGAAGCCACTATGAAGGACAGGCAAAAAGACCTTTTGCTCTTTGCCAGCTTGCCTTCTCCCTTCCTGGTAAGTCTATTCCTTCACTGGCATTCGAGCCTACTTCTTCAGGATTCTGATACACTGAAGACCAGCTGAGTTATCTAGCCTTGTGGACTGAACAACTACTGGATTCCTGGACTTTCTGTTGGGAGATGGATAGCCATGGTTGGACTAACAGATAGCCATGGTTGGACTAGCAGATAGCCATGGTTGGACTAGCTGGACCACAACCTGTAAGCTACTCTAACAAATTCCTTTATATATACGTTCATTCTATCCGTTCTATTACTCTAGAGAACCCCGACTAGTACAACAGTGTTTTGCCGCTTCTCTGTTAACTATCACATGATATGATATTACATGATACTGCCATGATGTAATAATGTTCCCACCTTCTGTACTACTAGTAGGTCCTTTAGGATAGTGGTTCTCATCCTGTGGGTCAAGACCCTTTGGGAGTCAAATGACCCTTTCATATGGGTTTCCTATGACCATTGGAAAACACAGGTATTTATATCACAATTCATGGCACTAGCAAATTTACAGTTAAAAAGTAGCAACGAAAAAAATTCATGGTTGGGGGGTCACCTGAGGAACTGTATTGGAGGGTCACAGCAGTAGGAAGGTTGAGAACCACTGCTCTAGGAGAACCTTGTCTGAATTAATTTTTCTTTTGGTAGTTTCTGCTAGCAAAAGTCCGGCATGGCATGCTGTTCACTGAGTAGTCAGCCATAGTTAAGGGAGTCTGATGCCGACTCTGTTGCTTTTTATTTATGTTTACTTTTTTGGGGGGAGGATCTC
The DNA here is from genome assembly GCF_017639785.1 of Mesocricetus auratus. Classification (NCBI taxonomy): domain Eukaryota; kingdom Metazoa; phylum Chordata; class Mammalia; order Rodentia; family Cricetidae; genus Mesocricetus; species Mesocricetus auratus. The sequence continues at coordinate 21,121,963 of NW_024429196.1, read as the reverse complement.
TCTGTGTAGCTCAGACTGTTCACAAACTCACAGTTCTTGCCCCTCCCAAGTGCAACCCTGCTGCATTTTGACAAACTGAGTCCCCTTCTCCCCTTGCTCTGTTTCTGATTCAGTGTTGGGTGATTCACAGGTCTGGACAGGGCATATGTCATGCTAGGTATTGATTGGAGACTCTAGAGTTAATTGTTGTCTTAAATATAGGACTAAATGTTTTATTGACTGAATGTCATGACCAGAGGGCTGGCAGCTGAGAATGAGAAGGGGAGGGGGTTGAAAGTCTGGGAAGGTGAGTATTGGGGTGCTAGGGAGAACTGGGGAGAGGCGTTCTGAGGAAGGCTTCTGATGAACTGCCAATCTTTGCATGCAGGGTCATGCTGCCTCTCCTCCTGCCTCTCCCCCATCCTTTTGGACTCAGGTTCTCTGTCTTCAGCAAGACAAGATGATTGCCTGATTAAGACCATCTTAGCTCATTTACCTGGGGAAGCAACATGTGCACATGGTCAAAAGGAAGCAAGCAGCAAAGAAAAAAAAGGGGGCCACACCATGGGTTCTGTTAATGGCATGCAAAATACCTTGTATTGTTCATTTCATTTGGCTCAGCTTTTCTTTGCTCTCATTTAAAATCAATCTTAAGATAATACCATATCAGAAGAGTGCTTTATAACCATCACATTTAAAAACTTTCCTCATCAGATGATGTGATTATTATTATTGAGACAGGGTCTCTTCTCTGTGGCCCCAAAGAATTCACATCTAAAATGTGGGTTATGCGCCAACACACACAATCTCAAGCCTGAGTAGACAAGGCTCATTAATACATTCAATGAAGCATTGGGCCAGTGATTGGTAGACAGGTGACTCTGTTAACATCTATTTGCATAAAATGGTTGCAAAATCAAGGACAGATTGAGCCCCTCAGGCTGGTGAGGTTGGGCTCACACACTTCTCAGTTTTCACAGTGTTGGCAATCGAACTGGGGTTGAGAGGCCTAGGCCTAAGGAAGGGTGACTGCCATTTTGTCTGGACCTGCAAATCACATCCAGTCTTCTGTGAGGTAAGAAGACAGAAGGTGGTAAAAGTTATTCCCAAGTCTCCGAGTCTTAGTTGAAAACGATCTCAGAGACTGTTGCTGTTTTGAAGATGTATAGTGGGGAGACCTTTATGTTTTGGATCCAAGTAAACGTCATCATTTCCTATTTACTCCATCTTGAAGACATAAATTTTGCAAGTGTGTTGACAATTTAAATATTTCTTAATGTGGTCTCCCTTGCACTGTTTGAAAAGCTGTTGAAACGGGAAAAGCAGTGTAAGCCTAGAAACAGACTGTAGCTTTGGGGAGAATCCAGTGTTTCGAAAGCCCGTGATAAAACAAAATGAAAGAAAACACTGGGAAACACAAAGCAAAAGAACCTGAGGTCTGAGGGGATTTTATGATAATCCGAGGCTTTCATTCCTGCTGACCCGAACAGCCCTGGTCCAGGATGAAAGTGTTGTCCAGTATGCCGCTTGTTCAGCATGCTGCTTGGTCAATATTGTTGTTGGGAATGAAGACTTTGTTATGGTGAAAATTGTGAGTTTTGTGGACAAAGAAAAACAAAACTGTAAGGCAAGATGACTAGACCTCTGAAGTGATTTCAGGACAGGTTTTGAAATGCATGCAATGAAATATCTCTAGGTGTACTACAAGAATTCAGGGTTGCTGATGTAAGTGACTATTTTAATTCTTGTTTACAACATTCAAAAAAAAAGAAGTAAAGTTGGGTGGTGGTGGCCCATGCCTTTTATCCCAGCACTCGGGAGGCAGAGGCAGGCGGATCCATGTGATTTCAAGACTAGCCTTGTCTACAAGAGCTAGTTCCAGGACAACCTCCAAAGCCACAGAGAAACGCTGTCTCAAAAAATAAAAAAGTATCTTAATTAAAATTTTATTTGCATAAAATTGCCAGTGAGTTACACAAACCTGGTAAAAACATTGGCCACAAACTAGGTGGTGACTATTTATTTTTGCAATGCCAGGGACCTGTAACCTCATGCGTGCTAGACAAGTACTTCATCATTAGGCCACACCCCCAGCCTGTGTCCTATGCTGTATGAATGTTCACATGCCCAGTGGCGTGTGCATGAAGATGCATGAGTGTGCATGTGCACATGGAGGCTGGAGGATAAATGTGGGTGTTCTTTCTTGGGTTTCATCTATTATTTTTTACATTAAAAATTTCACTTTTATTTATTCTGTGTATACTTGCTACAGCACGTATGTGTGTGGAGAATAAAGGATAATGAGTCGGAGTTTGTACCTGTACCCATTGAGCCATCTCCCCTGACACACATACCACTTTTGAAAGAGTTCTTTCTCACTTCTCTGGAGCTCACCAGATAGGCTATGCTGCCCAACCAGCAAGCCTGGGGATCTGTCTGTTGCGGCCACTCCAGCACGGTGAGTGCTAGTGAGTGTGTGCTTCTGTGCCCAGGTTTGACAGGTGCCTGACTGAATTAGCATCCTGGGTACCTGGTTTTTTGTTTGTGTGTTTTCTTTTCTTTCTTTTTTTTTTTTTTTTTTTGACAGGTTCTTTCTTTGTAGCTCAGGCTGGCTTGGAACTCACAACTAGTGTCTAATTCAGAACCATCGTGCTTAAACGTGCTGGAATTAGACACATGCTGTACCACACTCTGAACTGAATGCTCTGGAAACATCTCCTGTTCTTTCCTCCTAGGAAGCATTTCTTTTGTTACAGTATTTACATGAAGAAAACACCTTTCCGTGTTTCCATTTCAGATGAGCAAGATTTGTTGGAAGAAGTCTCAAATGGGAAAAACAAGGCCACTTTGAAGAGCACTCCTCCTTCTTCCAGGACCCCTCTTTGCAACATTTTCTCCTCTCAGGGCCAAAGTCCAGCTGGACCGCCTCTCTCACTCTGTCCTGCCTTCTGTGATCTCGTTTGCCTGAAGGAACCTGGATGCAGTTGAGGGAAAGCAGAGTCTGAGGTAAGAAGCAGGAAAATGGCATCCCCTCCTTGTTCCCAGGATAATCCCACACGGGTTTGCTTTAGTTCTCAGAGATGGCAGAATTCCTTTCCCTTGGGGCTGATGATCATCTGTGTCCTCTCCGGATCTCCCTGCTTATCTTTAGACAAACTCCCAACAATCTGCTGGGCAGAACTACAAGCGAAAGGATTTGCAACATAGGCTGTGCTGCAAATCAAGGAGGTAGCTGTTGTGAGGGGAGGGACAGTGATTGTTCAGTCAGTTGCATGTGACATACATGATATCACTGAGTCCACAAAGGGGCAGGCAGAGCTCTCCTCCCCTGAGGTGGAGAAGCACACCCTCTAAGCCAGGAGGATCGGGAAACAGAGTTTGGAAGGAGTCCTAGCACGGGCTGCCGTTCACTTTTTGCTTGCTAGACCTTCTAGAAGGGTTGGAGGGAAGCAGGTGGGAACTGGAGGCCAGCCAGCTTCCCCAGTGAAAGCAGTCCTGAGGGAGGACTGGGAAGGTGGTCAACAGTCACTTTCATTTGTCCTTTAGCTAGCTGAAAAGGTAATTAGTGTATAGTGTTCTTATATAAATGTGCAGGCCCAGTGTGATGGTTCAGTCAGTAAAATGTCTGCCTTCCAATCATAAGAAGCTGATCTCTCAGAGCCCGTGTAAAAATCAGTGGGGTATGCTGTCATGCGCATGTGACCCTAGGATTGGTTGGTAAAGACATGGACTTGGGGACTCACTGGCCAGTCAGCCTTGCCTACTTGAGGAATTCCAGGCCAGCAGGAAACCCTGTATCAAGCAGCACAATGGGGACCAGAAAGTTGGCTCAGCATCTAAGAGTGTGCTTCTACGGAGGACCCAAGTTCGGTTCTCAGCACCCATAGCAAGCAGCTCATTACCCTACTAACTCCAGCTCCAGGGCGTCTGATGTCTCTGGCCTCTGTGGACACCTGCACAGACCCCGCCCACATACGCACAGCTAAGAACAATAGGTCTCCTAGCACTCGGGAGGCAGAGGCAGGCGGATCTCTGTGAGTTCGAGGCCAGCCTGGTCTACAGAGTGAGTTCCTGGACAGCCTCTAAAACAATACAGAGAAACCCTGTCTCAAAAAACCAAAAAAAAAAAAAATAGGTCTTTAAAACCCTGTCTTGTAAAAACCAAAGGTGGAAAGCGCCTGTGAATAACAGCTGAGGTTGTCCTGACCTCCCCGCACATCCGCACACGTGTACACCCACCTTTGCCTATGTGCCTCTGTGTTCATATGTGCACACATGAGCAAATGAGACATGTGTATTAAATCAATGTAAATAAAAATGAAAACAAGCTGGAGGGAGAGGGGAATCCTAACCCCATTCCCTCCAAACAATTACTGTTTTATGGACTTTTTCTTTTCTGTTTACATCTGTGAAAAGACCTCGTTTTATTGCTCCATTCTGATAAAATTGCAGTAATATATAATGGTCAAATGATTCTTTTTTTTCAATTAACACTAAAAGCATGCTTTGCTAGGGTATTGTTGGATTATTTTGGTCAGTTGCATCTATGACTGTTTTCTATTTGTCTTAATCACTCCCAAGTTGAGTACGGACTTTTTAAGCCATGTATAACAGGTAAGAGAAAAAAAAAGACAAAATGAAAAGCTATTTTGGGAAGACCCCTCTTATATTTGGAGATAATGTTCCAGAAACCAACTGTGCAGCAGCAAAAGACTAAAAGTTGATACTATGGGATTTATTTTACCTAGGTGTGTGGCTCATGTCTGTAATCTCAGCACTCCACAGGTTCACTCACGGGGACTGTGACTTCCTTGATGATCTGAGCTACACAGTAAGACTCTCAAGATATATTAAAAATTAAAAACTTATGTTGAGGATATGACTCAGTGGTAGAATTCTTGTCTAGTATGCTTAAAGTCCGGCATCAATTCCCAACACTGGAAAAAATAAGACAAAAAACATGTTTTGGCCCAGCAGGTAAGGCATTCGCTTAAAACAAGCTAGGCCATTTTGGAAGAGTGAAACTCACTTGAGAAAATGTTCCCATATCATTCTGGTCCATGGGTAAGCATTTTCTTGGTGATTGATGTAGGAAGGCCCAGTTGTGGGTGGTGCCACCCCTGGGCTGGTGATCCTGGGTGGTGTAAGAAAGCAGGCTGTGACAGTAGGCTAGGGGGGGCAAGCCAGCAAGCGGACTCCTCTGTGGCCTCTGCTTCATTCCTTCCTCCTGACTTCCCTCCCTGACTTCCTTTGATAATAGACTGTGAGGCGGAACTGTAAGCTGAAATAACCCTTTCCTCCCCAAGCTGTTTTTTGGTCATGGTGTTTCATCACGACAACAGAAACCTGACTTAGACACCCAATGACCTGAATTTGATCCCTGAAGCCCACATGGTGGAATTCCCACAGCTGCCCTCTGACTTCCATCATGGCAGATGTGTGTGTTCTCACGCGCACACGATAAATTAGCAGAATAAAACATTTTAAATATATTTAATATATTTTACATCATGGGAGGGGAATCAGACAATAACTAAATACGTAAAGAAAATGTAACTTTAGCTGGTGATAAGAGCTGTGAGAATGGAATTGGGGATGATGTAACATTTGCGCTCATATGTGCCTGCACATGTGTGTGTGTGTGTGTGTGTGTGTGTTTGTGTGTGTGTGTTCTTGTTCCTCCCAAGGAGGATGTGCTATTTTGAACCTTCTCCCCTGAGAGTCAGACCACAGTTCTGCTTCCTACATCCGAGAGGACTGGAGCAGCAGCTTCCGCTGGTACCAAGTGCTGGGTAAGGATCAGAGTGGAGGCCAGTGGCAGGGAGGGTGGGGTCTGATACCCAATTGTAGCAATGAAGAGTGTATCAAGCCTTCTGGTCCCTGTGGAGCTGCTGCCTAGTCTCCAGCACAGAGCACAGGTGGCTTTGAGAGGACAGCATTTGAATCCCAGGACTCTTTGTCATCAGCTTAAGGCAACAGGGGATTCTTTACCTGGAAGGCACTGTTAATGAAGGAAGCTTTGCTGCAGGGTTCTGATACATCTATCAGGCCCTCAGGCAGTGCCTGGTACATAAAGTCTATTTGCTTTGGATATCATTGAGATATTACTTGCTGTGGTGACCCTGAGCTGTGTCCGCACTGTCCAAATCCCTATGCTTACTCCTAGGAAGATGGCTTAAGCATCTTTTATAACTTCTTCTTTAGGGCCTGCTCTGGGCCCTGCATCTTTCCTTAATGAACTTAAACACAATGGGTTGCTTGTTTTTCCATCTCCAGTGCAATACTGCATCCTTAGGGCAAGCGCCAAGATTTGACACTTCCCATGCATTTCTTCTACTGGATGGAAACAACTTTCTAGCCGCTTTCTATTGACTGAGGAGGCAAAATAGAAGTGCAGTCTTCCTTGGCAGATTTAGATGGCTTAAGCACTTGTGTCTTTAAATCCGTGCTTGGAGACCAGTATACAATGCTATATCGCAAAGGAAATGGAAATGGAGACTGTTGCGACTGCTTAAAAAATGCCAATTTGCTCAAGATGTATAATGCACTTATATGTCTATTCTTTGAGACACTGTCTCCCCATGTAGCCCATGTTGGATTAGAACTAGCTATGTAGCCTAGGCTAGCCTCGGAACACACGCTCCTCCTGCCTCAACTTTGCAAATTCTGGGCTTGCAGGCATGTGGCACTATTACTGACTGCACATAATAGTATTTTGATATCACAAGCAGTCCCGTATCTACTGAATGAAATATAAAGTCTGGCCGGAGAACTTTGCTGCCCTATCCCCATCTCTCCACACCCCAGCGACTCATCCAGCTCCGCCTCCCTCAGTCTCTGCTAGTACTGTTACCTCTCATGCTCCTGTCAGCATCGGTTTTGCTGTTTCCTCAGCTTGGAGTATGCTCACATTCGCCCATCATCTCTTTGCTCTCCCAGTCTGATTGGGTCAAGGTGCCTGGACCTCCCACAGCTGCAATGCTTCTCTTAGTCTGTGCCATAGCAACTGTCAGTGCTGCACCCTTCATGGCAGAGGGGGCCACGGTGTTGCTCAGGCAGTTGTGGGCACTTCATGGGGAGTGCCTCATCTTGCTGTACCCTCAGTTGTAACTGATGTCTTACTGGTGAGGTCATAGGGGAAAGGCATGTTCTTTCCTCTTAGTTCATGTCTATTTGATGAAAGGGCTGAAAATTCTACTGAAAGTGTAAAAACAGAAGAGCAAAGAGCCCAGGAAGCTCCTGACTGACTTCTATAAAGACTTTGACCAGATTTAGGCAGAGTGGAGGGGGCAGGGGCAGGAGCGTGGAGAGGTGGGATGGAGAAGGGGGCAGAGCAGTATGATGCTGGCCCTTGTCAGTCAGATGAAAGGGGTCCGATCGATGCCTTTGGAGAACAATGAAGAGGCAACGGAGAGACCAGGAAGGGAAAATGGCCATAGTTAAAAGTAACCATGACCAAACAATGACACACGTCTCTGTAGCTCTGTCCTTTGTCAGTTGTGTGACTGTGCAAGTTAGTTAAGATTTCCCAATAGCAAGATGCTCATGTAGCTAACAGGAATTAAGAACAGAAGTGATTTATAGGATCTGTGACAAATAAAGAAGACAGTGCTTGTATGGGGGCAGGGCCAGAATGTAAAGTACCCTGAAAGGGGGTCTGCTAGAAACAGTGGGATTAACAGTAACGCGAACAGTAGTAATAGTGATGATCTAACAGTGTGTGTGTGTGTGTGTGTGTGTGTGTGTGTGTGTGTGTGTGTGTGCACCTGTGCCTCTCAATGACAGCCTCAAATGTTGGTCCTTGGGTGCCTTCCACTCTTTCTTCCAGACAGGGTCTCTCATTGGTCTGGAGCCTGGTCAAGTAGTTGGGGCTAGTCAAGCTTTCCCACAGCACATCCAGGGGGCTGTCTGTTTCTGTCTATCATCTTGCCATCACTGGGATTACAAGCACACACCTGCCTTGTATATGGGTTCAGGTGTTCTGAACTCAGGTCTTCACACTTGCAAGGTAGTCACTTCACTGATTACACCATCTCTTGGCCCCCCAGATACCTCAGAATTATAACAGCATGAGGGAACTGCCACAGGAAGACTCTGCTGGGACCCGACAGAAAGGCTTGTGTCCGGGCACCTGCTGCTACCCAAGGGAAGTCTCCTCTTCCCACTTTCCTTGTGCAGGACTGACCCTCATTCCAAAGAAGATCTCTTTCTGGGCTGTAGGATCCCCAGGTTTGGGGTTAGACAGGGCCCCTGGGAGGAAGGGAAGAGACACAGTCCCCAGGCAGAAGATCCTCCTCTTATAGTTGGTGACCAGGCCTGCATGTGGCATGTGCATTTATGTGAGTGTGGGTACACTCCCACATACCAGTGTAAAGCTTAGGGAGGGAAAGCTTTTGGATCGCAGCAAAGAAACGTTAGCCACCTCTCCCACTTCCCCTGTGCACTATGCAGTTGGTTAAAACGTAATTCCAACTTGAACTAAAGGAACCCCCGGTACATTTTTCTGTTCTCTGTTTGAGCATAAGCATCTGGACTTGTGTAATTTTTTTCCTCCACACTCTCTCCTCATCTCTGTTGATATGATATTAGGCATGTTACTAGTCCTGCTGCTGTCATTGGTCTGATGCAAGTTATGAGACTTCTAATTTCCTTGGGTGATCAAGGTACAGGCAAATTGAGGGTCAGCCTGGGGTTAATCCTCCCCGGAAATTCGTTTTTGTGTCTGAAATTGACCTTACCTAAAGAACTGTAAGGAAATAGGTTGTTCCTGTGTATTGGACTGCACACCTCTCCAAGGCTGTCTTTCCACTTTAGCAAGCTCCTGTCCCCCGTAAGTCTACTTACAAAGCTATGACTCTTACGCCTGCTACTTAGATTTGTATTCCTCTGAAAGAAGGCTGGCATGGAGAAAGATGATTGAAACACTTTCAACCCCCCACCCCCCACCCCATCCCCACCATGGGAAGAATAGATCACTATGTCTCAGCCTTTCTGTCTCCTTTCAGCTACTTGGGACTGCAGACTCCCTGCTTTACACCCTTCAAAATCTGCTGCACACATGGGAGCCAGTGGGCCCCTCCCAGATACCAGGGTAGCAGTGGGCTCAAGGCTCAATGTGCAGAACTACTCTCTCTCCCTTCTTTCCAAAACCAGGGCCAAGGATTTGCAAGCTCTGGAGATGAAATGTGGATGGGACATTAAACTAAATAGAAAACAGTACATGGCATAACCATGGCATATTGACTAGCAGAAGGAGTAAACAGGAGTGTAGACTCCCATGAGGATTTTTCGAGGTACCTGAAGCTGCATGCTGAATAGTTTAGAGTAATGGTGTCAAGGTTAGAAGAGATAAAGGGGTCCCCACAAAAGGCCAGGATGCATCCTACTTTTTCTTTTAGTTAGAACGAGTTGCTAAAATTCCTCTGAGTTTGCATGGTTTGTTCCTGTTAGATTGTTTCTATGGAGGTCTAAACAGCACATATTTTGAACCAGTGACTGGGGTATCATTAAGGATTGGGTGATCTCCAACCAACTCAAATAAACCCGACTATGGCTGACACTGCTACTTGTCCCTTGAGACATTTTGTCTCCTTTTACATAATAATGAGATTGTTGACTGACACAAGGTTTCATCTTTATAGCTAGGTGTAGCTAGTGACAGTATAGGCTGCTGGCTTTAAATGTCAGTGAAATGTGTGATTTTCTGGTCCATTCTCCTGATAGGTCTCTTAAGTGACCATCTCACCCTGTTTTCTTTTCTTCAAGTTAGAATGTACACACAGTAGAGCAGCCACCTTAAATTATGCAATGGAAACTGGATTTTAATTTTTATTATTTAATTATTTGTGTGTGTGTACCTGTTTGTATGTCTGTGTACCAATGCATGTCCTACCCAAAGATACCAGAAGAAGATACCAGATCCCCTGGAACTGGAGTTATAGACGCTGCCAAGTGGGTACTGGGAAACCACTGAGCCATCCCTTCAGTTCCATTGGAAACTGTTTTGATGGCAAAACATAAGAAAAAGCAATCTGGATCCTCAGTGATTATGTATCCCTAGACCAGATCTGAGATACCTCTCCAGACTTAAAAAACAATCTCATAATATCTTTCTCCATCCGTCCCTCCCTCCCTCTGTGTCTCCGTCCCTCCTTCCCTCCCTCCCTCCCTCCCTCCCTCCATCCATCCATCCATCTCTCTCTCTCTCTCTCTCTCTCTCTCTCTCTCTCTCTCTCTCTCTCTCTGTCTCTCTCTCTCTCTCTGGTACATGTGTGTGTTCATGTGTATACAAGTATTCATGCAGGTGTGCATGCACATGTATGTGTATGTGTAGACCAGGGATCAACATCAGCTGTCTTCATAAATCATTCTCCACTGTATTTTTTGAAACAGTATCTTTCCCTGAACCTGTAGCTCATGTAGGTTGGCTGGACAGTGAAGCCCAGAGATCCCCTCCCTCCAGAGTCCTTCTCAATGGTGTGGTTACTGATGCATCTAGATTTTACATGAATGCTGAGGATGCAAGTTCAGGTCCACATCCTTGCTGACCAGGCACTTATTTTTTATGAACAAACCATCTCCTTAGTCCACTTTTCTACATTTTATGTGACAGAGAAATCATCCACTGGCTTTTGAAGCCACCATTGGTTTGGATTTCTCTTGCAGAAAACTCTGATGTAGACAAAAATCACTCCTACATCTTAGGCTCAATATAGTTGGAAAGTGCTATATTATTCCTTTTGATCATGAAAATCTGTTCTTTATAAAACTACATACATAGGTGTTTTGTCAAATGTATGTCTGTGTAGCATGTGCATGTCTGGTACCCATGGGGACTGTTGTTAGATCTCCTGGAACTGGAAATATAGAAGTTGTGTGCTCCCATGTAGGTGCTGAGATTGAACCCATGTCCTCTGGAAGAACTCCTAGTACTCTTAACCTCTGAGGCATTTTTCAACCCCTCTACTTTCCATTTTTTATTTTTCTCTTGTCATCAATACTCATTTGTAGCACTGAGGTAATTTTAACAGATATAATAGATTTCATCAACTTTTTAATTGGTCATATTACTTGTACATGTTTATAGTTAATGGGTTTCATTATGTTTACAGACACACATACAATGTATTTTGATCAGATTGATCCCCTAATTCTTTCATATTCCCTTTCCCTCTTTTCCCCTTTTGCATTCCTAAGCTTCTTTACTTTTGTCTTTTCCTCCCCCCTAAATTCCACATATGACAGGAAACACACGGTATTTGTCATTGTAAAGCTAGCTTATGTTTAACATGATGATTGCCAATTCCATTCATCTTCTGCAAACGACATGATTTTGTCTTATGACTAAATAAAGCTCCACTGTGCATTTATGTTTCATATTTTTTTATCCATTCATCTGTTGATGGGCACTGAGGCTGCAATAAACATAGATATGTGAGTGTCTCCGAGACATGCTGTCTCAGAACCCTTTGGGTATATATCAAGAGTATATATCTGGCTTATAGAATGATTCTATTTGCAGATTTTTGAGGAACCCCCATGCTGATTTCCACAGTACAGAAAGGGTATAGAAAAGCCCCTCCTTACCTGATCCACCTCCCCATCCTCGGCAGCATTTTTTTCTCATAAATGGTTCTATTCTCATTGGAGTAAGGCTTAAAATCAAGTGAGAGACATGGCATCTCTCAAGAGAGGTGTCAGGAGTTCAGTTTTCAAAGGTCATTTTCTGAGAGATCATAATAATTCTCATTTTAAGTGTGGAAAGAGGCGCAATGCCCATGTTCTAATCAAGAACAACAGGAGACTGGGGTGAAGCTCAGTCAGAAAGCCCGTGCATCGTACGCACCGGGTGCTGGACTCCATCTCTAGCACCTCGTCTCTCAACACCGCCCTAGCAAACAGAAGGACAGCTGAGGAGAATAGTCTCTGATAAGAAAGTGGCTCTTTGCCTGTAGCCATCCAAAGCTGCAATTTGCTGCTAAGCACTGAAAAACTTGCTGTATGAGCAACTATCCTCCCATCATAGCAGGGAAGGCAGCTCACACCAAATGTGGATAGCAAGCTTTCAAGTAGTGTTTGGAAATGGCTCCGAACACTCTCTTCTTTATTCCTGGCCCACTGCTGCACAAAAGCAATGGTGATGGTCACCAAAGTCCTTTCAGTGTCTGAAAAATCGCTGCCCTAAGACTGAAAATCAACCATGCAATCCCTTTCCAAGCCACATAGCAGTGTCACGGTCTGCACATTCATCACTGTCCCCCCTACGGGAGGGTCCATTGGTCGATAGTGTCACTTCCTGAGCAGGCTGCTCACTATCAGCAGGATTTAAGCCTCATTATTCTCTTGGCTAAAGGATGCCTCCAATTTCACAAGGCTTCCCTCTTCCCTAAGGATTGAGGAAGGGGACAATTCCCATTCTGGGCTGTGCTTTGTTTGTTCTTTTGAGTTGTGTGCCCTCCCCCTCCTTGGCTGTCACCATAATAAATGGGCTTCTGGATTTATTGGCTCAATTAAGACTCTGTCTACATGACAGCAATGGATGGTTTTGGGCTAATCCCTGCAGAAAACTAGGTGATTCTGTGGGGGGAAATTACTGGTTTTGTGAACAGGAATGGTCAGAGTAGCCCCTGACCTGTGGGAGAAATAACTCCAGGAAGACACTACTTCAGTGCTATGGACAGGGAAGTGGGGACATTTAAAAATATCTTATTGACATGATACCTTCATCATATACACCCATGTCCTGGCGATTTAGTCTTACTTCAGCTACGGATGGTTTTCTTATATGGTCATCTACTATTTTCTATGAACCAGCTAGCAGACTGAGAAATTTGAGGTCTCAAAGTTCAGACAGAACAAATGATTAGGGATGTCCTTCTGCATGCTGTGAATATAAGTTTCTCTTATTGGTTGATAAATAAAGCTGTTTCAGCCAGTGGATAGGCAGGATGTATCCAGGCAGGAAGTATAGGCAGGGCTACCTGACTAGGAGGCTTCTGGGAAGGGGAATGTAAGGAGTGGGTCTCAGGGGAGATGCTGTGTAGCTACCAGGAAGGTAGGATGGTGGGGCATTCTCTGGTGAGCCAAGACTATGTGGAGATACACAGATTAATGGAAATGGGTTAATAATCAAGAGAGCTAGCCAATAAGAAGCCTGAGCCATTGGCCAAACAGTTTATAATTAATATAAGCCTCAATTGTTTATTTGGGACTAAAGGGCTGCAGGATCAGGTGGGACAGAAACTCCTTCAACAAACAAATCTTTTGATAAATGCCTTGGTTTGAAAAACAATTGTTTAAAAATCAACACCAGGGCTGGGTGTGGTGATGAACGCCTTTAATCCCAGCTCTTGGGAGGGAGAGGCAGGAGGATCTCTGTGAGTTTGAGACCAGCCTGATCTACATAGACAGACCCTGTCTCAAAATCAAAAATAAAGTCAACACAACGGTTGGGGAGATGGCTTAGTTGATAAAGTGTGGAAATGGGAGTGTAATGGGCAGAGGGTTTCCTTTTAGGATGAAGAAAAAATTCTGGAACAGGATTGAGGTTATGGTTGTATAATGTTGTGAATGAATGAAATATTGAACTAGATGCTTAAAATGGCTAAGTGGGAATTTTCAATGTTTATTTACCAAAATTAATTTTTAAGTGTGTGAGTGTGTGTGTGTGTGTGTGTGTGTGTGTGTGTGTGTATGTGTGTGTGTATAGGCCAGAAGTCAGCCCAGAGTGTAGACTAGACTGGCTAGGGCTAGCTTGTCCTAAGGATCTTTATCCTCTCAGCATGAGGATTACAATCATGTGTCACAAAGCTGCTTTACATGAGATGTGGGGATGGAACACCATCTCCATGCTTGCACAGAAACACTGTGCTGTTTTTCAATTGGCTGAGCAACTGTACCTCAATCTACTGATATCTTAGTTATCGTCTGTGCCTCACAGACCATAGTCAGCACCACTCAGACCATGGCCTGGCGGGATTTCTGGTTCCCACCAGCACTGGCTTGACTGTGGCCACCAAATCTAGGTTTTAACTGTCTCTATTGTTCTAATTATCAATAAAGACTCAGTAGTCAGATGTTGGGTGAAAACCTCCTAAACCAGAGAATCTGGGAAGAAACCAGCTGACCTTCCATTTTGGCTGGAGACCCAGCAAGAGAATTGTGCCTCTACTTGTCCCAAACCAAAACGGGCTACGAGTCACTAAGTCCCTCCCTATTCCTTCCTATACATCTCTCTACCCATATTCCAGGCTCCTCTGTTGTCTTTATGGCTAATTCCTGTAAACTAGTTGCTGGCTTTGCCTCCCTGATCCCAGGTTAATTTTATTAACACAGTCTCAGAGTTTCACAGCACGATGAAATAGCCCACAGCAGCATTGTACTGACTGTTTCCAGCAACTACATAGCAGTGAGAAGTCGAAGCCATTATGTTTTTGAAGGTTTTTATATCCTAATTTTAAAGTTGTTGATATCTCATATATTAAAATGGTTACAACTGAAAATGTCAGTTAATTACTTTTATTTTTATTGAAATAAAAATTTAAAAGTCAACAGTAATACCATTTGTTAGAACAAGGCATGGCAATGCATATTTATAATCCTAGTACGTGGATGGCTGAAGCATGAGGATTGAGATTTTGAGGTTAGCCTGGACCACATAAAACAAAGCAGAACAACACTGGGGTTGAGCATTTGCCTTGTTACCTGTCCTATGGGCTACCAATCAGTATGAAATAGTATTAACTAGGCTAGAATGGTTGCTCAAAGAGCCCCAAGGATCTACTTATCTCTCTTCCAAGCACTGGGATTACTACTACATGCCAAAACACTTTTTGTGACTCCTTAAATGTGAAATTTTGAGTGGACATAGGTAATTTTTATTGCTTTTTGTGTATTTTGACTTTTTTAACTCAGTGATTTAAGAATAGTTAAGAAATTGGTTTTCCAAAAATTCTCATACCCATATATTGCACATCCTATGCTATGTACAGTCACACACACACACACACACACACACACACACACACACACACACACACACACACAGAGTGAATCCTGAAGGGAAGTGACATATATTTGTCTTGCCTCAGATAAAGAGGAAAGAAGGCTCTTCTGAAGCTCATGTCCCTGTGGTAAGCTTAGTCTCCCTACTTGTCCAAGTTAAGGTTCTTGCAACTTAGATGTTCTTGGTATGAGGTCCCTTGACAGAGTGTGAGAATCCTTTAGTCAACTAAGCATGAGATTAGGAATCTCAGTAGCTCTGGGAAGGTCACTTTGGGTGACATTTTGTGCATTTGTTTCAGTGCCTAGGTGTGATAAGGGAATCCTGTATTGTTGATGAGATTTAGTTTATCAAGAGGGAACAGGATTCTCTGAGTTGGAGATTTATGTCCAATGTTTAGTAATTTTCCAGCAGGCAACACTAGACTTTGGCCATAAATCTCAGTGACCATGGTTTCCTTCCTTTTTAGCAGCCAGCCTCGTTCAATCACCATTAGGAGGTGGGAAGTGTCCCTAAATCTTCACTGTCCCCTTGTTCCGAGTCACCTCATCTTCTGCGTCAGACTGTCTGGAAGAACAGGAGACCTCAACTGACAGTGTCTGTTTCCCTTGCTTAGCAGTGACTTCCCTTTCATCTCAACCCTTGACTTGATGGCAGCCAGCCACATCCTGGAAGGAAGAAGCAGGACAGAGTGAGGGGAGGTCATATTTATTTTAGCAGAAGTTGAAGGAGAATCTTCAGCAGAGGAGCAAGTAAGTCGTGGAGCAGAGGGGGTCAGAAGTGTACACAGTGGAACACAACAAAATATGCTTGAAAGCTTTGAAAATCCCTGGGGCTCGCAATGCTATCAGGCAGCATGCACAGCTTGCTAGGAGAGTCTGTGGCCAGAGATCAAAGAATCTGGCGTTCCTTTTGGTGCCATTTCCTAGTCCCCTGTCTCCCTAGTGTTATGATAACTGGATTCTCCTGTCATACCTCTTGTTGCCAACACCAACAGCGTGCAGCAGGGATATGCTGTAGATAGGGCTTCGTCCCAAACAGCTGCCTCGTGTCTTGTTTTGAGAGCATAACCTTATGCAGACCAACAGGAAAATGTCTGCCTGTCTCCTGGAGTGAAGGGCGACTCTGTAAACCTCTTTTCAGAAAGTGGAACTGAAGTCATCTACACATGTACCCAAAGTCCCTGCTCTGACCCTTGGTGAGCCATCTGTTCACTAGTGGATGAATCAGGTCAGGATACTAAGTTTGTTTTCTCTATGACACAGCCACAAACTACGAATGCCAGGTTCTGAGACATCTCTTTGGAAGATGCTTGCTACCATGAGGAGATACTGTGTAGTCTTGAAGCATCTCATTGTGGACCTCAGATTTGGTCCTGATATGTATGCTTGATGCATCTTATCACAGACCTTGGACTCAGTACTGATATGTTTTTAAGATCTTAATGTGCATACCACTCCCATCTCTGATTGTGTTGGATGGTTCACTGTTTATGACAGTTCAACTTCTTGCATATATAATATAGATGAATAATCCTATGCCAATGTTCTCTGGAATGGGCCTTAGAATAAGCCAGGTTTGAGCTGGGATTGATGGGGCCATTCAGTTAGTGAGTAATTCCTACAAGTAAAACTCCTTCAGGAGACTGTAGAAATATAGGAAAGAAAATAACAAAATGCCATTTTGTTAAATAATTAAAATGTCCCCTATTATTTATATTCCTCTGGTAGTGTATTGTGAATAATATATGCACACACAGACAAGCATATTTAATGTACAGCTGAGGAATAGATGGTATCTGAGTGAGCTCTTCATTTATGAGCACATCCTCCAGCTTTTGGAAACTGTAAAGAAAGGGTGTCATTAGCCTTGCACTTGTGGCCTTCACAGGACATCAGTTCTCTGCTTTAAATAGCAATTCCTAGATACAATAAATATGTAAAACCCTAGGATATTTCATGCACTTCACATAAATGTATTGCTTACTAAATGTCAAGTTTCTCACTTGAGGGATCAAATTAAGCTGCAAAAATCTACAATACCATTTTCTTAATAATGTTAATTATATTTTCTTTTATAATAGTATATATTTACTACTAACCATAAACAGCCAAACAATATAAAGAAAAGAATAAATACATCACTCCCCAACTTTTAAGACAAAGATCCTAAATTACATATATAGAACCACAAGCATGCTACCTTTCATAAGAACTCATAGTACTTTCCAATTCTTACTAAATTTTAGTTTAAATACTGCATCAAGCCTAACAGAATACCTGTAGTATTTTAGTAGGTGAGCTAGTAGGTTTTTTTACACTGGCATATGGTATGTTATTTAAAGTCAACTGTGGTTGCAGCTGTCCTTGCCTTGTTTGCCCATAGACATGCATCATGCTTTCTCTTATATTGTCTTCTGTCTCTTCCTCTCTTCTGGTTCATGGTTATTTAGGGAGTAGCACTCTGGAGCTGGTTGCAGTGGCTGTCCATTTGTCATCTCCAGTAGAATATCAACCATTGTGTACCTTTCCCCATACCCACAGGCACCATGGTATGTAGCCCCTAGGCTCAGTTGAAGTACAGTGTATTTCATAGCTCATTATGTTATCAGCCTGTCACCCTCCCAAAGTGTGGTCCAGCTGGAAAATATCATCCTTGCCTCTTTCCTTCTAACGACAAAGGAGAAAAGGAAACATTTGGCTTGGCCAATCTGCTTTTCTATTATTGTATTATCCTTTACCTAGTTAAAAAATAAATGCACACATATACATTTTATACATTTGTGTGTGCCTCTAAATATATGTGTAGCCATGGTGTATGTGGATACTTGGAAATTAGTACACACATTTATACATATTAAAACATGTTTATAATATATAATCATTCATACATATGTAGTATAGGGTTGATTTAAGAAATTTCCATTTTTATATTGATTCACTGTACACCAATTTAGTGATATGGATACAAAGTAAGAATTCATCCTGGTATATTTTGGAAGATTAAAAATGGGCTTCCAAGAATTCTCATGATATTTGTGGTAGTTCATCTGAGCACACTAATGATTTAAAATTACTGGATATCCCACACCTCTCTAGTTGTTGATATATTTGTTTGTTTGTTCTTTTCCCTCACTGAGCTACTCTCCTTGGCAGGAGCCATGAGAATTTTCCCAGTTAAGGTGAGGTTGTATGTGGGATAGCCTACAACAATTTGACCTCAGTGGATTGAAGCAGTGATTCGGCTATCAAACATCTAATCAATCAAGGATGTCTAATCTCTGCCATGGAGGTCTCTTAGCTGATCAGAGACAACTCAGGGCCACAAGAGTCTTGGAGATAGTTACAGGATAGTTACAGGAGCATAACCCATCCTTAAGATTGAGCCTACCAAATGTATCTGTTTAGGAGTTAGAACTCTTAACACTCAAGTCTGTTCTTTAGCTGTGTGATCCAGGGCAAAACATCTTCCACCCAAGATGCAGTATTAAAAATTGTGTGTGTGTGTGTGTGTGTGTGTGTGTGTGTGTGTGTGTGTGTGTGTGTAAGAGAAGGGGCATGAGGAGATAGAAAAATAGATGAAGAGGGGGGGAGAGAGAGAGAGAATATGTTTATGATTGTGTGAGGGTACCTGCATAGCTCAGAAGAAGGGATTGGATGTCTTTCTATTGGTCTTTCCCCTCCCCTTGAGACAGGATATCTTCATTTATCTTGGGCCTGTACCTTCTCAGCTATGTGAGTAGTCAGTGAGCCACAACACTTTCCCTGCCTCTAACTCCTGTGGTAGGATATTATTTTAAGACGTGTGACTTTTGTTCATGCTGCATTTGTTTAGCTCTGTGAAGCTGTGATTCTTTGTCTGTCTCAAACACCTGGTGGTCTAATAAAGAGCTGAACGGCCAATAGTGAGGCAGGAGCAAGGATAGGCGTGGCTGGCAGGAGGAGAGAATAAATAAAAGGATCAGGGAGGACGAAGAGAAGGGAGCAGCACAATGAGAGAAAAAGGGAGGACGATATCAGGAGTCAGCCACCCACCCAGCCAGCCACATTTATTTGGCCGTATTTATTTGGGAACTAGGTGGGTGTCAGTCCTCCCAAAAAGACTAAAAAGCCAAAGGAGTAGAAAACATCACATAATAAACTCCTCTCAGTACTAGGGTTATAGGCACCTGTAGGACTACTCAGCTTCTTATGTGGGTGCTGAGATTTGAACTCTGCTCCTCACGGTGGAGGAACAGATGTTCTTAACCACGGAACCGTCTCTCCAACCTAAGATGCAGTATTTTTCTCACATACAAAATGTTATATTGACCAGTTATGCATGTCTCCTAGTATGTGTTGTGAATTCAGTGAGGTGATGGGTATAAAGTGTAACCCCATTCAAGGTTAACATGTCAGCTGTTGTCACCCACAATGAGATGGAGTCAGTGGCCATGAGAAAACATAGCATATATGAAAGGTGGACATTGTCTTGTGTGATATGCTGTTTTAAATTCTGTAAATTATGTTTTATGATAAATATATTTAAAATGCCTATGTGGCAATTGTTTACGTAAACTTAGTGAGATATATTGATGTGTATTTCAGGAGGAATTCATTTGCAAAGGGTATTTTAAATAGCAAAACAGTTAGGACCAAGATGAAGCCTTAGATTTGAACGCTTTACTTCTGCTGAGCCTTCTAGTAATCACTAAAATGTCTGGTTTTATTTCTGCTTTTCCTGTGCTTCTGGCCTATAGGTGTCCAGAACTGGTTTTCAGCTGCCCCATTTAATCCATGCTTTCCTACCTCTTGTTCTTTCGTTGCATTAAAATTAGTGAATTTTCAAGTTAAAGCACAATCTGTTTATTTGAGACTTATTCTTTGAAGCCCAGCAACCTAGTCATTTTAAATGTAGTCAAGAAGTTGTATAACATTCATCATTATCTATCCAAATCCCTTCACTGTCTACAAATGAAGGCCGACACATTAACGAACCCTGTTCTACCCTCTCCTATCCCTGGCTACCACTCCCCCCCTCCAACTCTAGCTCAGTTGACCTATTTTGGAGATTTCTTTTTTTCTTATAAATTTTATTTAAATTAGAAACAATGTTATTTTACATATCAATCCCAGTTCCCTCTCCTTCCCATCCTCCCATGGCTCCCACTGACCTCCCCATCCCATCCCCCATCCACACCCCAGGGAGGGTGAGGCCTTCCATGAGTGATCATCAAAATCTGTCAAGTCATTTGGGGCAGGGCCTAGGCCCTCCCCCATGTATCTAGGCTAAGAAAGTATTCCTCCATGGGAAATGCCCCCCCCCCCCCCCAGTCTGTTTGTGCACTAGGGATACATCCTAGTTCCACTGCCAGAGGTCCCATAGACTGCCCAGTGCTCTGAGGGGGCCTGGTTTGGTCCTATGTTGGTTCCCCAGCTGTGAGACTGGGGTCCATGAGCTCCCACACTTGCTCAGGTCAGCTGTTTCTGAATTTTCCTAGTATGGTCTTGACCCCTTTTTTGTCACCCCTTCCTCTATGAAACTGAATTCTAAGAGTTTGGCTCTGTGCTTAGCTGTGAATCTCTGCTTCTGCTTCCATCAGCTATTGGATGAAGACTCTAGGATGACATTTAAGGTTGTCATCAATCTCATTATAGGGGAAGGGCATTTAAGGTAGCCTCTCAACTATTGCTTAGGTTCCCAGTTAGGGTCATCCTTTTGGATCTCTGTATAATTCCCTAGTGCCAGATTTCTCTTTAAACCTATAGTGACTCCCTCTATTGATGTGTCTCTTTTCTTGCTCTCTTCTATTCCTCTCCCTACTCAATCTTCCTGATCCCTCATGTTCTCCTTCTCCCTCCTCTTCTCCCCTCCTCTTTCTCCTACCTCCCTTGCCCATCCCCCCATTCTCCCAATTTGTTCAGGGGCTCTTGTCCCTTTCCACTTCACTGGGGAACCATGCATGTCTCTCTTATGGACCTCCTTGTTTCCTAGCTTCTCTGAAGGCATGGATTGTAGGCTGGTAAATGCAATGAAAGAAAATGTGTGTGTCTAATTTATTTCATCTAGTGCCATGTTATAGCCAGAATTTTTTTTAATGACTAAACTATTTCCATTACAGGGACATATATTTTTGTTATCTACCCATTCATACGTTAATTGACATTTGGTTTGTTTCACTTTTTGGCTGTTTTAAATGATGCTGGAGCGAACACCCATGGTTAAGGCTTTGCATGGACTTATGTTTCCAGTTATCTCAGGTATATATTTAGGAGTGGAATTGCTGGATCAAGTGGCTGTTCTGTTTACATTCATGTAGAGCTGCCAACCTGTTTTCTACAGTGGCTGTACCTTCTAGTGACCCCACGGTGATATTTAAATGTTCCAGTTCCTCCACTTCTTTGTCAGCATGGGCTATCTTGTCACCTTTAGTCTGTGAAGAAGGGGCCTCACCATGCATTTCCCTCACGGGTGATGTGAGCTTCCTGCTCAACCCTCCTTCTCCCATTTCTATATCTTCTTTGAAGAAATACTCATTCAAATCTTTTTATTGTTGTACTTTAACTTCCATGTTCTAAATACCAGACCTTTTCTCAGATTTTAGAAGCAATTGGAGTGTAGACTGAGGAATCATATGAGTGTTATGAAACAGTGCTTCTTTGTTGCTGAGAGAGCATGGCTTACATCTGTGGCTAGATGGCTTGTTAAAACCACACCTGAAATTAGATGTATTGATTTGTAGAGAGACTGGCATATAGCATGCCACTCATAGTAGCACCACTGAAGATAGAATGTGTTTCCTCTTTCTTAAATTTAAAAAATTGTACACATTTTAATGAAAATAGAATTACATAACTTTCCCTTGTCCCTTCCCTCCCAGGTCAGAACACAAGTTTCCAGAGTGAAAAGAAAGGGTCTGAGATGAAATGCTAAGTTCTAAATTTTCTGAACATCCCTTGTAGTTGTGAGGGATGTCTCAGAGAGAAGTAAAAGGGACAGAATCCTGGACTGGGCGATTGCTCAGTTGGTGAAGTGCCTGCTGTACAGGCATGAGGGTCCAGGTTCAGCTCCTCACAGTCTATGTAAAAAGCTGGTGTGACATCATGCACTGTAATCCTGGCACTGGGGGATGCAGTGGGTAGAGATGGTTGGATGCTTGGAGCTCTCTGATCTGAAATCCTGTCTCAAATCAACAAATAAATAGATGAGGAACAATTGAGGAAGATACCCAACCTTTACCTCTGGTTTCTTTTTTTTTACTTTTTTATATTTTATTTTTAAATTTAAATTAGAAAATTAGAAACAAGGTTGCTTCACATATCAATTCCAGGTCCCTCTCCCTTTCCCTCCCCTCCTCCCGTGCCCTTCCCCCTGCCCCCCCAGTATCCCCTCATTTCCCCAGGGAGGGTGAGGCTCTCCATGGGGGTGTCCATAGTCTGTCATTCATCCAGGGTAGGGCCTAGACCCTCCCCCAAGAGTCCAGGGTGAGGGTACATCTCTCATTGTTGGATGGGAGTCCAAAGTCCATTTGTATACCCGGGATAAATACTGATCTACTATCCAAGGCTCAATAGATTACCTAGGCCTCCTCACTGACACCCACCTTCTATATACATACATACACACAAGTGTGTGTGTGTGCACTCACATATGCATGTGCACACGTATGAACTCAAAAACACACACATACAAGACAGAATCTATAGTACTTACAGTTGTTTAGTAGGTAAACTTTGTTCACTTGAGAATTGAGGGACCAATGCCTGTAACCCAAGAAGTTATGTGCTGTTTTACTCTTTCTACTATGGAAATGAGAGAGAATTGGATGGCAGTGGTCCTGGGGAGATGGTTTACTGTTAAAGAGTGCTTACTGCTTACTGTGCAGGCATGAGGCCGGTGTTCAAACTTCCAGCATTAATGTAAAAAGCTGAGTCTACCCGTGCATCTGCCTGGAGCCTCAATGCTATGGGGATGCTGATGAGGGTCAATGGGGCTGGTTGGCTGCCAGTCTAGCTCCAGGTTCAGCGAGTGATACTGTCTTGGGCAGAGAGTGATGAAACAGGACATCTGACGCTCTCCTCTGGCGTCTGCACAGCACAGTCATCCCCACTGCACACATGTGAAAATGCCACAATATACATATTTATATATGTAGACGGTCAGGAAGAATTACATTTAACAGTGAATGTAATTAGTGCTTCAAGGTAGTAGTGAATCTTGTTGGATTACATTCTGAGGCTTACCATTCACTGAGCTTCTGGAGAGTCATGTAGGATTCCTTGAGATCAACTGTGAGTCTTTTTCTATTACTTTCCCCTCATGCTAAATTGTATTATATGTTTCACACTGACCTGATAATAATCATTTCCTTGCATTCATATAGCTAAACGAATCATTCCATACCATTTGTTAGCATGTATTTTTCTTTCTTCTTCTTTTCTTTTAGCACTTTACATCCCTTAATTTTGTGAGGGAGTCTAATATCAGGGGAATTAGCTGTTGAGCCCAGGCGATATGTTGTTTATATCTGGGGTCCATCAGGCCATAATGTTAAGGAAGTTGATTCTTTTGTGTTCTATGGAGGAATACTCTTTCATTTTAATCTCCTTCTTCAAACAATAGCTATTTGGAGACCCAATGACTTTTCTGTGTCTTTATTATTATTATTATTATAATTTTCCTAAAGAAACCTCAATGCAGCCTTTAAGCTTGAGATTCTTAGAAGACAGTCTGGAGTCATGTGATCTCACTGCTGTTGTCTTCTTTTCCAAGTAAAGTTTGTGAAACAGTTGACGTCTGAAGGCGACTCACAGTCTAGCTCCAGGCCCAAATTGTACCATCTGAACTGCATGCTAATTGAGGCGGGGCCTCACAGGGCTGCAAGCTACCATCTAAGCCCTGTGAAGGAACAGTCCTGTATAATGCCTGTCCCAGGACAGAAGCTCATGGAATGCGTGTAGAGTTACTGAGTAGCTTATCATCTGGCCTCAGACTTCAGGGGACTCCTGTGTCCTGGAGCAAAGCAATAGAGAAAAAATGAACAGAACAATGAAAGAGAAGATGTCAAGAAGAAAAAAACTAAGTAGCAAGGGGTTAAAGTTTTAAACATATTCGAATGCTTTGACATTCATGAGATGGAATGCTATGTCCTCTGTCCTCTAATTCGGATAAGACATAGTGATTGCCTGTGATAAACAGAACATGGTTGGGGCAGTGGAGGGCATACTTCGAAGCTCGGGGACTCCATCTAAGAGGACATGCAGCTCTCCCCTTGTCTACTGGAACCCTACTTTTGGAGCTAGGCTGATGTGTGCTCTATGGTGCTGCTACACCAGGCGACACTTCATTATGGCTGCCCAAGTGCTCCTCCTTCCAATCAGTCTATAGTGTCTCATCTCTATTGTTTTCTAGTAGAGGTTACCAGACTAATTTTCTAAGAAGATTTATGTGTTTATGTACATTGGGGTCTTGCCTGCATGTGAATTTGTAAGAGGATGCCAGATCCCCTGGAACTGGAGTTACAGACTGTTGTTAGCCTCCATATGGGTGCTGGGAATTGAACCCAGGTCCTTTGGAAGAGAAGCCAGTGCTCTTAACTGCTGAGCCATCTCTCTAGTCACAAGACTTATTTTTTTTTTATAAAACACAACTGATGGCAAAACATGTGTTTAGCATGTGCAAGGTCCTGGGTGCCATTCCCAGCACCAGAGCAAAGCAAAGCATAACCCAGGTTACACTGCCCCAAGACTCAAAGTTCTCACTGTCTCTCTTCATTTCCCAGATTAAATGCCAGTTGTCAGTTGTGTTATTGGACACAGAGCACTTAGCACCTGGCATGGTCTGAGTCTTTTCACCCCAACCACACAGCACCTGACCCCAAAACAGTGCCATTTCCCATGTAGACTCCATTCACTCTCTTCCTTTGGTTCCCAAGACATACATCTAGTGGCTCACAAATGCCTATACTCTGACTCCAGTGGGGGAACACTCTCTTCTGGCTTCTGTGGCTACCTGCATACATGTACACATACATTTTATAACTAAAATTAATCTTAAAAATGAAATTATAAACACCCCTGTCACTGTATGTGAGCCGTTATTTACAGGTCCTAGGTGTATGTGAGCCTTTATTTACAGGTCCTAGGTACTGCCTGATCTTTTCCCTGAGATGAGCTGGGGTCACAGAGAGGTACTTTCTTTGGGCCCTAGCTGGGTTGAGGGGTGGTACACAAGATCCTTGTGTGTATTCCCAGGTTGCTCACAGAGAATGTATACCAAAGACAGTAATGGGAAAACAAGACTTCCAATGGAGTGGTGGCTTTCAGCTGCACATGAGGAATTAGTCACCATCCCCAAATATTATAAGACTATAGCCAAGATAGTTTATATCAGCCCAGGAGTTCTAGTTATTTTTCTCTGATGTAGGGTGTCTTTCTGTATGCTGTGAATATGTGTTGCTGCTTTTATTGGTTGATGAATAAAGCTTGTTTTGGCCTATGACAGGGCAGAATATAGCTAGGTGGGAAATTCCAGCAGAGATAGAGAAAGAAGGTGGAATCAGGGAGATACCATGTAGCGGCTTGGGGAATCAAGATGTGAGGTAACAAGCCCCAAGCATCATGATAAAATATGAATTAAATGTATTAATTTGATTGAGAGAGCAAGCCAGTGATATGCCCGAGTCATTGGCCAAACAATTATAATTAGTATTAAGCCTCAGAATGATTATTTAACAAGTGGGAAGTGACAGGCAGGACCAAAAACATTCCTCTATATCTCTCATTGTCAAATAGTTGGCAGAAGCAGCTTATGGGCATGATTTATTTTGCCTCATTGTTTAGGAGGGGACAGCTCATAATGGCAGGGGAGACATGGTGAAGTTCAGGGTGGTGGAAGTTTGTGCTGATACCTTGTCACTATACACACATACATGCACATATACACATGAGCACACATGTACAAACATGCACATATAAGACACATACCAAAAGAGTGAAGTCTCTTCAGGCAGAAGATGCAATTATTTCATATGGGAATTTGATGACCTTTGAGAGTTTCCCCCCATAGTTTAAGGTAGGACATATGAAAAATGTCTCCACTTCCCAGATGCATTTGTCTCACATACCCCACCATGTTCTGCTGGGATGTCATTGTGGGTGTTAAAAGTGAGTGCCCATGAGTAAGAGCAGAATAGTTCCAACCACAGAAACATTCCAAAGACACCCGAGTCCTCTTGTCACGCTAATGGCAGGACAGCAGCTCATGAGTATTTCCCTGGGTTGTTCATGGGACTAGTCAGCATGGCGTGGGACAGCACTGTTGACAGAGGTTGTAATGTTAACATCACGGACCAGTCAAGCCACCTTAAAGCTAAGTCAGCAGGATGGATTCACAGACTATATAAGGTTCCCATCTAACTTGCAAATCCAAGACACAGTGACTTGGTGACCCAGAAGAAACGAGGGTTTCCTGCTAAGCCAAGGACTCCGAGCTAAAGCTGACCACCCACGGTCATCCACTCTCTTGGGAGAAAGAACAAGTCCTCTGCTTCCAACCCTAGAAGCAGCAGCGCTGACCCCTAGCCTCAGAGCTTCTGTCGGGTATCCTCCTGATGCTTGGGGAGGAAGCAGCGCCCTGAACTTTGAACGTGGTTAATAGCATTCACATGGCTTTTGTAGCTCATGAGGTCTGCCCCATCACCTCTTCTGATTAGGGCTGGACATTTGGAGTCTGCATGGCTGGCTTCCTGCAGACTAGGCAGGGAGGCTGAGCTACAGCCAACAATTCCAGGAGGTCACTGGGTCGCTGTTCTCCTCTTTGTTTTCCTGTCCCCCGAAGCAGCATTTTGAATAAACAGCTCTTTCCTCTCAAACCAAGACATAAAAAAGCTTTCTAGTGTCCCCCTGGCTGCAGTACTAGTTTCATTTCCGGTGCTCTGGTGGTGCGTTCCCTCTGAGTCCTTCTGGGGTGCACTACCATGACTAACAGGGATGGGTCAAACAGACCGCATCTTTAATCCTTCCGTTTTGGGAATGGTCTAGCCACAAGACTCTCTTCTGTTCTTGGAAAGATACTATTTTTTAAAGGTTTGTTTTTTTCCTCGCAGCAATCAAGATTTAAAAAATGCCACCAAGAAATATTTCCATTCTTGGTCATGCTTGATATCATGCGTCACTTGGAATTGGATGAAGATAATTAAAACAAGCAGTAGACTCAAATACATGCAGAAATATCAAGACTGCTCAGTGCCGGTGCCGGCAGAGAGAGCTGGTGTCTCTCATCAGCCATGCCCCTGTTCTGTTTCCCCCCTTTTATTGCCTCCATCAATGGCCCCGTACATCTGTGTGAGCAACAGACGTGCATGCACCACTCAAGTACGCAACTGCTAACTATACACAGATACCCGCATTTTTTGATGATGGCTTCTTTAGGACAAACAAACATAAAATGCTTGAAGGGGAAAAAAAGGTTCTTAAAATGTAAATAACATGTTGAATACAACTCTGACTGCTACATGATTAAAAATCATTCCATTTTCTTGTTTACCCCAAGTTCATCTCTTGGAAACCACGGAACCTGGAGACTCGGAAGTCATCCACTCACTTAGCCCTCTCTCTGGGAGGTATCTATTTGATTTTTCTTTTTCTTTTTTCTTTTGCTGTATGACTATATCCAGAGATGGGAAAATTTGGCACTGTTTATCCTTTGGTCTCCTGTTTCATTTATTGAGCTAAATGGCAACAATTCCATTTTCTTGAGGCTAAATCCAGTCTCTCATCTGAGCTTTCATTGTTTCTTGCCTTTTTCATGTAAGGGCCTCCTAGCAGTCTCCCATTTCCATTCTTGTTCCTCCAAAGTTCAACAGCATGCAAGATTTTAAAACAAAGGGGAAAGTCTCATAGTGGGAAATTAGACTATGCAATACACTTTCTTGAAACCTTAGCGTGACTCTCCATGCACTCAAACCCAACTCCTTTGCCATGCTTTTCAAGGCCCCTGCTTCTTCCTCATCTTCTGAAATTTGATAAATTTATTGTCTTCGTAAGCTGTCACCAAAATCCATGTTTAGAACAGTTTCATGATTTTGGGGATAGAAAGATGGCTCAGTGATTGAGAGTGAATGTGCCTCAGTCATGAGGGCTAGAATTCAGATTCCAACATTCACTATGGGAAGTTCCCAAATGCCTATAACCTACAGCTCCAAGTGATCCTATGCCTCTACCAGCCTCCTCAGGCCCCACCACACATATCTGCATACCCTTATACAGAGACACACACGGACACATGCATGCTCATGCATAAATAAACCTTTAATGAAAACATTTGTATAGTCTCAAAAATTATTGTGATACTACTTTCAATCAGTATCTATTTGGCTTCCAAGTACTAAGCAAGCAATAGTCTTTGTAGTTTTGTAAATGTTTCCTTTCCATATTCCTTATAAATGCACTAATATAAATATTTACTCTCTAGTATTTAACTTCTCTTATTAAGCATCAGTTCATGTTTTACATTTATTAGAATTTCATTCCTTTTATTTGATGAAAAATATCTCATGGTGGAGATACATCAGATACTTTTTAATCTGTTCACTAGTTGATAGATATAAGGACTATTTCTGGCTTTTAACCTTTTATTTGGTATATTGTTGCTGTGAGTATTAAGATCCAAGCTTTTCTGTGGACATATGTTTTCATTTCTTTAGTACATTCCAAGTAGTCATATGGGAAGCTGATGACATCATTTTTAGGAAACGTCCAAACAGATTTCTAAAGTGTCTGCACCTTATTATATTCATGTTAACAATATATAAGCTCTGGTCTCTTTACATCATGCTAACAGTTGATGTTTTCTTTCTTATTATGGCCATTGCAGTGACTTATTTTTTCTGTAGTTTTGAAAATAATTATGCGGATTTTAATCCTCTACTGTTTAAATTTTCTGGATGTTAAACCAACCTTGCATTCACCTTGATAATTCTATCTATCTATCTATCTATCTATCTATCTATCTATCTATCTATCTAATTTTTTGTGAAAGGTTTTGTGTCAGTGATTTATTGGGCACACTGATATAACAACTTTTCTTCCTTCCTTCCTTCCTTCCTTCCTTCCTTCCTTCCTTCCTTCCTTCCTTCCTTCCTTTCTTTCTTTCTTTCTTTCTTGTTGTGTGGCCTTGCTAACAGGGTAACACTGACTTAGATAGTCTTTTCTTTTTTACTTTCTGAAAGGTTTTTACAATATTGGCATTCTTTTTATGAGTACACGAGATATTTTACTAACAAAGTAAATAATTCTGTGTTCACTTGGTTCTGAGATTTTGTTTTTCTTTGGAAGATTCGAAATTGCTAGCATAAATACTTTACCTATGAAACTGACCTATTTTTTTATTAAATGAGTTATTTCTTTCTAGGTGTGTCTATTTTTAATCTCTCTCTCTCTCTCTCTCTGTGTGTGTTGTGTGTGTGTGTTTGTGTGTGTGTGTGTGTGTGTGTGAGAGAGAGAGAGAGAGAGAGAGAGAGAGAGAGACAGGGAGGGAGGGAGGGAGGGAGGGAGGGAGGGAGGGAGGGAGGGAGGGAGGGAGAGATTGAGTGTGGAGATGAGAAGACAACCTTGAGTGTTGGTCTTTGTTTTCCATCTTGAGACAGGGTCTGCCACTGTTCATCACTGTATGCCAGGCTCACTGGCTCTCTCCTATCCTCACATTCTTGTTGTAGGGATGTTGGGGATTACACATCCATCCTGACTTTGCATGGGCTATATGGGTTCAAATCCAGGTCCTCATACTTACATGGTGAGAGCTATATCTATTGAGCCATCTTGCCAGCTATGTTTGTAGGAATTGAAAGTTTCATGTATGTAGTCTAATTCATCTACATAACAGTACAATATTCTCTTATACACTTCTTAGTTTTGTGAGGTTGGTAGTGCTTTTCCTTTTTTCCTCCTGACTTTGGCAATGTGTGTCTCTTTCTTATTAGTTAGTGCAATGCAAATTTTGTAAACTGGTTAATCTTTTTAAAAGCCCAACTTTTGGTTGTGTTGATTTTATTGTCTTGCAGTTTATGATTTTGTTCAGCTCTGTTCCAATCATTGTTTTATTGTTTGTTCATCTCCTTCAGCTGTGTTAAGTGGAATTTTAGGCTACTGAGTTAGGCTTCTGACACAGGCACCAAAGCAATGCATTTTTCTTCTTATGCTGTCTCCTATGCATCCAATACATTTTGATGTTGTGTTTTCATTTTCTTTCAGCTCAAAACCTTTACATTTTTTCCTGTGTTTTTCTATTTTGATCTGTGGTTTTTTTAGAAGTGTGTTATTTCATGTCCAAGTATTCCCCAAATTTATTCTTCTCTTGGTTCACTCTTTCTGTTGTGGTCAGAAAACATTGTATAATTTTATTGTGTTTAAGTATGTTAAAACTTGTTTTGTGGCTCAGTGTAAGTCTCTGGAGAATGATCCTTCTGTACTTGATAAAGTTTATGATCTTATTTATGATCTCTGGCTACAGTGATCCAGGAATGTTATTTTGTTGGACAACATTGTTCAGTGCTATGTATTTACTGATTTGCTTTTGTCGTTGCTGCTGTCTTGGGTCTGCCAGTTATTGACCTGGAGTATTGAAATCCCTAGATATTACTGTTATGTAAGTTTATGGTTCATGTATTTTGGGGATCTGCTATCATGAGCACAGACATAAATAACTGTTCTAGCCAGATAAATTGACCTTTAATCACCATGAAAATCTTCCTTTATCTCTGCAAATATGCTTCTTAAAATCTATTTATCTGCTACTCATATTCATGTTTTTATACAGGATATAGTTTTCCTATGCTTTTACTTTGAATGCATTTACTTCTTACATAGTTAGTATATACACAGATCTTACTTTTTTTATCTAACAGACTAATCTCTGTGAATTGACTGGGACATTTAGCCCATTTATATTTAATATAATTGATGTGAATGAATTTCCAAAAGCTATTTGCGTTTCTTATGTATATGTTTTGCTCTTTTTATTATTTATATAAATATATAAGAAGCATTTTTAGCATATTTTTTATATCAATATTGACTTTCTCACTACAAAAAAATAGGCCATTAATTTTAGTAATTGCTCCAAGGGTTACAATATTATTCTTAACCTATCACAGTCTCTTTAAAACTAATATTTAGTACCTTTATTCTGCTTATAGTGTTGGAAGTTATGCTGCATACTACCAAAGAAGAAAGAAACACCAATCCAGCTACAAATCCTGTGATCAACAGTGGTGACCCGCCTGCAAGATACGCTGGCCCAACAGTGGCAGAAATGTTGTGGGAGTGACCACCACTATGTGATTGGATTTAAGACCCACTCCATGAGATGGAACCCATGAGTGACACTACTCAGTAGGCCAAGAACCCGGGACTACAAAGGCCATGGACTTAGGGGAAAACAAACTGCTTAATAGTAGGCCCCATGCCCAGAAGTAAAGCCAACACAAAACAAATTCAGTGGTATTTTTGGAGGAAGGTTTTTGGGGATGTTTTGCCTCATGCTTTGTCTAGACATAAAATAAATAAACAAACCAGCAAATAAAAACCCTATAGGTCTTTTGTTTATATATTGCATTTTCTGATTCTCCTGGTTCTCTAGCTTTCACTTGAGACACTGAGAGTTCTTAGCTTCCATATTCTTAACAAATCAATACCCATAATAAAACTTCTCTGATCTACAACAATCTCCTCCTTATTACTGGGGGATGGGATGGTTGTTCTTGATTGTCAACTTGACTACATCTGGAATGAACTAAAACCCAAATGACTGGCATACCCATACAGGACTTTTTTTCTTAATTAAATCATTTGAAGTTGGAAGTCCCTCTTCTAATCTGATCTTTGAGGCTGAATAGATAAAGTCTTAATCCACGTCTCTTCAGATTGGAAGATCTGCCTTTAATCTGGGCCACACCTTCTGCTGGTAGACTATATAAAGGACATGGAAGAAGGAAGCTCTCTCTCTCTTTGCCTGCATGTATGCATATGCCCCACATGTGTGCCTGGTGCCTGTGGAGCTTAGAAGAGGATTCTGATCCCTGAGAAATGGAGTTAATTGGTTTGAGTCATCACATGGGTGCTAGGGACAAAACATGGGCCCTTGGGAGAAGCAACAAGCATCCCTAACTGCTGAGCCATTCCACAATATTCATATTTTAGTTTCTGGGAAATGCTATTTCTATATGTTCCATTTTTTTGCCTTCTATTATTTTGCCTATTATTTTTGCTTTCATATCATTCAAACATCTCTACTCAGACTGTCTTTTCATTTTGCTTTATTTTCCTCATAGAAATCAATATTACTTTATAAATTATGTTTAATTATGCTTTACTTCAAACTTCAAAGGGCAAGGGTTTTGCCATGTGTTCTATCAAGTCCTCAGATTAATTCAGCGTGTATCACATCTTGGCAAGCATCTGCTGAGAGACTGAGTTGAAAATGAAATTGAACTTTGCTTCTTTCCTATGCATGCCTTAAACTCATCTGTCCTTTTCTTGTTATAAAGATATTTGTTTAGTGTCCACCCACAATACTTAAAGTATTTCTGGGAAATACAAATGCCCTTCTAAGCAATGTGAGCCTTGGCCTCAAGCAGGAAGCAAGAGTGGATGTCTTGCAGTGCTGCAAGGCAGAGAACTCACACTGGATTGATGGTTTGTAATATGTCTTGGGGAAACTTTAATCCACTGAGCATCTCTACATAAAATATTTATCACAGAAGTGGTCCTTTCTGGGCTTACTGATTCCTTCTACTTTCCTTTCACCATTCTCCAACTCTTAAATGTAAACAAGGATGCATTTTACCAGTCTGAGTTGCAATGACTGTTTACCATTAGACAAATTAGATGATATGGACATGTTGACAGGAAGATTACTAGAGCATTCATAGAGAGAAAAGAGAAGTTTAAATACCACAGTAAAGATGACTAGCCCTGAGATGAAGGTCAGGGACTCACCTCTTTTCTGAACAGAGGATGCAAAGACAGAATGGGCACCTAGGAAAAGCTGTAGCATAAGAGCGAACAGAGAGTTCTCGTCTGGTCCACAGGACAGAGGACTGGTGTGTTCTTGGTGGAAAGGGTTAGAGCTGGGAGTAAGAGAGAGGTCTCCAAATAAAGAAAGCATGACATCTGGAGACTCAACAGGTATTTACTGGCTCTGTATGGAGCGTGAGGAGGGACATCACAAGCAGAATGTGCCGATGGTAGAAGGAGCAGGCCATCCACTTCATAGCGGCTTCACCAATGTTTTTTAAATTTGGCTTCAATTGGGTCATCACATTAGCATTGAATGTGTAGCCACCAAGCATAAGGAATGAAGTTCTAGAAAAGCTATATGGGATGAGTCACTTTAGGGTCCAAATATCTGTGGGGCATATTCTGAGTACAATTCATGACAGTATTTAAGTGGTGACTGCATGGACATTTTTGTGTGAAATTCCTATTAAGTATACACTTGCAGAGATGATTTCTTTATTGCTGCACGAATGCTATGCAATGTGGTTTGTTTTAAAAATAACATCAGTGAGGTATCTGATTAGCTGTCCCTCTTGGCGTGTTGTGATTGGTTAAAGGTAGAAGAGATACGCATTTAGCTGCTTCATCCTTGGAGTATGGGACTCAAGCTTATGTGTAAAAATAGAAAGTTTGGAGTCCTCAAAGGTCTTCTTAATAAGAAGGATTAGGAGTGGAATGGATAGAGACTACTCAGGACTGCCAAAGTCCCCATGCTGTTGCTTTCTGGGTATGGGGACTGATTTGGAGAAGAGTAGCCATATGATGGTGCCTGCCATGCATCTTTCTTCTAGTAAACTCATACTGTCCTTTAGGAAGGAAGGGACTGCAGTATCCCATTTGTTTCAAGAGTCAGTGATGTTGCTGACAGCAAGACAGACCTCAGTGTGGGAGCTGAGTGACTTCGTTTTTACAGAGCAAACTATATTTCACCTCACCTCCTCTTCTTTTCAGTATGTGTTCTTAAGGTTCAACCCACAGTTATTCTGTCTTTGAAAGCAATAATGTGTTCTTCCAACCAAATACTCAAGCATTGCCTTTTGAATCACCAGGGCAAAGATTCTTCCCTACATCTGTCCCCTGCAAAGAGTATTTCGGGAAAATGAATCACACATGGCATTCTGCTCAGATGACGCCGGCGGGCTCTGATGGCAGGTCTCCAGGGAGATTTGGGTTAGATAGTTAGTCACCATGTCCT
Organism: Mesocricetus auratus; assembly: GCF_017639785.1. Lineage (NCBI taxonomy): Eukaryota > Metazoa > Chordata > Mammalia > Rodentia > Cricetidae > Mesocricetus > Mesocricetus auratus. The sequence goes on along the minus strand of NW_024429196.1, from coordinate 21,087,753 downwards.
ATGGACTGTGCCTTTGAAACGTCTCTCTCATCTTGTCTTTGGAATGTTTCTGTTCTTTTTCCTGCTCCATGTTGTTTTGGCTGCCACTTTTTAATCTCTTTTCTGGTTTCCAAAGCCTGGCTTTCAGCACTTTGTAGCTGGTCAGTCTGACTTCTTGCTTACAAACTTGAAGTAGCTCCCTATTTTCTTATTATGGGATGGACACATCCCTGCCTAACATTAAAGCCTCCTCTCATCTGATCCCAAATGACTCATCCAAGAATGATTAGACCTTCCTCCATGCCTCAGATCCTCTGTTCTGATGGGGTAAGAGTCCTCCTCACTAATTACCAAACCTGGATCCAAAAGCCTTGTTTGCTGTCTAATTTACTTTTTTATGAGCAAAACAATACCCCTGCCTCATCCCATCTGCCTCCTCTTTCAGGACTCAGTCTTCCAGGGCCAGTGCTTCTGCTTTCATTCTTCTATAAATTTCTCTAGAGCTTCCTGCTCTATCAGCAACTCTCGAGTTTTGCCCAAACTACTGTTGTTACTAATTGTTTTCAAAGTTTTAGGGCTAATGAGATGTCTCAGCAGGCTTGGCAGCTTGAATTCAATCCTGGGATTCCACAAGGTGGCAGAAGAGAACCAACTTCTGAGAATGCCCAATGAAACACACACACACACACACACACACACACACACACACACACACACACACTTTTTCTGAATTATCTTAGAATAATTGATATACTTTGAGGAACTGACTCTAATCACCTTCAGTGGTAAAAAATGCAGATCAAGCATGTAATTATTAAGAATTACTGTGGGTTAGGATTGTTGAAAACACTTTAAATGCATCAAAGATGTGCTAGAGTTATCATCATTAAAAGTATTAGTGTGTGTGTGTGTTTGTCAGAGTTTTACATTTTACATCCTTTGTCCTCCTTAATTGCTCTCAATTGATCAATCTATCGTGTATGTATGCATGTATCCACCCACCTATGCACCTATCCATCTATCTATCTAGAGTCACGCTCTCCCATGAAATCCCAGCTCTCTGATTTGGTGAGACTAGTCACCAACAAGACCCATTAGTCATTCTGTCTTTGCTACACTAGTTCTGGGACTACAGACACGCACATTTAAAACACAGGTGCTAGGGATCAAACTCAAGTCCTGTGCTATGCACAGGTACTTTATTGACTGAGCCATCTCCTTGTTCCCATTGTGAGAAATTTCAGTATCTTTAGGGGACTGTGGTTTCTGGCATTACAGGTGTGGAATGAGGCAGGATATGCTACACATTCTGAAAATTCTCAAGGTATAGTCACTCTGTGACCAGTATCTTTTTAAGTTCTGTAGGTCTTCCAATAACACTCTTTGTCCATTATCAAAGATGACAAGCTAGACAGCATCTTCAAAGGAGCTTGCCATTAGTTCATCACCAGCCTGTGTTCTCAAGAAAATAACACAACATTCTTTTAAATGATTGTTCCAGAGACCAGGCTGGGGCACTTTACCTCAAGATGATAAAGATTAGGTTGCTGAATGTGACATCTTGAGAGGAGGAGCTCCTCTCTGGGGCATTGACATGAACTATGGGTTTAAATAGATAAGAACTTGAGACAAGAAGGTATATGGATAGCTATGCTCATGGTCAAGGTATGCTATTCTTGATTGTTTTCTCAGCTCTAGCCTTGAAGGTAGTCCAAGTCCTGATTGTTTATGAGGACAAACTTTTGCCAGGAGACAGTCACTTCTGCTTTGGAGTACAGTCTCACAAGCATGCATGATTATTCCACAAGGCCTTGCTATTTCTAAAATACAAGATAGCTATTGGTTTAGGACAATGACTTACCTTCATGCCTTCAGCCTTGAGAGGAAATGAAAGAGGTTGTGTAAGCAGACATTCCTTGAGTGACTACCATGCCTGTGCAGAGGTAGGCAGGACCCAACATAAGGAGACAGACACAAACTGAAAGCAGAGATGCCAGCCCTCATCTTGCTCACAGTTACTTCATGAGCTCAAGTGAGGAGTGATGTATTACGCAAAAGTAGCTTCTAAATGCCTGTTATGACACCTCCTCATCACTTTAGTTTTATGTGAAATATAAGTAACTAAGGTATTGGGACAATAAACTCCACCCTAACTTGTATGACACTGGGCCTCTTGTGTTTATTGTATTCAGGTTAGAGAATTTAGCTTGAATGATTTCCCAGGGATGCAGGTAGCTTTGTAAAAGGATCACCAGCAAAGTAGCCATTCCTTTCTGACGTTTTCTCTGGAGACATAAATGAATAAGTTCAAAGGATTGAGGGTGTTGTTTCAGGAGACATATCCACAGTATAGAATAAGAGATCTGTTCAAACCCTCAAATGCAGTGGAGTACATCTTGTTTCTCTTCTGTCTTCCAGTGATTATTGCAGTCTTCAAAGCCTGATCTGCTCCATTATCATTTTGGTCACCAAGTCTATCTAGATCTGTTACATCATCTCCACTCACCTCTTGATGTCTTCCATTTTAGGACTTTTGCAGTGGAGTTTAGATTTAGAAAACATGCGTTTGGATGGAAGGACTTGTCTCTATATCAAGGATGACAGGGCTATTTTGAAGTCAAGATTAAACGTGGTAAGCAAGTGTTGAAGTCTTAGTTTCAACATACTAATTAAAACCCAGACCTTGCCTTAATGCTGCATGCACCATGTGGATAGTCACAGAGATTTACAGTTAGGGATGGGGATATCTGTCTCTCAATGTTGCCACCTCTTAGTTGGAGCAGGAAGCTGGGGAATATGTGTTGTTGTAGCCTTCAAGGGTGACTGGAGAAGCTGAGCAGAGTTCAGCAGGCTAGGGGATCATTCCCTCTCTATGCAGGCTGCTAGAAACCAATCGCTCTACACTCTAGGCATCTCCATCCAAGTCTGTGTCTGGTTGTATGGTTGTTTATTTTGGAAATGTCACAATAAATAACTGGAGAGAGGATATTAGAGAAAGCCTTCTTGGGAAAGGCCACAAATTCTTTGGGGACATAAAGCCTCCTGCATGTAGTCACTAATAAGAGGAAATCGCTATAGATAATATTTGCTTTTTCTACATTCCCCAAGGACAGTAAAATAGAAACAGGAACAAGCAGCAGAAAAAAAGCTGTTATTTGTTTGCCTAGGAAAGCCTTCTACTTCACTCATTTTAGCTAAACCAGGGAATAAGGGAGGCCCTGAACTGTGAGTTGACACAGTGCCCTAATAGACACTGGTCGGATCTGCTTGGAAGTTACATGGGAGGAGGGGTGAGGTCCACTCTCATCTCATCAGGACTAGGTCAATGCCTTGTGGGATGTGATATTAGGCTTCTGGTTCTTCCTTTGGCTACAACCCGAGAGTTCCTGGTTTAGAGTTTGGAAAAGGCTTTGCTGCCTTAGGTATGGATATGGGAGGAAGAGCGAAAAATCAAACGGCACAAAAAAATGGCAGACCCTGTCTGCAAACATTCAGGGACTGTCCTAATCACTCTGAGCATCTCTCTGTAAGGGGTTTGGCTCAGTCACAAAAACCTCCACAAGAACCCATGAATCAGAGCCAAAGCTTACGTCACCAGGAAGATAATAATTCCCGGTACCAGACCTGAGTTCACTGTGTGTATAGCTCTGGGGACAAAGGGAGGTGCCTGCCACATCTGGGGTAGTGACCCTCCCACGACTTTGTCCAGAGGTGGAAATGTCCCCTAAGGAATTCCTGAGTTAACAAAGGTCATCAAAGAAAGGAATCTCTTTCTAGGGGGAGTTGTTTATTTTTCTTCCTAATTATGAAAGCATAAGGGTATCTTTTTTGAAAATTTGACTTAGAGATTCTGAATTTGCATTTGTGGGGTCGCCTTCATTTAGCTTGCAAGAGAGATCCTCCACAGCCCAGCAGGGGGGCATTTGGATTTCAAACATCCTTAACAAGGAAGAGGCAGGCAGAGAGTCAGCAAAAGACTGATCTAGGGATACTTTCAAAGGAGTTGCTGAGTTGGACAAAGGCTGACAAATCTCATTGAAGAGGGACAGAAGCCTGGGTGAGAGTTAAAAACAGAGAAGGTCCCCTAGCCATTGGAAAGGAGGGTCACATTGAGATGAAAGGGATTAATTATACTTTAAGTCTCACAGGAAACGTTCTCTTTCACAGAGGACAGGAATGGAGAATGAAGCTGATGATCTGTATTGAAATGGGTGCTTGGGGTGCAGAAGATGCACACAAGGCCACGGAGCAAAGAGAACACAGGTTTAGGCAAGGAATCCCCCTACCTGATCTCTGAATGTGTGTGTCTAAAAGTGTCAGAGTACTACCCAGTTTGGACTGTAAAAGAACAGTAATAAGAAAGAAAGCGCATGCCAGGTGTCCAGGCCAGCTGAGGAGCAGTGACCAGGGAGCCATCGCTGTGTTTCACAGAACTGCCACCAGACTAGGATAGTCTGAATCCTTGAAAAAGTAGATGCTGAGAAGAGACTGGTATTTGATGATGAGATTGATGGGGGAATGTTTGTGCAGAAGGACACTGCAGTGGGAGGGGATGGCCAGGACAGGCTAAGAGTCATCATGCTACCACAAACTGGCCAAGTGAGGACCACACAAAGAAACTTCAGCAAGGTCGTTGGGGAGGACCTGGGTCCCATATCTCTGAGAGGCATCAGGTCTCCTGAATGTGCCCTGTATGCCTTGATATTGGCTGGGGCTGACAGTGATGACAAAGATGGAGACAGGCTTTACCAAGCAGAGTGTGAGGAACTTTGTTTTCTTCCTGCAGGTCATAATTTGCTATGTTTTTCATCTTGCCTCAAGATCAGCTCACACAGGATGGGTTTGATGTTGATACAGTCAATGATGGGTTTCAGGACACACAATGTCATGGGTGATTAAAGTATTTATTTTAATCCTTTGTGCTTCTTCCCATTCTATGTTGTCATAGATAATTTTCTGTACCCTAAATTCTAAGGACTATAGGATGTTGCCCTTTGGATGTGTATAACGAGCCATGGTTGGATAACTGCCTGAAACTGAACTATTAGTAAACCTGTTTAAACTTTTAGCTTGAGGTGGGTAGGGTATGGTGGAGAGATAGATAGCTCAGTAGTTAAGAGCATATAGGGCTATTTCATAGGACCTGAGTTCAATTCTCAGCATCCACATTGGGTGACTCACATTCACCTTTAGTCCAACTCCAGAGGAATCCAAACACTTCTGGTACACACACACACACACACACACACACACACACACACACACACACGGGGGGGAGGAGAAGAGACACTATAAAATAATCTCTTTATAATGTACTGTGGAACAAAGATTGAGCTGGTTATCTATGCATAGGAAGTGAAGCTCAGAGATAAGCAGAACTCAAGTGAAGATGTTTGATTATGAACAAATAAAAATAAATGGAGAAACCAGAGGAAAAGGGAGGTGTGAGAGGTGAAGAACGAAGAGGTGAGAGAAGAGAGACTTCATTCTTCATTGCAGGGTATGAAAAGCCTTGAGGATGCTTTCTTTACCTTATCTTCTTGTTCTGCTGTGCAGGTGCCATGCCCATCTTTGCATGTCAAGGAAATGCAGGCCAGCTGCTTCCTGTTGCGTTAATAGATGGCTGTAGCAATGCAATGCCCATCAAAGAAAGGGAAAATGAGCTGGCTCTTCTTTCCCTGAATAAGGTTCTTTAGTCTGACTCAAGAATGAGAGAGGCCATCTTGGAGTCATTCCAAAGGAGTGAGGAGAAGTGGTTAAAATGCCTTGTGGGTTTACGTGTGGCATGCTGGTCATAGCTATAGAAGTTAGAGGTGAGCATGAGGGGACTGATAAAAGGATGGAAAGTGAGACTCTACTGTGTAGATTTTAAATAGTGTCCTTTTCTAAATCTTATCCCTGTCTTTACTCTGTGACACTGAAAAGTAGCTGACCTTTGGAACCTTGGAGATAGAGACAGGAAAGCTAGTGGCTTATACTGGCAGATCAGGAGTTGAATATGGAAAGAGAACAGATCTGAGTAAACCTTGTCTAGCTACTGAAAGTCTAGATTCTCATCAACCTTTCTGGCTTTCCTGTGTTCTTCTCAAAGGTAAATAGAAATGTCACTTGTGATGGCCTGCCCAGGGATATGGAGGCCAAGAGATCACTTTTGTCACACCACAGCTAATTTGAGGACACAGAGAGACAAGGTCTTCTTGTGCACCTTGTCATTTGCTGGAGGGAGTTAATTAAGTGACACAGAAGGAGGTAGTTCTGCTGAATGTAGCCAGGGGCCAGGGCTCAGCTGGAGTCTTTTGGTTGACTTGAAAAGCACCAGATATATAACTGTGGCCATTGTTGGTATATTCCATGGCTACATGGAAGTGCCAAAACCTCTCCATAGGAATAACTTGAATAATTGCAAATAGAATCTAAAATAGAAGTAAATGATAGACTTTGGAGAATATTTTTAACCACTGAGAGATACAAGAAGGGAGCTGTTCACATGGTTATTAGAGTTTTTTTTCAAAACTTATGTCATAGATTATCAGGAATTCCAAAATATTGATTATCATTAACCCTTTATCTTAAATGTCTGGTGTATTTCTTGGAGAATACTGAAAAGCCATCAGAATTAAAGATTAGGGCTATTCTTTGTTGAAGAACAGTTAGAGATGTTGCCTAGACCTTTCAGTAGGGAATCGTGTCTTTAAATTGTACTTGCTATTGAGAAAACTTCTTGGCTAAATTCCAATTAGGCTGGCTGTTCATGTGATGGATGAGCTACTTAAATTATCCATCCCTTGTTGGTTTCTTGTCCAGCTATAGGGACTCCACAAAGAGGCACTCACCGTTTCCTTAAGAGGGCTAGGATCAATGAGTGAGTGTAGAGGTCACAGCAATTACAATGGCATATACTGTTTTCTACCCAAGTTGGGCCAAATAGTTTCACCTCACATTGCTTCATGTATTTCTTAAGATTAAAGTTAGAATAAAGTCAGTTTCAGAAAGAAAGATTAGATCTGAGAAAACCAAGATATTCTTAGCTATTTAAATCATCATTTTCTTCTCTCTGTTTTTTATATTTTGGTATGTGTGTGTGTGTGTGTGTTGTGTGTGTGTGTGTGTGTGTGTGAGAGAGAGAGAGAGAGAGCGAGAGAGAGAGAGAAAGAAAGAGAGAGAGAGAGAGAGAGAGAGAGAGAGAGAGAGAGAGAGCATGTGCTTGTGTGTAGAGGCCAGAGATGATGGTTACTGAGTGTTCAGCTGTTCTGCTTGATTCTTCTTCTTCTTCTTCTTCTTCTTCTTCTTCTTCTTCTTCTTCTTCTTCTTCTTCTTCTTCTTCTTCTTCTTCTTCTTCTTCTTCTTCTTCTTCTTCTTCTTCTTCTTCTTCTTCTTCTTCTTCTTCTTCTCCTCCTCCTCCTCCTCCTCCTCCTCCTCCTCCTCCTTCTTCTTCTTCTTCTTCTTCTTCTTCTTCTTCTTCTTCTTCTTCTTCTTCTTCTTCTTCTTCTTCTTCTTCTTCTTCTCCTCCTTCTTCTCCTTCTCCTTCTCCTTCTCCTTCTTCTTCTTCTCCTTCTCCTTCTCCTTCTCCTTCTCCTTCTCCTTCTCCTTCTCCTTCTCCTTCTCCTTCTCCTTCTTCTTCTTCTTCTTCTTCTTCTTCTTCTTCTTCTTCTTCTTCTTCTTCTTCTTCTTCTTCTTCTTCTTCTTCTTCTCCTCCTTCTCCTTCTTCTCCTTCTCCTTCTTCTCCTTCTCCTCCTTCTTCTTCTCCTCCTCCTCCTCTCCTTCTCCTCCTTCCCCTCCTCCTCCTCCTCCTTCTTCTTCTTGAGGCAAGGTATTTTGTTGAACCAGTAGGTCATTTGGTTTGGCAAGGCTGGATAGCAGCCAATGAACTCTAGGAATCCTCCAGGCTCTGCTCCCCGACTCTGGGGTTATGGGCACATATTGCCATGGCCAGCTTTTACATGGGTGCTGGGAATCTAAACTCAGGTCCTTGTGCTTGGAGGGCAGGCACTTAAGTAACTGAACTTTCTTCCTAACTTAAACTGAGGTCAAACAAATTAAATTAAAATTAAGTTTTTAGCACAAAACGTGGGAAGATATAGCATTAGGTATGTGTCCTGGTCACTTAAAATTTAAGTACATATTATCTAGGTTAGAAGAGAAACCTAAGAAAATATCAACACTTTGGGGTCCCTGATGATGGACCCATATGTGATCATTGTTCCAGGCTGTATGCTCCAGAACTTTCACAAAAGCTCGAAAAGAGTGACAAAGCATATGTTTCCAATCTTGGGGACAAGTCTGACCCTAAAGGATTAGCTCGGACAGGCTTGCCTCCCACCAAATCACATGTGGGTGCGAGCATCTGAGAACAATCTTTGCTTTAAGAGAGCACATTTCCATCCTGCTGGCAGTGTGCTCTGTGCTGTCACAATTTTCATCGTCAGAACACTCTTTATTCTGTCTGTTTCAATGATAGCTGGAATATTTCAGGCTCTTGGGTATTTTGGCCTCTTCTGATTCCTGAACTTAAGCAGTAGTTTGGAGAAGGCAGATTTTCACATTTTTTTCAGGGTTGAAATTCCAATTAGCATTCTGGAATGGCTGGTAGATTTCTCTCCAGTGTGGTCTGATAGTTATCTAGAGACTCTGGAAGGAAACAGAATGCAGGGCCATGATGCTGCGCCAGATAGCTGTGTCCACCTCAACCCCCACCGTGCACAACTTTGTTCATCACTCTGCCCCAGTGTCATCTTCTAACTGAGGGTTTTCCTTTCCTGGTGGCCTTATCTGAAGTAACACCCCATTATTCTCTCCCTGTTTCCTGGATTTAGTTTTTTTCTTCTTCTTCCAAAAAAGCATCCATCATTGCTTGACATATTGCACACTTTTTAATAGATTCATTGCCCATCTCTTCCCTTAAGATCTTCTCTCTGAGGGTAGAAGGGGGCATATCTGTATTAACCATTCTCCAATTTTATTTTCTTTTTGGTGGGGATTTTGATATATTTCCCAGGCTGGTTTTGAACTCTTGTTTTGATGTCACATAGGATGGAGATAGTTGAACTATTCCTTTAGCAACTCATTCAGTGATCCTCCTGCCTCAGCCTCCCGAGTAGTTGGGATTATAGGCATATGCCACCATACTTGGCTCGATTCTCTAGTTTTATCAGTGTTGAAATCTCCAGTGGGGATTGTTAAAGGCAGACTCCGTATAGTTCAGTCTAGCCTTAAACTCATAATCCTACTGCCTCATCTTTCCAAGTGCTGGAACTACAGGCATATGTTATCATATTCTGCTGTGGATGTTTCTTTTTTTTAGTCTTGTCTTCTTAGAAGACTCATCCTTCAGTTAGAATATTTCCTTCTTGTTAGTTACATCCAAAGTAAACACCATTGTGAGAGATACTCCTCTTAGACTCAGAGACTTCAAGGCATCAGAATGAGCACCAGAAAGCTATTTTCCATTGTGTGTGATTTCTAGAAACAGAATGTTAGCAAAGGGCCTTGGATTCTTTCCCTCTAGCCATGGTTGATTGTTTCCTACTGATATAAACATAACAGGCTGTCCACAATGGAGAGAGCAAGCTATTGAACTGAATGCCAAGAGTAGGAACAGAACAATCTTAGGTATTATTGGTAATGTGTTATATTTTTGTAAAGCCATACTTTCCAAATGACACAAATGATCTCATTATTCTTGGAATTATTCTGTCGTGGACAGTTGGTGTTTAAGAACATTGGGTAAGTTCAACAACTTGTGTTTCCAGATGTATAGCAGAATGTTGGTCCAGACTGAGGGTACACACTTCCCATGGCTAAGATGACTGCTAGTCTGAACATGTATGTCTGTGATTATGCTTATGATATACACATGCACACCTGAGTACATGCACATAGAAATACTGAAGAGATAAGTCTGTGTACTGGAATCTGTCTGAAGGAAGCCATGCTGCCCTGGTATACTCACATGATTGGGGGAGTTAGGGTCTGGGATGTTTTTAAGGCTCTGTTTTGGTGTCAGGTTGAGGGAAGCTACAGCAACCATTAATTTAACAGTGCATCTGGGATCTTTAAAGCCAGAAACAGCTAGACAATTTATCAATCTTAATTTGCTCGCACTGCAGTTGGACAGAGAAGATCTCCGGGAAGCACTGACAGGTCCCAGATGTTCTCCATTCAGCTGATGTCACACACACCAGCAGCGGCTGTACAGCTCCCACCCCCAACTTCCTCAGCCCCCCTCATGCCTGAGCTCTTGACCTTGAGCCTGGTGTTAGTGCCGGCCCAGGGAGGAGGCAGGGAAGCACACTTACTCAGTATCCTCCAGGCAACCTTCCTTGCGACAGAAAATTAGCCTCTTGTAAGTCATTGGCACTGAGCGCCAAGGCAAAACTTTTAATCAAGTAAACATCGGGCCATCCAATTGTAGGGTTGAGAAGAAATTGGCCAGCCATCTCAGTGCTTAGGATATACTCGGATATCCAAACTGGTCATTTATATTTGAGGTCAGTAGAAGGGTGGTTAAAGACAGGAACTGATCAAGACCCCTTGAATGTGGGTGTCAGTGAGGAGGCTAGGCAATCTATGGGGCATTGGGTAGTAGATCAGTATTTATCCCTGGCATACAAATGGACTTTGGGTGCCCATCCCACAATGAGAGATGCACTCTCAGCCTGGACTCTTGGGGGGAGAGTCTGCCCTGGATGAAATGACAGACTATGGATACCTCCATGGAGGGCCTCACCCTCCCTGGGGAAACGAGGGGGTATGGGAGGGTTGGTGGGAGGGCGTGGGAGGAGGGGAGGGAAAGGAAGAGGGACCAGGGATTGACGTGTGAAGCAACCTTGTTTCTAATTTAAATTCAAAAATAAAAAGACAGGAATTGAATCTTACATGTATTGTTTTCCTACAGTTTCTTATAGAATACCATATATAGTGATGCTCAGTTAATGTGAATGACTAAATAGAATCCTGGGCTTGTACTAACTAAACTGTTTCATGTCATCCCTCTTTTCCTTGAAAATGAGGTTAACATCTCCATAGGTTAACACAGATACACACATGCATACAGACACACAGACACATGCAGAAATACAGACGCAGACAGACAGCAGACAGACAGACAGACAGACAGACACACACACACACACACACACACACACACACACACACTACAAAACCATGCATTTTCTCTTTTCCAGGCTGATTACTTCTCATTGCATGCTCATTCTGAGTTAAGTTTGGGCATGCAGAAGGAGTTAAGACAGACAGCATTTTTAACTCAGCAAACTTTATTATGTGGTTGAGATGAAGAAGAAAATGACATTTGCACAGAGTCATAAATGCTGCAGAGGCAGGGGAGAGAATCACTGTGCTTTGTGAAAGTGGATAGCTCAAGTTTTATTCTAGCCTGGGGCTCAGGGAGGAAGAAGCAACATTTGTTTTGATTTCTAATGAGAAGAAGGGAGTCAGCTTGGGGAGGGCACCCCATACCCCAACACACAAACTTTATAGAGCATCTGAGACAGCGGGAGCGTTGGTTGTTGCTGAGGACACTCATATGGTGGTGGGGGGGCAGGCGCAGAGAGAAAGACAGACAGACAGACACACACACACACATAGACACAGATATTTAGAGATTTTTCCTTTAAATTTTTTGTGGCAATCAAAGGCATGGACAGAAGTTGAGTTGGCTTATGCTATGTGTGGGCATGAGGTTCATGACATTTGCACTGTTGTTTCAAACTAAATCATTGTACTTCAAAGGCCTCAGTGTATGTCTAAGATCTCCCAGTGAGGGGTAAAGCAAAAATGATTACTTATTAGGGATTTTAAACAAATTCAATGATTTCTTCAATGGGCTTTGAGGATATGTATTCTCAGACTGTTGGATTTCGAAGTGAAGAGGTGACAAAAGGAGAAGGAATAGAAACTGAGGCTAAGCTCTTGAGGTTTCCCAAGTGTCTTGTGGGGAACACTATCTTCATTTGGTATCACTAGGTCTAGCAAGACCCATGTTCAGAGAAGTTGTTAGAGTAGCACATTTAAAAATAATGGAAGTTTACACGCAATAGGACTTTTGGAACCACATCATACCAATGTGCATAATGACTTTTCAAGGAATCACAGTAGTAAGCTTTTCCTAAATATATTTGATGATGGAAGCCTTTTTTTTGACAAGAAGATTTGGGGGATAGGTGCACTGAGAAACTGAGGATTAGTTGTTGTAAGTAGGGACAACTTCAGCATGGGCATCATTGTGTCATCATAATGACTGAAGCATTATGTGGTGGAACATGTTGGGTTGAGTGATTTTTATCAAGGACCAGCCGTATGGCTTGCATAAAGATATGTTTACCTCTGACTTACAGTAGCATTAAGAAAATTTTAGTTGTATAAGCATTTGTTCCCCAATTGAAATATTTGTCTAATTAAAATATTATTATTGGGGCTGAGGAGATGGCTCAGTGATAAAAACACTGGGGACCCTTCTAGAGGACTGGGGCTCAGTTCCCCGCACCTACATGTTGACCCAGAACTGTCTGTTACTCCAGTTCCAGTGGGATCCAGTGCCGTATTCTAGTCTACTGAGGCATCAGATGCACATATGGTACACATGTAGGCAAAATACCCATATACATTAAATAATAGTAATTAAAATTATTATTATTAGTGAGTTTGTGCACTTACCACAGTGTGCAGCATGTGAAGTTCAGAGGATTTCCTTGTGGAATTGATTTTCTCCTTCCACACTTACCATGGGTCTAGGGGATTGAGTTCAGGTCATCAGGCTTATAGTATCTTTTCCACCAAGCTATCTTGCTGGCCTTCTTTCTAATTTTTCCTTGAGATTAAAGTTATCCATTACAGCCTGTAAAATGAAATAGCCTCACAGAATTCCTGAGCTCTCATGCAATTGCTTCCAATAATACCTGCAAGCTATATCTATAAAAGTGCCAGGCAATTCATCTTGTCCATTTGACCCCTTTATCTTGCTTAGTTTATCAATCCATCTTGGAAACACACTTTCACCACGCTGACCTGACTATTTATATATACTTGGAAAACATTCCACTGGAAATTACTCTCACAGCGTTCTGTGCAGTATAAAAAAGGAAGTGGTAATCAGAGCCTGCTGTTTCATCACCATGTTTTCTTTAAGATAGTTTCCCGTGGTGTTATTGGCCAGTTAAGGATCAAGAAAACCTCCTGAGGGCATTCCAAAACTTCCTTCCAATTCTCTTAGTTTCTTCTAGGGAAAGAAACACTTATGACTTTTATATTCTTAAAGCCAAAATGATAAAACTCTAAGAGGGAGAGAGAGGAGTGATATGTAGTTTCTTTATTGCTACCATTTAGACATCTACCATACCTAAGCAATACTGTTAGATATTATAGAACCTGAAAGTACATGTGGCCTTTGCTATTAGGAGACTGGCATGGGAGAAAAAGGAAGTATCTGTGTGATTTGATTAGCTATCAGACAGATAAAGGCAAATTCCAGATAACAACAACATGTGAGAGTTTCTGATGAAGACTTCAGGAGTTCTGGCACTTGACAACCTTTGGAGAATGAATGGCACTGTATCCTAAAGACAATTGGCTCTGAAGTTTCATGGGGAAGGGAAAATAAAATCAAAGATGGGGACTAAAAGAATGTTCCCTAGGACCTAGGCAATTTTAGTGGCTATTACCATCTTCTTACCTCATGCTGCCAATTAGAAATTAAAAGACTTTGTAATACCTATTTCTACCAATCTTTGTGTGTCAGGTCACTCAAGCCTATGCATCTCAACTCTCAAGTGTGTTTTAATTCCACCACTGATTGCTTCCCATATCGCCGTTCTCATCCTGTCCTGCAATCACCCATGACTTATTTTCTTCTTTTGTGCCTGGGCAGTTTCTGATATGCTCTTTACACTATGCCAAGGAAAACTTCCCAGAATGCAAACCTAACAATATAGAAACCTCCTGTGGTGGTCAATGAGCATTGGGATAAAGTCCATATGCCTCCTGATAGCCTGGTTCCATTTGCAATATTGTTTTTACAAGTCATGTGAGCAACTGTGTTGACTCGTGTGATCAAACTTCAGTTTCCTTGCCCAAGAAGTAGGCATTGGTAGTTGCCATCATTAACGTGCCTGCCACTGTTACTTCTCTAGGTCTCTTTCTGCCCTATTCTCTTGAGATCCTTGATCCAACTCTTGTTTGAAACTGAATAGCATTTTCTATTGGCCTTACATTCATTTGGGTATTCTTTTCTGTTCCTCCTTTCATCTGTATAGACAGACACTCTTACAGCATCCTCTCCTTTTGGAAATTCACCAGAACCCCCTGTTCTGTTTGTCTCCAGGGTTCATTGGGTATCTCTGCTTGTATCCCATCTTGTGCAGAGCCCATGATGTTGCCTGTTTTCTCTGCTTCATACTGGCTATTTCCCTAGGACAAATTTCCAGAAGTGGAATTGCTGCTCAGATGGTATATGCATTTTAAATTTAGAAGCTCACTGCCACCTTGTTCTCTAGAAGGAGGGATATCAATTTCCATTCCGACACACAGTGGACAAAGAACCTTGCTATGCCTGGGCAATATTACTACTTTTAAGTTGCCAATCAGATAGGTGGCTATGATATATCATTGTTGTTTAATTTGAGTTTCTTTGATATTTAACAGTGTTTCTACAATGTCTCCTTTTCCATTTGTGAATTGCCTCTTTGTCTTTTGCCCATTTTCAGGTGGGGGTTTCTGTTTTCTTTACTTATTTACAAGATGCCCTTCTCTACTGGCCTTCAGAAAGACCTATTATAAATACTTTCTCCACCTTGTTAGTGACCTCCAAACTTGACTAGGTATGGTCTATGTCCTTTTTTGCCATAGGGGTTGGAAATTTTTATGATGCTGAGTCTATCAACCTTTTCCTTCACAGAATCTGAGTAACATACTTAGGGTGTGTGTGTGTGTGTGTGTGTGTGTGTATGTATGTTCATGGGTACAAGCACATGTGTGCAAACCCGTGGAGGCCAGAAAAAGGGATCAGATCTCCTGGAGATGAAGTTACACGTTTTTGTGAGGTACCTGAATTGGGTTCTGGGAATTGAACCTCCTTTATCTTCAAGTGTAGTAGCTGCCTTTAAGTGCTGAGCTGTCTCTCCAGCCCCAGCTTTTATACTTAAGCAGATCTCTCAGAAGGAATGATGGTACATATCTGTCATCTCAGCACCCAGAGGGTGGACATAGAGGATAATAGATTCACAACTAGGCTGGGCTACAAAGTGAGATACTGTCTCTAAAACCTGATGAAACAACCCTACAAATGCAACACACACACACACACACACAAAGAAAAGAAGGAGAAAAGGAAGGAAGGAGGTGGGAGGGAGACTCTTTATACATCTTTCATGGTAAAATATTGTTTTAATTATCAATTGTCTTTCAATATTTATGAGATTATCATTGTTTTCTTATATCTAAGCATCTTTTCATAATTTATTTACTTATAAGATATAAAAGAAGGCTCCATTTTCATATTGTCCTAAATGAGTATTCCATTGTTTAAATGGTATTAGGCAGCCTTATTTTCTTCATGAAATGTCAATTTAAAACATTTGCTCAATATAGTAAATCTGTGTGTGCCTGTGTTTGCCTGTGTGTGTGCTTGCATGTGTGTGTGTGTGTTCTTGTGGTCTTCACTGCTTTCCACTAGTCTGTCTTTACATTTCTGTGACTTCTACACTATTTTAGTTAATATGGAAAGACATTATATTTTGAGAACCTTCAAACTCATTTCTTGCAATTTTCCTCCATATGGAGTGAGGACAGGATTTACAGTCATCTTAGGTCCCAATGAGAGGCTTCTGAATCTGGAGTGTTTGGGTGACTTGAGAATATCTGAGTATCCCCTATGTTAGGGTGTTCATTTAGAAACCCCCAATATAACAGAGAATGGCTTAAGGCCTGACGATACTTCAGAACTCCTGGGTCTTGGGGCTGACCTGTAGTGGTGGGAATATCTGTGTGTACTTGGACTGGTTTGGAATGGTGAGGGTTTAGAGATTGGGCATATAAAGACTGCCCCCCCAAATAGCCAGGCAGTGGGGGCACATGCTTTAATCCCAGTACTCAGGAGGCAGAGACAGGCAGATCTTTTGAGTTTGAGGTCAGCCTGGTCTACAGAGTGAGTTTGAGGTCAGCCTGGTCTACAGAGTGAGTTCCAGGACAGGCTCCAACACAATACAGAGAAAACCCTGTCTTGAAAAACCAAAAAAAAAAAAAAAAAAGAAAGAAAGAAAGAAAAAAAGAAAAAAAACGGAGAAAATAGGGATGAAGGCATGACAGAAAAAGAACGATGAAAAGATCAACAGAATCTGTTAATTTTGTTGTCATTTGATTAGTATCATGTCTCCTGCAGAGGAAAGTTTTCACATTCATAAAATTTTGATACCTAAGCTGTTTTGGTTCTTTCAAATGAGAATGTGGAGGATGATGGATTGCAAACAGAAACGCTAGTGACAAGAACATTGCGAACTATTCGTGTACAGAGCAAGTTGCTATTTATTCATACTATAACATTCTTCTAATATTTTTTGGGCAAGAGGAGAGAGATTTTACCCCAGGACCTTATATGGGTCCCATTCCTGCCCTTTCTGGAAGAGAGGTCACGTGAGTTCGCCCTGCCTTCATTCATCCATTCACGTTTCTAACCACTGAGACTGTCTAGTTATCTTAACTCAATCCAGGTTCGTGAAATACCATCTGCCAGGCCAGATGAGGAAAAAGCAGCAAATGAGGTTTGGATTAAGGCTCCGAGGAAGCCCTGCTACAGAACTGATCTGTGAATAGAGGGTGGTATATGGTTACACAGGTCAAATTCCAGCCAGGGAAGACTTGGGCTAAATCTTTCGAGGCCTGTGCTTTCCTGGTGATCAATGGATTTCCTTTAAGCAGGTTATTCCCTTGGGGCACAGTCATCTTTTGTTATTGCACATTTTTGTGGTGACCAGATTTAACCTATAATAGAACTCACATGACCAGGAACAAGTCAACCCTGGACTGGTCTTCATAGGTGACGTCTCAGATTCTCCTTTATGGGCAAAGACACATTTTTGAGTGTGTGAGTGTGTGTGTGTGGGGGCAGTTATTCATCAGAAACTGTGCCCTACACAGAATTTCCCTAAAATGCTGTGACAATGTCAGGATGTCTCCAGGCAGCTGATTTCTGCTCTGAGTTTACAAAAATGAACTCCAGATTTTCCTCATAGAGTTGTAAACAAAATTACTTGCATGTAGAGGCACAGCCAGGGCAACTAACAATGAGTACTTCATTAGCTCCCAATTGTGTTGTGTTATTTTTTGGGGCTTGCATTCTTGAATTCAATCAGTCCTCAGGGAAGGGAAAAGATGACTCTTACAGGTTAACTCTTCTTGTGTGGGAGCATGGTTGGCTTGACCATGGATAGTCTGAAACAGGCCTGTTTTTCCATAGCAGAATGTGGCTGAGTTTGCAAGCATCAACCATACTGTCCTTATTTTGCTTTCCTCTTCTGACTGGAAGATTGTTCTTATTATGCATCCCAGGGAGAGAGGAAGCTCTCCTAGTGGTGAGCTTGCTGACTGCTTAGATATGTCAGGCTAAGTGCTGAACTCCAGCAACACGCAAGCAAACACAGAGCTCCTGCCTTAACCAGTGGGCAATGGGAAAGGTGGAGAAAGAAACCAAGGGTGAACATCTGGGCATCTATAAGAACACAGAGAAGGGACAAGCAACCAAGAGCATGGGTAGCGGCAGAGAGCAAGAGTGAGCGAGAGTGAGCAAGTGTGAGCAAGAGAGCGAGAAAAAGAGAGAGAGAAAGAGGAGGCCAAAGAAACAACCTCAGATGTTGTTCCTTAGGAGTCGGGCACCTTGTCATTGAGAGGTCTCTCATTGGTCTAGAGCTGTCTACATAGGCTAGGCTGGCTGCCAGTGAGCCTCCCCAATGCTAGAATTATAAGCATTTACTACCATGGCTGCCTTGTTTTTATGGGTTCTAGGGATTGAACACAGGTCCTTATGTTTGCAAGATGGTACATCTCCTCAGTCTCATATTTTTTAAAAATATTTATACCTGTAGCTCAGGTATAAGCATGGACCTAGAGATATTTACCCCCTTTCAGTCTTTGGAAACCTCTGTTCACATCAAATTCTGTGAATTTGATGGCTGACTTTTGCATTATTGGGATAATATACTATTTGTCCTTATGCTTATGGATTTGTTCATTTGCCTTCATGTCTTCAGGCTTCATCTATGTTGTGCATAGACTAGAGCATCTTTCCTTAAGACTGAGAAATATTCCACTGTCTCTCCAGAACACTTTCTGCTTGTTTGCAGTTCCATTAATGGGCATTTGGCTATTTCTGTCCCCTTCAGCCTTGGCAGGGACATGTGTGAGTCCTCTCCTTTTCACTCTTGGAGGGTATAAACCTGGAAGTGGAACTCCTCTGCATATTCTTCAACTATCCTTGTTGATCCTGGGGACATTGGTTAAAAATGGAACAGAAATCAAATGAAATGAGAAAAGTATACAGAGTTCTAGACATCAAGAAAGTATGCATATATTAGACTTTATCAGCGGTTTAGTTCCAAATCTATGAGCTATGAAGAAAGAGGACTGTGTTGTGGAAGAGGAAGTAGGCGCTGCTCCTGTCAGCACCTCATTAAAAGAATTTTTCCAAGGTCACATCTTTCAGGGGCATGTGAGTCTTGTAAGATAGCAAGGACAACATGTGGTTTGAGCTACAGAGGCATTGAAAGAATTTTAGTGATTGTATACAAAACCCTTTGACCTGTGTCCTAAGACATGTCCCAAGCCTCAAATGCCTTTAAAAATAACCCCATGATGACCAGATAAAGGATGCATGCTTTTCTATCCACCTTCCCTAAACAGAGACATCATGGCATAGATGTGGTCAGGATAACATGACTGAGAGATTAACTTGCAGATGGAAACCCTTCTGCAATGATACATTCACGACAGACAGGTCATAACTAGAGTGGGAATCTTCTCACGTAATTGTGATCTTATCTCTCAATCTCTTGTTTAGGTGGCTTACAGAAACTGTCCCATTCCTCCCCTGTAATTTATTCTGAGCAGTTTTGCACTTCCTACTAATGCAACCATCACGATGTTAAAACTAAAGTTACTAAAATGCAAATGATTGCCCTGCTGTCCTGGCAGGGGGTGGGGAGCTTGGAAAGGAGCAGGGGTTGTATGTCAAAGAGTCCAGGCCACTTGCCTGGTCATGTGTTGCAGCTGGAACTCTAGACAGGAAGTGCTGCCATGCTCTTTCACATGGATACGCATGCTAAGTCTGCCATGCTGAAGTGAAGCTCTCTCTTTTCCATGGTGTCTCAACCACACACAGACAGTGTAAATACAGTACCAAGGAAAAGAGCAATGAGATGTTATTCACAATTAATATTTTTAAAAATATTTATTGATTTTGTTTATTGTGTGTGGGTGCGTGTGTATGTTTATACAGATACATGCATGTTACATCATATGTGTAGATAGAGGTCAGAGCATAATTCTCAGGAGCAGATTCTCTCATGCCACATAGTAGGACGAAGGGATGGAATTATCATTGTCAGGCTCCCACACAGGTATCTCTAACCTTCTGAGCCATCTTGTTGGCTCCACAATCAATGTTTTTAAACCAATTGGAGAACAATAAAATTGTCATAGAAATAGATGATTATCTGTTACTGGTTCACCACCAAGACTGTAAGTTTGTGAGGGAAAGGAACTTTTGCTAGCCATTGTATAGTCAGTGCCTAGACACTGCTTGGCATATTGTCCTCAATGGCCACTGAATGGATGAGTAAAAGAGTCGAAGAGCTAGAACTTGGCAAAACAAAACAAAACAAAAAAAAACTGTACAGAATAAGGAAATTCTAAGCATACTATCAGGCCTTCTTAGAGACAAGATTATACATGATGATTGCATCTTCACTTTGTGTAGATAAGGTAGTAGCCTCCCAAAGTTACCCATAATGGAATCCATAGAAGCTGTGATTGTATCATGCTGTGTGGAAGGATTATGGTTGCAGATGGGACCAAGGCTGTGAATTACTGATCTTAATTGAAGTAAGGAGGTTATCTTGTTGGATCCAATGTCATCATGGAAGCCCTTCAAAATAAGAGACAGAAGATGTTGAGACATTGGAGGAGTCTACTCTGCTGGCTGTAATGGTAGAGGAAAGGGCTGTGAGCTAAGAGATATGAACAGACTCTATGTACTAGAAAGGGAAGGAAGCAGATGCTCCCAGAGGCTTCCAGCAGGCAGTACTGTTGACACCTTGATTATAGTTAAATAAGATGGATTTCAGACTTCTCATCTGTAGAAGGAGAAGACAAATTAGTGTTGTTTTCAGCCAATCACTTTCTGGTAATTTGTTATAGCAGTAATAATAATTTTCTCTGTAGAAGATGTTTGTTGCATCTCTCTCTCTCTCTCTCTCTCTTTGTGTGTGTGTGTGTGTGTGTGTGTGTGTGTGTGGTGTGCACACCTATGAGCATGTGGCAGCCCAAGGAGGACACTGAGTCTGCCCTATCACCCTATCAACCTCTACCTTACTCCCTTGAGATAGGGTCTTACAGAACCAGAGTCTCAGTTGGCTTTGGCTAGGCTGATCAGTTAGCAAGCTCTATTAATCTTACTGTGACCACCAAGGCTGGAGTAACAGGCATGTGGCTACCTGTTGGCTTTTTCATGGGTGCTGGTGATACAAACTCAGGACCTCATGCTACCCTGAAAATGCTGTGATGCACAGAACATCTCCCCAGACCTGTGTGTTGGTTTCTTACCTATCTTCTGCTGGCCATGTTGCATAATTTTGGTTGTCAGTTGGAGAGGATTAAGAAATTCCTGGAGGATTATGTAAGCATGGCTTTGAGTGTGTTAATGAAGGCGTTTCCAGAGACCATTAGCTCTGAAGGGCTCTGACCTAGTCAATGGATTAATCCCTGGATGAATTTCTAATATGATGACATTATTGTGAGGCGGTAAAAGGTAGAAGGGGAATTCTTGTTGGAGTAAGTTCACTGCATTTTGCTCTGGATCTTTTTGTATTCTTTCTTTGTTTCCTGTCCACCAAGAAATAAATAGCTTCTGCTGCAGGCTTCTGCCACTGTGATACTCTCCCCAAGCCAGGGATCACAGATTAAATCTTCTGAAACCACTAGTCAAAATAAAGATTTCCTTCCCTAAATCCCCCTCTTTCATAGGCTCTTGTTGGATGATCAGGCGGGACTGGGATGGCTGGGCTTAAGGCATCTGACTGTCTTATCTGGGGCTATACACATGCCCCATTGTGTTCAACCAAAGTGTTAATTATTACCTGGAAGTTGTTTTTTCAAGTGTAATAATTAAAAAATAATTTGTCATCATTAAATAATTTCATTTGGTTTTCTCCATATTTTACCAATTTGTTTCTTAAAAGCCCCCTAGCAGCCGGGCGGTGGTGGCGCACGCCTTTAATCCCAGCACTCGGGAGGCAGAGGCAGGCGGATCTCTGTGAGTTCGAGGCTGGGCTGGACCGATAGCCTCCAAAACAATACAGAGAAACCCTGTCTTGAAAAACCAAAAAAAAAAAAAGGCCCCCTAGCTTGTTGTCTTTGTTTTTTTTTAACATGTCAGAGAGGCATATGTTGTCATTGGGTTATTCCATATCAAAGAGCAAAGAGCAAGTTTCTCTCTCTCATAGATAACCCTATTTAAACTCAGTAGGTCACAAAACAAAACTGAAAACAAAACAAAAAAATAGAAGACATGGAAGTGGGAGGGGACTTTTGGGGTTGATATATGTGTGTGTGTGTGTGTGTGTGTGTAAGTTATCCATGTATGAAATCATCAAAGAATATTAGAAAATAAATCTGCTCACACAAATTTCAAAAGAAATAAGGCTTTATTTCTGTGCATACAGGTCTATTGTATGAGCTTCTTACACTCAAAACTTTTTTCCAAGTTCAGAACCTACCAATTCCAGTTGTTTCCCTTTATCACTTCTTAGTGAGTGAAGAAGGCTAGGTGTTGAGTATATTTGACCAGGAAGCCCAAAGGGGTCTGAAGGAGCCCTGTCACTTAAGACAAGAGCCAGTTGCTACAGGAGAATTTGAGCCTGCTGCTAATCTAGAGGTTCAAAGAGGCCAGAATTCTAGATATTGATGCACAGACCCAAAGTTTCACATGTGGAGTTAAAACGTATATCTATTCAATTCTTGCATCAAGACATATAAACTTTTTTGTTTATGTAGTATTAGGAATCGAACCCAAGGCCTTGTGCATGCTAGGTAAGTACTCTACCATTGAGCTGCAGCCTCTGCATTTTATTTTAAAAGCCAATTTTATTGTATTATTAACAAGGTATATCTTACAAACCTACAGTTATCTTGACTCATCTTCTTGCATCCTGGATTATAGGCTTGTTCCATCATTCCTGGACCCAGAAAGCATCTTTAATCATGAGTTTGGTTGGGTTTACTTGTGCATGTGCTTCATTTTTGGTATTTGGGGACATATTATTAATATGGAGATGATGTTAATCTGTGCAGAATTAAGCCCATACAAATACTAGTGAGGAAAGGCTCGCATTTACGGTGCAAGTATGTAGGAAGACAGAGATACACAAATAAACAAGCAAACAAACAAATGCCCCGCCCCAAATGTCGAGGCAAGGCTAGAAATCATAAGGCACTCTGGATGAATTATCTGGGGCTTGACAGGATTCTGAAAAAGAGAGACAATCAAGCTGCATGTGAAGGGTTCATGTCGACGACATCTACAAGATGAGCAAGAAAAGACAAGTGATTGATCAATAGAAAATTGTGACGTGTTTTGTAAAGAAAATAGCATAGAGCAGGTACCTAATGGTAGAATATTAATTTCAGAGAAGTTCAAGTGATTTGCAGAAAATATTTAAAGGTGAATCACTCTGTCTGCATTGCCCAGATAATGTTTGAGGCAAGCTATGGTGATGCCCATTGGACCAAAGCCTGTTTGAATGGTGAACAAGTGAAATTAGAAAGTCAATTGTTAAGGAATTTGCTGTGACATTAGTAGGTATCATAAATGAAGAGGTATATTGCTTTCAGCCAATTTTCCATATAGACACTGTGGCTTCTTTTGCTTTTAAAAATTCAAAGAATGTTATTAGATTCTTGCATATATCTTGTCATTTACAATGTGCTTTTCGGACTGATCCACATTCTTGCTTTCATTATTTTTTTAGTTTAACACACAAAGTAATAAGTTCCATTATGATATTTAAGTTGATGTGTGTCATTATGCTTTGTTCTACTTGTCCCTCTCCCCTACTCTTCTTTCTTCCATTCTCTCTGATCCTTCTGGCTGGTTCTTCCTTGGCCCAGATACCTTCCCTTTCTGCTCTCAAGCCAAATCGATTCTATTACTTTTTCATCTGCCTCTCACTTAAGATCCCCTTCCTAGCTCCATGACCTACTCCTCCCCCCTTAGAATGCACATTCCACATATGAAAGAAAACAGGTAATTTTTGTCTTTCTGAATCTGGATTATTTCATGTAACTTAATGATTTACAGTTGTATCTATTTTTGTGCTCATGTCATGATTTCATTTTTCTTTATAGCTGAATAAAACTCCATATATATTGTGTTTTCTATTCATCCATCTGTTGATGGAAATATAGGTTGATTTCATTTCCTGACTATTGTGAACAATGCAGCATTAACATGGGTATGAAGGTGACACTGTGCTGTGGGAACTTTCAGACATATGCCTGCGCAGTGTAGCTGGATCACAGAGTGCTGCTTTTTAGGTTTTTGAGAAAATTCGATGCTGATTTCCATAGTGATTGCCCACATTTTCATCCTCTTTCTTCCTCTTTCCTTACTTCCTCCTCAGTATTTACTGACACTTGTTTTCTTGATGATAGCTACTCTGATTGGGCTGAGATGGAATCCTAAATCAGTTTAATTTTCATGGATACAGAAACACTTTTCAAACATTTGTTGGCCATTTGTACTTCTTTTTGTGTGTGTGTGTGAGATCTGTTTATTCGGTTAATTGTCCCTCTTATTTGATGTTTTTGTTGTTGCTGTTGTTTTAATTTTTGTAGTTCTTCATAGACTCTAGATGTTAGTTCACATCCATGCTTCAGATTATTTCTAGATATTTTATTATTTTTGAAGCTATTGTGAATGATATTTTCTTCCTGGCTGTTTCCTTGGTGAGTTTGCTACTGAGTATGGAGGAGAACAAATGATTTTTGTATTTTGATTTTGACCCTAATATTTTGTTGAAAGTACTCATCATTCTAAAATTTTCTGCGGGAGTCTTTAGGCTCTTATAAGTATACAATATAGCATTATTTCAGCGACAAACTGGTGTTATTTCATTTTTTCCTTTCATATTTATATTTATTTTTCTTGTCTTGTTGCTATAGAATCTTGTTGATTAGAATAGAGAGAGTGGGTACCCTGATTTTAGAGGAAATGTTCTGATGGAGGAAGTCCTTCTGTATGCTGTAGATATATGTTATTCTTATTGGTTTAGTAAAACACTGATAGGCCAGTAGCCAAGCAGGAAGTATAGGTGGGACGGCCAGACTAGGAGAATGCTGGGAAGAGGAAGACAGAGAAGAGTCACCGGGAGATGCCATGTAGCTACCGGGAAGTTAGGAATTCGAGTATTCTCTGGTAAGCCAAGACCATGTGGAAATACTTAGATTAATAGAAATGTGTCAACAGTTAAAAGAGAGCTAACAAGTAAGAAGCCTGAGTCATCCACCAAACCATTTGGGACTAAACAGCAGCAGGACCAAGCAGAACAGAAACTCTGTTTAAGATGTTCTAGGTTTTTCCCCATTTAATATGACATTAGTTATATGTTTGTCATATATGACCTTTATTATGTTGAAATTTATTCCTTCTGTTCTTAATTTATTCCTGCTTTTATAATTAAGGAATATTGAACTTACTCAAAGCCCCTTTCTGCTTCTGTCCAGATGGTGTTGTTGTGATCTCTGCCCTTAAGTTTGTTTGTGTGTTGTCTTACAGTTATTGGTTTGCATATAGGACAAACTTGCATGTCTGGAATGAAGTCAACTTGTTTTTTTTTTTTTTATTAAAGTTAGAAACACGCTTGTTTCACCTGTCAATCCCAGCTCCCTCTCCCTCACCTCTTCCCCTGCCCTCCCCACCAGTCCCCCCCAGCCCCCCACTCAATCTCCACTCTGATCCCCAGGGAGGGTGAGGCCCTCCATGGTGGATCTCCAGAGTCTGTCATTTCATCCAGGGCAGGGCCTAGGCCCTCCCCCAAGAGTCCAGGCTAAGAGAGAGCATTCCTCATTGTGGGATGGGCACTCAAAGTCTATTTGTACACCAGGGATAAATACTACCCAAGACCCCATAGATTACCTAGGCCTCCTAACTGACACTCACATTCAGGGGGTATGAATCAGTCCCATGCTTTCCACACAGCCATCAATCTGGGAACCAAGAGCCCCCCCGTTGTTCAGGTCAACTGTTTCTGCGGATTAAACCAACCCAGTCTTAACTCTTTTGCTCATCATTTCACTCTTTCTGTGCCTGGATTCCAGGAGTTCAGTTGAGTGTTAAGCTGTGGGTGTCTGCCTCTGCTTTCATCAGATGCTGGATGAAGGTTCTGTTTCCCAGACTCTCTGGCCATGCGTGGATTGTGTGTTGGCACTCCCCTGATTCATGTCTAAAAATCCATATATGAGTGAGTACATATCATGTCTCTCTTTTTGTGTCTAGGTTACCTCACTCAGGGTGGTTTCTTCTAGTGCCATCCATTTGCCTGCAAATTTCAAGATTCCATTGTTTTTTTTTTTCTGCTGAATAGTACGCCATTGTGTAAATGTACCACATTTTCTCTATCCACTCTTCAGTTGAGGGACATCTAGGTTGCTTCTAGGTTCTGGCTATTACAAATAATGCTGCTATGAACATAGTGGAACAGACGTCCTTGTATGAATGTGTATCTTTTGGGTATATGCCTAAGAGTGGAATTGCTGGGTCTTGCGGTAAGCTTATTCCCATTTTCCTGAGGAATCTCCATACTGATTTCCATAGTGGCTGTACAAGTTGGCACTCCCACTAGCAGTATAGGAGTGTTCCCCTTTCATCACATCCTCTCCAGCATCAATTGTCATTGGAGTTTTTGATTTTAGCCATTCTGACAGGAGTAAGATGGTATCTCAGAGTTGTTTTGATTTGCATTTCCTTGATGGCTAGGGATATTGAGCACTTTCTCAAGTGTCTCTCAGCCATTTTAGACTCCTCTATTGAGAATTCTCTATTTCGTTCTGTACCCCACTTTTTGATTGGATCCTTTGGTGTTTTGGATACTTGCTTCTTGAGTTCTTTGTAAATTTTGGAGATCAGCCCTCTGTCAGATGTGGGGTTAGTGAATATCTTTTCCCAATCTGTGGGTTGCCTTTTTGTCTTGCTGACTGTGTCCTTTGCCTTACAGAAGCTTCTCAGTTTCAGGAGGTCCCATTTATTAATTGTCAATCTTAGTGTCTATGCTCCCAGAGTTGTGTTCAGGAAGCGGTCTCCTGTACCAATTTATTCAAGGGTACCTCCCACTTTCTCTTCTAAGAATTTCAGTGTGGCTTGATTTATGTTGAGGTCTTTGATCCAAGTTTTGTGCATGGTGATAGACATGGATCTATCTGCAATCTTCTACATGTCAGCCTCCAGTTTGCTATCACCATTTGTTGAAGATGCTTTCTTTTTTTCTTGTATAATTTTAGCTTCTTTGTCAAAGATCAGGCGTTCATATGTGTATGATTAATGTCAGGGTGTTCAATTCATTTCCATTGATATATGCCTGTTTTTTGGTGCCAATACCAAGCTGTTTTCTGGACTATAGCTCTGTAATACAGTTTGAAGTCAGGGATGGTGATGCCTCTGCATGATGCCTTGTTGAACAGGGTTATTTTGGCTATCCTGAGTCTCTTGTTTTTCCATATAAAGTTGAGAATTGTTCTTTTAAGAATTGTGCTGGGATTTTGATGGCGATTGCATTAAATCTGTATATTGCTTTCTGGAAGATTACCATTATTACTACATTAATCCTACCTCCAAGATCATGGGAGATCCTTCCATTTTCTGGTGTCTTCTTTAATTTGTTTCTTTAAAGACTCAAAGTTCTTGTGATACAGGTCTTTCCTTTGTTTGGTTAGTGTTACCCCATGGTATTTTATGTTGCTTGTGGCTATTGTAAAGGGTGATGTTTCTCTGATTTCTTAGGCTTCATTCCAGGGATGCAGGGATGGTTCAACATATGAAAATCCATCAATGTAATCCACCATATAAACAAGCTGAGAAACTAAAATCACATGATCATCTCACTAGATGCTGAAAAAGCCTTTGACAAAATCCAACACCCCTTCATGATAAAGGTCTTATTCTTGGATAGCAGGAACTTACCTTAACATAATAAAAACTATATACAACAAACACCAACAGCCAACATCAAACTAAATGGACAGAAACTCAACGCGATTTCTCTAAAATCAGGAACAAGACAAGGCTGTCCACTCTCTCCACACCTCTCCAATATTGTACTTGAAATTCTAGGTAGAGCAATACAAAAACCAAAGGAGATTAAGGGGATACAAATTGGAAAGGAAGAGGTCAAACTTTCACTTTTTGCAGATGATATGATAGTTTACATAAGTGACCCAAAAAACTCTACCAGGGAACTCTTATAGCTTGTAAATTCCTTCAGCAATGTGGCAGGATACAAGGTCAACTTGTTCTTGCTGTGTGATCATCTCAGTGTGTTTTGAATCCAGTCTGCTAGAATTTTATTGACAAATTTTGTCTATGCTCACCAAGGAAATTGGCCTAGTTTACTCTCTTTGGTTGTGTCCATGTGTAGCTTTGGTATCAGGGTGATTCCAGCTTCATAGGATGAGTTTGCTACTGCTCATCCCCCTTCTGTTATTTTAGGACAGCTTGTAGAGCACTAGTGTCACTAAAGAAGAACTGACTCTTTAGAATTCTCCTTTAGTAGAATTTGGCAGCCAATCCTTTAAATCCCAGGTTCATCTTTATTGGGACTTTTTATTACTTCTTCAGTTTTGTGGATTGCTATGGAACTCTTTAAGTTGTTTATAGTCTTGATTTGATTTTGGCAGGCTATGTATGTCAAAGAATTTATCCATTCATTCTAGGTTTTCTAGCTATTTCGGTATATGTTTTCAAAGTCTTCACTAATGATTCTCTGTATTTCATTGGAATATGTAATAACCTCTCTTTTTTCCATGCCTAATTTTGTTAATTTGGGTTTTCTTTAGTTAGTTCAGCTATGGGCTTATCAATTTTGTTTATTTTTTCAAAGAATCCACTCTTTGATTGTTCCTAAGTAATGTACTTTTAGTTTCCATTCCATTACTTTATTCCCTGGATTTTATTCTTTCTTTCTGTCTACCAGTTTGGCACATAGATGGTTTTTGTTATCCTAAGAATAAGAAGTGCATTATTAGGCTATTTGATTAAGATCTTTTAGTTTTTATTTACTTTGATTTTTAAATGTTAGCATTCATAGCCAGAAACTTTCCTTTTAGAAATGCTGTAGCTGTGTTATTAAGGTTCTGGTAAACTGAACTCTAATTTTCATCTGACTCTAGGAATTTAAAATTTTCCTCTGTGATTTCTTCAATGACTCACTTGCCATTTAAGGCTGCATTGTTCACTGTTTGTGTATTTGTGTAGTTTTTCTTGGTGTTGATTTTTTGTTTTATTATTGTTGCTGTGATCTTGTTACATTTATTAAGTCCATTTGATCTATTCCCTGAGATTTCTTAACCTTTTATGAAGGCTAGATCTATCTAACCTTTTATGTCCATTACTGTTTTATGAAATTGGAAGCCCCAATATTTGGTGCACGTGCATGCACACACACACACACAAATAATTGTTATATATTCTTGATAATTGTTCCCTTTATTGCTATGTAGTGGCCTTATTTATCTCTTTTGAATAATTTTGCTTTGAAATTGATTTATTGATTCTAGAATAGCTATGTCAACTTGTTTGGGGCTTCCATTTGCTTAATAAATTGTCTTCCATCCTTTTGCTCTTTAGACTGTGAATGTTTTCAGTGGTGAGTTATGTTTCTTGGAGATAAAGGGTATTTAGTTCATAGTCAGTCTGTGTTTCTTTATTAACCAGGAAAGTTGAATGCATTCTCATTTTAAGTTACTACTGGAAGATATTTACTCATTCCTGTAATTTTATTGGTTGTTTTTCGGGTTGGATTATTATTTTTCATTTCTTCTTTATTAGTATTATAATTTTACGGTTGGCTATGGGAGATTCCTTCCTAGCTCTTTCTTATCTACTAACTTTCCTCTCCTCATGAAATTTATTCTTGCTTAAGATCTCATTATTGAGACGACTTCTTCTTCTTCTTCTTCTTCTTCTTCTTCTTCTTCTTCTTCTTCTTCTCCTCCTCCTCCTCCTCCTCCTCCTCCTCTTCCTCCTTCTTCTTCTTCTTCTTCTTCCTCCTCCTCCTCCTCTATGCATAAATATTCCATTTAGCAACTTCTGGGATATTTGCTTGGTTGTTATTAATTGCCTTAAATTGTTCTTGTCTGGACTCTGTCACTCTTTTCTTTGTTAATTTTAAAAGACAGCTCTGATCTTGTTGGTGGTTCTTAGTTTTAGGGCTAAAACACGTCATTTTTGTTTTGTTTTGTTTTAAGGTTATGGATGACAGATTTGATATTTCTACCTTTGTGAGTTAGCATTTTGACCTTATAGCTTCAAATACTGTTTCTTTAATTTGTGGTTTTTGGAATCTTAAGTATAACATATCACAAAGATGCTCTTCTCTTATCATTTCTATTTGGGACTTTAAATGCTTCTTATGTTTGGATGAGTATTTTTCTAGATTTGGGAAAATTTCTGTTGTGATTACATTGAACAGATTTTCTATTCCTTTTCTGTTTATCTCATCTCTTCTTCTTGCCTATGGACTTTTAGGTTCGGTGTCTTGATTGAATCTCAGAATTCTTGTGTGCTGTGGTCCTATATGTTTGTTTGTTTCCTGAAGATGTTTGTTAGTAGTATTTCATTTACTTTGTCCTCTATCCCTGGTGTTCTTTCTTCTGATTGATGGTTTATTTGTGATGCTTTCCACTGTACCTGCCGTTTGAATAATTTTCAACAATTTATTTTTAAAGAACATTCTTAATTACCTTGCTAAAGTTTTTTCCAAACTACTGACGATTCTGTTCATATTTTTGATTTTCTCATCCATTATGCTGATGTTTTCTTCTGTGCTGACAACTTTCCTATCTAGGTCTTGGGTTGAATTAATCTACTGGTTGGTTTCCTCTTTTAGGCATTTGCCTGTCTTTGCTAGCAAACTCTTAAACTCTTCATCTGGCATTTTACCTCTTTTAGCATCTTTGGGTTCAGCAGCTGAGGAATTATATATTTCTAGAGGACTGATGTTGCTTTGTTTCCTCATCTAGTACAAATAAAGATAGAACACCATAGAAGTGACTCTTGAGAAAGTATATTTAACTGTATCTGTGGGGTGTATATATGTACATCCTACAAAATGTGGATCAAAAATATTTGAAAAGAATGTGTTTATTTTAACAACCTTTCTATTATTCTCTATACAATATAACACAACAACTATTTACATTGTCCTTCCACAATGTATTTTGATTATTGTAGGTCATCTAGAGATGACTCAAAGTATAAGGGAGCCTGTGCACAAGTTATATGAAAATATTGTGCTCCTTTTTATCAGGAATTTGAACATCCATCTGCAGATTTCAGTTTTAAGGAGCCAGGAGTCAGCTCCTCAAGGATTTCATGGGAAAAGTGTATTTCTCAGCGTGTGGGAGGACTTTCTGCCCAGCTTTCAGAATTCAAAGGGCTTACTCACACTACATTTAGAGGAAATGCCCCAGGCAATGCTGCCTTTGAATTTACTCAGGGACCCATTGGTGAACTGCTTCTTGGAACCCAACTTATTTATAAATAAAAGAACTTTTCAAAAATACTCTCTGTCATCAAACTTGGAGAAGGGTTTTTTAACATTTTGCTAGTTTTTTTCTTTAAACATCTTAGGGCAGCAGTATCCAAAGTAGCTCACATTTTAACATAGGTGAAACATTGGTTTATACTCAAGTAGAAAGTTTTCCATGTTAAAATGATCTTATATGCCAGAATCATCCTTTCCTAACCAAATAATGCAGGTTGGCTGACAAGAGTCATTACAGCAAGGGTAGCTCATTCTCTGCTGATTCTAGAAGGTATGTGGGGACATCATTACCAACATTCTCAAGTCCATTTAGTTTGGTCTACAGTGACTTCAGTGCAACCTGTAAAACAGGAACAGATACATGAAGAGTTTATGTTTTCATCTAAAAGACGTACTCTAAGGAACTTGGGAGATTACTTGGTGGGTAAAGTCCTTGTTGCACAAGTATGAGGAGCCAAGCCTGAATCCCCAGAACTCATGTAAAGGTTGTGTTTGGTGGTGAACACAACAGCAATTCCAGTGTCTTACAGTGAAATGGGAGGTAGAGACAGGAGAATCTCCTGAAATGTAGGCCAGCTAGCCTGGTGTACGTAGTGGTCAACTACAGATCCTTTGTTAAATAAGAAGTTGAGGAACCATACCCAAACCATGCTCTGATCTTCCCAAACTTGCCATCGTATGTGGGGTGTCTGCATTACACACAAGGATATGTACACTCATGCACACATGTACACACATGCTCTCACAGGACTCCCTATGTGTGTGACTCTTAGCAAAAGCTCTAATTGTACCCAGCAATTAATTGCTAAACAAGATTTAAAGTTTCCCCAAGCCCTCCCAATTTTCCTTAATGGCTTCTTCCTGGTCAGTATATCCAGGGCAAAAGCAGGTTAACAACATAAATAAACCATTAGTTTTTTTTCTATAAAAACACACTGTATTTTCCCCTTCCTAATAAAACTTAAAACATTAAGAAACACACATATTTTCAAGCTAAAGCAAGATGGCTGCATGGGAGAAACAGCCACAGTACTCTCTGCCAGACACAAAACTTAACTCTCTCCAGATGGAAACCTTCACTCTTTTTCCCTCCTCATAATTTTTGTCTGGAATGAAACTACTAAAGGAGACTGTTTTTCTCATGTGAACTTAAAAGTGAGAGACACAGATTTGCAACTGCAGTGGTAAGTACTCGGTTGACAGTGCTTCATCTCCAACCCCCTTCAACATGTGCTGAAGCCCAATGATATGAGAAAATGGGACTCTTAACAGAGAAAGGTCAAAGGTAGAGCATTTAAAAAATTAAGATCACTTTAATCAAATGAAAACTTTGGTTCTAACCTAGGGAGGACAGTTCTCCTGTAATGATTCACAGGCTGTTCATATAAGGAATGAAAGAGAGCTACAAAAATAGACACCCTAGTTAGATGACAAGACAATAATATGTATGGGCTTCATTCTGGTGGCAATAATTGGCTGGCTTTCAAAACAGAAGCCAAACATCACATATTATTGATTGGGAGAATGCCCATCTCCGTGTATAATAACTTTCATATAAAAATGTTTGATGCATATACTGTGGGTGCACACCATACATATGTATGTTATGTACATAAACATGTGGGAGTTTACTGTGTTTATATCATGGCACATATATCATGAGGGACTTTTTCACTTTTTCTAAAGGAGCCCTCATGTAGCATAGGGAGAGTTTTGTGACTATCTTAAGACTGTGTGTGTGAATGAGTGGGTGGGGGTGAGTAGAAGTGTCTTTCATGCTTCTAGGTTACCACAAACCCTTTCTTCCTCTGGCTATTCCTCATAACCACATAATGGGATGCCTGCCCTTCTAGAGCAGCAGTTCTCTATTTTCCTAATGCTGTGACCTTTTAATACATTTCCTCATGTTATGGTGACCCCAGCCATAAAATTATTTCATTGCTGCTTCATAACTGTAATTATGCTAATGTTATGAATTATAATGTAAATATCTGATATGTGACCCCCGACGGGGTCGTGATCCACAAGCTGAGGCTTGGTGCTCTAGATAACATATAGAGGAGCTAAGATTTTAAGCATTCCACACTTCCTTTCATTTGTGTTCGTCATCTACCCTGCAGAGAGATAACATCATAATGGGTAAGAGTGGGACTCTGTGGGTTGTCAGGAGAAATCTCTATTTTGGTTTTGGAGAAAGGTAGTTATGCTCCTAAGATCTCTCATCCTTCTGGTATTATATCCTAGCATGTCTGTCATGTGGGGATGTCAGAAGTGAAGGAGATCTAGTTTTGTTATCCTTGTGTGTTTTCAACATGTTTTCTCCCCATTGCTCATGTACCACTGCCAGAGAATGTCACACATAAAAACAAGAGTCAAAGATAGGCAGTCGGCATTTGATGAGAGGAGCAGCACAAGGAACCATTATAGAGAACAAGTAATTGGTGTCGTTAACAGCCTACCACTGAGAGGTACATCAGCCTTTTCCCAAACAGGATCACTGGAAGGCATTGCTATACAGAAAATAAGTAGTTACAAACGTCACAATAATATAACCTGCCCATTATTCATGTTGGAATCTCTATAAAATGAAGCTCTTGAGAGATGTTTCTTTTCTCTATTGCTTTCTTCACTGTAGAAAACTTAATTTTGTGAAAATTCTTACTGTTTTTTTTTGATGATAGCTACCTTGCCATTCACCAGACTGTGCTGTAGGGCTGTCTGTTTCTAGAACAATTCTCACTGCCTAATGACAAGGAGGACGTACTAGGATGTTTTGATATGTTGGACTCATTTTGTGCAGCTCCACTGAGGTTTCTCCATTAGTGTGTTTGTTAGCTACCTTTCTCATTGTTGTGACAAACACCTGACAAAAAGCAGCTTAAAGGAAAGTGGGTATATTCTGGCTTACAGTTTGAGAGGACATAGTCCACATGACAGAAACCATGATTGCAGAAGTAGGAGGCAACTGATTATAATACACTCACAGCCAGGAAGCAGAGAATGAATGAACAGTAAGTGGGGTTGAGTTGTAGAACTCCAGGACCTGCCCTAGTGTTCTTCTTCATCCCCTAAGGCTCTACCTCCTAAAGGTTATAGACCTTCCAAAAAGAATGCCACCACCTATGGACCAAGTGTTCAAACACATGAGCCTGTGGGAACATTTCACATTCAAATAGTGCACATCATAGACTCTCCTCTAGACATACATTTTCCTTCATGCTGCTTTCTTAGTGGGTGTTTTAGTTGGCATTTCTGTTGCAGTGGTAAAACACTATGACCATAACAACTTGAAGAGGTAAGGATTTTGTTTTGGTTTACCACTCTCAGGTCACACCCCATTAATGATGGAAGTCAGGGCAGGAACTCACATAGGGCAGGAACTTGGAGACAAGAGCTGATGCAGAGGCCATGGAGGAGTGATGCTTTCTTTATTGCTTCTCATAGCTTGCTCAGCCCGATTTCTTATAACACCCCAGACCAGCAGCCTAGGGGAGTCATCACCCATAGTGACTTGGGCCTCTCATATCAACAATCAATCAAGAGCTTATTTACAGATAGGAACATTTTCTTAGTTGAGGTTCCCTCTTCCAAAGTGACTTTAACTTGTGTCAAGTTGATGTAAAAATCACTTAACACAGTGGGAGAACTTAAAGGATTTTTGAGAGCATCATGGCTTCATTGTTCTGAGGCTTCTTTCTTTTCTTTTCTTTTTTTTTTTTTTTTTTTTTTTTTTTTTTGGTTTTTTGAGACAGGGTTTCCCTGTGGCTTTGGAGGCTGTCCTGGAACTCGCTTGGTAGTCCAGGCTGGTCTCGAACTCACAGAGATCCGCCTGCCTCTGCCTCCCAAGTGCTGGGATTAAAGGCGTGCGCCACCAATGCCCGGCGAGGCTTCTTTCTTTTCAACATAGGATGTGGAAGGAAGGCTCAGCATTTGTTGCCAACTGCAGCTCCAGGCTCTGGAATTGGGAAGATGTGGATTGAATTCCTGTTCTGCTGTGTATTATGATGTAAACTGAAAACTACTGTCCCTAGACCTCTATTCATCTGCAAACAAGGGTACATGTGGTGTGGACAAAGATCCTCTACTTGACAGACTTGAGCCAGGCTCTTCAAGTCCTCTAAGTCACAAAGCTGAACTTGGATTTCAGTCTCTGTCCATGAAGGATTCAATTTAGCAAAAATCCTATTAAGTAAGTTTAGAGAGATTCCCTGTTCTGCATATCTGACCAAACTCCTTATGCCTCACCTCCACATTCCCTATGTTTACTCAGAATAACTTCCCTCAGCTGCTTCAGTCTACTCCACTCTTCGGTGACA
Source organism: Mesocricetus auratus (assembly GCF_017639785.1). Classification (NCBI taxonomy): domain Eukaryota; kingdom Metazoa; phylum Chordata; class Mammalia; order Rodentia; family Cricetidae; genus Mesocricetus; species Mesocricetus auratus. Next base: position 21,052,427 of record NW_024429196.1, on the reverse strand, counting down.
AACTCTTCTCTTGCTTGGTTGTGTTTGAAGTTGAACCAACCCCACCAAAGTTCTTCCTACATACAGTGCAGTGGTCTTGAGTACTATGCCTTGTCTTTTTTTTTTCTTTTGGTTTTTTGAGACAGGATTTCTCTGTGTAGCTTTGGAGCCTCTCCTGGAACTCGATCTGTAGACTAGGCTGGCCTCAGACTCAAAGAAATCCACCTGCCTCTGCCTCCCGAGGGATGGGATTAAAGGTGTGCATCACCAATGCCCAGCTCTCTGCCTTGTCTTTTAAAATGGGTCAGTACTTTTTTCCACAGACAGTATCTGCCTTAGATGGTTGTGAGGACTAGAGTTGAAATGCAGGGAATTACGTAGTTGTGAATGTGGTACAGGGATAGAGTATGTGGTGCTTTCCAACTTCTATTGTGATCATTGCTGCTTTTGAGTCTCTTTTCATTTCCTTCATTTGTTTTTTATTTTCTTAAGGTTCATTTTACATTACAACTACAGTTCTCCCTCCAACCCCTCCTCCAATCCCCCTCAGCACCCCCTGAGCCCACCCCTAGTCCACTCCTCACAGGTAAGGGCTCCCATGAAGAGTCAACAAAGTCTGTCACAATAGGATGGGGTCGGGCCAAGCCCCTCTCCCATGCATTAAGGCTGAGCATGGTATCCCACCATAGCAAATGGGTTCCAACAAACTAGCTCATGTACCATAATCATCAAACAGCCTTCCTCTTTCTTTAGATGCTTGTGGTAAATGTTTCCCCAAGGCAGTATCTTCTCTGGATTGAGTACCATGTTTCTTACCTCTTCTTCACGTGATGTAAGAGCGCATCTCATCTTCATGCTGCTTCCCTCTCAGTGGGGGCATCATCAGTAGCTGATGCTGGGCTATTGTTCTCAGACAAACTCCTGCACTTGAGTGTGTGCTGGACACCTAATGGCTATAAGAGAATGCTACTTGCTGTCTACCTAGAGTCAGGACTGCCCACTCCCTGCAACCAATGGAATGAAAGGTAGGGGAAAGGGTAGACAGATGGAGGGGAAACAAGACATTATGAGTGATATCTCTTCCTACTCCCCAGTTTGTAAAATTGGATGATGCCCACTGTCGGGTGTGGCACTGCTGGCCTGCCTTTTTTGTTGTTGATGTTTGGCAAGCTCTGTCTCCTACCATACCTGTGTGGCTTGGTGCCATATACCACATGTACCCAGAGGATTCTAGTTATTTTTGACTTGTGATCTTGTTTCCACCAATGATTTTGATAGCCGTTTCCTCAGTTCTGCATCATTCTGGTTTTAGACGATACCTTCTTAGAACCCTTGAACAGTGAATGAGTAAAGGGCCCAAGCCTCCTGGTCAGCAGTGACTTCTTGCTAATGCAGGGGTCAGGGCCTTCCAGTGCAGTCTGCTTAGTGACCCCATTGCACGTGGCAGCTTTTCCACACCTATCACAATGTTTGAGGTAATAAACTTGGCAAGGAAAGTTGCATTGAGCTCATAATTTTGCTTTGAGCTTATGGTTGAGTGGTCCCACTCCGGTGAGCCTGTTTGGTGACAAAAGTGGCATGTGGTGTAACAGAACCACTCACAACACAAGCTGGGCAGCAGCAGAGAGAAAGCCAATGATCAGGCTTCCACACTCCCCTTCCAAGACATGGCCGGTGACCAAAAGGCCTTCCCTTCTTGGCCCTACTTCCTATCGGCTTAACCACATCTCAATGGTGCTTTTGGGTCTACATCTTTATCACAATAAACATTCAACATCAAAATTCTAATGAGCAAAATATTTACAACCGTCCGTGTTGTCCATGAGGAAAATATTATTATCTTAAGGGTAATGAAAATGGAGAGAGAATAAGAATGTGGGTGATTGTGGTGAGAAACTGAAGAGTACAGTATAAAAGTGGGTATATTAACCTAAAAATGCATGCAGTTTTAATCTATTGTGTTCATGGAAATAGCAAATGGATGGAAAGATTGATAAATCCATTGCTAAGACATATTGCTTAGATTAATGGAAACTAAAAGAGGAATATAAAGTAATTGTCTTTAAACCCTTCAGCTTACCCTTAATTTGCATTTACTTTGTCAAGATATCTTGTGCAGCAGAAACTATTGAGGAGGTTGTGAGTTGATTTGCTCCCCCATAAGAACCATAAAACCAAGGTATATGTATGCATGTTAAAGTCTTGGAACCCAGAATCTCAGAGAACGTGATTTCATTTGGAAAGAACACTTTGTTGAGGTAAGCAAATCTACGTGACAGCAGTAGGAGAGACCACGATTCAATATAACTGGTGTCCTTATAGACAGGGAGCATTGTCACTACATACACAGAAGGAACATGCTGTGAAGGATTGCAGTGCGTATACCAAGTGAAGAGGTGATGTTGGTCTAGCAGATCTACAAGGTCAGGAGTACCCGAGAGGAACAGAGATCGGGAGAGTAGCATGGAAACATATGCTTCCCTGGCATGATGAAGTGTGGCAAAATGCCTAATATTTTAGACTCTGAGACAATATATTTGTGTTGTTTTAAGTGGTCCAACTCATGATAGCTTTAGAAGATTGGAACATAGGCCAGATATTGTGTTTTCAAAAAAATAGTTGGGGTATTAAAATTTTAGATCTATATATGAATGAACATTGAAAGCTAAGAGTTCAAAACCAGGGCGGTACACTGTAATTCCCTGTTATGGTAAGCCCACCTCACAGTTGATTAGCAACATGATTTGCTGGCAATATTTCTGCAGCACTATCAAATTAAGCAACATTGCAGATGTTTTGAACATTCCTACTGTGTTATATCATGGCACCCATGAAAGTAAAATCTGAGACTTTTTATTGTCTAGAGGCCCTGGTATCAGGCTACATTTCCATATGGATTTTGACCAACAATCATAAATAACAGAGAACCTGCTCATAAACAGTCTGAAGGCAGTGAATCAGACAGATGGTATTTGGAGGTGGGATCGGGAGAGTTTAAAATGGCAAGTGAGTAGGCAAAAGGACAGTTGCCATGTGCATACTGGGAGGACAGGATGCACCAGCTCTTCCTCTGGTAAGATAAGACCACGTGGAAACACTTAGATTAATAGAAATGGGTTAATAAGACAGAACTAGCAAATTAGAAGCCTTAGCCACCAGCTAAAAATTTCATAATTAATATAGTGTCTCTCTGTGTGTATTTGGGGCAAAATGGCTGTGGGAAACTCTGTAACATCTACTGTATTCTAGGCTTTGTGGCTAGGTGTAGAAAACACGTAATTGAAAAGATGTGGTGACTGTTCTCAATGAAAGACAATCAGGTTGAGAACTAGTTGTAAGCATAGGTGAAAAATGAGTCAAATGAAGGACAAGGTGACCGAAGAACCTTGAAATTGGCTAAATATATAAGGGAGAGCTTCATAAAGGAGCAGAGAGGCACAGATATGCAAATTAAAAAAACAACAGACAAATCAGTTGCATGAGTGTGGAACTATTAGGAATGATGTGAACATTTGAACCTCTTTTTAAACATCATCCATGACTATAAATGTATCCATATAAAGGGCACAATTATTCAGAGTCGAACAACTGTTACCCCAACCCAAACATAGAGCAGATTTACTATACAAAGACAACTTCTTCCAACGTTGAATGCTCTTATAATAAAGGAGTCGAGGCATAAAGGCTTAAAGACCTCTTTACTGTTGATCTGTTAAGGACGGGAAATGTTGCACATGAAGTAAGCTATACACATGATTTTGTGTCTTTCATTTTTTAATTTTATTGGTGACAATGTAAATAGGTACATGAAAATCTCCACCATCTCTACACATGTATTTAAATAAAACAAGAGTTCTAAGATTTGGATTTCAGTGATGACTAGAACATTATTACTTTACTGTATAAAAATCTCGAAGTTTACAAAATATGCTATTCCCCGTGTCTCATTAAAAAAAAACACAAAACAAGAAAGAAAACAGATTCAATAACTAGGAAAGAGAACTTAATGAAGAGAAATACAGATAGGCTCCTGGTGAAACCTAGCACGTGATGAGTTATGAAACACCCAGCAGTGCTGTGAACATTGTTGTATACTCAGTGTTCTCTATGAGGATTTGTGTCTAGGAACATACCACTGGAGGGTTCACATGACTTCACTTTTCTACACGCATGTGGATGGCAGCCCTCTGCACATCTGTAGTGGAGACCGTGTGAAGCCACATATTTCCTTTGATATCCCCATATCTTTTTCTGTGTTGGTCCTGTCTTCCCCCTGGTATCCCTAGTTTTCCCCCATATGACTATATAAACTGTATCCCCCAGTTCCTGTGTTTAGCGCTAAGAGTTCTCTGAGTTCCTTTCAAACCGGAGATACATTCCAAACTTCTGGGGAGTTTGTATTGGTCCCCCATCAGGAATCACAAAAGTCAAACCATTATGTAGTATATAGAGAGCTGTTTGTTCTCCCTCACATCATATCATATAGATAGCTTTCTGCCTATGAAACTGGTTCTACCAAAAAGGCTGACAGTGAAGACAACTACAGAGACTGATAAGGAACCCACAAAACTCTATGAGGCAAGTGCCGTGCTCCATATACTAGCCACACACACTGGGAACTAGATGTGAGCTCCTGATAGACACAAACCAGCTACCAGGACAGGTTTAATTGACAAGCAGGGGAAGATGAACAGCAACGATGTTTGTCTGTCTGCCTTTCATTTGCTTTCCAAAGAACTTTGGCAACTGAAACCAAGTGGCTCCTTTCCAGGTTAAGGCAGCACATAAAATTTATTGTCTGTGAGTTTGGTTCATCTTTCAAATAAAGTGTCATTGTTGAGATTAAGACACAGATTTTCCAGACTGCTTTGTAAACATTTGGATTTTGGTCAGCTTGTTGTATCAGACTTAGTATTCAGGATATTAATTAAAAAAACTAATGCCAGTGTAAACATGCCTCAGATACAGGTTTTTTTATATATATTGCACATAAAATTTTGTTGAGCATTTCTCCATAGCAATTTTTCATTTTTATAAAAAGGCTATAACATTGTGCAGGCCATCTTATGAATTTGGCTGGTCAATATTACTTCAAAATGGTAATATTACAAATGATTATGGATTATTTACAAGAGCTCTAATAACATTTTCTGGATGGTTAAGTAAAGATGATGGTAAAATAGCTTAAATGTAGAAGATTATTTCCCAATATTACATTCTAGGAAAGATTAAACAGTAAGGAGTGGGTAATAAAGTTGTAATAAGTATTGTTACATCCTTAAGAGTGACTTTTCTGTTTCTCTCACACTTGTATAAATTCATATATCTCCATCTTATTTATGTTCAACACATTTTCTTATTTCTATTAGTGTGAGGTATTATAATAATAGTAAGTGTGTAGATCCCAAGCTAAATATTGGTGTTTACTGTAGCTATTAAAATAATATTCACCCATATTGTTAAATTGTTTTTTATACGGACTCTAAAAATTGTGCCAGTATTTTAAAAACTCTATCAAGGTAGTGAGTTTAGAGAAATCAGTAGAAATATTACATGTATAAAAGGAACTATAAATACAAAATTTTGTGTCGAATTATGCAGATTTCAGTCCCTGGAGAACATGAAGAAAAGTAACTCCAGGTAACAGGCAGCAAGATATTAAGCAAAACCGACCCCTGGCACCAATTTGCATGTAATGCTGTTTAGCAAATGAAGAATCAAACATGTTATCTGCACAGAGTAGTTGTCTTGAGGAAATAATCTGAGTGATATTGAAATCTAGCCAACTAACTCTTAATTTCCAAATCCTCTAGATGGCCTGATTCTCTACCTAGAGAAATGGAAAATAAATAAATACATTTTTTGTCCTCACTCAATGAAATGATCTTGGTTATTTCACAAGTACTTTCACAGTCCTGACAACATATTGTGTGTCTCCCTGAGCCATTGCTTCCTTAGAAAGGTTTCTCGTCCCTAGGGAGGTGTCACAGATTCCATCAGGTTACAGTAGTGTTCAACCTTAGTCCATCTCATCTCTGCAGGAACCGTTTTCGCAAGTCGCATTGGGCTGATCTGGATGGCTGCCTGAGTTCCCACAGCCATTCCAAAATGTCTGCCAGATGTGAAATGGTGAAAGCAAAAGAAATTGTCACAACGGCTAATTGTTTCTACAGTGTAGGTGGTTTCCTTCCCCACAGGGTTCTCTGCACTCCACGTCAATGCATGAAGTAGATGAGGTGATCATTAGGCATCCTTCCATTCCCTAGGTCACTGGCAGGTATGGAAGGCTTTGATCATTTTGCTCTTGTGTCCTTTCTTTCTTTCTTAGAATAGGACCAGTGTTTGAATTTTAGGTCTTCATGTTGTTTCTGAGTCATGCCTCTGGTGTCTTGTCACTGGTCAGTTGTTCCCTGTCTGTCATTTCATCCTGAGGAGGTCTTGCTCTATCAAAGAATCCACACTAGGAGAAAGAAAAAATCAAGTCATCTGTGGAGTTTTGTGAAGTATCTTACTTAATTAAATACCTTGTATTTTTCACATTTTAAAAAGAAACCTGGGGATATGGGAATGCTATCTGTCTAATTCTCCAAATTAAGAGGGAGAAATCCGAGTGTTAGTTACCTGTGGAGAGAATTCATTGCTTGGACAAAGTTTGCAGAGCATCTGTGTCTCTCCTCCTGCTACAAAAGCAGTGGTGGCAGAATGTCTTCACTTCATAGAAACCACTCATGGACCTTAGATATTTTCTTGTATTATAATTAGTCTTCTAAGAATCGTTCTGCTTTTCTGTATGCTTTCCACATGCTGCCTGACAACTGACCTGACAAGTATCATTTCCTGTGGTATTCTGTAGGGTACTTAGGACACACTACAGAAGGAAGTGACATTGTTGTCTGTTCTTCTGGATTTGGTGGGGCATACAGTATTTAGAGGAAGCTACAATTTGTGGTTTATGCCAATGAAAGTACCAGGCAGGATGGGATATCCTTGTGACTTTCTACAGGTTTATCAGTACTATGGTAAAGATTATTCCAGAGTCTTCTTTCTATTGAAATTCAAATTAATATGTTACCCCAGAGGATGCATATTTTCCTAGAACCATAGAACTTGAATTATTATTTATTGTTTCCCACGTGTGAAACACAGAAAGAGGGTTTTTTTGTAAGATTAGTGGGGGGTATTTAGCATATAGAATGCTATCCAGTTACTGTAAGTAGCAGAATAATGCTAAAGGTATCTCTACATGTGTGCCTGCCAGAGACTAGATGGACTCAGGATAGTACAGACAGCTGATAATGATTAGAAAAGCTATTCTTTAACTCAAACAAAGTTTTCTAAGTTCTGTAAGGCATACCACTGCCTATTGTTTCAAAATTTATAAATGCCGTGTTCTCAGAGAGCCACACAATAGTAGTTGACTGAATTGAGACTGGGATGACTATTCTTCTAATCATGTTACTGTGACACTGGTTTTCATTTACAGTGAGGGACTTTGTATAACTTGGCAAATGTACAAGTTACTTGGCTATAAATCTGATGCTCTTACAAGACTTTCAGAACAAGCCTCAGCAGGACATATCTAACAATTTGTTAGTTTCCTGTTAGAGACAGACTAGTTGACAACATGGAAAACTAACTCCACACACCTTATGCATGGCCTGTTTGATAATAGCTGAAATGAAAAAAATTAGAGTCAACCTATATTTGTTGCTTAGTTGCAACTGGCAATAGGATGGATCATGCCAATAAAACACACAGCTTCCTGGGTAACTGACAAGAAAGAGAAGTCTTGATAATTATAATATTACTCTGAGCACACTGAAAAGATCACAGGTCTTAAGACAATTATTCAATATATTAATTTATAAGAAATCTCAAGATAAGGGCCAGAAATGTCACTCAGGAGAGAAAGGCTTGCCTAAGTCTGTGCAAATCCCTGGGTTCAATTCCTATCACTAAAAAAACTTCATTGTAGAAGAAGTTTACTCTTTATCTTCTAAAATATTAAATTCCAAAGTAAAATAGACATAATTTTTTCTGTCCTCAGGATTTATCAAAATCAAAATCTTTATCATTATATTTAATAATTTCAAACCATATCCTTTCACTCCCTCAATGACTTCTGATCCCCAACAGAAAAGTAAAGAAAATTGTCTTACCTTCCATAAAGCTAAAGTTAAGATGGCCAGAACAAGCAAGCCAAGAAGGATTGCTAGTATTATGACCCACAATGGAATTGAGAAGGAGACATTTGGAGTGGCCCAAATCACTGAAGTCTTAATCTGAAAAGAAAGTGAAACAAATGAGTGTTAACTTGATAAGATAAGCAGAAGCTTTCAGTTTGCTACTGGAAATAATCTTGAAGTGATTCTCATACCAACTGAAGGAATTCCAGGGCAGATCAGGAGGTCACAGCAAAAGAACTTGGACTCTAAAATAGGCACACACCCATGTCTAGGAGACTGAGTGAAAATCTAATAGCAGGTATTTGTTGGATGGGCGACCTTTAATCATGGGACCCTAGACTGAAATCCAGGAAAACTAAGAGCCAAAAAGATGGAAAAGAAGAGCTTAAATTGGTGTGGACCTCTATGCAAGCAATAGACTAACAACTTCGAGTGTCAAGAGTACCCACACTTCTCATCATGTTGCTCAGCTAATCTTACTGAAATGTGGGTTTGTGAGCAACAATGAAATATTAGATATTTGAGAGTCAGTGTCACTAGTTAATATCACTACTGGGTCTCTTCACCTGTAGACTATGTGATAAATGACAGCTGAGAACTTGAGGCTAGCCACCCTGCATCCATCCATCCATCCATCCATCCATCCATCCATCCATCCATCCATCCATCCATCCATCATGTGTGTGTGTGTGTGTCCATACATGTGTAGGGTCAGAGAATAACTTTCTAGGCATCGTTCTCTTCTTTCGCCATGTGAACTCAATGACTAGAGCTCAGGTCATCACGATTGGCAGCATGTGCTCTTGATCATTGAGCCATTTTTCCAGCCCCTATCTTGTATTTTTATGGAGTTACTTGATGTAAAAATTATCAGAATAAGAGTGAAGCCACTTGTGTCAACTCTAATAAAAAGGAATAAACAAAGGCAGCGTGAAGGAGGGTTCTCATGAATGATTGCATGATAGTCATCCATAACAAAGATTCTGCCCAGGAAGGCCTTGGAGAGATGGTTCAATGCTTAAGAACACTTGCTGCTGGGAGTTTGATTCTCAGCACCTGCAACTACCCATAAATCCCTTTGACCTCTACAGACATCTATACACATATGCTCACACACACATACACATATACACACATGATGGGAGATGCCATTCTGAAATCTGTCTCTTATTGGTTGTTGAATAAAGCACTTTTGGCCAATAGGGAAGCAAGATAGGTGGGACTAAGAGTTGAGGAGGATTCTGGGAAAGAGAGACACAGGCAGACAACATGTAGTTGCCATAGAAGTAACAGGTCCGGACCCTTTCTCTGGTAAGAGAAGTACTTAGATGAACAATTATGGGGTAAATACTTAAGTCAGAGATAGCCAGTAAGAAACCAAGCAAATTGCCAACAGCTTCAGAATTAATATAGCCTCCTGTGTGTTCATTTGGGATTGATGCGGCTCTGGAACCAGGCTGGCGGGAAGGCTGCACTCAACACACGCAAAAATAAAGTCTTTAAAAGATTCTTCTGAAATAAAAAAGGTCACTTCAACACACACACACACACACACACACACACACACACACACACACACATGCACATACACAAAAAATATACAGACACTCCAGTTCTGTAAAGTTACATGCCTACAAGTGCCTGATAAATTTAGAATAATAGTACTTTTGTTAAGCCCTGGGCTAATGATTATTGTTTCAGATTATCTTATTTCATTGTCCTCATTTTTGCATAGGGTCTAATAAGGTGCTTCAGTGGGTAAAGCACTTTCTATGCAAGCAGGAGGACCTGAGTTCAGATTTCCAGAACCCTTGTAAAAGCTAGGCATGTCATATGAGCATTTCTAATCCCATTGTATTTACCAGGAGAGGTGGGAGATGGGAATCCCTGAAGCTCATGGGACAACTAGCCTCGTGAATGTAGCAATAAAGGTGAACATAAGGACCTACAACTGATATAGCTCTCTTGTGTTCACTTGCATGCCTGCACACACACACACACACACACATGCATGCATGCACACATGCACACATGTATATGCACATTTACAAACTGTTTCCTTTTCCTCAACTTCTCCTAGCATAGTCAGTTTGCTATAGCAAATGTATTCCCATTGAGTGATATTCTAGTCCCTAGTAAACATCATTATTAATAGGAGACGGTCTGATTGTTGTTTAGATTGATGCCGTACTGTGCAAAGTGATGTGGTGTTATTCTCATGTGTTTGGGCTGCCTTCAAGCCTAAGTCTAATTTTCATGGACAGAGCTGGAGTAAGCACCTGGGGATAAGAAGGGCCCATGTCATGCCCCACTGTTGGAAAGATTTCTGAAGGAAAATGAGACCTCTCTATTGGGTCTGTAAGGTCAGAACACTATCGACCCACACATGGACAGAAGAAGAGCCTCTCTTGCTTCAGAGCTGGGAGTCTGTGCAAGGAAGCTACAGAACCCCATGTAAACTGGAGGAGGGACCAAGCCATGCTACTGAAACTTCTGATTAGAGAAATTGAAAGCAAAACATATTCTTGGATCTGAATATTATCTATCATGCTTGATACATCTGTCTGGCTGTAGCAGTAGTACGCATTGCTTCCTTTAAATTGGTCTATATGCTCTTCATTTTAAGTATATTCATTGAAACTACCTAAGAACTCTAGACCACAATCCTATAGGGAGTTGTGGAGAGGGAATCATGACTGATTGGTAGCTGTGAACCAGTTTGGCAGAAAATGACTGGACATTTTCATTAGTGGAAGCTAGTATTGGACCCTAATCATACCTATGTATATATGTATGTGTGTGTATGTGTGTGTGTGTTTGTGTGTGTGTGTGTGTGTGTGTGTGTGTGTGCATGTATGTTTGTTCTGCCTTCTTAACTAGGTTTGGAACCCTGCCAATGCTCTGCTCAGCTCTTCCTGATTTCATTGTTCCTCTCATCTTAATCCATGCCTGCATCTAGCAGACATATGAATGGATTATGGGTCCTTCACCAGGTGACCTCCCTACTTGGCCATTGCAAGCTTTAATGGACTTCGTCAAAAGTCAGTCTCTCTGTTGAAATAAGCATGGAAGTCCCCTACAAAGTTCAAAGCAAGATTCGGGAAGGGCTCTTTTTTTTTCTCACAACAGCAGTGAAAATGTAAAATTAAAGCATGGGATGGACACATGTTGGGCTTCTGAAGCAGGGAGCAACTCTTTCCTTTCCTGGCTCTTGGCTTATATTTATTTTTCAGAGATTCTGGCAGTTGTGCCTTGGGCAGCCTGAGGAGATGATCACCATGCAGTGATCCAAAACTCTAAAATCCTCTTTTCGTCCCAGAATTCTGAATTCCTCATTATCAAAACTGTGGCCAGCCTGATTCCAGTAACATTTGGTTTATTTTAAGCTACCACTTCCTCCCATCCCTCTGAGTACCCTCAAGTATAAGGATTATCCATGTCATGTATATTTCTTGCATGCCATCCCATACAGTTCACCAAGGGGAAGGGATAGAAGGCCTTGGCAGACTCTGAGTGCTTCCCTCTGTCTCTGGGATTACAGACCTCACTCCTCCCTGGGGTCTCCCTAAAATGACTTGGTATTTATGATGCACATTTAGAAAGTCAGGACGCCAACGCCAGTGGGAATGCATAGAGCCAAGTGACCCAGAGCACTGGTGGGCTTGCAGCGCAGTTAGAGAGGGGCTGTAAAGAGCAGAACATCGTGAACCATTGGGAGAGACCGTATGCCTTGGAAAAGAAGGAGTCTGTTACATTCAGGTCTGTGACTCTGGGCCACTAGCAAAGCACAGCTCTTCCCGAGACTCACTGCTCTGAAGAGATAAACGAGAGACTGAAACTGCATTCGGCTTAAAAGGAAACAATTAACTGGTCACTTTGTTGGGACCTATGTTTATTTAAATTCATGGTAGTGGAGAATTGCAAACTAATTTTGGAGATGTTTGAATGAAAGTAAAATGCCGACAAATACCAAAATTTTGTAATTTCTAGTACTTACATTCATCTTGACAAGTCCCCGAGAAGCTAAGTCTGAAGTAGTCAAAGGTTAATAACTAATGAGAAAATGAACCATGAAATGTGAGGTTTCTTATGACTAACTGCGGATTTACGCTGAGAAATTTGTGTTTATGTCAAATAATATGAAACACCCCATGTTCTCTGAATCCCTGTAGGACCTTGGTCTGGCTCACTGCTGCCCAATGGAAATGTTAGACATGTGTGAATTAGAATTTTGTATCAGTCACATAAAAAAAAACGAGGATACATTAATATTAACAATATGCTGTTAAAACCCAAATATCAACTATTAATATAAACCTATTGTCATTTAAACGTGTTGTTAATATGTTAAAAAGTACAGTATCTCTTATATTCTTGTTTTAATTGTTTCCAAAGTCCAGTTACTCTTCACAATTGGCCATATGCAACAGTCACAAACTTTTCAATCGCTAAAGTGAAATGAATTTCTACAAAACTAACAAACTGTGCTTAATGGAAGAAATATTTGTACGGCATCAGACCTTTCAGTTACATTTTATAGAATGAAAATGAAATCAAGCTATGAATTTGTTCTGCAGTCCCACATTTCAGGAACTCAGGCTCTATAGGCCTGGCAATGTCCTTGTGACACAATGGTTAGATCAGCCAACATATCCAAATTCCTCACTGGAAGATTTGTCTGCCTCATAGCAGAGTACAGAGCATATGTTGCACTGAATGTTTACTTTAGAGCCTGCACTGGATAGAAGCCCTTGTGCCCAGGCCTGATGACCTAAGTGCAAACCCTGGATTCCACAAGGGGGCAGGAGAGAACCAACTCCTGAGTTGTCCTCTGACCTCCACTAGGTAGGTGTGTGTGTGTGTGTGTGTGTGCGCGCACGCGCGCGCGCCCATGCCCATGTGCCTGTGCGTTCTCTCTCTCTCTCTCCTCAAAAAATTGGAAACATTAAAGATTTATTTTCAGACCCAGGCTTGGAACTGGGTTCTTCAACTTCCCAACAAAGATTTGAGTAACTGGAGAACTGAAAATGTTGTGAGGAGTCCTGTTGCCTGCCAACAAATCAGCTATCTGCTTTCATGCATTTTTGCTTATCAGGAACTTGAAGCTATTTAAAGAAATGGTATAAAAACTTAGCAACTCACTTATTATCATTATCTGTGGCTTTAGGAAGTAGAATCTATAAATTATAAGCAGTTGGATTTTCTCAAAGTGATCCTAAGCAGGGAACATTTAATCTTACCTTCATCATATCGTAAATCTTGCTGTTCTTTATTATGGTCGAAAGACTATAAATAAACTTCAATATGTCTACATTCTATCATTGACATTTATGGTAAAGTTTTGGGTATTTTGATTTAAAAAACACTAAGGTGGGAGGAAACAGCTTCCTTGTGTTTGCAAATGTAATTAACATTGACATGTGTGTTTACATATCACAAAGTCTTATGTAAACATACTGGAATGGGGTCGGGCGAATGTTTTAATAAATATACCAAGATGCTTTACCTACAATGCCATTTAGAAGAAAACAGAAACACAAAGGGGAGCAGCTGAGCACACAGTCAGCAGCCCCAGGAATCATGTCACCATCAGGAGTCTGTACTCCAGAAAACATTTCATTCATGAGTTCTGTATGTAAATGTTGAAGTTTTTTGAAATGATTCTGAAAATGAAATGTATTTGCAATTTGCAGAAGAGATTTTTACATGAGGATTTTTCATGAAATAGTTTATAATAATAACCCCTTTTGCATTTATACTAGACAACAATCCTCTCTCCTAAATGTAAATTGTGGAATTGGGTGTTTGTTGAATAACATGCAAATGGCTAGGTCTCCCTGGTCAGTCAAAAAAAGGGGGGGGGGGACATTCAAGTAATTGAATCATCTTTTTCATTTTTATTTCTTTTTTTTTCTGTGCTGTGATGACTTAAGATTCACTTGTATGCCTCTAAACCTTTTGGCCCCTGCCTCACCTCTGATAGGAGTTTGTTTGTTACTCAGTCAGATGCTATGTGAGTGGCAGGTAGGGACTTATGTGTCAAGATCTGGCTAAATTATGACCACATTGGAAAGGAAGTACAAACCAATCAAGCATCCCACACAAGCGTCCAGGAAAACAATCATGTATCAGCTAGTCTCACTGCAAAGTCTTCTCCAGTGTCCTGACGGATCTTGGCTGATTCTCAAGTGACTGATTCAACTGACTCTCTCACCTTACAGCAATTCTCTTCCACTGGACTCTTTTTGAGAGAAAGAATGGTGAGATCTTTGAGAACTTTATCACCAAGATGTCTGCCCTGTCCAGCCAGAGTTCTCTCTAAGCCACAAAAAGACCAGTTGTCTCTACACTGAACAGCTAACTTTGTACTGGCAAGATCCTCTTGTGAGTCACATATTAGAAGACTTGAAAGCAGTTTCCTTCCCAAATGTTTTTCCAATAACTTCTGTCTAAATGATGTGGTAAATCATCGTCATCAGATAACAGGTCTTTTTTTTTTCTTTGTTTCTAATATAGAAACGGATGGTGTCATAGGAGGACACATGCATTTGATCATTACATGGATCTTTTGAGATGAGTTGAGAACAGCAGGCTGTCACCTGTAGCCAGCCCTGAAAGATGCAATCCTGTTGATGGAATCGACTGGAACATGTGTTTCTGTTATGAAACACGTGCTCCAGGAAAACAAAAGGGGTCTGGATTTATCTCTCCAAGAGCTGCAAGTCTTTGAACCTCTTTGGATGAATGCTCTGTATTAAAAGCCCTAAGCCTCTGTTTTCTGGGTTGAACATAAATCCAGGCTATAGCAGACAGCTTGTGGGAGAATGAGAAGTGATCTAAATGAAGAAAGATGTGGCCAGGCTGGCTTTAAAATACATTGCTCAAATCTTGATTGTCATTTCCAGCGTGGGCTTACTAGACTTAGCCAGAGAAGAGGAGACATTTGGGGATGGTTATGAACATTTGTTGAGACTGGAGACTTAGTTATCCCTTGCCAATCACTGAAACTTTGGTTATCTATAAGGGTTTTACATCATAGCTGCAGGCCCCTCCCCACACCTATTTAGTCCAGACACATGGAGTGAGGTCTCAGGGTGTATACATTTCTACATGTATTTAAAGTTGCATGAGTAATGGTTCTAATTGTATATTTCAAGTTGAGACTAGATGAATAACCAATAGATAATCTACTTCACTTACTTCTTACGTGTGTCTGTCTATGTGTGCATGTGTACATGTGGGTGTTTGTGTGCATATGCATGTGCATGTATGTGGAGACAAAGGGCAACTTCAGGTGTTGTCCTGGCTTTTGTTTTTATTTTTGGTTTGAGACAGGGTTACTCACTGGCCTAGAATTGGTAAATTACGTGAGGCCGGCTGGCCAGGGAGCCTGAGGCCTAGTGAGCCTGTCTCTATCTCCTCCATGCTGGGAGTACAGGCGTGCATCACCAAGCCCTGCTCTTTATTTTATTTCATTGTACTTTATGTGTACAGTGTTCTGTCTGCATGCACGCCTGGGCACGGTATGCATGACTGGTGCCCACAGAGGCCAGAAGAGGCCATCAGATTCCCTGGAATGGGAGTTATAGATAGATGGTGTGAGCCACCATGTGGGTGCTGAGAATCAACATCAGGTCCTCTAGAAAAGCATCCAGCACTTTAAACCACCAAGCCATCTCTCTAGTCCCCTTCTCCTTAAAAAAAAATGAGTTCCAGATACCAGACTCATGCTTGCAAAGCAAGCAATTTACTGACTGAATTATTTCTCCAGCCCATAATTTCAATTACCAAAGGTCAATTAGGCTACAAAGATGAACCATTACAGTGAAATGGAAGACCTGGGCTGGAAATGGATAGGTAGCAAAGTGATCAGCTATATACATTCTAATGGGTACTTCACAAACCTGACTGTGTGGATGTCCTGATAATTTTGATCCAATACATGCTTAGAGAGAAGCTTGCATCTATATTTCTAACCAGCCCCCAGAAGATTCCCAGGATCCTGGTTTCTAAGACACATTTTGAATAACAAAGCCCTAGGGACCAGAATTCAAGTTGTGGGCAATGAATATCCACTGATCACTAAGTGAGTATACTTGAAACTTTTAATACTGTTTTTTGTATCGAGACAGGGTCTCACTGTGTCTCTCTGGGTGTCCTGGAAATCATTATGTAGACCATACTGGCCTGGAACTCATAGAGATCTGCCTGCCTCTTCCTCCTGATTGCTGGGATTAAAGGTGTGTGCCACCATGCCTGGCTTTAATATTGTTCTGAAGAGAACTGAGTTTTTCAGGGTTTGGTCATCTTTGTAAGTAATTATAAAGGCAAAGTTTTGTGAACCATCCTTCTGACGATCTCAGAGATGCCCTTCTTATCTTTGCAAGGGTTTGCCACACACATGAAGATGTCAAAAATTATTCTGTGGCAGCTATGAAGTTCAGTGGTGTTTAAAAGCCTTGATTTAAAAAAAACAATATTTTTTCAACTGTAGCTCATGTTTCCCCTATGTCTCAAATCAGAATTGTTCTCGGCTGTAAAAGGACAGAGGGCTCTAAAAGTTTGCAGCTGGTCTGGGGAAGTTTCCTCTCTCCCTACCAGACTAGCCATGCTGCTATCAAAATTTAAGAATCAGTATGAATTTGCTATGGCCACTATTTCTATTGGAATGTGTTTCTCTGGCATAGAACAACGGATTTAAAAAGTGCTGTATGGTGTGAGTCTTGTACCTGAATTTTTTAATGTAGAGATTTCCATGAAAATTTAATAACTGGATCAAAAGACACTGGGAAATATCTAGAATAAAAGAAGAAATGGTGGGATAAAGAGGAGCAATATTCTTTAATCCATGCAGATGTCTTGACCAAGCCCAAGCTGGACAATGCTTTAGAAACAACTTTAATGAGATAATCTGTATCTGCGGCTCTTAAAGAGATACTCACTGCTATGCTCCCAGTGGGGAGTGTTGCTGGCTGGTCTTTATAAGGCATCTTCTTCACTGCAAAGGACACCAGAGATGCAAGAGCATAGGGATCATTCTTCCTCTGAAAGTAAAGACATTGCTTTAAATTTATGTTCTTGAAAAGTCTTAAATACACTGCTGCACACTGGGTTGTTTTCAGTATTTCCTATGTCCAATCCAAAACTTGTTTCTGTTCTTCTTCTATGTTAGCCATCCATCCATCCATCCACCAGTCCATCCATCCATCCATCCATCCATCCATCCATCCATCCATCCATCCAACCAACTATGATGCATTTATCCATCCTTCCAAACGTCTATCTGTACATTTATCTTTCTTCTAAATATCCATCACATCCATTCAAATATCTGACTAACCATTCATGTACCTCCTATTTTTAATTATATGTATATTTAATATACATTTTAATCTTATATTTTACATATAATTTAATCTTATATTATATACATGGACAAAGTTTTCAATATATACATATTATATATATCTGTAATACTAAACACACATACACACAAACATATTTGAGAGTTTTTTTTAAGATGGAATTTCACTATGTAGCCTTCTTCTGCCTCCAGTGCTTGGGATTTAAGGCTTGTGCCACCATGCCTGGTTAAGATAAATTTTGTTAGTATAATATTTGTGCCTAAGTTTAAGAGGAACCATTCTAAAAGGAGTAAGTACAAGGATTTTCTGGAGTTACTGCTTGTGAAGGGCAAGGGGACCCACAGGGATTACAGCCCCTTGTTACCCCAGAGAGGAAAGTTATGAAGAAATGTTTCACATCTTATGTTGCACAGAAGGCCCAGAGTGGAGCTACTCAGCCTCAGTGCTACTGAATCCATGGGTAGGCCTGGAGTCTGTCCTGAGCACGTGAAGGTGTTTACCAGTCTCTGTCTTCTCCCTCCTAGATATTCCAGTTGTGGGGCCTGGAATGCTCCTGAGGGCTAATGGCCAAGATTTCAGAAACTCTGAGGTCAGTTGTTAAATCACAGCATAATAAAGACATGAGGTGGGAGGGAGATGTATTGAGAAGGATTCTGGGGGGTGTTGGAGGGAGTAGGGGGTAGATATGATTAAGATATATTATATACATGGACAAAGTTTTCAAAATAAATAAAAAGTTATAAAAATTAAAATATATAAATTAACTTATATTTATAAAATATAAAGTCAAAACTCAATTCTGTGTAACTATTTTATTATTACCATTGTTACTAATATTACTTATATATATATATATATCTGTTTCATAAAGGAAAACATCATACAATGATGTGTGCTTGGGTATCTCTTCCCAGCATCCACATTTTCTAACATGGTGCTGGCATGCTAAAACAACCACAGAAGAAACATTTATATCGTGGAAAATGGCAGGTGTTATATCAAAGAGCCCTTGATTCCTCTCAGGCATCAGAAATTCAGTACATCTAAAAGTTACCAGTACATCCCCACCTATTTGGGGCCTCTTGGAACCAATCCAACTATTTGAATTGCAAAAATTTTGTTCTAATCTTTTTACAGGTTAAGATTTTCCTATGAATGAATTTTTCTGCCTTAGTAAACCCTACTTTTTATATATGATAAGCACAGACCATGAAATGTAACTTTTATGTATTTAAAGTAACTATATCTCCGCCTTTTCTTTCTAATCATTAAATATCTAATAGACTAACTATTCATTTGAAACAAATTATGTTCAAAGTGTCATTCCTTGATGGTCTATCCTTGGCCGCCATTTCCATTTTTAGCTGAAAGTTGGATTTTTAAAAATTTATGTGTTAAAACTTTTTATAAAATGTGGAAATACTGCTAGTACTTGATGATTTTAGTCTAATTTACTCACTTGGGAAGCACTCTAGCAATGAAATACCATGATTTTGTTTTGTTTTGAGACAGAATCTCACTCGGTAGCCAAAGTTTACTTGGAACTCTTGCTGTAGCCAAGGCTAGCCTCAAACTGATGGTAATCTCCTAATTCAGCCTCAGGCATGAACCACCACACAGGCAAGCGATAAGGTTCTATGGATAAGGATTATAATTCCATAGACAGTGGTGTCCATTCCTCTAAACCCTTGTTCGTTTAGGGCTTCTGTTGCCACGATAATACACCATAACCAATAGCAACCCAGGAAATAAAGGATTTATTTAATCTTATAACTCTAAGGTCACACTCCATCATGCAGAGAAGTCAGGGCAGAAACTCAAGGCTAGAACCCAAAAGCAGGAACTGAAGTGAAAGCCATGGATGAACACTGCTTACTGGCTATACCTCATCACTTGTTCAGCTGCTTTCTTATATAACCCAGGACTAGCTACTTGGGGAGGTACCACCCACAATAAGCTGGCCCCACCCACAGGAATCATTAATCAAGAAAATGCCCCACAGCCTTACCTACAGGCAATTCTCAATTCTCAGTTGAGGATCGCTGTCCTAGTTAATTACAGCAGTTTTCAGGTTGACAAAAACCTGACCAGAACATTCTCAATGAAGAAGCTTTCAGAACTGGGGTGGTAGTGCGTGCCTGTGATTCCAGCACTTGTCAGGCAGGAGGATCAGGAACTGAAGACCAGTCTGGGCTACTTAGGAATTAGAGGCTAGTCTATCATCCTAGGATGCAAAGACTTGTCTCAAAACAAAACAACACAGAATTCAGAAGGCATATCAAAGTTAAGTTCTGTGGCAGACACTTGCCTAGGATGTACAAAGCTCTGCTTCAATCCCTATACTACTACAAAAGCCAAAAAATCAAACCAAACCAAACCAAAATCAAACCAAACCCAGATAGTAGTTTTCCCTGGTTATGTTGGCTCACACCGATAATCTCAGTAGGTTAGATGATTTGGCAAGAAAATTGCTATGAATTAGAAGTCATCCTGGATTACATAGTGAATGTGGATTCAAAGAAAAAATAACAAAAAATGTTTTTTAAAAAACCTCCAAAATGTTTTCATTAATCTCCCAGTTCAATAAAAAACTTGGCAAAAAAATTTAAATTACAGTACTAGAAGCCATATCTTCAGCAAACAAATTTTAGCCAGAACTGCATTTCTGCACAGCTTCTAGATGGAGAACATTTCTCATGCTGCTTCTAGATTTAGGAACAGGATCTTCTCAATGCACTAAAGCTGGGGTTTGATAGTGTCTTCCAGACACAATGAACTGCTGCTTATATGAACTCACAGAGGCTAGTAGACAAGACTGGCTTGGGTTCAAGCTAGATGGGATCCTAGCACTGAGGGGTAAAAGTGGACACAAGGTTCCTTCCCTAACCAAGAAGCTGTCTGCTATTGATACCCACTGGCAAATGGAAAATCCATTTTCTCCAATGGGGTCTCACTGGGTATCTGGACTACACCTCCTTCTTTTGCCCCTCCCACTGTTCCCCATAGCTGGACCTGTAATGTGTAGTTTTTCTTGCCATCCGCCTTGGCCCTGCCACAGTTGCAGTCTCCAAATAACATACAAGACACTATATTAATTATGAAGCTGTTGGCCGTTTGCTTGGTTTCTTATTGGTTAGCTCTGACTTAAGTATTTAACCCGTAATTGTTAATCTAAGCATTTCTCTTACTGGAGAAAAAGGTCCAGAACTCTTACTCCTCTAGCAGCCTACATTGTGTCTGTCTGTGCCTCTCTTTACCAGAATCCTCCTAGTCCCACCTATCTTGCTTTCCTATTGGCTAACAGTGCTTTATTCAACAACCAATAAGAGAGACAGATTTACAAAATGACATCTCCCATCATGGACCTGAGATTTATTGTTCATCTATTTCCAGTCTTTACTCTTGCTTCACTGGTTCACACACCACTGTGATTTTTTGGGTCTCTGAGAATTCCTGAGATCTATGTCTGAGGTACTGAATCTGACTTCAATGAAACTGTATTTGAAATGTAATATTGTGTTATACCATAGCATTTATATTTATTTTTTGAGTTTTATATCATTGTTTATAATTTTTATTTTCATATTTTGCATTCATGATCCACAAAATGATGTCTGAACCACATGCACAATGGCAGCTTTCCAAGTTATATTGCCTCGTGGTATCATGGCTGCCTTAGTCTGAGTGAGTCTGCTTTATGTTGTTTGCACAGGAGCAATGCTGCTCTAGAACCTCTTAAAGTTATTAGTCATTAACAGATGTTTAATAATAACATGATGGGTCTGTCTTCCCCAACTTGATACAAAATTGAAAGCCTACTCTATAGAGGTGTAATGAACCACAAACTAACCACTATCTTTTGTTTCACTGCATGAAATGATGCACAAGTTTTCTGATGACCTTTGGGTCTTTATATGACTAATTTGCTGGGTGAGATTTTCCAATGACTGATTACACTGTCTCAAAAAACAACACAAGGCAAATCTCTTCTGCACACATTGCCACACTGCAGAGTCAAGGACTGAAAACCTTCACCTTGCCACAGTTTGCAATTAGTCCTTAGAAATACAATGTTCCTTGGTCATCACCATATCTTTTAAACTGTTGTTAGCAGTTCATTGGCTGTCTCTAGTGTGCAGTGTGTGTGTGTGTAAGACAAAGATCTGTCTTGCTTGTTTTTTCTTACAGTCTGTCTACCTTGTTTTTTTGAAGCAGGGTCTCCTGAGACCTGTGGCTCATCAGTTAGGTTAGAATGGCTGACCAGTGCGCCTCAGTGATATACCCAAATCCCAGTGAGGGATTATCTGATGAAATCACCATATCCTGCTTTTTACTTGGGTTCTGGGGGATTGAAATTAGATCCTTATACTAGTGAAGCAGGCACTTTACTGACTGAGCTGTCTCAGCTACTGTATACTTTCTCACTATGGGTTCCTTATGGTACTAATCAAAGTTACAGGGTTGGCAATGCATGGGGAGAGGAGGCGCCTGGGCTTGATAAATATATAAGTGTGTTTGCCAATATCAAGCGCTTTATCTCTTCTGTCTTTGAACTGCTTAATTCCCTCTCAAGACTGATGATAATGGTGATGATGGTGGTTTTATTTGAGAAAGGACTCTCGATGTAACTCAAGCTGGCCTTGAACTTGCCACCTTCCTGTCTCTATCACCTGGGTATTGGAATTTGAGATACATGCCTCCACGTTTGGCTCGATAATTATTTTTAACCACATACTAATTTTATATTTAAATACTCACTAGTTGCCAGAAGTCAAGCTTCTGTGGTTTCTGAGCAACTGTTGGTGAAACTTCCAATAGTAAAGAATGTTTGGCTATAAACAGCAATTGAAGAAGAAGGTGTCATTTGGTATTAAGCTAAGTAGACTCTTTCAGATCAGTTTGTGTGTCTATCTCAGGGAGAGAAAGACATAATGCAGCAAGTTCTTCCTGCCTGTTAACTTAAATCTGGAGTAGGAGAAACAGAAAGTAGTAGTTCATTGTGGATTATGAGATGAAACTACTTTTAAAAACGAGTATATAAGCATAAGAAGATCCATACAAAGGTGTATGTATATATTTAAATATATTTATATAAATACATAACTATCTACATGTATATCTCTAACTACATGTTTTTGTGGGGGACAGGGAATTTCTAATACTGCATTCCTTCTTGTCATCTGGCTTCTAAGAAACTACAGGAAATACAGACATTGTAGCTACAGGTGTGGGTAGACGTAAGGTTACACACGCAGTAAGTTGTTCTACCCCTTAGAGTGACCTCCTTTCTCTAGAAGGAACTTGGAGTGTTGATGTCTAGTCTGACTCCTCTGTTAACTATTGTTTAAACAACTCCTCAGTCACTAGTGACTTGCTTCAGACATACTGAATCTTCTTCTTTTCCTTAAGTTTAACCTTTACTTTATGTATATGAGTGTTTGCCTACACGTGCTCACACATGCACTCATAAATGGGCTTGTCTGGTGCCTGCAGAGGCCAGAGGAGGTCATTGAATCCCTGGACTGGAGTTACAGACCATAGCGAGTCACTATGTGGGCCCTGGGAACTGAATCCAAATAGATCTCTGCAAGAGCAGCCAGTGCTCCTAATCACCGAGCCATTTCTCCAGCTTCTATATTGGGTCTTCTTAATAGGAAAAGGGAGATGTGGTCTCTCTATGGCCCTCACATTAAGATAGAATCCCAGGCACTGAGCAGAAACAGGCAGCTGAAAATCATCCCTCCCCTACTCAGTTGCAGTGCTATGATGACAGGTCCTGCTTCATTGAAAAGTCCTCCTTTCTTGTTTCAGGATGGTATGTGGAGGAATATACATTTTTTTTTCATTTAGACCATGTGGCTTTGGGAGTTTCCTAAGGCATGTCTCTTTCAGCTCTCAGATAAGAACTAATAGCCAACAGGCAGAGTAGCAGACCTATGCTCTGCAAGTGGCAGAGTCACCTTCCTGGCTCTTCAGTTGAAACATAGTGCAGCTAGAAAAGCTGTGACTTCAGGGACATCAGTGTTATCTATTAAAGGTACAATCTGATTTGAAAAGGCCAATTATAATTTTAAAATTTATGCCATTTGAAAGGATTTAAAGTGGCCTAATTTTTGTTGTGGCTCGGCCTTTGAAGAAATTAATGTTCATGTATGTATGTCAGAAAAGTAATTAAATTATAAAAGTCTACCATGGCAATTCATTATGAAGAGACTAACAGTCATGTTTTTTCTGAATTATACAGGGAAATGAAATTATTATTGAACCTACCTTTTGAGAGTCTATGATGTATCTCTCTTATCTAAAGTTCTAATTTTTTGAAAAGACCTTTCAAGAAATCATCCGACATTTTAATGTGAAATTTTGCTTTTGAAATTTCCCTCACAAGGCAAGGGAATGAATAGACTGAGTTAATTATGTAAAGATCTGTGTTTGGCATTTTCTGAGATAAACTGTACATGTGTAGAATATTTTGTAAAGTCCTTTGGTTTACATACTTGCTTTTTAGTGGATTTCAACTATAGAACAGAAAGAAATTTGACTGTATATCCTCAAGGCAATAGAAAACATGTGACTGGCTTTGACCAGAGTTATGGGCCTCAGATGAGGTATGACTGACATCATGTGGGGCCCTAGTAGTCTGCTTTGGCTAAGGAAATGAAAAGGAACAAGATGCTTGGCAGTTCCAAATCCAAAGTTTGCTGCTATCACTACTCTGCTAAGCAATACAACCCAAGAATTATCTTTTGTTTACCATAGTTATGATGATGCATGACTGTAATCCCAGCTTTCAGGAGGCAGAGGCAGGAGGATTGTGAGTTGGAGGCCGGCTTGGGCTGTGAATTCTTGTCTCAAACCAATCAATGTCTTTCTTCCTGGATTTTGAAATAACATGTTGTGAAATATACAGATCCTTTAGTACATTAAGGCCCTATATATTCTAGGAAAAAGCTCCATATTATGGTTATCATAGAGTAACCAACACTATCAGGATTGCAGGGTAGCAGTCAGATGATTATGACATGAAATTTCTAGTGGATGAGTATCACGTGGTGATCTCTGGTTCAGCACTCTAACCTAGTGATGTGCGCAGGACTAAAACTCCCAGACTCCTCCTCTTACCAGCTATGTGACCCTGGAAAGGCCACTTAACCTTCATGTCTCTGTTTGCTCCATTGTAAAATGCAGTTGATAATAACCGTATGTATCCTACAGGTTTGCTTTAAAGATTAAGTAATTCACACATGAGCATTTATCCTGATGCCTAGACGCATGGTCATCATTCAACAGAAACCTGGCTCTGTGCAGACAAGCAGACCTTGCTGGAAGGTTTGGCTGGCTGTTCCTTAATGTTTAGCAAGAGCCATTTTGACAAAGTCTGTTCTGAGTCAACCAAAGTGTCAACACAATACAAAAGAAGGCCATTAATAAAGCACCCAGAGTTATTGCTGACTTTAGCTAAGTAGAATAAACATCATAAATAACTTATTAGGAGAGGCTCCATGTGAGCTGCCCATACATCACAGAATTTTCAGGAAAGAAAAGAAACTTTTCTCCAATCCTTTCATCTCATACAGGAGGGAATTCAGACCCACAAAAGCTCAGCTGAACACAGCTAGTTCAAAATAGAGTTGAGCTCGGGCCTCCTGACCCCATAGCCATCAAGATGGTAAGGACAGATTGTAGTTTAAATCAGGGACATCAATCCTAGAACTTTTTTTTAATGTGTGGATTTGGTTTTTTACAGAGCATTTGGCTCATAGGTAGTTTTCAGACATGAATCTGTCTAGGAAATCCATAAACAGGCTTCCCCACATGTTCTCAGATGTACTTTGGCCAATGTTTACCAAGAATACATTGTCTTACTTCTAATAACAACTTTTGGAGAATTGATGGGAAAGATACAGACTGAACAGTAAGAAAAATCAAAATAAAAATCTTAAGCCCTAATTTCCAAAACACTAAGGTTAACAAATTATTTTAAAGAGCATATTAACTAGATGTACACAGTAGCAAAATAGACTAGCAAAGGTTGTTAGGAGTAGTGGATTGAGGGTCCTCCTCATCAGACATGGCCACATGGAATCTCATTACATGACTTTACTTAGAGTAAGGATTTCTGTGGACTTAAGGTCAGGTTTGAGATGACATTATACTAATTCAGGTGGACTATAAATCCTTATAGAGACAGAGATAGTGTCCTTATAGAGACAGAGAAGAGCATGGAGGAGATGGTTCAATTGGCACAATGTCTGACTTATGAGCATGAGGACCTGAGTTCAGATCCCCAGCATCTATGTTGAAAAGGTAGGTGTGGTTGTGCACACCTGTAATCCTAGCACTGTGTGGTATGCTGAGGGCAGAGACAGGCAGATTCTCTGAGGTTGTTGGCCTGAAGGCTAGCCTGTTGGTGAGTGCTGGATTTGGCAGGGGGCTCTATCTCAAAAGGTAACAAAAAGAGACACAAAGGAAGACATCTGCTTCCATATCTCTGTCCTGTATATGTGTATGCATGCACATGCATAGATACACGCATTCCCTTATACACAGTATGGTATCAATCACAGTAAGACAGAGAAAGAAGACCAGATATGAGTGAGGTGATATAGCAACCAAAGTTGGAGTCATGTTCACAAACCAATGGAGGCCAAGAATAAGGGGAAGGCAGAGGGTAACTTTTCCTTCAGTGCCCCCAGAAGGACCTAAATCTCTACTATATTGGCTTAGGACTTCTGATGGTTTGTATGTGTGGTGTGATGTGGTGTGGTGTGGTGTGCGTCTGTTGCTGGGGATTGAACTCTGTCCCATATGTACTAGACAAGTGCTCTTTCACTGAGCTATATACCATTGGGCTTTAATTTTTGATACAGGATTTTAAAACAAGTTTTTCGAACACAGAGACTTTGTGATTTGGTTCAGGCAGTTCTCCAACTCCACATTGGCCTCAAAATTCCATCCTACTGCCTTAGCCTCTACAGTGTTGGGTAGTATTGGAGAACATTGACTTAAAACTGGACAGCTGAAGAATTGAGTGCTTTAGTCTCTCTTTGGACTACAGTTGGCACATCCACAATGTACCATTTGTGATGGTAGTGACCTACCAAAATTGCTAGGATAAATGGAAAGTGGAAAATTTTTCTTCCTCTTGTTTATAAGAAAAATTAGAGAAGATTCTCTGGATTGTTGAAGTATTTTCAATAATGGAGAAGATGAAAATCTAGACACACAATATCCTATAGTAACAGGTAGACAAAATTGGTTTTCATTGTCACATGAGTCAAATGAATCTATCTAGGTAGAATATGAGAAAGATTAGATTGATTTCCCCAAACAATAAGATATGAAGAAAGTAGCATTGTTTAATTCATTTTCATTTCTCAGTGTAAGGAGATAGAAATCTTTAAAGTATTCATATTCTACATGTATTCACAGTCTACATGTAAAAGCCAGGCAGTTGTGGTGGCCATCTGTCATCCCAGCACTTGACAGGCAGAGACAGGGATCCCAATAGCAAGATGAGTAACTAGACTTAGCTGGAATTTGAGAGATCAGGGTTCAGCAACATATCCCACCTCAAGAAATAAAGAGGAACTCACACAGGAAGACGCTGGACCTCAACTTGTACGTGTACACGTAGATACACATACACAAACTACTCTCTTCCCATCACAAAGCTCAAGGAACTTCCCTGCTACACAGACAGGCAAAGCAGCAGGCAATCTTCAGGTTCAAAAGATCCAAACTCTGCTGAGATGGTTGCTTGGCTACAGTCTGTGCTGCCATAATGCTGTCTGAGAACTTTTAGTATAATATTCCTATTTCTTTTCTATGTTGGTCCTGTTTGCTCAGTTTTCTGGATGCATAGCTGTATCTCCACACTGATTCTACTCTGTCCCCTGCCCGACCATCCAGAAGTCTTTCACTGGATTCTCAGGGACTTGGGGTAGTTAAACTATTTTTATCTGCTGGGGGAGGAGACCAGGAAGTGAAATAGGAATATTGGTCTGGAAACCCCTCTCAGACAGCGTAATTACAACACAGGCTGCAGGCAGGCAAGCGTCTCAAGTGAGTTTGGATCTCTTGAACCTGAAGATTGCATGCTGCTTTGCCTATCTGTGAGCAGGGAAGTTCTTTGAGCTTTGCAGTGGGGAGAGAGTGGTGTGTGCATATGTATCTGTGTGTGCACATGCAAGTTGAGGTCCAGCGTTTTCAACAGTTGCTCTTGGCTCACCTCTCCTACAGAAATTTCCTTTGAATATTTAAATTCTTGAAATTTAAAAATGAAAATCTTTACATTTAAAACAAAAAATTAAAAATCTTAAAAATGCAAAATTAGGGCTAGGGAGATGCTCAGTCAATCACCTGCTCCCTGTGCAAGCATGAGGACCTGAGTCTGGATTCCCAGCACCCATGGTGACAGAGGTGGAAGTGTGTGGGGAGAGGTGGCCAGCCGGCTTAGCTGTGTTGGTGAGCTCCGGGTTCAGTGACAGACTGGTTCAGAAGGGAAGGCAGAGGAGGATGGAAGAAGCCACTCAACGCTGACCTCTGGCCTCCCTAGTATGTGCACACACATACACAATAACAATAACATATACATATGCGATGGGCTTGTGCAAATGAAAAATTCTTACAGAGCAGAGAGGTGCTGATCTCTGTGGAGGAGGTTCTAGGTGAGTGGTGTGTAAGGTACCAGTCAGTGACATTGTTACCTGGAGGAACGTGTGGGCCCACAGTCTTGATCTGACCTTCAGGACTGCACTCTCTCCTCCTCCTAGTCGTCCCACTGCACAAGAGATTTGCAAGCACTCAATGTTTGTACAGTTCTGCAAAAGCAAAGGCAGAGGCAGGACGTCAGTGTCTTGAATGGCAGGAAAGAATCAACACTGAAGTTGCCTTCTTTCCTCCGAAGATACTGGCTTGCCTGCAAATCTAATTTAGTCCATTTAATTTAGAGAGGGCTCTAATTCATTGAAGTAACCGAGACAAAGAACAGTTAGCAATGATGGGGCATTGATTCCTGTTAATAGCAAGGTAAAG
The DNA here is from genome assembly GCF_017639785.1 of Mesocricetus auratus. NCBI lineage: Eukaryota > Metazoa > Chordata > Mammalia > Rodentia > Cricetidae > Mesocricetus > Mesocricetus auratus. The sequence goes on along the minus strand of NW_024429196.1, from coordinate 21,023,860 downwards.
ATGGGTTGTAAAACACAGTTAAATACACGCTTCTTATTTCTAAGGGCTCAATCTTCTTGTGACAGCCAGAGCTTTTTTATTTTCTCAGAACTTGAGAAGATGTTTCTTAGAGATGAAAGATACACTGGGGAAACCTGGAAGGTTTTGCAGAGGAAGCCCTTGAGTCCATGTCTCCTCAAAGACTCAAAGTTAGTGACTCATTGATAAACAATTGTTTTTTATCTTTTTAAATGTAAATTAGAAATAACCTTGCTTCACATGATAAACAATTGTTTTACAATGCTCTCTTTTTGTCCAAATCACTTCCTGGTCGTAGAGCTGGCTCTTGTACAAGTCCCATGCATTAGGCTGTTGTTAAACCAGTTATCTATCTATCTTATAAGGGATTACCCTTTAAATACAAGGCACACAACGTGGGAAATCTTCATGATGACTACATTCTACCTATCAAATATATCTTCTCATTGGATCCCAGTTTCCACAACTTATTTGTTTGAACACTTGATATCCAGCAGGTGGCACTGTCTGGGGGAGGCGGTGGAGTCTCTAGTACATGGGACCTGGTTGGGTGGAGGTCACTAGTGGTGCACTTTTAAGATTATACTTGCTTTTGGTTCCAACCTGCACTGTCTACTTTCTGGTTATACATGTGGACTTGCTCCCATGCACTCCCAACACCCAGACACAGCTTCTCCTGCTACTTCACCTTCCCAAGACAAGCAGAAACCTCTCAGAAGTTGAGTGCCAATAATCCTCTCCCACTTTAACTTGCTTTGTAAGGAGCTTTGATCACAGTGATGGCAAAGATGATTAATAACCGAGGATGGGAACACATGAACAGTGCACACTCTGCTTTCCACGAGCCCTGTACAGACTTCCCCAATTGGACTGGAGATATGATCAAAGAGGTACTCCAAAGAGCAGAGACTATCACAGAGGAGGGCAGGAGGCTGGGGATGGAATCTCACGAGCAGTCCATAAAAACCTGCAGGTGCGATGATGAGTGAGAGTAGGAAAACAGCTGGGGAGGACATATAGGGAGAGGCAAGGAAAGGACTGTGATAGTTTCAGGAGACGGTCAATAGCACCAAGTGCAGAAAGGAAATGAAGAAGGACTCAGTTGTAAGTTGAGTAAATGAAGACAACAGAGGAAAATTTGGAATGGGAGGCAATCATGATAAAAGCAGCAGGGGCCCAGAGTGAAGGAGGCAAAGATGGCTTTAGGTGGGAAAAGAATCAAGTTTCCATGTCAGAGATACACATTGTTATAAATGCAAACTGGAAATCGTGATCCCAGCACAGGATGTTGGCATTTTGCACTTACAAATTCCTAATCAGGACTAGGATTCCGTATTTTGTTTTAACAAAACAAAAGCTGTAGGAGGTCTTCTTTAGCTTTTGATTTTAGAGTAAACTTTGCATAATCACCCTCTCCTCTGAGTTGTCTTGATTCAAGGACCTGGGTGGATTATTGCATGGTTTGTAGTCTTTGAGCCAATAAGAGAAAAGGAGAATGTAATATGAGTTTGAAATCAGATGCAGAAACTAATGACTGTTCTGGCAATCATTTGCAATTAAAATGTTCCTATGATACTTAGAGGTTGAAATTTATGTTAAAATATTTAATGAGAAATAGCAGAAGGAAAGAATTTGGACCTACAACACAAATGCATACAACTTTCAAGAAAATACCATTTGTAGATCTCTATTGCTCTTGTGGTCAACGTAGACAATTATAAGAGGAATTTGAATCTTGTTTCACAAATGTTTAGTTCTTCAGAAGTGTAGATTGGTTTTTCAATGGGCTCTTCCCACTTTTACTGTACATAATAGAATTCTATAGATGCCAGGTTTTATTAATGGCTATATACAGCTTTATTAACTTATTTTTAAAAGGACAGTAAAGATTGCCTACTCTACCATTTTGAAGCCATTGTACAGTCTTACAAATGTACAGGCCATTGAATCAAAATCTGCTGATTATTGTAGCTTATCTCATATCTCAGGTGCTTTTTCCTTGAGTATGACATTAGAGTTAAATTCTCTTGTACTTTTCATTTCCATTCTTTAATTTTTCTGTTAAGAAGAAATAAGTGAATATTAGAAGTTAAAACATAATTGTGTGTGTTCCTATGTGTGCTGGTGTGTGTGTATGTGTGTGCGTGCGTGCGCACAAGCACACATATGTGTGCATATGCATGTGTAGGTCAGAGGTCACCTCAGGTGTTATTCCTCAGGCACTGCCCACCTTCTATGCTGAAACAGTGTCTTTCACTGATCTGAAACTTGCAAAAGATGCTAGGCTGGCCAGTGAGCCCTGGGCATCCGACCTGTCTGTCTCCTCAGTACTGAGATCAAATGCATACCACCAGCTATTTTACGTGGGTTCTAGGGAACAAACTCAGGTCCTTATGCTTGTCAGGAAGTCACTTTTCAGAGTGAGTTATCTATCTCCCCAGCCCTAAGACATAGTTACAAAAGCCTCCTTCATCATTTTAGGAGCCCAGGCCATTTGTACAATCACAACCACCATCTAACCACAGGGCTTAACATCTCAAATTAGAACTTTACTTCCTTAAGTCTTTTGTCCATTTATACATGTCTTGGATTTGTATCTATGCTACCCTATCATCCTTTATTGAAGCTCTTGACTACTACTAGGGACACGTTTCTTGAATGTAAGTACTATAATTGGGAATGACATTGCCCTACTTTATTGGACTGAAATAAGTAATTAGGATCATCAGGATTTTACATATTTTGTCTGCCTTAAAAATTATAATCAATTCAGGCTTTTCCCATTTCCCTATGTGCTTTTTCATTTGTCTTCTTCAAAACTCACATATTTCTCCATCTCAGCTAACCACCAACCAAGACTGTGTGTGGCCTCCAGGGGAACTGATCTGGGCTCAGAACTCAGGAAGAAACAGTCTGCAGACAGGGATTCACCTGGGTCTTAATACCCTGCACTGCATATTATAGAGCAGAACAAATGCTTCTTCCATGCTAAATGCATCTTTTTCATAAAGAAAATAACCTAATGGTACACTTGGTTGTCCAGACCTAGCTTGTGCACCTATTTACCTGAGTCTTTCCTCTATTTGGTCTTTCCAACAGCCCACTCCACTAAGAAGTGGACTTACCCAATTTGTTGAAGGAGTGGGATGCTATCTATATCCAGTGAGTTTTCCACTTGGGTTAGGAGCAAACAGTTGTTAACATTCATTAATACTACTGCTCTCTATTTTGTTAATTGCAAATTATAAAACTTTCAAAATTTCAATTTTGTCAACTGAAATTTGTGATGATTAACATTTACTGTAAGTTTGACTAAATTTGCAGTCTCCTAGGAGATTGGTGAGAGACACCTCTGGGCATGCTTGTAATTTCCAGAGAATTACTCATGAGAGGGGAAGATAGTCTGAGCAGGTAGGTGGCACTATCATGTGGCCCAAGATGAATAAAAGGGGCAAAGGAGAAGGCAAGCTGAAAACATGTTCTCTATTCTCCAACTCCTGGTTTGACTTCTTTTCCACACAATCTTCTATTGTGTTGTGCTGACCAAGCATACAGGGCCAGGAGACCACGTGATGAACCAAATCACTAAAACTGTGAGCTAAAATAAATCCTCCACTTTGTGTTTGGTCAAAGCAAAGAGAAAAGCAACAACACTTGTCATTCCTTCTCTTTCAATTATGCAAATACTAAACTCAGAGAGTCAAATCCTTGGACACAGATCTGCCCCCTTTACCTATCTTGAATTATATTACTTTTATGGCTGCCTGGAACAATGGGGTTTACTGAATATTGCCAGAATGGACATTGTATTTTGAATTCAGTGAGTGTGGTGGCTAGTGATTTGGTCAGCACTCAAACTACCTTCTTATCTGTGCAGTAGATTTTTAATAATTGGGTGGAGAGTTAAGAGAATTAAGGGCCAGAGTGGAGAAATGGGAGTTGGTGGAATGGCATTCTAAGGGCTTTTGAGATATGACTCCAAAAGCTATCACCAGTGTTTAGTGAATTTGTACCTGAGCCATTTGGTTACACAGTCACAGAGCCCATGAGCCAGGCACTGAGCTGTACCCAGAGGAAGACAGGGAAAACCATGCATATTCTCATCTGTGCATTTTAGATAGGGTGGGCTGGCAGGGAAGCAGGACTGAGTGTCAGAGCACTGTGTTGCCCAAAGAAGTGTTATAGTCATTCTGCCTTTCTGGGAGAAGGCCAACAGCGTGGGTTTGGGGTTTTCCCTGTTCCTCATCTGGCCAGTGCAGTGACTGCTGCTCCTGTGGAAACAGTTGTAGAACTCTCCTTGGTTCAGAGTTATACCTTTTCCATCCTTCCCTCATTCTTTCCTTGGTCCTGTAGCTTCCTGACAAAGGCGTCTTTCCTTTCTGTTTGTGACTTTGGATTGGCAACTTGAGGTTGTAGCTTCAACTTGGAATCAGTGCAGGATAATGAACACCAATCAAGTTGGGTATCTTCATAGTAAGTGGGGGGGAGAAGCATCTATATGAGGCACAGTGTTCTCAGCCTGTCCTACCCCAAGTCCCTGGGTATGCTTGCAAAGAGGATGGGAAGTCTGGTGGTCTCTGACTTCTGCAGAACTTGAGAGTGTACCTCTTCCTGAGTCCTTATGGATGTTGTCTGTGAAACACTGATGGATGGAAAGTTGATGCTTTCTCTGTGCCTTTGCTACATGGTCAGAAGAGGATGAGCATTCAGGTGAGGAGATACAGGCAAGGAGGTAAGATTAGAATCATCACAGGTGGGTAAGGGCCTCATAAAAATATTGATTCATGCCAACAGTTCTGCAAAGTCCCGACTAAGATCAGGCTAGACCCTCCAGAGCCCCTCAGTGCCAAGACCCCCATATTTCAGCCCAGAAAATCTGAACACACCATTTTTCTATAAGGAGATTCTATTTTATGCTAATACATAAAATACAATGCAACAGAGTTCCAAAAATATGATGCTGTTTTTTCTTTTGCTATCCGTGTTTTTCTAAAGTTGATGCATGCTCACTGCGCATGTTGGTGGATTTCACTGTGACTTTTCATACATGCAGACATCACTCTTTGGTCTCACTTGCCTACTGGCTAACCCTCTCCTACACTCCTCTCTATCCCCCTGCCTTATCATCTCATCAACCCCTTTCCAGTAGTCTCTCTATTATTTTAATTGTAGATATCTTGATAGGTCCTTATAGCCTTGTACTTGCTATGTAGATAAAGATGACCTTGAGCTCCTGTTCTCTCTGCCTTTACCTCCCAAGTGTTGGGATTGTAGGCACTCAAGTCCCTGGGTGTGTCTGCTGGCTTGCTAAAATGATGATGAGATTTCGGGTGATCTTTTATTTTTATATTCTGTATTCCATATTGACAAAACTATAGGATTCTTGCTTTTTGTATGGTTTATTTTGCTTGATATGATGTCCTTTAGTTTCATTAATTTGCCTGCAAATGACTTGATTTCATTCTTCTTCAAGGTGTTTAAGTGCTCCATTGCCCGTGTGTGTCACGTTTCTTTTATCCATTCATATGTTGACAAGCACCTAGGCTGAATATTGTCACTTGGTTCTTGTTATTAGTGCCTCCATACACATGGAGGTGCATTCGAATCACAAGGTGACTGCTTCCCTGAGCACACAGTGTTTGCCTCTTTTAGACAAGCTAAGCTCCATGAGATTCAGGGATAGGTGTGGCACTGTAAGGACACACTGGGTAAGATGGGGCTCTCTTCACTTATCTTAACTGCCCAGCTCAGTGCCTCTGGGTGGGCTAACAACTGAAACTTAATGATTTTAAATAGATTTAAAAAATAATGGGGCTCAATATGACATTGACATACATGAATATCATTATTCCTGCCCTTCCTCCTGTCTTGTTCTTTTTTGTTCTTGGAATGGATTCACAGTCACACTTCGTTTTCATCTCTATTTCTCAGAAGTGGTCTCCATCCATGGTAGACTTAGAAGACTATAAGGGTTATATTACAAACACTCCTTAATCTTTACAAAAGAGCCACTTTCATTTTTCACAATCCCTGTTGCCCAGAGTTGTCAGGTGTGCCTGAGCACTGAAGGAGACTGAAAGCAAGAGCTGAAGTTAAAACCACCTGTATCTGGCAATTCTGTCTAATCCAATGTTTTCCTTCAGTCCTGTGCACATGATGACAACTCACCAGTATTTTTGCAGGACTCTGTCTGTGGAGCTGGACCACTGGCACATCCCTCTTCCTGACAAGATGAGGAATTGTAGCATTTCTCAAGAAGGCGCTGAGCTCAGGGGTGTCCTCTGGGGAGGCTGCAGGCTGCAGAGAGAAAGCAGGAGTCACCACACACAGCTGCATCACAGTTTTTCACATTGTCCTTCACCTCAGCATCTGGGCAGTTGGACTGGAGTCACATGAGAGTTCACCAAGGTTGGGCTTTGCCATTGGCACATTCACCAAAATGACTCACACTGACAATGAACAAGCCTGCCCACTCTTCAGTTACAGGAATCCATAAAGCACGGGAAAACACATTCTTGAGAAATTAATCTTGTAAGGATAAGGTTTTAAGAGAAATAATTTCCCCAGAAGGGCAGAAACCAAGAAGCTGACTTCTAAGGCATGAGTTATCTTGTTGCTGTCTTCTCATCATGAAGGGGGCTAACTAAATAGAGGCAACTTCAATGTGAAGGATAAACCCTGAGGTGTCTAGAAGGGCTGGGGATAGCCTGATGTGGTCTAACTGACTGTCTTCGTGACTGCGACCCTTTTCCTGTGATCACGAGAAGTGCCCTTGTGAGGAGAGCTGTGTCATAAGGACAGTGACTTTTACGATGTGCACACTGCTGTTCTACAGCTTGATTTCCACTCTTAGTAGTTTGTATTCTAAAACCAGTGATTTTATCTCAGTGTCCATGCTAAGAACAACTTCTGGCTGAAAACAGATTTGGGGATCCCAATGAACCACACACAACATTCTTGTGACATTATTTGCAGACATGCCTAACCTGCAGCTCATATAAGTGTCATGAAATCTATGAATGAGGCCCAATACAAAATAGTGAATGTACTTAAATCATTATTATTATTACTATGCTGTTTGCACAGTTCTCAAGTATAAACTTTGTAGAAATTTAGTGTTGTGACACAGTGACAAAAATCTGGAATACCCATGACCAACTGAATATAGAAACCTGTCCCCCACTTGCACCTTTCCTTTACTTGGTTTGTCTAAATGTGATGAGAGCAACACTGCTACACTAATGTCTTGACTGAGAAAAGCAATTCCAGCATAGCAGATGTGGGATGTACTACAAAAAATAAAACAGTGGTGCTCGGTGTATCCAAGGGCCTAGCAGAATCTACCAGACAGACAAAGGGATGGAATCTAGACACTTCAGAATGACAAGGGTCATGACACGCTGGAGTTAGCTCCTGTTGGCTTCCCTGGATTCATCTCACCAAAAGCCCTTTGATTCTCGCTCTGTAGCAGTATATCTGGTTTCCATTCCTGAGCTGCACCATCACAAAGCTCTGGGCTTCCATTTCATGAGGCACATGCTTTCTGTGGCCTATAAGTAACTATCAGGCCCATCCACAATTGCCACTGAGCGGGAGATTCTGTGGGTAAAGATTGAATTATAATTACCCAAGAGGGTTTGGATAAGTGACAATTGTTTAGAAGAGTATCAAGTGAAGTCCCGTGGCCATTCTCATGTTAAATCAGTCTCTTTCCATGCCAGAGTCTGTATAGTTTCAGGTAGCCAGGGCTGTACTGTGAGGTCCTGCCTCTTTCCCCCAGAAGCTATTAAGCAAGCAAACAAGAACTAATTTTCAATGGGTTAGAGTTGGGGTAGAACCTTAAGTCGATAGCCAAGAAGCTCACTCTTGAAAATGATACAGGTTGAACTATTTGGTTTACTTTTTATTTTGATGAGGGAGGAAACTTCTGAGGCTTATAAGATCTAAGGGAGGGATGGTAGAGGAGAAGAGGGTGAAGATACAGGAACCAGGGACATCAGATATAGAAAAATTAAGACTGGAGCAGCAGGAGGAAATGGTTTTTCTCCAAAAGTGTTTCAGAGAGAAGTTGAAGATGAGAGAGACTATCAGATGGAACATATCGTGGGCTGGATTTTGTGATGTGGAAATCGATTATTTGAATACACATGTGTCTTCAGGCCACTACCACTAGTAATATGAAGGAAAATGACTAGGAAATACAAACAATGTAGTAAAGGCTTGGAGAAGCCAATATAGAGACAGAGCTTCCTTGTGAAAAGGATGACCCCACGAAGACTTCCAATCACTAGGATATAAGGGGGTCACCAGCTACAGGGTGGAGAAACTGGGCTATGAAAGTATGTCTGGCTAGGATTTCCAGAGCAGTGACTTGGAAATTGCAGAAGGGAGATGATGACAACTTCTAAAAGAGTGTCCAGGTAAATCATCTTGTATTCTCAGCATGGCTGGAAAGAACGTTCAACAAAAGTTGGCTTTAAGAGTGGGCTGGGCTGGACCTACTGCTTCAGAGGAAGCATGCATATTAAGAAAGAAAGGTTCACTGAAGAGATGGAGTGAGAACATTATTTTAAAAATAGGAGAATGGATGAATAATAGGATGCTGAGTGTGGCAGAGGTAAGGTATCTAGAAAACATGTTTAAGACCAATGTCCAAAGCCCTGGTGAGAAGCATGGATGGAGTGAGGTGAGAACTCAGATGTGCCAGCTCCAGGGATGTTGGAATTTCCCAGGATAATGACAGAGCCTGGTCTTGCCAGAAGGATAAACAAAGGAGTTGTTCACAACTGCTCAGAAATAGAGGATCTGATAGAAAAGTGTTTACAGCCTAAGCTTAAAAATATTGAGCTCAGACAGACAATTAAGAATTGTGTAAATCCCTAATTCCTCATATGTTTTCCATTATATTTTCTGTATGTGCTGCTGTCACAGATTTCATATTTACTGTGTGCAACTTCTCTTTATTTTCTTTTTCTCTGAAACAGGGTCTTGTTATATAGCTCAAGCTAACCTTAACCTTAAACTGCTTCAGCCTCTAGAAGTTAGAGTGGACGTACTGGAAAAGCTGGGTCATGATTGTGTGTGTGTGTGTGTGTGTGTGTGTGTGTGTGTGTGTGTGTGTGTGTGTGTGTAGGTTCACATATGGGTGAGAGTGCACACAAATATGGATCTTAGAGTAGACATTTGGCTATCATTTTTCATGTGCCATCCATTTTGGGGTTTCCTGTTTTTGTTTGTTTGATATGGAGTCTTTTATTGGCCTGAAACTTTCCCAGTAGGCTATGTTGGCAGTCCAGAAATTTTCAGGGACTTGCCTGGCTCTGGCTCTGGATGCTTTCTTTACAGAGGTTCTTGTGTTGGCATGGTGGGTATTCACCAACTGTGCCATTTCCCTAGTGTCTTGTTGTAACTTCCTATTCTCAAATTATAACCTATGATTTTTATCAGCATTAATAAAACAATGGTCCTAAACCAAGACCTCTTTGTGTGGTTTCATCAGATGTGGCTTATGTGGAAATAAAGAACACATGTACAGGGGTACATTATAATTTGTCAATATTAATACATCGTCTCTGGATGAAGCATAGGTCCTCTGCTAGTTAGAAAACAGGGATCCTGCAAGACTGCAAGACAGGGGTCAATGGGACATGCTCCTTTTGTTTCATACCACTGTTTAGAACATAGAAAAAGCGCCGCTGGTGAGTACCATGGTCAAAGTTTCTTCAAACAGCTTGTGAGCCAGTTTCCTCAAATGGCATTCCAGAAATTATTTCACAAAAGAAAACATAACAAAAGGGGAGAAGTTATCCAAGAAATGTAAACAACAATTAAAATCCATTTTCTAGATGGAGAGTGCAGTCTCTTTCCCAGTTGGCCATGGTCAAACAGACCATGCCTTTCCTCGGCCTGAGATCAGCAGAGGTGAGGGAGGCTGGTCTACAAGCTTTCGGGTGAGGCAGACATGCAGTCAAGAGTAAACTGGTTCAATGTTATGTGACACTGCAAGAAAACAGTCAAGAGACTCCCTAAGAGCAAACAACTTCCTTCTGTAACAAGGAAATAATTGTTAGTAAATATGTTTCTTTTGCCAGCTGCTACTCAGAATTTGACCCCAACAAGACTTTTTCATCTTCGTAATTTTCCCCAAACTCCTCACTCTGGTGTCAGTTTAAATTTATGGATTAAAGGAACAATATGTAGCCAGAATGTGCAGCACAGTTGGAAAATTAGATTTGAAGAAAAGGGTTTGGTGAAATGAGACTGGTGGTCCTGAGAATCTGAACTTTAACATTGTATCCCATCTTTTTCTTGTTTGGAATGTGTCTTTAGAGTTCAGGTATTCCTAGCATACATGAAAGAACAAACCATACTCATGGACTATAATTAAATCTAAGTGGAGGCAAGCCTAGAGGGCCAGTGTACCCTGCAATTAAGACATACATGTTAAGGGTTTGTGGGCAGAGAGAAAACCCCACTTTTTCCCCCCGAGTTATGCACAGTCTAACTACAAGAATAAATGACTTAACTGATGGTGCTGAAGCTTCCTTAGTCTTTGGATATGGCATTTTCCCATTGTATGATATCTATGAGGTATGCACATATATACATTGTTTGTTGCATGTGGCTGCTCACATGCATCAGTCTGTGCATATGAGTGGAAGTCAATGGACTACCTCAGGTGTCATTCTTCAGGATGGAGAAGATGAATTCGGTAACAAGCACAGACGGTAGGTAACTGCAGCATCCTAACTGGAAAAGAAAACTAGAGCCAGGTGGGCTGTCTCACTCAGACCTTCTGAAGCTGTGGATGCCTAGGATGTTTCATCAAAGGAGGAGGGGGAGCGTGCAGCTGACACCTGACAAGAGAGGTTAAGTCACAGTGGCAACGAGTACTTTAGGTATGAAATAAACTGTGGCTGCAAACATTCAAGTTCTGTAAATGATTCCAAAAGGCATGGCATGAAAAGGCAGGTGAAGCGCTCTTCTTTCTCTGCCTTCTTCGTTTTAAAGGTGTATGTTAGGTGGGGTCTGGGGCGGAGGGAGCAGGCTGTTGTTCAGGAACTGACAAGTGTCCCTGAGTTTTGAATTGAGGAGAAACAGTAGACAGAAGCAGTTAACAAAAAGAAAGTACTCTTAGGGATAAGACAAACTATGCAAATTTGCCAAGCCACTGTCTGTAGGCCACTTGAGTCTAGAAAACTATTTGCAGGGCTATAATCCTTGACAGATGAACTGGTTCTGGGTCTCTGCCATCCCTGTTTGTATGCTCTGGTTCTAATTTGGACTTCCTGTGGGATCAGTCTTGCTGCTGAAGCAAGGCGAGACTCAGAGGCGGCTTCCTTCCTTACCTCCAAGGACAGTGCTTAGGATGTGGGTCTTTCATGTTGCTTGGTCTAGTCTTTGTAAGACCCTTCATGCCTGAGGAGTCTCCCCTTTTTTGAAGTTATTCCAGGAAGGTATTCTGGGGTTCTAATGGTCAACATTGCCTTTCTTTGAAGTTCCTCCAGGAAGGACTCTGGGGTTCTAATGTTCAGCGGTTCTGGGGTTCTAATGGTCAACATTGCCTTTCTCCTAGGCACGGTCTCATAGTCTTCCACCTTCTTCCTCATCAGCTCACACTTGGGCTGTTGATTACAAAATCTTGTCCATTGAAAAACTTAAAATCCTTTATTCTTCATGAAACTCATGGTTCCTTTGTTGGGTTTACTTTTTCAACCTCATCTTATCTAAAGATCACAGCATGTTTGAAAGGCTATCCAAACCCTGGATAGAGTCCACCCAAAAAACAAAATTGGTAGTTTGAAAAAAAATAATTTTACCATCTTTAGTATAGTTGAGAAACACTTTATTCAACTCTAAAATCTTATTCCAAGAAGGGTCTGGAACAAATTAGATTTAATAGATTGGTCTGAATGCTGCAGACAGTTGAATGTTTCAAAATGTTTTAGATGGTGGAAGGGGAGAAACTGCCACATTAAAATCCTTTCCTTCTGACCTAGACTATGAAGTGTGTAGGCAGAAACTTCATGGATGTTTTTATCCTTCTCCTGAAGATGTAGAAGATGGGTAACCAAACTGCGGAGGCACGGATGATTCACAGGACTAGGCTCAACTATAGGTTAAATATACTTTGGGGGGGGGAGAAGTCACTTACACAAGAAGCAGATGGCCACCGCATGGGCTGCTCCCTGTGATCCGACCAGACTCAAGAGAGAGCCGCCTATCCAGACCCCAGACCTAAACTCACTCTCCCTTATGTCCACACCTGTGACCATTCCAAATGTGATCGGAGCTACAGCTGCTGGCAGGGTGGATATCTCACTACAATTGCCCTTTTAGTCTAAAAAAAAGACTTAGGCTTGATACAAAACTATATACAAAGATAGAAGATATCAAGTATGCTCTAGGAGAAGGAAAAGTATGAACAAATACACTTAAGTCCTATTGCCAGTGAAGCAATTGTTTTCATTTAAATGGGGTTGGTTATAAATGGTTAATGATCACAACCAATCTCTTCTTAAAAATAAAAGGGGGATTATGGTATAGAAATTAATACTTTGTATTAGAATGGATTTTCATTTATTGATACAAATTTAAAATCAATTTTGTGATATGTATGCTTCTCCTCTTGTTAAGGTATTATGTTTATTTAAAAATGTAATATATAATTAAGTACAGATTATAGATAGTTACCTAAATAGTTACAAGTTATAGTTAGGTTAATTAGGTTTTCTAGAAATACAGAAATATATTTCAATTTGATAGACATTCTTCAAACCTTTCAAAGATCTACAAATATGGCATTTAAAATGGTTTAGGCGGCTGGAGAGATGGCTCAGCCATTAAAGGGTAGGCTCACAACCAAAAAATAAAATGGTTTAGGGTTTTTCTTGACAGTGAGACACAACTGCTCCTGGCATCCCCAACTGTGTCAAAAGGGAAGATAGACATCAAAGAAACTTGTTTTGGAGTTTGCTTCCAATATGGCAAGACTAGCCATCTGAGTAAGAAACTGCTCTTGTCTGAACTGTTTGGCTGTTTCTGTATGAAGTGGACATGCAGGACCCATAGGAAAGTGACTGCTGAAACAAGATGGGATTGCTACAGGGTTTCTGCTTCATGGAAGAGTCTGTCAGACATCCTGCAGGACACAGAGAAAATTGACTGACAAACTGCCAATATACGCAGACAGTTTAAAGTTTCCTACTTTACCGAGGAGTCTGCCAAACACACTATAGTCTATGGGCCAAAGATAGAGTATTACAGAAGAACTTTGGGTAACTGACCAAGCAGCAAGTGGTCTCTGTCAATTCTAGAGTTTATATGTTATCCTTTTGTGGTCTTTGATGGAGTTGAAGATAGATAGTTATGGTTTGCCTTAGTTATGATAAAAAATAAGTTACATGTAAGACCTTAGACTCACAAAGATAGGATAGATGATAGAATATTTTGTTTAAATCTTGTTAAATGTTAATGGACTAAGTATTAGAATTATAATTCTCACTTAATAACTGTTTTGTTATATATAATTTGACTATGTTAGAGTTAAAAGCTTTCTTTTTATTTAGACAGAAAAGAGGAGATAATGGGAAAAGTCTTCTGTACATATGTTTCTCATATTGGTTGATGAATAAAACACTGTTGACCAATAAGGAAGCAAGATAGGTGGGACTAGGAGACAAGGAGGATTCTGGGAAGTGTAGTAGGAGAGAGGTCACCATGTGATTCCCAGAGGAGAGGACACGAGTCTGGCGTTCTCGGTAAGATAAAACCATGTAGAAATACATATATTAGTAGTTATGGGTTAATACTTAAGACAGAACTAGCCAATAAGGAATCCTAGTCACCAGCCAACAACTTTATATTTAATAATGTATCTCGTTTGTTATTTGGGGGCTGAAGTGCGTATGGGACCTAGGCGGCTGGCGGGAAACACCAAACCCCAAGAGGTTGAGAGCATCACTACATAACAAAGCCACAACCTTTGGATTGGGAAACCAATGTGCAAGTAGCAGGAACTAGTATGTCCCACTTTTAGTGCCCTCTGCTCACTGCAGCTGGGCATTGGCTTCCTTGAGTGAAATATAGCAGCTGCATGGTTCTCTCTTCTCCTCTCTACTTTTCTGCTTTTCAGATTCTAAGGTTTGACAGGCCAAGCTCTGTGATTCTCCATGAAACTTAGGGTGATGTAGGCATCTAAATTAAAATAAAGGGTGCCCTGTTTTCTAGTGGTAACTATGTATGGTCACCCTTGTCCCATCCCATCTTGGATGCTGATGCTCTGCAGTTGAACAATGTGGGTGACATTGTTTGTTCATTGTTGCCTAAAGTGGCCATGGGTTAGAATTATTATACTGGTGGCCTGTAAAGGCACTCAATGTTCCCTCTTCAAACTTGGGAGACGCTGAAGTAACTTGATCAAATACCAGCTCCTACTGCGTAAACTGAGCCCTGTTAAGGTCAGACTTACTGGACCTTGATATATGTGTGTGAAGACTTTAAGGCTTTTGTTGAATTTGGAACACATCTTTGTTTGCACACAGGTCAAATTTCAGAGGTTTTGGGGAGATATTTGGCAATAAGGAAACATTTTTCTTTAAAAATCATGTTTTAAATGGTAACTCAGTTCTCAAGCCAGTCCACAAAAAAAAGTCCCAGGGAGAAAACCTTACTTAAGCTTCAATATTGTTTTGATGGCATGAAACTATGTATTTCTAATAAAAATAATAATATCCAGGACAATGGCCATATGAGTGATTATAAAACATAGAAAAATTATTTGTTTACTCTGTGATATTTAGTATTTAGGTAGGGATAGTTTTCTTTATATAGAGGGAAATGGGAAAGGGCGTCTATGTTTGGTAGACTCTAAGGGAATATCTACATCATTTCAAAGGCTTTATATTTGGTGGCTCTGGTTTTCTGTAGTGGGTGGCCTAGAAAATGCTTCTCAGGAAATCTGGTTTCTTTTCCGTAAGTATGTGAGAGAATCAGGCATGGAGGGGCGCCCTGTAATCCAAGGAGCCAGGAGCCAGAGGTGGGAGGATGAAGAGTTCGCGGCCAGCTTGGGCTGCATAGTGAGAACTTGTGTCAAAACAGAGCAGAATAAAAGAACAAAACAAAATAATAAAAGCATGCAGCAAAGCTGGTTAGAAGGTTGCACTGAGACAGCAAAGTCAAAAATCTTCTCAACTGTAAGTGAGCACAGTCAAGGATTTACATGAGAGAACACGTTGACTAGGATGTGTAACTGAGCACAGAAATGGGATGGTTACTAAGAGGAAATTGTTTGAATGGTGGCACAAGATGGACTGCTCAGGGACACAGATGTTTCGAGAGCCACTCCCCACCTGGAGCTCTCCTTATTCAAGCATTGTAGAGAAGGCCACAGTTGATGTAGAGATCCCAAGCGTTGACAATAAATGACCATTGAGTGCTCAGCCCCAAATGGGAAATCTATATCATCAACTAACCCACTTCAAATCACTTCCTAGCCTACTTCTAGCACTTCCAGATGCAGAGCTTGTGGAACACTGCAGAAGAGGTGGTGAAAAGAGTGCAAGAGCTGCAGGCTGGGAAGAGTGCTGTGAAAAGATGTCCCCTTGACGTGACAAGGCACTTGCACTTGCCTGCTCAAGGTCAAGCCACTTAAAACTCCAGCATGGATGGAGAAGGGGGCTGTGAGGCTCACCCTTAGAAGATGAAATATCAACAGTTGAGGCTTTTGAGTGGGGTGTCAATTTTCTTTGGAGGTGTGGTCACTGGTAGACTGCCCATCCTCTGGTGGGCATCACCAACTAGATCCAGCAGGTTTCCTTTTGAAAGGTATGTGTGAAGGTACATCTGACAGAGGATGTTTAACACTCTTTAGAGGAGCTTCTTTGGCATGAAATGGGAACTTACACAGAGACCCACAGCTGGACAATGGGCAGAGAGTGAGAGACTTTAGAACATTCATCTCAAATCTCTTCCCTCAAGACTAAAGAACTGGCTGAAAGATTATCAACGCCAGAGGTAGTGGATGGCTCCAAAGAAACAATGTCTTCTAGGCACAATAGGGTTGATGCAATATGAACTCACAGTCTGTGACAGCACGTACAAGACCTCACAAGTTCAAGCCAGAAACACAGCATGAGAAGGGGAAATGGACACCAAGTCTTATCCATAACCAAGAAGCTGTTTGCAAGTGATACCTGCTGGGAGAAAACTGACTTTTTCCTAGTGAACACTGGGTATATCATCCACGCTCCAAAGCAGGCCACATGCTCAGGAGTAGTTGACCAACGTAAGATAGACTCCATGGTATCACAGACAGATGCCCTGGGCTTGGTGCTGTATGTAATACCAACACTGTGGAGACTGAAACAGATGTTTCCTGGAATGCACTGGACAGATGGGCTGGCTGGATAGGAAAGCTCCAGGTTCAGTGAATACCTGGGATGATGGAGGAAGAGACCAGTGATGCTTACCTCTGGTATACACACACACACACACACACACACACACACACACACACACACACACACACACACTCACATACTCACTCACTCACAAATGTGCTGTCAATTAGCCTTGATATTGACATTTTAAGATTTTTAAGCCTATGTGTTGAAAATCTTGTAATTTGTTTTTCACTAATTTCTACTCATACTTAATACAGAACAAATTGTTTTCCTTTGCATTGTCAAGGAAGGAATAACTTACTGAATAAGTTAATAAATGTCACTAGTCTATTAAATATCTTAAGAGAAAAATAATATTCAGGTACTCTAAACTATAAGTGCTGCTGACATAAAAATAAAGGTTATCATTTCAATGTCTACTTATTACCAAGACAGTTTCTTTGAAATTTCTCTTGGAGCATGCTAAATTTTGTTAAAGCATATGAAGGAGACTAGGAAAATGGCCCAGGGGTTGAGAACACTGGCTCCTCTTCCAAGACAATTTGGGTTGTTCCCAGAACCCATCTGGTAGCTGAAAACCATTCCTGGCTCCAGTTTCAATGGACCCAATGCCCTCTTGTGATCTCTACAGGCACCCAGCAGGTATGTGATGCACATACGTATATGCAGGCAAAACTCTCCTGTGCATATATCAAATCTTTATAAAATATGTTGAGAACATAGCTTAAGAATTCATGCATTATTCTAATTAAGCTACTTTAAGGAGCTGTTGCTTCATATTGTCATAAAAACTTATATTCAGTTTTCACAGATTGAAAGTTTTTTTTTAAAGAAGCATAATTAACTTGCATTAAAAGAATTTCCTAGCCATGGGCACATTTTTAATATAAGTCTATTAGCAAGCTAAAGAATAACTTGGAAGCAGAGAATGCCAGGTGTTTAGCATACACTACCACTCAGTTTGCACGAATCTGTCAACATTTAATGCAAGTTATCTGTTAGTACTGTCCCTGTCACTGAAAATGATTGTTAAATTGCCACAGAGGGGGGAAAATCCTTACAGCCAGCATAGTGCACTTTAAACAAGTTACATAATATATACAAACATATGTAAACACTGTCAGACATAAGCCAAACATTGCACTCTGAGAGAGTTAGGAGCCTTCTGCTGAAGCATATGATTCAAGACTGTGAGATATGTTAAATGCAGGGCACAGTATGCACAGATCTGAGTTACTTAAAAGTATACACCAACATTTGAAGACATTATTCTTTAATAAGGTGTTGTCCTTGAAGACAAAAATCATCTCAATGAAGGGGAAAGAAACAGGAAATGAGATGAGAATTCCAGGAGCTATTTAAAATAATTTCATGTCACACAATGACTTTATTTATTATTGCTCCACAAAGAGAGTGGCTTATCACCCCTTGTGTCCTTTTCTGTGAGGCTCCAGTTAGTCCTCTTGCCTCTACATACAGAACATTTGGGGGTGAAAAAGGAAGCTATTCAGAGTGGCAGTGACCCCAGGCCTGTGGCTAGGTCTTGGATGGCTCAGTCTGTGGTTCCGGAAGTCTGCAACAGAGACACTGGGCCCTTGTAGAAGTAGGAGCGTGTTCTTGAGAGAGGTTGTCTTCTGAGGACAACATCTGATTCTCAAAGTTTTGTTTTTGTTTTCATGTAAATGTGACATTTTCAAGGGCTTATGTTACTTCATTTCTTTACTTCCCAGAAGGAACCCAAGCCAAATTTGGACCTTAATCTGGATGGGACATTTGGGCTCTTTGGTCATGAAGAAATGGCCGGGAGAGCATCTGCTTGAACAGAAGGTAGAGACAGGTAGAGAGAGGGAATCTCAGGCCCAGCCTAGAAGATTCTCTCAATAGATTTCCAGGCTCCTTCCAGAACCTCCATTTGAATCAAGCCCCAAGTTCTGCTCTGACCCAGCCTCATTAGAGACTTGAGTCAGGCCTCTCATACTTTCTCTAGAACCCCAGACTTTATTTGAACCCTGCCTCCTAATATACCTCCAAGAATCTTTTCTGATCCTGCTTCTAATAGACTCCTCAGGCCCCACCCTGACTCTGCATTCTAATAGGCCCAAGGTCCCTCCCTGACACTACGTTGTGCCCTAAAAGATCAAGAGAAAGGTTCTGCTAAATGATCACTGAAGCAACTTAAATTGAGCCACTGGTTAGAGCACACTCCTACCTTTATATCCTCCGGATTGATTTCAGGGTTTGTTTGACATCGTAGAGGTCCCAGAGTTTGAAGATGAAAAATATAGAGGAGAAACTCATCCCTTGCAGAGAATGGCCAGCCCACTTCAAGAATGGTGTCACTGATGGTACTGGGTCCAATATTGTGCAACTGCAAGAAGGTGACACATTAGGAAATGTAGTTCAACTCTGTCTGTCATGTATCTATTTTGAAAAGCACATGTTATTGGCTTTGACTATGGCAGTAGGAACTAGAACATAGAGTCCACCCAGGCAGGAGGAGCCCCGAATTCCCTTTGTGAAGATGTTCAGGGAAGACTCTGTTTGCAAAGTTGTGGACAGCGGTTGCCCAAAGACTGTGTAGATGAAGCAATTCATATCACAAATGCCTGGAACCAGAAGCATTTTAAACTTCAGAGTACTGCATAATGTAAAATCTCAGGGACAGGACCCTACTGTAAACACAAGATTATTGATACTTCAGATACACCTTATTATGCATAGTTGAAAGCAAACTTTTAGGTACTTTTACTTATTTATTTTAAGTATATTTGTGCATGTGCAGGCACCTATACACATATATGCCTGTGAAGGCCTGAGGTTGGCATCAGCTGTCTTCCTGGATTGCTTTCACCTTAAGTATTGAGATAGTCTCTTACTTGATCTCAGAGCTCACTGCTATGCGGCTGACCTAATTATTCAGCTTGCTCCAGGGATCTTCTGTCTCTGTTTCCTAAACACTTTGATGACAACCAGGTTGCCACACACACATGGCAAGGCTCTACCCACTGAGCCAACTGTCCCAGTCCATAATAAGTGTTTTTCAATGTGCTTGTGTTTTGACTATGTATGATCTGTCCCATGAGGTCAGGTGTGGTATTTTCTGCTTCAAAACAATTGAACTTTGTAGCACATTTTGTTGTTTTCAGATTTAAAAGGCCCCATCTGGGCTCACTGTGTGCAACCACTGCTATGCTTACCTTGAATTTATGTAAATGTAACAGTAGCACTAGAAATGCTATTTTAATTATAGGCTTCCCAAGTGTAGTCATCCTTTCTTTACATTTGGAATTTGCCTCCTCCTGCCTCACTACTGACTTGTCAATTGCAACCATATGTGATGCACTCTCTTTCACCCTCTGGGAAGATGGCCATCCATCAGGCGCCAAGGCCAGTCTGTGCGTCCTAGAAGTCTCTGCCAGTGAGTGTTTCAAAGCTGAGACTCTGGTATGTTGTCATTAACCAATCCCAGAGAAAGGAAGGTGACATCCCATGACGACAAACATTTTAAACACGTGAATTCTACTCAGAGGACACAGACCCCTTCCCCCCAAACACTCGGCACATTGGAAGGAATTATGAGTTTACAAATTCTCTTTAAAATTAGTAGACATCTTGGTGCCCCTTAGTTCTGACAATTATCATCAAAATCTATAAAGCAACATTTTTGTCTATTTTTGTTTGTTTTCTTTTTGCTTATTTGATGACCTGCTTAATTCACATTGTTAAAGGAGTATGGCATCCACTAACATAGCATATTATGAAGCTTGAGATTAGTGTGTAAGAAATATTTGGTGATTTGGTGGGCATCCTGGGGACTGCATTAAACTTTTATGATGTTTATGCTAATCCTAGAAGCAGGGCTGCTCAGAAATGATTGAATCTGAACATTTTCCCAAACTTTGAAGTTTTACCATTCTTAAGAGGAAATTGGCTCACACGGTTAATGAATAATTCCACTGCTTGCTATTTTCCCTGTGAAGTTCTTGACCTGAGTTACGCGGGGACAGGCAGTCCTTTTGTTATCGGAAGAGTCTGAGCTCAGGCCAGGGCTTCTGAAGATACAGATGAAGCAAGCTTTTATGCCACAAATACTCAGGAGTTATCACTTCTTCCCCATGGATGAAGAGATCAAGTTTGGGAATGTCTTCATTGTTAACCCTGGGGAAGCTCTTCATAGCCCTTTGTGATGGACAGTGTTAACTTGTCAGCTGGACAGAAGCTAGAATCACCTGAGACATGGGCCGGCCCATGGGGGATTATCTTGCCCTGCATTGATGTGGGAAGGTCTGTTTTTAATTAATTGTGGGTGGGACTATTTCCCCTGGGCTGTATAAATGAGGGACATGGACTGAGCATGCATTTCTCTCTGACTCCTGAGTGTAGATGCAATGTGACCAGCTAGACTCCAGTGCCTGCCACTATGTCCTCCTTGCCTGCTGCTGTGTCTTTCCTGCCATGATGAACTGTATTCCTCTAGAACTATAAACTAAAGCAAACCCTCTTCCCCTAAGTCGCTGTTGTTAGTGTATTTTATTACAGCAATGAAAAAGTAACTAATACATTCTTGTCACAAGATGAAAGTCATATTCAGAAATAAAATGACCCCTAATGAAATTATGCTGTAACCTTAGATCAGTGTCTTACTCATCCATCATCAGAGAAGCTTCCTCCTGCAGTGGATGGGATCAGATACAGAGACCCACACCTGGACAATGTGCAGAGAGTGAGACTTGGAACACTCAGTCTTAAATGGGATGTTTCTCTCCATTAGCTCCTCCCCCCACATGCCCCACCCCTCCACCCAAGGTTAGAGGGTGCTGTAGAAGAGGAGGTAAAAAGATTATAAGAGCCAGACGTGGTGGAGGACACCGAGGCAACAAGGGCTTCCAAACACAACAGGATTGACACACATAGGAACTCACAGACACTGTGGCAGTGTGTACAGTCCCTACATGGGTCCTTGCCAGGTGGGATCCCAGCACTGAGAAAGGACATGGACACAAGCTCCCTTACCTAATCTTGAAGCTACCTCCAACTGATAATCATTTGCCAATAAAAAATGAGTTTTTTTCAATGGAGTCTCACTGTGCATAGAAACCACTCTTAAGGCCAGGCCCCATGCCCAGCTGTAGATGGGCAACACCTAACAAACTCAAAGGCATTTTGAAGTTCTTTGTGTCATAATGCTTTCTTTGTCAAGGCTTTTTCTTCTTTCCTTACAAGTCCTTTGCATATACCGGTTTCTTGTTTTGTGTATTTATGGGATTTCTCCATGTACAAATGTATATGTCCTGGGCCTATATATGTTTCTTGAACTTTTTCTTTGGCTCTTACTTGTTCTGATCGTTTGTTTTTATTTTTTCAAATTTTATTTTATTACTGTTTCAAATGCCTGTTTGTATTCTAATGAGAGAGAAAGGAAGAAAGGATATGGATTTGAGTATGTGGGGCAGTGAGGAGAATCTGGGAGGAGCTGAAGGAGAGGAAACTATGATCAGAATATATTGCATTATAATCTATTTTCAATTGAAAAGAAGTCATATTCAGAACAATTGGTTCAGTGGCATGAAGGAACAGAGAATGAATGGAGAAGGGATCCTAATCAGAAAGTTGAGTGGAACTTCATTTTACTGAAATTCCTTGCTGGGTCCCCTGGAAATGAATTACTACATGACTAATGGGATTAACTTTCGAGAAAAAACTAAATACTGCTAAGTTAAGCCTCTGTCATATGTTTATTTTTTCTTTAAATTTAAATGTTTTAGGTAACATGTCCATAAATGATCCCACTATTAACAGTTTAAGACTGTGTGGAAAAAGGACACCAGGATCTTTCTGGTGGAATGCTGTTGCCTCCGAAGACAGTTGGCTAATCCATGGAGTATTCAGATCTCAGAAAAACGTATTCATTTTTTATTTCAGTTACACAAATCACAAAGTAAAGTTATTCTATCATGTTCTTGCCCCCTAAACTGTATCTGTATTGTGGCACAATAATGAATAATTCATAGAGTATTCTAATAGTAGCTTATAGTTAAGGACATTTAGTTTATATATAGGTAAGTTTAAAGATATCTGAAAATGTGAATATAAGGAAATACAATCAACGGAGGTAGGTGGGTTTTTTATGCATAGGCTATCCAAATATTAAGTGGAGAACAAATAACATTTTTTAATGACCACTTAATAAGATAAAGTGTGTCTTGCCAGGCAATAGATCTCACCACTGAGGACTGAGTGTTCATGTCTCTGGTTAGTTATTCAGCACGGCACCCATTGGCAGTCATTATATCCATCATAGCACAAGTACTGGGACCTGAGGTTCTATGAAGTTCTTATTAGTGAAGAGGACACCAATAAAACCTTAAAAATTTTAATATAAGAAATAACTATCTTGGGCTGAACAGATGGTTCAGTAGTTAAGAGCATTGGCTACTCTTCTAGTGGACCTGAGTTTAGTCCCCAGCATCCACAAGGCAGTTTACAACCTCCAGTAAAGAGGGTCAGCTGCCACTTTCCGGCCTCCACACCCACCAGATACACATGCTGTGCATATATATATATATATATATATATATATATATATATATATATATATCCCCAAAACACATACATTAACAAACTAATAAGAAAGAAATAGATACCTCATAAATATGTTCCACCAAAGGACCAACTTCCTCCTCCTTGTGAGGCTCCTCTTCTGGTTCCCAGCTGTGGATGGGCAGAACAATCTGCGGAGGGTGGGACACTCTGGAATATGGGATATCAGGCTGATTACTGATGCGGGCATACTAAGGATGCCTTCCTTGCATACTGACATATAGTTACATGTGTTACAAAGGAAGCAAACTGCTCTCCAGTTTTTCTGAGGATATATCTGACACATGGTCAGACACTGATAGAAAGACTTGGTGAAATGACTGTGGGAATAGTAGAGACTCGGAAGCACTGCATGTTCTTATTTCCTGGCCTAGAGTACAGCCACTGTTTACAGCCTTGTGCATCTGAGACACTAGGGAGCAGAGTAGAGAGCATGTTTGAATGGACAAGAACAACTGGACACACGTATGCACATTCAAAAAGTCTGCTGTTATCTACTCTTTATCGGCATGTGTATGTGTCTCTGGGCATGGGGGTCATAATCCTTGCTTTAATTCAGAGTAAGGAAGTGTGTGTGTGTGTGTGTGTGTGTGTGTGTTTGTGTAAACACGTTTAGACTCGTGTGAGATTTATTCAATATCTAGTTGGGAAGAAATACAGTTTCTGGTTAAAGAGGTCTGCACAGAACAGTGGTCACTCTGTATGTGTTCCTTCTGTGTGATTCCTTTGCTTCTGGTTCCTGCGTGGAGTAGAGCCAGACTCAGGGGCAGATATGATCAAGTATGACAAAGCCTAGAGTTGTCCTGGGACAAGAGAGGCAGAGCCAAGTGTTGTCATCATTGAAATTAACTAGACATTTCCAGTGTACACATAGACAAACTTGATGAGTTGATGAGTGAGATTTAGTTTGTGACATCTTGTGTACCTGTGTGTGTGTGTGTGTGTTTACGCACCCGCGTGTGCGCGCATGATGTGTGTGTGTGTGTACATGCGTGATGTGTGGTGTGGGCATGTATGTGCATGTTCATATGTACTCCCCTCTCCTGGGGGAAGCAGAGGCCAGAGCTTGATGCTGAGATGTCATCCTCAATTGCTTCTCCACCTTATATTTGAGACAGGACAGCTCACTGAACCTTGCATTCGTGTTTTGGCTGTGCTGGGCTGGCTCAGCAGCAAGCTCCTGGAATCCACCCATCTCTGCAGTTCTGTGTTGGGGTTTGGGGAGTTTGCATAGCCACACACAGTCCTTTCCACGGATTCTTAGGATCCAAATTCAGGTCCTTATCTGTACAGCAAGCACTTTACCTTGAGTCACTTCCCATTCCCCAAAGTGAATGCTAAAAGATACTGCTTTCTAGAATCTTATTGGGAAAAGGCATCTTTGAAAGAATCCCTCAATTTTAAGTGAAATATAATTTCAACAGAACAAATCACTACAAACTCTGCTTTAGGAATATTCAGTAATTATTGCAGCCTCTAGCAATTCAAACATTTTTTTCTTCTAGATCCATCAATCTATTAAGGGCTCATTCCTCTTTATTCTTGAATAATATTCCTTTGTGTGGTTTGTTTACCATTGACTCACTGGAAACCATTTGGGTTGTTTACAGTTTGGGACTATTACAAATAAATTCCTATAAACATTTATATAGAAGTTTCTGTGTAAACTTAAGTTTTCATTTTCTGGGAATAAAATATTTTCTGGAATAAAAAGCAGTTTTGATAAGTTGAAGTTTGCTTGCTGTCAGGGACTTAAAAACCAAGGATTTGGTTTTATATGATGTATAATCTTTTTAAGAAAATAGTAGGGCTTGCCTTCAATTTCTATTAATTCCAAAAATGTATTGTCTTGAATAAGGTAGGTTGACCCTACCTTTTATGAATAGTATCTTATATAGACAGGCTTTGGCTATTCATGGGTTTTCTCTTTTTAAATTTTTCTTTTTATTATTAATTGTGTGTGTGTGCGTGTGTGCGTGTGTGTGTGTGTGTGTGTGTGTGTGTGTGTGTGTGTGTGCCATGGTATGGTATACCCATGGAGATCAGAGGACATCTTGTATGAATTAGTACTTCCCTTTTACCATTTTGGTGTTGATTCTGGGGATAATAATTGGGTCCTTAGGCTTGGCAGTAAGTACATTACTTGCTGCACCATATTGTGAGCCCTTCTTCCTCTCTTAATACAGCCTGTCCCACTGGACTATTCCTAAAAGTCTGCGTATTTTGGTAATTCTTCATGAACCTAATATATATATAGTGTTGCTACTGACAGCTAAGTTTACTTAGTGCATATCTGTGTGTTAAATCAATCCTTTGTCCTAATGAATTGTATGCCAACTGGCTCAAGACATTGTTGATGCTGTGCAGTACTGAGTCAAATGGACTCAGTTCTAAGAACTCCTACACACTCAAAATACTCTACTTAAGATTATTTTAGCCATCCAGGAAATGCAAATCAAAACAACTCTGAGATACCATCTCTCTCCTGTCAGAATGGCTAAAATCAAAAACACCAATGACAATTTATGCTGGAGAGGATGTGGTGAAAGAGGGACACTCCTCTATTGCCTGTGGGAGTGCCAACTGGTTCAGCCACTTTGGAAATCAGTATGGAGATTCCTCAGAAAAATGGGAATAAACCTACCACAAGACCCAGCAACTCCACTCTTAGGCATATATCCAAAAGATTCACATTCATACAACAAAGATGTCTGTTCCACTATGTTCATAGCAGCTTTATTTGTAATAGCCAGAACTTGGAAGCAACCTAGATGTCCCTCAACTGAAGAGTGGATAGAGAAAATGTGGTACATCTACACAATGGTGTACTATTCAGCAGAAAAAAGTAATGGAATCATGAGATTCGCAGGCAAATGGATGACACTAGAAGAAACCATCCTGAGTGAGGTAACCCAGTCACAAAAAGAGAAACATGGCATGTACTCTCTCATATATGGATTTTAGACATAGATCTGGGGAGTGCCAGCCTACAATCCTATGGCCAGAGAGTCTGGGAAACGGAAACTTCATTTAGTGGCTGATCGAAGAAGAGGCAGACTCCCTTGGTTAAGTACTGAGCTGAACTCAAGAAAGCCAGTAACAGAGAGGGAGGACTGATGATCAAAGGGATTAAGACTGGGCTGGTTTAACCCCCAGAAACAGCTGACCAGACAAAGGTTAACTCTTGAATCCCAGGCATCAGCCTGGGAATCCAGCATGGAACTGATCAAGACCCCCTGAATCTGGGTGTCAGTGAGGAGGCCAAGTAATCTATTGAGCCTTGGGCAGCAGATCAGTACCCATCCCAAGTATACACACGGACTTTGGACTCCCATAGAACAATGTGAGGTGCACTCTCACCCTGAACTCTTGGGGAAGGGTCCAGGCCCTGCCCTATATGAAATGACAGACTATGGACACCCCCATGGAGGGCCTCACCCTCCCTGGGGGAATGAGGGGATAATGGGGGGGGGTTGGGGGTAGGGCACGGGAGGAGGGGAGGGAAAGGGAGAGGGACCTGGAACTGACTTGTGAAGCAACCTTGTTTCTTATCTAAATTTAAACTGGAAAATAAAAAAAAAGATTATTTTAAGCTACAAAACAACAACAAATAAAAATGGCCTTAACATAGTACACAATAAAGTAGCTCAGAATAAACACCATTGACCAAAAGAAAACTAGATTTTCCTAAACGCTAACATGGAAGATCTTCAACACAGCAACTATTTGTTCTTGAAGAATTAAACATTGGAACCAATGTTTTAAAAGCATAATCAGAGGATAGAGTTTCTCTATGTGATATGGCCAAAAAGAACTTCTACACTGTCAGAGAATAAACTGTTGTCAATTGTTGGACATTAATGTAGCAATTAAAACAACAGCATTCACACGAGAAGTCTGGTTTTAATTAGTTGTTTGGATTGCTGACAACAATGAATAGGAATTCCCCCTTTTCACTGTAACTGATGGCAGTAATACACCTGAAAACATTAATTCCGTAAGATGAATGTGTGAGAATGAAGGCAGGTACAACGTTTCAAGTGACTTGGAATTACCTATACATTATTGAATATGAAAAAATTTTCCTCATTTAAATTTATTTACAAAACAATTTAAATTTAGAATTACAAGACAGATCATACATATGGCATTGTTGTTATTATTATTATTGGTTTTATGAGACAGGGTTTCTCTGTATAGCTCTGGCTGTTCTGGAACTTGCTCTGTAGATCAGCCTGGCCTCAAACTCAGAGATCTGCTTGCTTTTGCATTCTTCTGCCTCTGCCTCCCATGTGATGTGATTAAAGTATGCACTGCTATGCCTGGCTTAGATTTATACAATTTTTTGGTTAGCAAAACTAAAATAAACTACAGGGTGTTGGTGGCACAGATCTGTAATCCCAGATACTCACAGGCCTGTAATTCTAGCTACTCAAGAGAGTGAGGCAACAGGACTGAAAGTTCAATAGTTACAGAGTGAGTGAGTTCAAGGCCCACCTTGGAAACTTAGTGAATTCTGCTTCAAAAGAAAAAGTAGAAAGAAGCGTAAGGAGGTCTCTGCATGACAATGTTACTTAGCATGCCCAGGGTCCTAGGTTCAATCCTAGCACTGTGAAAAACAAGCACATCCCAACGAATGCAAATAAAAAAAAATGTCAAAACTCTTAGATGAGCATAGGGAGATGAGATGAGGGCTCATGAAAACAGTAAAAATTAATGCTTCTTTTATTATTTAATTATTTTCTTCTTTGAGCTTTTAAAACCGTGGTTCTTTGAGAAAGAGACAAGGGAATGAAATGAAATTAAAACTCAACAAAAAATAAAACAATCCTAACTTGTAACTCCACATCACGGTACTTCAAGTTAGTCACTGCTCTTGAGTCTGATGAAACAGAGAAATCAGAAAGCAAATAAGAAAATATTTAGAACTGAAGTCTAAGGAAACCCAACAGCAGCAGCTTATAATGTTGTTAAAGTCATTCTTTTTTTTTTCTCAATCTTGTGTGTGCATGTGTGTATAAGTATTTATGTGTGTGTTGTGTGTGTGCACATGATTATATGAGTATGTATGGATGTTTGTTCATATATGTAAATGAGTGGCATATACTTGTGTATGTGTTCCTATATGTGTATATATGTATGTGGATCCCAGCGGTAACAGCAGGTGTCTTTGTTTGTCACTCTCCAGAGTGGTTTTTGATACAGGTTTCTGACTGAAACTGGAACTCACTGATTGGAAAAGACTAACTGGCTAGCAAACCCCAGTGAGCCTCTTCCTCCCTCCTCAGTACTAAGATTGCAGCCATGCATGCCATACTTGGCTTCTTAGAGTGGGGGTTGGATCTTAGGTGGCCATGCTTGCTCTGCAAACACTTTACAAACCAAGCCATCTCCATGGCCCTTGATTAAGAAAACTATATAGTGCTTATATTTTACAAGGAAAAAGAAAACACTCCAAAGATAGAATTTCTAGATAGAACTGAAAGAGAGAGAAGAGAGAGAGAGAGAGAGAGAGAGAGAGAGAGAGAGAGAGAGAGAGAGAGAGAGAAGAAAAAGGAGACAGATCAAACCCGCTAGAGAAAAAATAGTACAGAAAAGCACAAAAGGCAAAAAGGAAAAGAAGCAGAAAGAGATGCGTGTCCAGGTTCTGGTAGAGAAGTCACCCTCCTCTTTGTTCCCCAGAACAAGGCAGTGATGGAAGAAGATGGTCCTGCCCTAAGAGGCACAGTAGGAAGAAGTCAGAGGCTGTGTATAAGTGTGAGGCAAGAGAGGGGCAGGAGGGGCAGGAGAGCTACCCAGCCACCTCTGCCCACCCTGAAATCAGACTTCCTGCCCTGGGGGAGCTAAGGATTCCCAGTGGGAGGCAAGAACAAGAAGCCCAAACTGGAGAATATGCCCTCAACAGGAGAGAGGCAAGAGGAGACAGGGACTGGGGCAGCGGTTGACACTCAGACACACATCACAGAAGGCACACCCTGCCTTCTGAAGGGTGGAGATGTAGAGGCAGAAGTAAGAGTCGAGATAAATCCCACAGGCGTGTGTGCTGGTGCTAAGGCTGAGGCTGGAGAGATGCTCCATAGTTAGGAACACTTGGATGTAGGAATGCTTCCAATATATTCTGTGAATCTAGTATCCCTTGACACTCAAGAAAAAAGATACTTAAGAAAACTATAGAACAATTCTTCTCATGAGCATAAATGTAAAAGTCAACAGCACAATGCTAGCAAGCTCAAGCTAGAGTATCTTCTCCAGAATGCAAACTTAATTTAAACTTTTGAGACAAAAATCAAGCAGTTCAGTTTTCGTGGACCCATGGAGAGGGAAACAGAACCATTTAGTCATCTTCATAGATGCAGGCACAGCACTTGACAGAACTGAGTATGTATGCATCCTAGCAGTTCTCAAGCAAAAACAAAACAAGACAAACAAATTTTAAAAGGGATCGGCCAGAACTTCGTAAAGGGCATCTATGAAAACTGTAAAGTTAACATCAGAAGAAATGTGAAAGATTAAGTGACTGTAAGAGTGAGAATAAAGCAAGGATGTCTCCTCGTACCACATCCATTCAGTAGTGAACTAGCTATAAGAGAATAAAAACAAAAGAAGGGCATTCAGCAAGTCCAAGAAGAGATCTGCCCTTTGTCCTTACCTTCTGTGGGATAATTTCTAAGATACCACATGACTGTCAGAGATGACAAGGTGTGTCTGAGACTTTGGGATATGCCAACAAGGAGACTTACTGTGAGGTTGTCTAAATCAGAAAGAACAATGGTAATTTATATGGGAGATTTGGCCATATCATATCAGTCATCTTGGAGATAGAAATCACTTGGGTGGGCAAGGCAATTAATCAATAATGTCTCTGATGAAACTTTGAACCTGAGGCATGGCAGGCGGTACACCCTGCATGTTATTACACATCAGTCCTGGGAAGTAATAGGTCATACTCTCCAGACAAGGACAAAGAGAAGCCAGTGTTTGGCATTTGTCCAGTTTCTTCCTTATGTCCTTCCTTTGATGACCTTAATCTGATTTTTCCCCTAGCCATAACCTATTGTTGTGAGCTTTGGATGGGATCTGTAAGCAACTGGTGTTAGAAAAAATGGGACTTGTTCTCTTTTGCTTCCCATTGCTGGCGACCAAAAACAACTTTGGAAAGGAAGGAGTCTATTTCAGCCTACAGTTTCAGGTACTACTCTATCACCTAGGGAAGTCAGGGCAGGAACTTGAGGAGAAACTGAAGTGGAAATAATGGAGGAACACTGTTACTGGCTAGCTCACAAGGCTCTGCTCAGCTAGATTTCTTATACAGCCCAGGCCCAGCTGTCTAGGGATGGCGCTGACATCTAGGGGGTCTAGGGAGGCTGGGCCCTCCCACATCAGTCATCAATCAGCCTCTTACAGATGTGGCCACAAGCCAATCTGATTATGGCAATTCTTCACTAGACGGTTCCTCTCCCCAGGAGACAAGGTTGTGACAAGTTGACAATAAAAAAAGAACTAAGATGCTGTTATTTTTGGGGATCCTTAACTTTGTAGTTGGCTAAATTTTCGCATATACAGTTTGGAAAGTAAAAGGAAAAACTATTTTTGTTCACAAGCAACATAAATATGCAATAAAAACTTCTAGGAAATCAACAAAATGTCACAGTAACTTACATGCTTGCCAAAAGATGAGGAACTTACTATGCCTGTTATATGGTGGAGTAAAACACCTAGGACTAGACCCTTCTATTTGAACAAATGTTTTGTTTAAAAAGTGCCACAGTGGCAAAAGGGGTGAAACGATGACCTTTTCAACAAACAGGTCAAGAAGAAATGGGATAGTCACAAGCAGAATGCACCTCGGGCCTTAATTCACACCAGCCACCAAGAAAATTGTAATCCTAAATATAAACTTAACAATGGAGAAAGGAAAAAACAAAGCTTGCTGTGACTTCAGAGAGACAACCATTACCCAGAGAGGACACAAAGCATAGAAGCTATAACAAAATCGGTTAATATGTAGATTTTCATTCTTTAAACAACATTATTAAGAAAACATAGAACCTCATACCTCACACAGAGAGAAATCATTTCAAGCCCAGATACATATTAAGTGATTTTCTACCCAGGACATGTATGGGATTTTTATAGCTCAGCAACAAGACAAACAATTCCATAGCAAATGGATGAAAGTTTGAAGTAGATACTTCATGAAAAAAGGAGAGACTAGTGACAAACAACTCTGGAAGGGACATGCAGTATAGCTAGTCATTAAGTAAATGGACTCTAAAAGCCACATTTATTATAGTAGGTGTGTGTGTGTGTGTGTGTGTGTGTGTGTGTGTGTTATATCTCACATGCTGGCAGGGATGGGAAACATGGAAGACTCTTGCATTGCTAATGGAAATGCACAAAGGGTGTGGCTCAGCCCTTCAACCCTTCTGCAAGGCAATTTTGCAAGCTCATATAAAAATGCAGTTGTAATATAACTCAGTAGCTACATTTGTGAAAAGAAAATGCTCTAACAAAGACTTGTATGTGAATACCCATAGCAGCTTTATTCTTAATTGGCACAAAATGGAGACGACCAATATGGTCACCAAATGGGGAATGAATCATTCATTGGGTGCCCAGACAAAATGGAATATTCTCACCAACAACACAAAACAGACTACTGATATATATATATATGCAAGGACATGGCTATTTCTCAAATTATGCCAATTAGAAGGCAGACTCTTCTGACTGAGTTCACTCTGTTACATTCTGGAAAAAGTAAAAGTACAGTGACAGAACACAGATCAAGGTACCAGAGTATGGGTGTGGGAGGAGGGTTGTCGAGAAAGGAGCCCAAAGGAGCCATTATTTTCCATGGTCTCACAGTATCCTACAGACAAACTGGGCTCTCCAAAGTGTGAGTTTTACAGCATGCAATTTATATCTCAAACTGACACTGGAAACTCAGTAAGCTAGGAAAAGATCTGTACAGGATGACTGACAGCTTAATATCTGCATTCGTGGTCACAAATGAATTCCTATGGGGCAACTAGTGGTTGAAAGTGCCTAATGTCCTGAGTTGGATCCCACATACTAGGAGAGAACTGACCCCCACCAATTCTAATCGGAGCTCCACAGTACCTCCTCCTGTAAGATAAATGTTTAAAAAGCTCTATGTTCCCAAGGAAAAATACCCAGTTATTTTAGTAGAAATATGTACACGAATTTCCCTTGATAGGAAGAACAAAATTGCAAAATGTAAAAAAGTAAAATGTAAAAAGTACCTCAGTTTTACTTAGGAATTAAGAAACTGGCTGGGCATTGGTGGCGCACACCTTTAATCCCAGCACTTGTGAGGCAGAGGCAGGCGGATCTCTGTGAGTTCGAGGCCAGCCTGGTCTATAGAGGGAGTTCTAGGACAGCCTCCAAAACAATACAGAGAAACCCTGTCTCAAAAAACCAACCCCCCCCAAAACCCTAGAAACTGTACGTTAGGTCTTCAGCCACTCACTACTTCTCATCTAACCTGAGAGCTAGTTGATTATACAGTACACTGGAAACTCTCATCCAGTTCTTCTGGGAATTGGATTTCGTAAAAATAACATTAATTTGGTATCAGTCACTAAAGTGAGTAGCACACTTATCTGACCTTGAAATCCCATTTTTTAAAAACATATTTCTTGTTAAAGTTCTTCCACATTGTACCAGAAGATGTACATGAAAAGTTCTAAAAATTAGGGGTGTGGAAAGCTCCAAACATTCATAGAATGAATGGGTGATGGCAGAATATTACACCATAGCACACTCTTGTATCAATAAGCTGATTAATTACAAGCATAGGTACTTAAGATAGGCAAATTTCACAAGCATTTATGTGAATTTAAAAAACCCGCGGATCTCTGTGAGTTCGAGGCCGGGCTGGACCGATAGCCTCTGAAACAATACAGAGAAACCCTGTCTTGTTTTTAAAAAAACCCACAGTAGCATGTATTAATAAGGTCATAGGATAAGGTTCAAAAGACTATCTCATAGGAGAGTTACAGTCACCGTTTCTGAGGGTGAGCTCTGGAGGCAGATTGGCTGTATTTATATTTTAGCTTTCAGTGTTTTCTAGCTGTGTGGCCATAACCCCCTGACTTGTACACTGAGGGGCTTGACATGCAGAGTTTCACAGTTGTTGTCCTGGAATAGTGAGCATCAGTTAAGACCTGTGGGAAAGGAAAACAAGCAGGATCCTGGAGCCCAAGGATAGTTTGGTTTAAAATACCAGTTGAGGCTTTTAGCTAAGTTATTGCTCTGAAGAAAGCAGAATTACAATAACAAAATCAATAAGATCCACATATGTATAAGAAAAGAACTTCTACAGTCCAATTTCATTCTCCACAAAACAAGGAGTCATTCTCCTCCTCCTCTCTCCTCTTATTGCTTCTTCAGTCAAAGAATAGGATGGATGGAAATGACAGGAGACAGAATACAGAGCCATTGACCTTCATGTCTATGCTAACAGTTTATTAAACTCATGATGAGACGGGACAAGGTTAAATGGCCGCCATGTTAACATAATTATTGTAAAAGTGACGATTTTCTTTCATACATCTATAGATTTAGTTTCTCATTAGTGGTACTTCTAGTTTGGTTACTAAAGTCTTGTTCTGGGTAATTAAGTGACTTCTTGTTTCTATATCCTTAGACTTAATTATTATACAAGGTTTATTCTGCTTGCTGATAGTCTAATGCTGAGTAGGAAGAATGAAAACCAGTCACTTAACTGAACATGAATCTTGCATGTAGTTCTGTCTAGTATATTTCTTAAGTCTATACATAAAAAACTAAACTCAATGATTTGATTAACCACTTACCCTCTTATTTCTACTTGAGCGACAGCAGTGATGTTGATTTGCAGGCTCACAAAATTGCTGTCTGGATTGTCCTTGTTGGAGCTAAAACACAGCGATGACACGATGTCAGTATCCATTCTCACACTCATGGGAAACATTCTGTATATCACAATAGCAAACCACACTCCTAATTTCGTCACTTGGAAAAACCATGGTATTTATTCAACAAAATCATAACCATTTGTCCAGGGAGATGCTAAGAGCTTTGGGGATCCACAGAAACCAATCAACTGTCCCTGGGGTGATGCCTCATTTGAAAACACAATGGAGATGGAAAGAGACCAATAGATTTAGTTAGAGTAAACTGAAGGGGCACCAAATTGCATTTGTTTTCCTGCTTCTACTTCAGACAAATTCTTTCCCCGTCATGCTCAGTGCCATTCAGATAGGAAATGACGGCTCAGTAGACTCCAGATTTTCCATGCTAATAAAGCAGAGACTGGCATAGATGATCCAGAGCAGCATATAACTGAGAAAGCTTTTGGTCTTGGCTTTACAACACATCACACCATATATTGTTTTGTTGGCAATTTTATCTTCTGTATGGTTTATTTCTTAAGTTGATGTTAACATTTAAATAAGTGTTTTATTATATTTATAAGTTAATATTAATATATAAAGTGAGTGTTTACAGTCATTTCATACTTATGGGCTGTCTATGGCAAGGACCAGGGGGAGTTAGAAGCCTGGGCTATGGCATTGAGAGGCACAGAAAGCTGGGCGTTGCATAAGCAAACAGGTCAGAGGACATGGATACTTGTGAAATGTTTCAAGAGTCTTAAGGGAGGATGAGTTTCATAACTCCTCTTTGAATGTGGCAGAGAAATGTAAGTTTGCTGTTTTTCCCTCAAGAAAATACGATTAATTATCAATTACGGAACTGAACTTGGTAAAAAGAATACATGGTAAGCAGTCAGGGTTTATAAGGAAAATGAACTAGAATCCCAAGAGGCTCAAGCAGTGCATCTTGGATGCTGCTGCCACCCACACTGTGCTTTCTTCAAAGTCAGAGGTGGACACTACCACTCCAGGAGGTGCTTATGACCAGGTTTGTAAGAAGAGAAAAGCCTGCCTTGTGGTCCTCATGAGTGCTGCTTGCATTCACTGGGCAAGCTCACACTGTGAAGATGGCAAAAGGGTAGATTTGCATTAGTGTTCTGATGCTCTCACAGTGAGGGCTTGGCAAAGGAGTGGATAAAAGCCTGCTTCCAGCCAGAGAAGACAGGGTTGTTTCAGAAGTACCTTTGAAAAGACCTGGTCAGTTGTAGTTATTGATAAGGCACTGGTAAAGATATAAACTGGCAAATATCAGGCTCATTCCGTGATGGGGACTTACCCTGCTGAGCTTGTGGCAGGTCCACAGGGACTTCCACCTCAAAGTTAAAGCCCAGTCTCCAACCACTAATTTCACTATTACCACATCTAGGGGGAAGTGCTTATTTCCCCCCCTTTAAAAGGGAACATTTAAAAATTCAACTACTGAAAATTATCTTTGAACTTGAGTTTAACATGAGGCTGTGAGAGGATATATTCATTGTTTTTAATCACATGTATTTATTTATCCATTTATATGTGTGTATGTGAGTGTATAAATGGGCCACAGAATGGGAATGGAGGTAAGAGAACTGTAGGAGTTGGCTCTTTCTTTAAAACCAAGTAGGTCCTGGAGGGACTGAACTTGGCCATCAGGTTTGGCAACAAATATGTTTATCTGTTGAGTCATCTCCTCTGGCCATCTCCTTTGAAATCCAGCAAAGTAGTGGCTGACATAGCTCAGTACCTCTTTGTTTAATGACCCTTACTCCATCACAGTATGCCAGTGGTGGAACACTTGCTTTGCATTGTGGCAACGCTGACAAGGTTCCCCGTAAAGAAGGATCTGGCTCGATATATAACTCAGATGCTTCCGTGACATCTTTCCTGGAAGGAATTTCCCTTCTGGGATTATAACCCATGTCACATGAAAGGGACATTGTTATTCTCTTTATTAATTCGACCCCATTTCTATTGTCTCCTGTTTCATAATATTCCTTCTGTATTCCTGGCCTTGGAATGCTAATGAAGACATTATAATGCCATTTAACCATTACTGAGAAAGCAACTTCAAGGATACTCACAAAGGCACGTGTATATGTGGAACTGTGAGCTATCATTCAGAGTGGAGAGCCAGTTCCCTGTACAGACTTTGAGAGACCATTTTATGCAAATATTTTGTAAAGGGAAATATTTTAAGTGGATTAATGTGTGAAGCCAACGTACCTTCTGACTTTAATTTGTACAAAAGGACATTCGCTGGGCATCATGGTGATCAATACATGAAAAATTGCAGACTGTGAAGCATTTGATTCATTTTCTTGTTTGAACATATGTAACTTGAATGCAAAGCTTCCTCGATGAATTCTTATATCTTTGGAGTTAGCTAGCAAAGCATACTGATCACCACCTTCAAATACTTTTATTTCCCAAATACATTGAGAATTTGATTACTGATGCATAACCAAGTTTTTCCCTGCATTTTATAATTTTCAAAATAATCTAATATTATCTTGAGCAGAAATGAAATATGATCATGGCTTGTTTTTAGAAGAATGTGAATGTTAACGGTGTGGTCATTTCTGATTCTACCATATTCAACACTTCATCAATGAATTCATTTTTATAAGAGAAGTATCTTTCCCCAAGTGACAAAAGGCTTTATGCCAGTAACAAAAGGGTTTTTATCCATGAAGAATCAATGACATCAACAATGATGGAGAGAAAAAGAAGCCTCAGGATTTTATCTAAGGTGACATCAGTGCCTTCACTTTAATAATAAACACTCACAGGATTTTAAAAATGAAAGAACTGGGGACCGCAAAAAAAACTTTGGGGAAATATATGTTTGGATAGATGTGAAGAACTAATTTAGTAATCTTTAGATAAAATGAATTGTTGCAGGAGAATCAGTTGTTTAAATCCCATCACTAATGTGGGTAAAATCTCAAGTCCTAAGATTCAAAAAGGTCAGAAGCTAATTAAGCTAATTACAATCAAGAAGCTAATTAAGGAGAAAAGAGTCTCTGGGCCAGTTAGAAGGCTTGCTTTCCCTAGAAAGTTGGATGAAAGCTTTGGGTGGGGGTAGGGAGAGGAAGCAGGTAACACATTTAGATTTAATTGATTACATCCTTATCCTAAGATTTTTCTCAAACCTTTAGTTGATGTAACTATTCTACCACACAGATTATCATAAAAGTTATCATATTCTAGTGCCCCTTTGTCTTATAAGATGTTAAAGTAAATTACATAGTATTTGATAACCAAGTAATAAACACCAACTTTACAGCAATTTGCACAGTTATATCAGGGGTTCCACATACTGGGAAAATATAAATAATAATGGGAAATATCCATATGACGTCTGTATCAGTGTTTTTAAAGCTTTATAAATGCTTGACTGCAAAAGGAGTCCATTTGGTAGGGCATCTTGTTAGATTTATGTCTTTCAGTGAGGAATGTCTCATGCCCAAGACAATTATTCTGTGTTATATGTTAATTATATCATGTTACATCTATTCCACTCCACTCCATTCCATTTCCTTTTCTTTTTGTTTTTCTTTCTTTCTTTTCTTTTCTTTTCTTTTTTTTTTTTTTTTTGGTTTTTCCAGACAGGGTTTCTCTGTGGCTTTGGAGACTGTCCTGGTAGCTCTTTTAGACCAGGCTGGTCTCGAACTCACAGAGATCTGCCTGCCTCTGCCTCCTGAGTTCTGGGATTAAAGGTGTGCACCACCACTGCCCAGCCCCATTTCCTTTTCTTTCAATATGAGTCTAGAACCATTAAATTGGTTCCATTACAATGGGCTGGAGTTCGGATCTGGGAAACCTGGGTGAGCATGTTGTATAGGTCTTCCTGTTGATGAAAAGAGCAAACAGAACAGACAATGAAAAGTTAAGGTCATGACCAGATCCATGGATAGATTATTCATAGAACAGCTAGGTAGCTGTCTGCGTGGCTCAGGATTGCTAGAGAAGGACCTGGTCCCCACATGGTGTTAGGTAGTGTTGACCTGCCACAGAACTGCCACTCATACCATCCAGAGTCCTGGTCCTTCTTGAACCTTCAGGAGAGGACAAGATTTCACTTGCAAGATCTATTTTTTCCCATATTTCCCCAGGAGAAATGGCTGCCTGCTGAGTGCAGAGTAAGGTTAGGTTTAGTGCCTAACTTTATATAATATAGTATTGTATAATATAGTATAGTACCGTCCTGTACAGTATAGTACAATAGTTCAAGAATCCTGTGTTCACAAGGAGAAAAAGAAGAGGTGAATCAACAGGGGTCGGGAGCTGTTCAAGACAAAAATCTATTTTACACCCTGGCCTTAATCTCTTTCAAAATATAAAATAACAAAAGAGGTAAAATAATTGAGAACAATGAAAAAGAATGGGGTGGTGAGAGTCTAGATTCTAATTCTAGGAGAATTTTTAATGTGCAGGCACTTGGCAACAAGGTATATATTTCACCATGCATATCTTTATTCATGAGGTTTGTCAACAAAGTAAGCATTCAAAAGTCTAACCTTCTGACTTGGAGATCGAAGTTAATGCTTGTGTTTGTTTTCTCCAGACGAGGGACAGCAAATCGGAGGCCCAGAGAAAACTAAAAGCAAAACACAGCATACATGGGACACAAAGGTATCCACAGGAGGACCCTATACACATTGTGACAGTACTGCCTTAGTCAGCCCTCCACCCCTACTCCAACCATCATCACTTTTATCTCCTGCTCTGGATGTCTGGGAGATAAGAGGAAATCTGCACAAGAGACCACAGGGCCCAGAAGACTGGGCTCAATACACATTTTGGCTCTCTCTGTTTAACCTGGTTGCCTCTTTTCTACCTCCTTGATGCAAAACTTCTAACAACACAAATAGAAACGATTTAGAGAACTGCAATGCTTCTGTTTGACAGATGTGGGTGTAGTTGCAGAGATCTCAGCTGTGATGCCAATGCAATAATGTAGGAGATGCTGCTAACACAATGATGCTCAACCAAGAATGGAGGGTACAGAGTTCTGTGTGCCATCTATGTTAGTTATGGTTAGGAAAGTCCACACAAGCAGAATTGCTTTATGTTTAGAACAGTGGGAGTGTATTGTAAGGAAATATTCCAAGAGAATATGTTGTAGTCAGGTTGGAGTTATGGTTATGTGGACTCCTTTGTCCTCCTTTATTTTCCAAATTGTAAAAAATTTCTCTTAATATTTTTGTATCCTGAAATAGATTTTTAAATTGAGAAAAGAAAACTCATGAGGAATCTAGATGAGGAAGTGAAAAAGATAACCAATACAATGATACCATCTGTGTACATGATGGTGGTACATGGTCATCCAAATACTGTTTTGTGCCCTGCTTGCCTTGTCTCAGGGAATGACAACCTCTCTGAAGTAGGGACATTTATTTATGTTGACATCATCCAACCCAATAGCTATCTGAGGATTAGAGTAACCAAGGGCCCTGCTCCAGATACAGAACAAATCCAGGGCAGAGCTGGAATTTCAGTCCCTGTAAGATGGATTCCAGAAGCAGCCCTCACAGCTATTGCACTGTGAGAATAAAGCCAGCGATCAAAACCAATGTTACTTAAATCAGAATCAACGACCTAAAACAATTTATCGTAGTTCCTCCTTCCCATGGTCCTTACCTGATGGTTTTGGCTATATGCATTAGCATCTTTTTGTGAATATATGTTTGTGTGTGTGTGTGTGTGTATGCGTGTGTGTATGTGTGTGTATATGTGTGTGTATGTATGTGTGTATGTGTATATGTGTGTATGTTGTGTGTATGTGTGTGTATAAGTGTGTATGGTGTGTGTATGTGAGTGTGTATGTGTGTGTGCATGTGTGTATATATGTATGTGTGTATGTTGTGTGTGTGTGTATATGTATGTGTATGTGTGTGTATGTTGTGTGAATGTGTGTGTATGTATGGGTATGTTGTGTGTATGTGTATGTGTGTGTGTTGTGTGTATGTGTGTGTATAAGTGTGTATGTGTGTATGTGTGTGTTGTGTGTGCACATGTGTGTATATATGTATGTGTGTGTATGTTGTGTGTATGTGTGTGTGTGTGTATGTATATGCATGTGCATGTGGATGTATGTGTGGAAGCCTGAGGTTGACATTGGGCTTCCCTTTCTCTAGCTCCCCACCACGTGACCTCATTTTTATTTCTGATTTAGCTTGTTATGATCATTCGCTGAACCTGGAGCCAGGGATCTTTCTGTGTCTGCCTCCCCAGCACTTGGTTTCAGGCTTGTCCTGAAGCACCTGGCTGGGGAGAGCACATGAGTCTTGGCTGGAAAGCATGTGCAATGCTTTATGCCCCAGTGAGGAACTGCTTTAAGATTTCAAATGTGTGTTTTCTGTTGGACCTCTGCATATGCTCTTCTCTCTTCTTTGGAAGATTTTTACTTTTACTTTGTCTTGTTTTTGTTTTTGTTTTTGTTTTGTACTTCAAGAGCTTTGGAAAACTCCGGCTTTGTGACTCAGGGTAAGAGAGGTAATGAATTGGCTGACGTCATGGCCTAAGTCAGGTATGCTTTCCTTCTTTGTCCTTTGTCTGCATTATAATTCTCTTCTCACACAGCCCACAATGTTGCGAATATCAAGTGTCCTGTTACATAGGACTAATGTGTTTCCATATTATCAGGCATTTTCTAAGTAGCAGGCTTCTGGTGGTACACCAAGAAGGGTGTGATAAAGATTGTTGAAAGAATGAGTGTGTTCTTGTGCATGTGTGCACTCACGGAAGTCTCCCTATATTGTGGTGAAGGCTGCCTGATGTTGGTTCTCATTGCAAAACGATCCACATAAAGTGAAGACAGACTAAGACTGGACAGTTTCCTATTGGTGAGCAGCACAGGCAGGAGCTGGAGAGACGATGACTCAGCCGTTAAGAGCCCTTGCTGCTCTTTCTCTTCTGGTCCCTATGGACAATCCTGCACATGTGGCATGCACTCTCTCACATATGTCCATACACATGAATAAAATTTAAAAATAGTCATACATATAAACTAAAATAAGCATGACAAAATAGTAACTAAAATATTTTGGCTCATTTGTCTTCCTATTTTTTGGAGAAATTTGCAATCTATGAACCTTGTTAGCATATAAAAACTATTTTATATCACCATGACATCTGCATGTAAATGACTTTTCTCTTTAAAAATTAGAAGTCAGAAAAAAATTAGAAGTCAGACTTCTGATTACTGAGTTCACAAGTTTAAGTTGAAATTGAAGTCACTTGAAAATTTTTATTTTAAATATTCCTGGTGATTTATTTATTTGAATCTTTTTAAACACAGGGACTGTATTTCCAGCTGCAATTTGCTCCACCCCTTGGATGGGAAGTGTTTTCTAAAGAACAAAATGAAGAGTGAGTGAATCAACATGTTTTATACCAAAACAGAAAGCAATAAAATTTGATGTGTTTGAGGGCATTAAAGGGCAAGATAAGAAACCTATTAGCTTTCTTCTACTAGGGACCTGGAGATAAATGAATCTAAACAATTTACTTCCCTGCCTTCTTAAGATTATTTGCTGGTAAAATGGATTGATAGCCTCTCACATAAACACTTCCATGGTTCAGACCTCACTGCTCTTTCCACCCTTTCTTTTCTCAATGTGGCACTGGCAGGCAGTGTGTAGTTCAGTTTTAGTCACAGTTATTGCTGCTTTTAGATCATCTGCTGTTTAGATTTAACACTCTCACTATTGACCAAGAATGAGTGACCCTACCTGTAGACACTGACATTGATACCCTCATGTCAAACCAGTTTCTTCCTGTCTTTTAGGTAAATACCTTTATATTACATTGAGTGGTTGGGTTTATCTCCTTGCAAACCAGCAAAAAACAAATTGCTAGTTTCTAACTAAAAGGATTATAATGGGCAAATGTCCCATTCTGTCTTTCATATCTTCTTTTTAACATCCATCTGTTGTTCATTAGTTTTCATTCAAGTGCTTTCCACAGCATTGGAGACCAAATCGAACATGGGCTTTGTGGTCAGGCCTAGTTGCAATCCTGGTTCTGCCTTTCATCATCAGTGTGACTTCAGGCAATGTGTTTGACTTTGCAGGCCACAGTGTCCTTGTCTAGAAAATAGGTGAGATGCAGTAAGATAACATTAAAGTAGCTATTGTCTAATGATGGGCTTGGAACACAGAGGAAATGAGTCCATGAGAACCAACAGGAATCTATTACAGGAATCCGACTTGCATTAAAATGTTTACATTAATGAATTAATTTTTTTAATACAAGAAGTAAGTTTACATGAATCCACCTAGCTACATTTTTTAAATACCCAAGATCAGTACAATACAGTGGTGCAAAAGAGTAAAACTTTTATTCAAATGTACACTATCCTAGAGTGTAAACTGGGAAGAGCTATTATTTAAGAAAAAATTGCAGATATTCAGTTAAGTCTGTGAAACACTGGCATAAAAGACTGATTTTCTAGAAGACTTATCAGTACCTTTGAAATATAATCTGGATCCTCCCAAGGGATGCATAGGATAGGTGACAGTGTCCCCAGAGCCCCCTTTAAAGGATGGCCGAGGGGTGTGGCTGTTTAGAGTCCACCAGGAAGGTGTTCCCATGTAAACGTATGCAATCATACGTTTCCACAAAGTTCTTTTCAAACAGAATATTTCGACAATAACAAAACACCCAAGTTTAGGATTTTGTATGTTCTCTTTACTGTGACTTAATTGTATAACATTTTCAGATTTCAGAATTTTTTCATGACTGCAAAATTGCTACTGTTATATTTCTTATGAGGTGTTGTTGAACAGCTAAACTGTAGTCAGATAAAATAACTTTCTTGTATTTAAAAAATAAATTGATTGATTTGTTGATTTGCTTGTGTGTATGTCACATGTGTGCTGGTGTTCATGGAGGCCGGAAGAGGCTGTTGAACACTCTGGAGCTACAGCTATAAGTTGGTTGTGAGCTATCCCATGAGGGTGCTGGAAACTGAACTCTGATCGTTTGGAAGAAAGCAGAACTCTTACTGCTACGACGCCTCTCTACCCCTATTTTTCA
Organism: Mesocricetus auratus; assembly: GCF_017639785.1. NCBI lineage: Eukaryota > Metazoa > Chordata > Mammalia > Rodentia > Cricetidae > Mesocricetus > Mesocricetus auratus. Next base: position 20,980,881 of record NW_024429196.1, on the reverse strand, counting down.
AACATAGGCCTAATAAAGATCATTTGCAAACCAGAGTACGACTCTTTTTAACATGAACATATTCATATGGGAGGCATATTGGAAAAGAGGTTTTTGTCTCCCCCCCCACAAGTGTCATACAGCACAGGCTGCCTTGAACTCACTGTAACTTGGGGGTGGTCTTGAATTTCTGTTTCTCCTTCTGTCAACTCTTGAGTGCTGGCTTTATAGGCATGTGACCCCACTCCTGGTTGGTTTACATGGCACTGGGGATGGAACCCCAGGGCTTTGTGTGTGCTAGGTAGGCATTCTATCAAGTAAGCTACATTCTTCGCCCTCCTAAGTAGTTTTTTTAAAGCTTTTTTAACTTAAAATTGTAGTTTTAAAATAAAGTCTATATTAAAATTAAAAGAAAAAACAAAGCAAAAGTCTGATGTGTACATGTTACTGACTTTCTGTGACTAAAGATACAATATGTAAAGTCTATAATGTGTGTGAAAGCATATCTTTTTGTGGTTTTGACCCACCATTATCACTCCATGTAGGTTAATATGCTAAATCCCTCTATGCCAGTAATTTCCTGGGCAATCTGTTTTAACTGCTGTTTGCTGGGTGCTAATTGGGGAGTTTTCCACTAGTCCTCTGTAAAATTCAATTAGCCAGAGATCAGGGAGGACTGCTGGTATTCTCTTACATTTGTTCCAGTCACCATCGGGTTCCCAAGGTCACACACCACCATCCTGGTCACGTTTTCCATCTTGTACTCACAGCTCAGTGGCCGCAGTCCCTACAACAGGAAAAGAACACCATTGTGGAGTTCAGGGGCAGAATGAGTTACATCCTGTTGCATGCAATGTGGGAGGCCTCAGTGCTCCCCTTGATTTCAAACACCTGTGTGGGTCACTCTGCACACAGTTAATCCAATCTGATTCCATTGACTCAAGAGCAAAAACCAGAGGAATGGGGACAACTTAAACTTTTAGGGAAAATTGTGTAAACACATGTTTTGCTGAGGAATAAAAAGGCCCAAACAGTATTTATGCAGACATTTTGTACTTTCACTAATCTTAATGTTAAACTCAGAACAGTAAGACCAAAAAGTGATCAAAAACGAACAAACAGATTTATTCATTATATTACTACTACAAAAGCGAATTGGTGGGGATGCACAGTTATTATGTCTCCATGGTCATTTGTAGGGGAATTGCCTCTAACCCAACTTTCTACACATCACAGAGGAAGTTAAAGATGACCCCTTCATTAGGTCTTACATGTCAGATCCTTCAAACATCCAAGATGTAATTTTTTAAAAATTAACTTTTTAGTTTGGAATACAAAGGAATGAGTTTATTATGGCATTTTCTTTCTTTTTTTAAAAAATACTTATTTATTAGTGTGTGTGTGTGTGTGTGTGTGTGTGTCTGTGTCTGTGTGTGTAAGCACACATATGTTTGGGTGACTTTGAAGGCTGGAAGAGGGTGTTGGATTCCAGGATTTGGAGTTCCAGGCATGATGCCCTTGAATCCTCTCTCAGCCCTTGCTGATGCGTTTTCATATCTATGTGCTATGTACACATTGCTTTCAATTGTCCTCACCTGCACTGCACTCCCATGTCCTCTGATTAAGTTTATGGTTTGTGTCTAACTGGTTCTTCCCGTTTCTGCCCCTCTCTACACCCGACCCCGATTAGAATCTGTGAGTACTCCAGCTTGAGGCAGTTCTTGTTTCCTCTGAGTAACTCTCAAGGTTGGGCTGATGAGAAGGGGCTCAGAGAGCTTGCTTTGCAGCTTTCCTAAGCCCAGCTGTCTTCACACTGAAGCCAATGGCCTGGAAATCCACCTTCACTTTCCACTGAATTCTCTTTCCATCTCTCAAAACCTGATGGTGTATTTGACAACTTGTTACATTACTCCATCATTTCACTCTAAGTCATTCCAAGTCATCGAATTGTGGCCTGTCACCTTCATCCCCAAAGATAATATATGGACGGCTTTCACATTGGAGTACCCTTTGGGGAACTTCTAAAAAGTCAGTAGATGAACGTTCCTAAGGTGATGGTCCCTTATTCATGTGTTAGTGCTGCTGGGATTTTATTTAAGGAAACAATATAAGGTTTTCAAGGAAAAGCTTTAGAAATGTTTCCCTATTCCTTTCTACTTTAGGGACACTACCCTCCCCCCAAATCCTCACCAAAACAAAGGAAAAAAAACCTCTAGTCTCTACATGAGGAATGCTACAGTCAACACATTTGAGACTGTAAGTATTAGGGCATCAGGGCTTCTGGAAGCAAGCCCATCTCAGGTCTCAGTGTCTTGAGCAGAGTTTGCACAAAGCAGCTGAACAGGACAGAAGCAGCTCACCCACTGTCCCTTAAAGAGATGGCAAAGGGATGCCCACTGTGAGCATCACCCAGGTAGACATGCACAATCTGGTTAGTGGGAAAGAGCTGAGTGACACAAGTTCTTTATAAATACCTGCAGAGGGTGTGGTAACTATCACACATCTCTCCAGAGCTCGTAATCTCTTTACTCAAACGTAGGTTTATCATGTATTCTTCTTTAGAACTGGTAACTAAGAGTTATTAATCATGAAAGCAAAATGAACTTAAAAGGCCCTTTGAAAGTATCCATGTTTCCCCTGGATATAACTCAAGGATTTAGTTTTTATAGTTGTATGTTTGGCTTGCTTGAAAGTAGAAGGTCACATGCACTTTTTAAATTAAAAATATGTATTTTGTGTGTTATGAGTATTTTACCTATATGTATGTGCCTTACATACCCAAAGAGGCCAGAAGGTGGCATTGGATCCGCTGGAACTGGAGCTATGGTTAGCTTCAAGTTAGCATGTGGGTGCTGGGAACCAAGGCCAGTTCCTCAGCAAGAGCAACAAGTGCTCTTGACTGCTCAGCCATCTTGTCAGTCCCCACACGCACATTTTCCCACCTTTCCACAAACAGTTCTTTGACATCAACTGAAACACTTTCCCTCCTACATCCCCTCTTTCCTGTTTTAATATTTATTTCTTCTCTCTCTCTCTCTCTGATGAAAAAAGAAACCAATTGTTTTTTCTAAACATTTCTAGATTGTTTTTCTCAGTGGTTCCAGGGACATTTTTTTGTTCTAATCCATTTATAGCTCTTCGAGCATTATTCACTGCCTTACTCATTCACTGAAAATATTTGTCTTGGGTCGGCTATTTTACCAGGTAAATGAGACCCCACGTCCTTACTGAATTTCTAATCATGGTAACAATTCTAGCAGATGAATTGTAGCAAGCAGCAGAAATGCAGTCACAGAAGAGTTCAGTTTTTTGTTGTTGTTGTTTTGTTTTGGTTAGACAGTAAATAGGATTTAAGGAAGGTATGCATACATATTTAAGCTATCAAAGAAGAGGGCATCCTAGAAGGGGTAGAATCTCACTAAGCTAATGGGGAAAGGGCTTATTGGTACTTCAAAACAGATGAGATCTGATTGGCTCTGCAATGCAACAGCCAAGTAATTTGAGCACACCGATCAAGTATCCTTAGCTATGAACTCCAGAACAAATTTGATTCTTCTCTATAAGGTCAATATCATGATCCGGCAAATTCAATGCAAGCAAGAGCTCAGAGCAGTATCCAGACCATGTCAACTGTGCAGTACATGCTGGTGACCTTCATGTTAGCCACCTGCAGTTATTAGTCGGCTTTAACCATTGTGAAGACATGAAGGATAAGCATAAAGAAGTAAGGCTGCTACAGAGGGTGAAGTTTTAGAGCCAGTGTGTCAGGGGAAAGATCACATTGGAGGCATGAACTGAATAGAAATTCACTCCAGTGGGAATTTAGGTCACAGGGGTGAATGAAACAGCAACTAATAGGGAGGCTTGAGTCACAGGGAGAAGGAAGAGCATGAAGGATTAGCCCTTTGAAGGATCTGAGTCTTACCCAGAAAGCAGTGGAGAATGCATGAAGGCTTCAAGACAGAAACTAACACAGTCAGTCTTGCTTGTTAGCATGATGGTTTCTGTGCATCAGAGAGGCTTGGGGAGGGGAGATGGAAGAGGAGGCTGGAGGGGGAGATGGGGAGATGGAAGAGGAGGCTGAAGCAGGAAATGGGGAGATGGAAGAGGAGGGTGGGGGAAAAGATGGGGAGATGGAAGAGGAGACAGTTAATATCCTGGTCTAAGCTGTGTCAGCCTGGAAGAAGGCAGTGGTGATTTCAGTACTTGGAGAGAAGGATGAGGACTAGGCAGATTTGGGGTTGATTTTAAGCTGCAGATACCAGGTGGTTGTAGATACCACTCTCTGAGACCGAAAATGAGCCATGAGGATGTGGGAGAGTGAAGTCTTGTTGTAGAGATGGCAAAGGTTGGGAGGGATTTGAGTGGGTATGTAAATGAGGTGTCTAGAATAGCAAAATCCACAGAGACATAGATTAGGAAATTGTCTAGTGGAGAGGGGAAGCAGTAGAGAATTATTTTATTTTGCATGGATACAGAGCTTCAGCTTTGGACAGTGGCAAGTTCTGGAGTTCAATGGTGGTGATGGTCACACAACAATGTGCATGCAATGCTGCTGCTATTTTCCCATTAAACATGGTTAAGCTGGTCTAGGTAGGTGGCTCAGTACAATAAAGCATTTGCTACACAGATGTGATGACCTGAGTCTAGGTTTCCAGTGTGTACATCAGAGCCAAGCACCTCAGCATGCGTTTGTAATCCCAGCACTGGTGTGTGGGTGAAAACCAGTGGTTACCACGGGCTCACAGGCCACTTAGTCTGGCCACTGCAGCTAGATGCAGGTTTAGTGACAGAGATAAATTGCCTGAAACAACTAAGGTGAAGAAGTGACTAAAGAGGACATCCTGATATCAGCCTCTAGACACTCTAGACACACACACACACACACACACACACACACACACGAGTATGCACTACATTTGACACATCTACCACATACCTGTATATGAGTGAGTGCATGTGCAAAACATATGCACACATTCATATACCATACTCATGTATACACACAATGGTTAAAGTGGTAGATTTGATCATACAGGTGACTACAGTAACAATGTATGTAGATAGGGTTTTCAATTCCAGTTTTCTAGAAGATGAAAGTTTCCAAGACACAACATCAAAACTGACTACCAGGGAATACCTACTATATTTTCCGTATGAGGCAAGCTTTTATATAAAAATTTCTATGCTGAGTTTAGATTTAGAAGTCCCAAACTTCAAACTCCTTAAAAAACAAAAGAAATCAGGTCAGTTTAGACATGGAGGGTGTGGAGAAAGTCTCTGCCCAAGAACCATTGATAGAGGGTTAACAAAAGGCTAGGTTAGCTTTCAGTTGTGATTATGGATAACGCTTGTTACAATGTTTATAGTCAAAGATATGGTGATAAGGGCTCTCCAAAGAAATGAACAGCAAACTAGTAAAAGAAATTTTAAAACAGATGCTTTTTAGAAACAAAGTCAAGGGTCTCTGAGATTATGTGTAGGAAATAAAAACAAAAATTTGAGGGGAACCCAGAAATGTTTACAAAAACACATTTAAGTTACATGTTTATGTTTGCTTATATATAATTTTCATGTAAGCATTTGTAGGTGCCATGCTTCTGCTCTCTCTTTTTAAGAGATATATTTTTAATGTGTGTGCTTGTATGCATGCTCTCTCTCTCTCTCTCTCTCTCTCTCTCTCTCTCTCTCTCTCTCTCTCTCTCTCGTGTGTGTGTGTGTGTGTGTGTGTGTGTGTGTGTGTGTGTGTGTGTGTGTAAGTGAGAAGAGGCTGTCAGGTCACCTGGAGCTGGAGTTCCAGGTGGCTATGAGTGCTCAGCAGGGTTGGTGGGATCTGAACCAGGTCTTCTGTAAGAGCAGTTAGTGATCTTAGTCCCTGACCCATCTCTTCAGCCTTTCTTCTCTTTTGTGCTCCTTGCTTGCAGAGGTGTTATTATGAGATGGCATTTTCAATTCAAAACGGCCACTGAACACCAGGAATATGTTGGATGAGTGCTGCACTCTGCTTTTTAGATACCGAAATAACTTTAACAGAGAAACAAGCATAAAGGCATCATAACTAGAGGAAGGAGAAAATGGAACGATGTTAGGTCATTCCTTGGAGAAATCAGAATACCAAAGGATGCTGATGGTTGCAGTGGAGGAGGGAAAAATGCCATGACAACTGTGAATGCTCTTGAGGAGAGCAGGGAGACTCTCCCTCTAACTGTCATCCCTGCTCATGGATGGATCTGAACACTTCCCCATCACTGTTTTAAATCACTCTCTTGAGGACTTGGTACACAACCTGGCAAGTGTGGATACTTTTTAATCGCTTTCTTCAATATAAAAGCATAATGCTTTTAAGTGTCAAAGATACTTGATTGCTGTTTGGTTCAATTTTTTTGAGAAAATAACTCAACTAAAACAAGACATGTAAATAGAGAAATTTTTTACCCTCCATTTTTTCTTTTTCCTTTCCTTCTTTTCATCCCTTCTCTTCTTCCTCCCCTTCCTTTTCTCCTTCCTTCCTTCCTTGCTTCCTTCTTTCTTTTCCCACTTCTTTCCTCTGAAAGCCAGTATAGGCTGGCCTTGAGCTTGTGATCCTTCACCCTCTCCCTCCCAAGTGCTAGGTTATAGGGATACACATACACACCGAGCTCTTTCTATAGCTTTTTAAAAGCACTTACAATCACATTACTTCAGATGGGCTACTTTCCATGACATTGCTCAATCATTAGAATGTGAAAGCCCCTTAGAGAATGTGGTCTTGGGAAACTGGTAGACACGTAATAAATTATAGTTACATAAATCCATCAGCAAGCATTTATGGAGAGCATGTGCTATTCCTATTCCTGTGAAAGAATGTGAAACTTAGTCTCTGCCCTTAATTGAATGTCTCACATATTCCTGAAATGCAGAACCTGTCAATCTATCAACCATTTGTAACAGTGTTTTGGGGTTGTTTGCTTACTTATTTGTTTTGGTCTTTTTTGTTAGCTGATATGTAGCTCAGGCAGGGCTTCAACTCATGGATCCATTTGCCCCAGCCTCCTGGCTGCTGGGATTACATGTGTGTCCCACTGATCTATTTAGAATATTTTTCCAGACAAAGTGATTAAGAATACTTCAGGTTCCCAGGGCACACTGAATGGGAAGAGTCATGTTCTGGTAATGATCTGGAAGGCCATAAATAGCAATGGTGCCATTTCAATAAACAGCGATGCTGGGGACCGACACACCAAGGAGAAACAGGCCCTTCTCTGGTCACAGTCCTGAAAATGTGGACTCAGAAGAAAGACAAATGTGCTTGTTTCCCTTGCAGTTCCTGTTCAGGCTGTTATCAGTGCTCAGCAGGACTGGGTGGCTCGTCTTCCATCACCAGTAATAAAAACCAGGCCTCCCGTGTTCTGCTTGGAACTTAAAGGAACACAAAACAAGGCTTGCAAAGCCAGTGGGGAGTGGGGGTTAGCCTGGGAAATGAGTCATTTCTCTGCCTCTTTGGCTGCTCTTTTCTTTGCCTTGCTTCAGCTCCTGGTCTTTGGCTGGCTGGTCTTTGTACTGTGGCAAAATACTTCATAGCCCATCTCCTCCCTGGCTCACTGCTGCTATGAGCTGACAAAAGAAGGCACCATCCTGATCTCCTGAGCAGAAAGACTCAGCCTTGTTGGTCAGACTTAATATTTACTTGGAGTCAAGCCTTACCTTGTTGTTCCGCTCAGTCCCAACATAATCCGCTTCTTCGGGGATCATGACGAAGAGTTCAGCTTCGTAGGCTCCTTCTCCGTCGTTTCTTGCATTTATTATGAGCATAAGGTGATTTTCATCCCCGATAATTATCTGATGCTTGTCTCTAGGAACAGTTGAAAATGAGTGGGTGTGCAACTCAACGTCACTGGCTTCATGAATCTATTTTAGAAATTTAAATAATGTGTGCCTGTAATCTAAGCACTCAGGAGTTGGGGGTGGGAGAACTGGGAGTTTGAGGCCATCCTGAACTATTGGACTGCATAGCAACAGTCTGTCTCCAAACAAACAAATGAACAAACCAAGAAAAAAAGGTAATGATTTAGGAGGAAACAAAGAAAATATCAAATGTAAGGCCAGGAGTGAGAAAAAAGATAGCTGGTCAAGAAGGACAGGTAGGAAGATTTAAGAGAACAATTTCTGAATGGGGAAGGTGGAAAAATGTTCAATGATGTGCAAGCAGCTATTTAAAAATTTGTTCTAAAAAATAAAACCAATACATATCATTTGTAGATTCCAGGGTTGTGTCCTCCCACTGTGACAAATTTGAAGCTATCAACACACTGATCAGTCGGCTAACAAAACTCCTGCAAACTTAACATTTGACTTCGGAGCCAGAATGAAGAGCTCCCAACTCCTTCATATCTCTGAGAACACACATTAGGGAGAGAGAGCTGTAGAGAAAGAAAGAAGGCGTGTTTAGACAGTTAATAGAGAGAGGACACACGGCAACATGGATTCAAAGAGGGGAAAACAGGCAGGCGAAATAGGATCTCAAATGACTGATAGAGGGTTCTGAAGTATTTTAAGGAAATTTTGTTCACTTTGAACTCCAAATGAAACCAATATTTAGAAATGCCTCTTCCACTCAATGCTATTGCTTTTGACACTTAGTAAATTGTGAACATTGGGGCAAGTCCCCTTGAGAGATTACCGCACGGATTCCAAACTCTGGCAGTGCAGGAGTTCCTGGGAGAGAGGAGTACCCCTACTCCTATTTCTTGCCACAACATAACAGTGCAATTACCAGCTCTGGAGTCAGGGCTCCCCATTACTGGCAGCTGTGAAGCTCTTTGATTCTCATTTGACTCTCTGACACTTTCTGCTCGACTCCCCAGTGTGTCTTTTAAGTCCTCCCTCAAGTAAATTAAAATTAATTTTGTTTTGACAGTTTTAAGGAGGTCTTTGAGTCATGGGGTGCTACAAAAACAAGTTTGGTTAAGGTGTGGACTGAACTGGCTTGTCTGAACCCTTCCTCACTTGACTGAGCTTCGTAAATATAACTTGAGCCACACCACAGATGAGTTTACTTTCAACAAAAAAAAGCTTTTGCCACCCGCCCCCCACAACTACTGCTGAAAGATGAAATGGTCCAGGCAAGATCTCAGGGTGTGTCACTTGACACCAGTGACAGAGGACGGACCAGATCAGAGGCAAATCCAAAATGTGACCACTCTCAAGAATTTCATGCATCACTCTCTCACCCTCCCCTACCCCCAGTTCTTGGAAGAATATAGTTTCTCAAAAGAAGCTCTAAGTAAACACCCATGGACCACCAGGTGCGATGCACACGTTTATTTATTTAGACTTACGGTCTGGCTGACAGCTTCAAGTCGGGAACACACAGATTGTCTTCTCCACAGTCCACCAGGATGTGAGCCTGTGTTGAGCAAGTGGGGCATCAGAAAGAAACCGAGAAGATTCCAAAGGGTTCTACCAACGAAACCAACACTTTTGTTTCACTGCACAGGGGCCTGCCCAACTACATACACCGTGATATTAAGTGACCTCTCGACAGAGCCTTATTTCATAGCCCAGTTCCAGTTTGTGCTGAAATGTCTGTAGATGATGATAACTGGCACTGTTCTTAGGATTACTGCCTATTTTGCTTCCATTGTCACTATCCTTGAACAAATTAAATCTTGGTTGCAGAAAGGTAAAGGTTTCCAAAATCGAAATGAGGAAACATGCTAGGAACATGTCCCTAAGGCTATATACCTCTGAGCACAGATGGAAATAAAAGGGACCAGCATTCATCTTCAGGTCACAGGAACAACTCTCTCCAGAGAATAGTAGCAAAAATGCCTTCAGACTTTTACACTAAGGTCTTACCTGCTCAGTAACTACATTGTCCCTGTAGTGGTTCAAAATTGGTTTCACCTCCAAGCCATCTTTAAAGATGGAATCATCCAAACTGTAGTTCAGGCTAATGTTGATTGGAGATAATTTATCTCGGAATTCAGTTTCATCCTAGGGAAAATAATCACCAACTCAAGCCCATGAAATGACTACAAGATGTTAGTGTGTGACAATCAGGCAACACTGGATCCCAGTAGCATTAGTGAATGACAACATTCACTGTAACAGGCTGAATTGGGTGCTCACATGTGTGGTATGCAGTAGCCAACAGAAATAATGTTGATGAAATCACCTACAACCAAGGCTTCTCTGGGGTATTCTAGAGCAATGTTTCTCAACCTGTGGGTCACCACACCTTTAGTCATGACCTTTAGAGAGTTGAATGACCCTTTCACAGGGGTCGAATATCAGATATCCTGCACATCAGGTATTTACATTATGATTCATAACATTAGTAAAATTACAGTTATGAAATAGCAACAAAAATAATTTTAAGGTTGGGGTCACCACAACATTAGGAACTCTATTAAAGGGTCACAGCATCAGGAAGGTTGAAAACCACTGCTCTAGAGGAAATCCTCAGGTAGCCCATCCTCCCCACCTGACACAGCATAGTTCAATTCACCCAGTAAAACATACACCATAAATGCCAGAGAGCATTCAGAGTTAGGATTTTTGTTTTGTTTTGTTTTGGTAAAGTTACCAGAAGGTTCTCTTGGGTTCAGAGGCAGACAACATTTTACTCTTACTTCTTGTTCCCTTTTGTTATTTCTTTAAGTCAGTTCATGAAGTTCAAAACTACCTTCAGCACCTTTGAAGATGCCTTGGATAAAGAAACAGAAGGCCTCCTGGAGTGAGGAGAGAGCAGTGAGCTGTAAGCATGCAACTAGCATCCTGCCCTCCAGTGTACCAGCCAAGGCTTCTCATTCTCAAGTGTAGTTGTGAATCTTTGGTCCTCACTAGGATTCTCCATTAGCTAAGTCCCTGATGGGATGAGAAGAAACGGGACTACTGACCACCATCTAACAACTGGCAGCATGGCAGTGGATAATTGGGTCCCAGATAATATGAATTTTAAATTTCATGATAATTTGTAAAAAAAAAAACAAAAAATCACTTAAATAAACACAATTACAAATTATTTTTAATGAATGTTTGGTTTTCTAAATATTTTCCCAAGCCATCTCTAAATGCATCCTGATAAAAATCTAACAGGACATACTCACACAGGATTAAAAACAATCAAATAAATTGTGTTGGACCTTTATGTATGGGAGAGGGGAGGCAGCTAGAAATGAAAGTCACCTGAGTTAAGTGCTGTTATCAAGATTTTGTTCAAAGCAAAAAAGAAAAGGAGCCTTAGAAATTAATAGCAACAAATCACTGGGTTAGTTGAAGTCAGGGTCAGCAAGAAGTATTCAACCTTAAACTAGGGTTTCCTCCCGGGAAAATGAAGTAGACAGATGGGAGGTCTGTGGCACGTGTGATGGTCAATTAGATAGGAATGGCTGCAATTTGGGTTTGAATGTGAGATGCCCCAGAAGTGGTTTCTAGAAAACTTACTCGAAGGTAAACGAGAAAGTCCTGGCAGTGGAGGGATTTCTGCTGCTTTATCACAAAGGGAAAGGTGAGGTGGGACTGGTGGTTGTGGAGGAAGAGCGTCCGCTTAATGGCTCCTTTTTGCTTCAGGAAATCTAGCTGCACCTCGGCGGCCAGAGCTAGAGGACAAAGAAAGGGTAAACAAAGTCACAGGAAGAAAAACACTGGGAACCGGGAACACAGAGCGGTTGGGCAGGGATTCATTACAAGCGGCTTACTCAGGAAAGCTTTTCCCCTTCATGGCTGGATCAAATGATACATAAGCTGAAGGAATAGTTAAAACAATATTGTCCACTATGTAACCGTTTTGTGGCTTTGCATGCATGTGTGGTGTATGTGTGTGCACATGTGTTTATATGTGCATGTTTGTGTATCTGTGAGTATGTGTGCAAGTGGAAGCCAGAGGTTGACACTGAGTGTCTTACTTGATTCCTCCCATCCATTTATGTTTTGAGCCGGGGTCTCTCACTGAGCATGGAGCTCAGCAGTTGGACTAGAATGGCTGGTCAGTGAGGGCTAGGGAATGCCTGTCTCTACCTCTCCAGCACTCAGATGACACTCTGCCTTATTTGGCTTTTATGTAGCACCAAGGATCCAAATTTAGGTCTTCATGCTTGCACAGCAAGCACTTTACAACCAAGCTATCTCCCCAGCCCATGTTTTATAAATATATAAATATATACATATATACATATATATAAAACATCACTTTTCTAACAATTATGTTTTTTTGTAGCTAATGCCCACATTTAAAGAAGTATTAATTAGAAAGTTTTCAAATGTACAACAGAAATTTGAATTTTAATAAAGGATCCTTTAGTTTTCTATTGTCTTCACTGAGAAATATGTCATGTTTTCTTTGCATAGGATAGCATTAAAAATAAAAAAAACAATTGCTCACCTATTGTATTTGAAATGCTCTGGCCTGCTATAGATGCACAGACTCTTAAAGAAAAGCTGTGGGAAAACAGTAATTAGTAATTTGCTGGTTAATAGAGTTCTGATTCTGAGAGAGAAATCTTCCTTCCCCTCCTTCCAGAAAAAATGAACATACCATTTCCTTCTATATGTTTAATTATATACACATACACATGTGCTTATGTACACACCACACACACACACACCAGCTTGACACAACACTAGTACAATTGACAACAATGAGCTTTGCATAGATAGGCAAATCCTTGAAAATACTGATAGAGATTTAATCAATTGGTTAATAAAGCCCCACTGTCTTTATGTAATGAATACATATGAAGATTTTCCTTGAGCGATGAACTTAAGAATTGGTCAACACAGTGGGGAAATGTTATGGAAAAGCATGGACAACAGCAAAAAAACATGGCTCCACTTGAGGCAACTGAAGACTTTTCAGTGGGTTAAAGCTCCCGGCAAGCTGAGGTTGACTGGTTCAGTTGATAGGGGGCGAACAGGGCCTTGAAGTCATGGTAAGGCCCGCGGATTTAATCTTAATCATGGAACAACACACTGATCTTAATATCAGTCAGCCACACTGCTGGGGCGAGACTGGAACCAGGCATCTTGCAAGGAGTGAGGTAACGATGAAGGTGGAGGGAGAGAAGAGGTGGGAGAGAAAGCTAAAAGGGCTGACTTGAGCAGAGTGTACACACAGCTGTGGGTGTAAAGGCCTTGACAACTCAAGACACTTTGTAATTTTGCCTTCAGCATGCACTAACCACCATTCACAGAATGTGTGTGGTGATTGTCCCGTGACCTGAACTTGCCCTGGGCTATGGCCATAGACTGGATGAGAGATCTCCACTGTCTCCACCCAGCTGTCTCAGGTATTCTCCCCTCCTTCCTGAAATAGTCTGACAGCCAGGATTGTTGTCAGGGCCTGTGTGCATTGCTAAGAAAGTAAAGATGCAAGACAATAGACGATTTAGTGACAGTCTTAAGGATTTTACCAAGAAAATTCTAGTATAGCAGAGTATTTCTATGGAATTCAAAAGAAGTAAATACTCTCCAATCACGCTTTAATTGGACGTCAGCTTCCTGTGTCAAACGTAACAAAAAGGTGTCACATCTGGGATTCATCTGTCTCCATGACCTCAGTCAGTGTCCCCCTTCAGGGTAAGAAATTCTCGCCACACACCATTTAACCAAAAGTTTCCTGAGATGTCTGTGCTATTACAAGTGTTTATACCACTTCCCCAGAGAAATCACAAATGCAGCCCACTTCTCCTTCAGTTAGAATTATTCACGGAAGGTGGGTAGGAAATTACATCTTTAAATTTTCTGACATGGATTTGTTTTTCATGCCCAGCTTTTCCATAAGCACTTGGTATGTGTTACCACTGTCCACTGACCTAAGTTTTACTCTAAATCTAAATTTATAGCAAAATTATCAGTATGTTACAAATAAAATGAATTTACATATAGTAATTGCTTTTCTATACATAAAGCAATATAGATTTCATAAAAAAGTTGTAGCTATGAAGACAGATGTTGAGTTTTTGGAAAGAAGGAATTTGACAATGATACTGTCACCTGAAGGCTTTATCTTAGTTTATAAATTATGTCAGAGTACATTTGTATTTCTTTCTTAGTTCTCCATTTTTGTTGCTTCAACATCATTAACAATTGGATGACTTTAACTTTTTTCATTCAAATTTATTATGACTGCTATAGCCTGCTAAATTATTGATAGTAGCATTTCAACTTGAACCTGCCAGTTTAAGATGGCTCTAGTTAAAATACCTTCTCAAAGTGGCAGTTTTTCCATAGTTCTGTTCTAAATTTAAAAAAATTCTACAACAGTGGATGACCATATCCATTCTAAATACAGAAAAGTGTTATCAATATCTATAGATATATAGTGAAGAACTAGTCCATTCTCAGCTCAAGACATAATCAGGCAAAACTATAAAATGTGACTTAATTTGAAATATAATTTCGAGCTATTATTTATGTTCAAAGTTGGAAAAGCCCATTAGTCTCAACATTTTTTATTGAAAAAAATAAAACAAAGCCAAACAAAAACTACATGAAAACAACTGAGCGTTCTCATTGTGTATATCCAAATGAAACTATCAGCAGACAGGCTTCTATACACAGAAGGCAGGATGTATACAACATGATTCTCACACTATTTGCCTGCCCCCATGAACCAATGAATAATGAGCTTGTGGTGTAACTCTGCTCATGGCTGTGTATGATGAGAAGTGAGATAAATGTGAAATCTGATTTCAAAATACAAAGCCAGATATAGGAGATGCTCGGTTGGTTCAGTGCTTGCTGAACAAGCATGAACAATCTGGATTTGGATCACCAACATCCAAGTGAACCCCTCATGCCCAACAGCAGTCTTCCCAGGGCTGGGTTTAGGGGTGGGGAAGAGGTACAAAGACAGGTGACTCTAGGGCAGTGGTTCTTAACCTACGGGTCAAGATCAAATGACCCTTCTACAGAGGTCTCCTGTCAGATATCCTGCATAAATATTAGATATTTACATTATGATTCATAGCAGTAGCAAAACTACAGTTATGAAGTAGCAATGAAAATAATGTTGTGGTTGGGAGTCACTACAACATGAGGAACTATAATAAAGGGTCACAGCATTAAAAAGGTTGAGAACCACTGCTCTAGGGCTTTTGGCCAGCCAGAGTAGCCTAATTAATGAGACTGAGGTTCAATGAGAGACCCTGTCTCAAAACTAAGATGGAGATTGATTAAGAAAGATACCTGATACCAACCTGTGGCCTCTACAAACCTGTATGTACACATGTGCACATGTGCATGCACACACACACACACACACACACATATCTCACAAAGACCACGCACATTCACAAAGCAACAATGGAAATACAAGACAAATAATCACTCTTTCTAATTTATTTATTATTTTCCATGTATGTCCTTGATGCATGCGTGTTGGGGAGCACACATGCCATGGAGCTCATGTGGAAATCAGAGGACAATTATGTAGAATTGATTTTCCTTCCACCTCTGCTTGGGTTCTGGAGATTGAACTCTGGTCTTGAGGCTTATGTGGCAAGTTCCTTTACCAGTTAACCCATCTCTTTGGCCCACTATCAATTCAACTCTAATGATGAAAAATATATGATTTTATACAATGTTATTCATATCTGAAAAACCTCTTTTCTCAGATTGGAGATGTAGTATGCTTTGTTTATAAAATAGAAAAAATCAGTAGTTTTTCTCATTAGTAACCAATTATCTTAATATTTATTATGCTGAATTTATTTCACTTCTCTTTTTCTAACTGAGCAATGCCAACAGCAGATATTTTGTAAAACCAGACAGCCGACTGAAAAACACAAAAATCCATATGGAAAGAAGTGTGAAATGATTTGTGAGTTTGCAAAAGGGTTCATCTACAGTGCAAGCTCATGCCAAATCAGCCCAATGTCACAGCGAAGATGCTTGTCAAGCACTCTGGGTAAACTGCATGAAACAGTCTACATGGGTAAGCTGTTCGTTTCCTGTCTTCTGTCTGGTTGGTTGGTTGGGGTTCCGAAGATAGAACACAGGGCACTCTACCACTGAGATACACCCCCATCCCCAACTTTGTATTTCAGTACTCTGAAACACATGAAAACTTTTGCACTCAAAAATTATCTTCAGAAAAGGATACAATAGAATTAAGTAACAGTAATAGGATAGAATTAAGCAACAATAGTGTGAAAAATGTGAATAGAACAAAGTACATTTTATATTAGTAATGTGACTCCAATCAACAAGGAGGTGACTGGCATAAAGAAAGGCATTAGCTGAGAGGCTATTGGCAGTTGATGGCAGCCTGGATGACAGTAGATTTCCCTCAGCAGTGTGAACATTGGTGGGTTTCCAGTGCCCTATGGATAACAGCATCCACGCTCATGCCTATATCAGCAGCACTGACTGGACTCAGGGTTAAATAAATAACTACAAAAGGAGTACATTAAGTTGTGAGGAGGGTATGATGAGGGTCCTGGGGGCATTTGGGAATGGAGTGAGGGGTGGATATATGAGCAAGATACATTCTATGCATGTATGCATATTTTCAAAGATTAAAATTATTTTCCTGCACAATAGTAAATAGTCCTATACTCTTTTGAAAAAGACTTCAACCTCTTTTTTTTTCAATCCCCAAAACTAAGACTCTTTAGGAAAAAAGCATTTATTTCAAAATAAACACTTTCTATACTGGAGTGCTGCCATCTTGCCTAACAGAATGCAGTGTGGAAACAGATGGCTTTGAAGGTGTGAACAGAGGGCTCTTTGGAGAGTATTAGAGTTTTAATGCTAACAGCCAAATGGCACTCACAGCTCATTTAGTGTTCATTTAATCATGCCAGGCAATGGGGGAAATGCTGGCTATTTCACATATTCTCTCAGATCAGGTTTTCATTATACTATTTTATGGTTTGAAACATTTTTAAAGTTTGCTCGGGGCATTTCCCAACTACTTTCAAAGGCAGTTAAAGGAAAGGACAGCCCTTCCCACATAGGGAACCCCTTGCAACAGGATGTTTTGCAAGGAGTTCTTCAGGAGCCTGGAACTCTCTACCTACCCCCATAGCTTTCACTCCCATGGGAACTCCTGTCAAAAGGCCATCAGCAGTATGCTACAATGTGCTGGAAATAGCTTCTCTTGGTCAAGGATGGCTTGTTCTTTTTTCTGGTATTTCCAAGAACTGAACAGTTACCCTGTGAATCTTGAAAACCTTTGTTGATTTTCCAAAGGGAATGCCCTGGTACCATGGGCCAACACAATGTCTTCTTATGTTTGGGACCTCCACACCAACAAACAAACTGGTATTTTTTCTTGGGATGTGTTATAACCCTGTTCCATTTTGGCATTTCATGTGACAGACATAAGTCAAAAGCTGGGTAAGCTGTGTTTCCTATTGTCCCTTTTATCCTTGTATTATTATCATGGTCATAAGAACAGGTCAGTGTACAACAGAATCTCCTTTTTAATAACATTGACCTTCTGTCCAGTTACAAAACTGTTATTTTCAGCACATGAAGCTAAGTATCCCAGGATAGATTATTTATTTTTAAAAAGAGAGATACAATAGATCTCAAAAGCGGTATCCCCAATATATGCAAAAGTAAGAGTCAAGGTATTTTGGTGTGGTTTTGGATTGACTAACATTTAGTGAGCTTAACTGCCAATCTCCCAAATTTTTTGATCTTTTTTTAAATCTCAGAGCCTGTAGGTTAGAACACTGGCCTTTGTCTAAGCCCACAGTCAGAGCTAAGCATTGCATCACTATCCTCTGCAAAGACTCTGTTTTTGCTGCTCAGTCTTGGACTTGAAGATTTTTCTGGATATGCAGTGTACATGACCTCAGGTCCTATCCCAGACTTTCCACAACCAAATTTGCAGTTTTTAAAAAATTAAATAAGATCTAGGAGATTAACCCCATGTTAGAATGTGTGTGGGACTGTGCTAACTTACCAGGCTACAGGTGTCGGGAATTCTGGAATCTGGCAAGTTTTATTTTCAAGGTTGATAATCATCGGGTGCAGCAGGAGCTGGGCATCCACTGTTACAACTGGCCTTGCTCTGTAGAGAGAGAGTTGGGCATGAGTAGAATCTTTTCCTGATGAATGGAACTCTTCTTCTAGAGGTCATTGCCAACATACCTGGAATTCTGCTCTTGGCATGAACAAGTGAGCACCACACTCAAATGATACCCTCTAAACCACCTGAGAGCAGAGAGCTCTGAACAAAGGATTCTGGAGGTCTGTCAATAATGTTACATCCATTGACCTGATTTCTTTCTGGAGTGGACTCACTGTATTGTCATAATAATAATACAGCTCATGATTTTCTTGGATCCCTATGTCCATATGGGGGGAGTCATATGTTTTATTTAAACATTTGTTTTATTTTTATTTATGTGTATGGTATGTGTATGTACACATGCTGCTGCCTGTGGAATCTAGAGAGTGCATCAGATGTCCTGGAACTGGAGTTATAGGTAGTTGGGAGCCACCCCATATGGGATATGGGAATCAAGCCACCTCTCCAACTCCAAGACACATATACTCATAATAAGTACTTGAGGCTTTTGAATTTTGTTGGCTCATTGACAATTTTTTCAACTTCATTGGTAATTTTCTAGCTAAGATTTGCAGATTAAAGAACAAATGAGACTGGGTTTACAGGACATCTGTACTTCACCCAGAGGAATGGTTCTCAATCCTGTCTGCACAATGTAATTACTCAGGGAACTTTCAAACAAACAGTACACCCAGACATATCATGGTCATTGGAACTAGAACCTCTGGGTAAGGAGCAGGGTTGGAATTTTAAACACATTCTCAGGTGATTCTAATAGTTGTATCCTAGGCAAAGAATGGATGTTAATGCCACTGGAATCACTCTAGAGAAGGTAACAAGACAAGAGAGTAAATTATAGAGCAGGAGAGCAGAGCAGCTTTTGAAACTTCATATAAGAGATACTAGCTGGGATCCAAGATCTCCAGAGTTAAGTGGACCACTGATGCAACGCTAAATAAGTTTCTTCTGATAGCCAGAAGGGAGGGTCATGTTGAGAGGCAAAATGCTGTGCAAACTACTTAAACAGTTTCATGATAACAACATGGGGGTCACTGGGATTTCTTTCCAGTCTCTTGATGTTATCTGTACTGTATTATTTTATTTTCAAAGTTGTATCATCTCCAGTTCTGGGGGCAGGGGACAACAATGATAAAATGGTATTGGGCATGCAAGAGATTTGCTGTGGCAATCGCCTTTGAGAAGAAAGGGGAGGAAGTGGGGGTGATAATCCCCTCAAGGATGGAGAAGAAGGTTCTGGCATGGACATTGGGGTGTCTTTTGGCAGAGCTGCCTGTGACAGGACTGTCTCCAAGGACTGGCATGCATTTGTGTCCTGTGCCAGCAATAGGCTGGAGCAGCTCATGGAAAATATGGGATTGGCACAGAGCTGTGGTGGATTTGGAGTGTGGCAGACAGAGCAGGATTCTTGGTGGTGTAAATGAGAAGGCCAAGCCTCTAACTTCAGAGGGGCTGGGATTTTAAGCTCTCGAAGTCTCTGTATCCTAAGTGAGAATCTCTGGCACAAATCAGTCCATGATGCATTTATATTGGGGCTGAGGAAGTTAGCCACATTAGCATAACATGCCTAGGACACCTGGATTCACATTAAACATTTTGAGAAAGCTTAACTACTTAACCAGTTGTTACTCAGCATTTGAACAGAAGTAATCTCATAAGGTAAGTATTGTTATCCTAGTCTATAAAAATTTATCACCAGAGGCTCAGAAGGCGATAGGATAGTGATTCTCAACCTGTGGGTCGTGACACCCCCCCCTCAAACCTCTATCTCCAAATGATTCATAGCAGTAGCAAAACTACAGTTATGACATAGCAATGAAAATAATTTTATGGCTGGGGGTCCCCACAACATGATGAACTGTATTATTGAAGGGTTGCAGCATGAGAAAGGTTGAGAAGCACTGCAACAGGAGTCTTCCCCGAAATGACAGAACAATTAGTTTGCAGAAGGGGCAGGCTCTGAACCCAGGTCTGTGGCATTAATGTTGCAGAGGGCTTGCTTCTGGGGGGAATGGCTCCTGGCATGTTCTAACCCCAACTCCGTGTCCACATTTGGATGTAGGAGTGAGGGTAAATAGTCATGTTCTCCCTGCCATATTTCTGTCCTACATGTATGGGCATTGATGATTCCCGAAGCATAGGTAGTCCAAGTTCAGATCCATCAAAAGCATGGGTCATTTTCTGATTTTAAGAGTTTAATACCTTAGTTAATGTCAGCTATATTGTTAGGACCTGGAGGTTTGCTCATGAAGTGTGAGAATGAAAATACATAGAAATAGGGGAAACATGCAAAACAGAAGGAAAAATACACCCAGAATTTTAAAAGGACATAGGATCATTCTTTAAGATAAACAGGTAGAATAGATCTTTGTAGTCTTAAAGGCAAAACTACCAACGTAAAGAAAATACATTTAAACAGATGGATATTTACATACCAGCAACCACATACCTGTAGACAGCTACTTTCCCTTTTCCAAATGCTCCTACAAGTAAATCTTTAAAAAAAAAAGCAAAATCAAAATACATGCATAAATTTTTAGAAGTAATCAAGCATTCCTAATCCAAAAACCCCAGGTCAGAAATGCCCTCCGAACCTGAAACTTTTGGGGCACCAATATGATGCTATGAGTGGAAAATTCCACACCAGAAACCTTGTTCTATGCACAAAATTATTTTTAAAATTTTTATAAAATTACCTGTGTGTATAAGGTGTGTAAACATGTAAATGCATTTTGTGTTTGTAGTTGGGTCCCATCTCTAGATCTCTGTACATGTGAATATTTCACAAACAGGAAAGAAGAAAAGCAGACTCCTAAAGACTTCTGTCTCATGCATTTCTAGGAAGAGAGGCTCAGACTTATCTGCACTAAGTTCAAAATCTGAAGCAGCACAGGAAGAACCATAAAAATAGGAAGAGTTCACACGGCTCTTAGAACAGTTTGGAGGACTGTGGGGCTTCAGTGTAATGATAATATGGCACATGAACGGTTGGCTTTCAAATACCTCCTGTTTCAGACATACTTGCAAACTCACCATAGTAGCATTTTCCCCATTCCCTACATTCAAGGCAGATGACCCAAGAAAAGGCAAAGGGGAGAAGTGCAAGCTGGGGGCTGTAAGCCTGACCCATTGTGCACGCTGTCCTATTTCACTCTTACCAAGGACAACCCTAGGAAGCAAGGATCATTGCCTGCAAAGTAGCACAGTCAGAGTGTCATTCTGAGACTACCTTCTGCTCTCCAGAGAGAGTGGTTAATAAGTATTCTTCTGGGGAATAAGCCCATGCCACATGAAATAACTGAAATATTATCCTGATGGTCTTCAGTAATAATAGTAACAGTAAATAGCACATAGACAAATCCAGTCTTTCCAATGACTCCTAAGAGGCAATTTGAAAGTTTACCAGCAGTATAACTTATAGAGAAATGCACTGAATATTAAGATATTCACATGCTATTCCCATGACGAGGTCAGAAGTAGATCTGAGTGAGAGCAATAGTGAACTCTTGAACTCTTTGAGGGGACAAACTATCTCAGTGGTTTGCCCCCACCCCCAGACAAAGTAGTCTATTTGTCTGCATCTAATTCACAGTGGTAATTCTTGGTGGAAAGACACAGAATTAGAAATGACACTGGCTACATCTACAGAATATACAGAGAGTGAACTTTGGAGGAACAAAGGCTGTAGAGTAAAACATGCACAGTTCAAACTATAATTGGTTAATTATACTAAAAGAGAAGGGTAAGTAGGGAGAGGAGGAACCATAGCTTGCTGAGCTGTGTGGAGGATGATAGAGGAATTAAATGGGGGCAAAGGAATTTCACAGCAAAATGACTTGGTGCCATACTATCTTGTCAGTCATATTTCTGTCTGATTCTTTCTCTCAGGTTTACCCCTGGGAATTGCAATAACCACTTAGGACTGGGAGCTGGAACTGGGCAATAGACACACAGGTTCCCTGTCCAAGTGGGGTCACTTGGAGGGGTGTCCCTCCTGTGCTGTGGATGTCCCCAGCCATAACTCCCTACAGTGACATGTAGATTTGTGATTCTCCTCATTGCACCCATCTTTTGTGAGTCTTCCTTCACCCTTTCCCTATCAATATTTTGCAGGCTAATCCCTTCAATACGGTTTGCTTTCTAGTCTGTGGTTCAATGCAGAGTTCTGGGGGAACTCTCAGTCTAAGATACAATAATTCTCATTGAATATTTTCTCTTAAGAAATGGGCTCAAGCATCTCCAAGATCAAAATCTGAGACGATGACGTTCCGATGTGTAAACACAGAGTATGGAATAGTAGATTTGGCTCTGGTGCACTGTGCATGCTATTGTTTGAGAAAGTTAAACACAAGCCATCTAAAGAGAGCCGTGAAGGGGGCTGCAGCTTAGCCAGTTTCTGCAGGATGCCTTTGTTCCTAAGTCAGTTTTAAAAATCGTTTCAATGACTTATAATAGAATGTCAACTTCCATGACTGTTTTCACATGTATTCTTTGTTATACATGCCTCATTGAGGGAGGATATTACTGCATTTTTTTACTGCCACCAGAACATGAATTCTTCTTAATTTGTACACCCAGGCTCCAAACCTGAAATGCATGTAACATGGGCAGCCTCACTTGAATCTGCATCTGTTACCATGACAGCAGATTCAAGGGGCTGTGGGCTTTGTTCTTGGCACTAAATGATGTAAATATTTATATCCAAATATTTGACCTTGTACATAAAGAGATGAATTTAAAAATTTTATTTGAAGGATCTCAATGGGTAAGAGTCCTTGCTGCACAAGCATGAGGACCTGCGCTTGAATACCCAGTACCACGTTAAAAAAAAACAGGCAATATTTTGCATACCCACCCGTAACCCCAGCATTGGGGCACAGACACAGGTGGATCCCAAGAACTCAGTGACCTGTAAGCTTAGCAGAAACAATGTGCTTGCACTTTGGTGGGAAGGCTGTAAGATGGGCAGCAATTGAAGAAGACACCTAATGTCCTTTTCTGACCTTTTTATGGTCATGTATGCACATGACCACCCATACACTCAAATGTGCCACACACATACACATGTACATACCATTATAATGAACACACACCACACACACACACAAACACACACACACACACATGCACACATGCGGAAAGAGAGAGGATTATCTGATGAAAAAGTGAAAGAATATGAGATTATAAACCCTTACAGGGCAGGAATCTTCGATTTTACATAGTCAAAGACTTCCCTTGGCTATACTGGAAGAAGTGTACTCATGTTCACACACCCTCCCAAGTCTAGAGAGTCACATAGAGGCTCTGTCACAGTCAGATTGTCATCAGAGCTAAGAATCCCTAAGACAAAGGAGAGGATCACCCCTTTAGGCACTGTAATTCCTCAGAGAGGGAATTTTCCAACTCTGGAAAAATAAATATGCAAAATAGGCCCCAATTTTCTCCATGAGACTGTAGCCACAGCTATTTGGAGGCCAAGAAAACAGTTGTCTACCAGAAAAGCATGCTTGTCTTTTGAGACCCCACCTTAGTATTGTGACTGGTGGAAAATGCCAGAATCATTCATGCACAGGATACCAAGTTGGGCAGATCTCTCTAAGGGAGGTGAATTGATTTGCTGGTTTCATGTTTAACCAATCTGTCTTTCTAAAAGATGGGACTGGTTTTGATAATCACCGTGCAGATTTTCCCCTTTTCTCTCTGCCTCTCTGTGTATTGCACAGATATAGGATGGATGTTCATGTGTGCATATGCTTATATATCTATGTATCCTTTATGTACACAGAAAAATATGTTTGTGTGTATATGCATATTTGTATATGCATATATGCATGCACAAATATGTGTGCATATCCAGAAGCAATACTCTTTAAGTACTCCTACACAACTCTGATTAGGTGGGAGTCAGTTTTTTTTCTTTCTACCATGTTTTTCTCAGAAAGTCTAATTCCTATCCTCAAGCTTGATTGCAAACACCTTTATCTACTGAACCATGCTCACCAGTCCCATGATTTAGGTACTGAAATGATATTCTGGAGACAAAGTAACTTTGATGATGATCTGCAAATCTGTAACTATATAAACTTTCTCCCCACTCCCTTACTTTTAGATAACAGGTCATATACTTTGAGCTCACACTCACTTCCTCCCATTAGTAAATGTCTCAAAGGCAAACTGAAAAACAAACAAATGAAAAATGCTGCCCTTCTCCACATATACACATTAGTTGTTTTATTTTGTTTTGTTTTTCTAGAAGAAATAACTGGCAACTAAAATCAGTTCTTTCCACTCAATCAGAAAATGTTCTCCAAATGCTCCAGGCCTTTGTCAGGGTCTCACTGGCCTTAGAAGTGGAGTTTGTTTTCCTCTGGATGGAAGGACAGTGTACTCTTAAGAAAACAGAAAGGAGACTTAACATAAATGCAGGATCAGCTGGCAAGAAAAAAAACCCTAAATTGTGAAGTCACCAGAGCTGTGCTACACCTATGTCTTTGTAGTCTCCAAAACTGTTTTTCTAAATAAGGAAGAAGGGAAGTGCCGTACTTTCCAAATGAGGGCTTGGGCTGCAGGCTGACTTCACTCTCAAGGAAGGAATTCTTAGAGATGAAACTCTGTTCCAAACACTGGCTTGGAGTGTGTGCTTGAGGTTTGGGTGTGGTGGGGAGCATGTAGTAAGAAGGAGGGGTGACTTCTCAGGAGAAGAGACAAGTAGGAGGGATGGAGAGGTGACACTGTTCTACTAAGCCTTCATCCACGGTAATTTCCTTGGGAAGTCTGTCACCTGTACACCTATGAATGACTCTGTAGGTTCAGGCAGCCTGTCCCACGTGTAACCTCCCTTCTAGAACCTTCTTCTTGTCCCATCAGCCTGAGGAACACACAAATCTGAAGTCAGCCACAACAAAGGCCATCAGACAGTTCCTTTTTTACTTTGGAACTCAAAAAGATTTCCTGTTGATTCTCTGGGCAATTGTTTGCTGTGTAAGCAAGAGAATCCAAGTTCAGATGTGGGGCAGGTGCTTCCTGAGGGTTGCTGGGCACGCAGGCCAGCAGTATGCCTGTACTCTACGTCCAGTAAGAGACTGTCTAAAACTAGGGTGGAGACTGACAGAGGAAAACACACACTGTCCATCTCTGGTTGCCAGACATGCACATACAAACACACACACACACACACACACACACACTCATACATGCACACATGCATGCACACATACATAAATACACACATATACACATATACACACATGCACAGAATGCACCAATTTGGGGTACTTTTGGACAAGAGTGGTACCATAAGAACATCCAAAGAAATCTGGAGAGAGGGAGTTAAGTGGGTAGGAACATGAGGACCTGCTTCATATCCCAGCACCCATATAAAAAAAGTTATGACTTAATATGCCTTTAGCTCCAGCATTTGGGTGCAAAATAGGACCCTAGACCAGCTGAAAAGGTGAACTTCTGGTTCAGTGGTATATCCTGTCCCAAAGCATTAAGAAAGAGAGCAACGAAAAGATTCCTGATATCCCGCACTGACCGTGAATGGGCACACATATCCTCCACATAACAAATAAAAAAGAATGCCCAAAAAGAACACACATGGAAAGATAATAGTTGCAGAAAAGGTTAATAAACTCAAGAAGGGGCACCTTAAATATTGAGAAAATAAATAGATTGTATAGGAACTCTCAAATTATAATTTTAGCAAATATACCTGAGCACATTTGAAAGAACCGAAGAAGCAGGGAAATATTGCTACCATGTTGTCAGCCTAATGGAAGTTTAGTATTTTTCAGTATTTACTGGAGTGTTTGGCACCTAGTGAAAAATACGTGTTTGTGGTTATTTTTATGCCTAATCTGTAACAAACTTATACAGGTTATAAAACCATGAAAACACTCATAAAAATATAAGGGGAGAACTCACATAAACATTTGTTGCCAATAAATATATGGGAATATTTAACTTCACTAGTCATCAAAGTATTACAAATAAAGGGAACTATGGGATACTGTTTTTAGCATTTTAAATTGGAAGGATGAAAGATTGGCACTCGGCAGGACTAGTGGAAGGCCACCAGTTCATGTGCCTGGTTTATGAGAGGGGAAACGGTTGTAATTTTCTTAGAAGGTAATTTTGTTGTTGCTGTCCTTTATTTTTGAGATAGGTTCTCATATAGCCCAGGCTAATCTTGAATTTGATACATAGCCAAGATTGACCTTGAATTCCAGATCCTCCCACTTCCAACTCCCAAATCCTGGGATAACAGGTATGCACCACTATGCCCAGTTAATGTCACACAGTACACAGTTGGATTGTCTGGTCTGGCTAAGGGACTTCAGAGTTGTTTCCAAGTTTGGAAAGTCACAGTAAATAGGTGTGTATAGGTGGTTACATATGTATGGATTTGTGCATTTATATTTAGGACAGTTTTGATTTGCACATGATCTTTCCTTGAATTCCCTCTAGAACCTTTGAAACCCTGTTTTAAATGCAGTGTTGTCTGTTGGATGGAAGGTGAAGAACTAGGAGTTCCAAACCCTGTTTTCCTTTACCACTAACTTCTGCATGACCTTGGCAAAGTCTCCATTCACCAACACAGTTCTGATGGAGCCTTTGAAGGTCATAAAACGAGAAAGTAAAGTGAATAGTACAATTTGTTGGGCTTAGATGAATGTTATTCTATGTGTTCTCATGTCTAATCCCAACCTCTTCTACTTTGTATTGTAGCCTTTCTCATGTGTGTGTGTGTGTGTGTGTGTGTGTGTGTGTGTGTTTTATTGTCTTTCCAAGTCTGTACATAGACACTGGCCATCACCTCTGTGACTGAACCTACTGGTCATTGTTTAGTGATTGTTGCTGCCTGTATATCACAGACTCTTTTCCAGGCCCTGCTCATCTCTGTCCAAAGGTCCATTTCTGCCAGGCCTCTTCCTAAAGAATGTCAGACCAGAAAAGGCAGTTAAATAAAATCTGTGGGCTTTACTTAAATTCTGGGAACCCATCATGATGTTTCTCTGAGTGCAATGAGCATACTAAGATAGATCACAGGATTGGACACCTGTTATAGAATGCTGGGATTAAAAATGGGAGTATGTAGGTCTGGAAATAGAGCATTTGGTGTTTGGGGTAGCAGAAAAACAGCTCATGTCTGTGGGAAGCCAGCATTAGAGTTTGGCAAATGTGTTAATCTAAAAATAGACAGAGGCTGCTTTTCTTGTTATCACAACATGCAAAATATTACTGAGGGGAAGGTTATGGGTAGAGGAAGAAATGTTTGAGGAAAAAAGCATGGTTTTATCCCAGAAAGCAATAATGCTAACAATCTGTCTGAAATGCTTCCAAATGAACTCTGAAGAAAAACATTTATGAGCTTGAACGTGGTATTAGGTTGCGGCATTGTAATTTACAAAGGGTTTATTTTCCCTTTTAAAAAAATCCCACAAAAAAATCAGAGCAGAATATCAAATGACGAGTGTGCCTTATGAAAATAGTTTTCTACATGCTATTAGCATTCTGTAGTTGCAAGGACCCCCCCCCCACTTTCTGCTTCCATTGTCACTGTACAAACCATTTCACTTGGTCCTAGTCATGGGCCACACTGATGCACAGTGTACGTGTACTATCCAGGCATCTGCCAAAAGTCATGGAGAAAAGTTTGCTACTTCAGTACTAGGGTCCCTTTTCAGCCTATAGGAAATGAGTTTCCAGTCCCCAGAAAAGTCACCAGCTCCCAAGACACTCATATTCAGCCTGAGGGAAAACTCCTATGATTAGAGCATTATGGGGTTTTATATGGTTTCGAAGTATCATGCACTGAAGTGTATACTTTTAAAGAAGACATGAAAGTAAGACGGGTGCTTTGGCGGGAGAAGAAGGGGCTCAGAAGGAGTAAGGGGATAGGAAAGGGTAATGAAGGAGATTGAAATATATTACATACATAGCTAAAGTTATTTTTAAATTAAAAATTATAAAATAAACAGATTTCAAGATGTCAGAATTCTAATTTCCTTAGGAAGCACCTTGGAATGTATGTATATGGGGGGGTAGTTAACTTAAAGCCATATCATGTGGCAGGCTGTAATCCCATAGGCCTGGTGTTGTAAGAGGAAACAAGCATATGCACAGTAGACCATGAGAGCTCTTGAGGAACTTGATAGTCAACACAAACCAAGGCAAGAGCTATGGAAGGAACCAACTCTGCTACCATCTTGGTTTTGGACTTTTGTCCATAGGACTGGAAGAAAATACATGTTTTATGGTGTCTTTTGTTTTGTTTTATTTTTTGTTCTTATTTTTTGCTTTTTGCTTGTGCCAAACCATCTACGGTTTTGTAAACATACAAATTACAGTTTGAATAGGAATAGGGGAGGCATGGCACTTATACCAGTGGCTCCATGCCATGGACACCTCATTCTTCAACATCTTTTTGAACATAGACACAAGTAATGCTTTGCTGACCCCCTAGGTCCATCAATGGGCAGGACATAGGTGCTTCTAGTATTCAGGTACTCAGAGGCCATCGTACAACTCACCAAACTGAGGCCAAGAGCTGACACGCATGCATGCACACACACACACACACACACACACACACACACACACAGGGACCCTCTCATAGGAAGCTTTAATTATTTGAGTTATCATTTTAGGACACAGGACTGAGTCTGAAGCAGAGAGCTCAGACTTCAGCCTTGAAGCTGAATACCATCCTGCCACCCCTGCTTGGTTGGAAGAGTTGAGAAATGGGAATAATTGACTAGTCACAATAATTTTAGAGGGTTGGTCTGGTTAATGTTATTATGGTTAGATAGATAGAGGTTAACACATGCCAAGACTGTAAATCTGGTCCATGCTGGTGAAGAAGGAAGAACATAAGTTCCTGGCTTCAAGTGTGGTACTCTTTATACTACCTGGTATGATGGTTAATATCAATCTTGAACTTGATTGGACTGAGAAGCATCCAGCTGATTAGTAAAGCACACTTGTGTGTGTATCTGTGAGGTCATTTCCATAGATGACTTGACTCTGGGGCTTTGATTTTATCAGTGTTTGATCCACGGATGGATTAAATTTTTGAACAGAAATTGAGAAGTGTCACTATGGAAGGTGGAACCAGGTTGGAGGAAGTAGATTCCTGGAGGCTTTAGATCTGAAGTATCCCAAACAGTCTTCCTGGGGGTGGCATCTTCTATGGCCTTCCTTGAAGTATCCCAAACAGTCTTCCTGGGGGCGACATCTTCTCATGGCCTTCCCTGACACTGCTTTACTGAGCTCCCTACCTTCTCTGGTGTAAGCTGATCTTCCATGTCTCCCACCGCGATGAACCAAAACTACTAAGAGTCAAACAACTATACCCTACTTTAAATTATTTTATATGTTGTCATAGATGTTAAAAATCTAACACAGCTCTACAGTATCTTGAACAGCTGATGAAGCTAGTTGAGATAAAGCTAGGAGCAAGAGCTAAAGCTGCCAAGAAAGAACTTACACTTTAAGTGGAAGCCCCACGAGAGAAGTATTAAAGTTCATTTTCGTTATCTTTTCTTATATTCCTATGCTCATTCTACACAGAGATAAAGTGGCTTACTAAGTTCCAGTAGGATTAGAAGTCAGTGGTGCATAAAAGAGATAGGGATATTGATTCATAGGTAAAGACATGTGCCTGTGAAGTAGTTGGCATATTGATTCATGTTCATTCATTCATTCCTTCATTCATTCACTCATTCAATCAATCATTTACTTATCCACCTAGTCTTTACCTGGTGTTTTATGTATCAGTCAATGGTTTGAGCACCAAGACTCCAATGTAAACAAAAACATACGCATCCCTTGGTTTTAAGAAGGACATTCATCAAATAATCACTAGCTTAATAACTTTCATCTGAGATGTGTGTTTCTAGGGAGTTTCAACAGTCAAGGAAGGCTTTATGAAGAAGTGACATTTGACCTGAGAAAAATATGTGGAAAGAAAAAATATGTGCCATTTTCTGGCCAGGGTGTGCCAAGACTTTGAAACAGAAGGGATGCATAAAAAGAAAGACACTAAAATAGTATTAATTTTTCACAATAATAAATTCAAATCACTTATAGACAGAATGGAAAATAAGAGGTCAGAAGTAATGTGAGATCTCTAGCACTGTCATGTTTAGGCTTAATCTAGCTCTACATGCTGCTCTTGCCCCTCACCTGCTTAAAAGAAGCTGTGGCAAGGCACCTGGATTTTACCAGTTATGTCTTTACAAGCAAGATCAAGGGTAAGTGATAAGCTTATTTTACTCCATGATACCATGGTTTTCAGAAAGAAGCCAGAATACACTGTGGCTACTTAGAAGCTAATTAGTTCAAATTTAATCTGTCAGATGGCACCTTGTACATAAATATAATAGCCATACAATTTAAGCTCTTTTATCTGGGGTGAGAAATGCCACAATTTTACCAATTTCAAGTTGGATATTACTTAAATATGCGCTAGAATAGACTTTGGGATGAAATATTCACCAAATACTTATGGAAGTTTTAGCTTAGACTTAGATCCTTTGGGTAAGTTATGTTTAGTTTTAAGACTAGTGATATAGCTTTGGATGGAAAGCACACTGTTTCAACATGGCCCCATCCCCGGGGGCAAACAGGAAGGCACACCATTTCAACATGGCCACCTCCTCAGGGGTACACCAGAGACATTGTAGATAGAGTGACCACAGCTCCTGTTCCCCAGGAGCCATCCCTCTTGGTTTCTGAGAATCTGTCTCTTACTGATTGCATTAAGGTGTCCCTTCAGTAAGTCCCAGGAACCATCCTATCTTTGTCTACTCTGTGCTAGAGTTGCATGTGTACATGTTCCTGTTTGTTTGGTTGTTATTTTGTTTTTCACATGGGTTCTGAGATAAAATTCAGGTACTCATGCTTGTGGAGCAAAAACCTTCTTAACTGAGTCATTACCCCAACCTTCATATATGCATATCTTATGCTATCAACTGAGAAGTATGCACAGTAGCTCCTATGCCATCTTCTTTTTTCCTTTTTTACTTAAATTAGAAACAATATTACTTTATGTATCAGTTCTCTCTCCCTCCCATTCTCCCATGCCCCCCACCAACCCCCATCCTATCCCTCTTCTGCTCTGTAGAAAGGGTGAGGCCTTCTATGGGGGAATCATCAAAGTCTGTCACACCATTTGGGACAGGGCCTAGGCCCTCCCCTGTGTGTCTAGGCTGAAAGAATATCCCTCTATGGAGAATGGGCTCCCAATGTCTATTCATACACTAGATATAAATGCTGTTCCATTACCATACCTGGGGCCCCATAGACTGCCCTGGCCTCCTAACTGACACCCACGTGCAGGATGCCTGGTTCCATCCTAAAGCTGTCAGACTGGGGTTCATCAGCTTCCCCTTGTTCATATCAGCTGTTTCTGTGGGTTTCCCCAGCATGGTCTTGATCCCTTTGCTCATCATTCCTCCCTCTCTACAACTGTATTCCAGGAATTCAGCTCAGTACTGAGCTGCAGGTCTCTGTTTCTGTTTCCATCATCTACTGAATGAAGGCTCTATGGTGGCATGTAAGGTAGCCATCAATCTCATTATAGGGGAAGGGCATTTAAGATAGCCTCTCCACTATTGCTTAGATTCTTAGTTGGGGTCATCATAGTATATCCATCTTCTGGAGGATGTGAGCCTGGACAGTGTTAGCAATATGTCACAGAAATAAAAAGTTAGAATATTTACAAGTGTCCGGACTGGAGAAGGAAGATATTTTGAGTTCATCTCAACTGTACCTAGGGTAATTGTATAATTCTTATCACCCAAGAGTCACTAATCAATTATCATAGCAAACTTTACAGCATGGAAATAGGTACATGTTATAAATATGGGCTTTTTTGCCCCTGGATAATAGTAGCACAACATTTGTAAATATACCTTTAAATGTAAGAGAATATTTGGAAGATTGAAGAGATAGAAAGTAGATAAATAAACATCTTATTCTGTTCATTGTAAAGACTGAGACTGTTTTCAAGTATTAAATTAAATTTCAAGTATTATATTTCTTATTGCATTTCTTACACAGTATAAATTATTTAACATATGATTCAAGGTCTTTTAACATCTATCTTAACTTTCAATCTATCTTAACTTTCCTTCCTCCATTTATGCTCCTATCAATGTGAGTCAAATTGTTTTAAAAGTAAAAGGAAGACAGTATTTCCTCCAGGCTTGGAAATCAGGCCCAAAGAGCTGACTCACTATTTAATTCAATGGTATGTCCTCTTTATCTGGAATGGTGCTAGGCACTTGGAAGGTGCTTACTATATATTTGTTGAATCAATGAATAATTGCTCACCTCAAAACATCTCTTCATTGTCATATGATCAATATTCTTCTATTATTTTTAATAATAAAGAAAATTTGTGACTGTTCTAGACATTGGCTGAGTGATGTTTATATTGCCTGAGTACCTGTTATTAACAAATGAAGTTAGGAAATTCTGACTCACCAAGTTAAGCTATGTGTTAAAATATGTAATTCGCTGATTTCAAATAGTATGAGTTGTTTGGGGTGGAAGGAGATAACAATAAACAGATGATATGGAGTAAGGTAGCCTATTTAATTCAGCACATTACAAGTTTTGTCTTTGGCATTCTACTAGCAATGTGAAAACTTGATGTTCAGATCTTGATTGCCAGATATCACTCTTAAAGGAAAAAGAAAGGAAATAATTGTGGCTCCTTAAAGAATGGTTGGCTGCAAGTTCTGCAAAGAACACATATACACACACATACACACACATACATGCATGCACACACACATATACATGCACGCACGCACACGCACGCATGCATTTGCACACACACAATGATCCTGGAATATCATGTGCTGTTTTAGGCTATGGAAATGTTCATAGAAAGATGGGCAATATCAAAAAGTCAGTGAAGCCCATGAAAAGTTCCCTTGTCACTCAATGTGGAACAGATTCAGAAACGTTAAGTGGACATAGGAATGAACTATGACAAAAATGAAATAGGTATCTATGATTCTATAATAGTATTAATAAATAAATCTATATAAATAGTTATATATTTCCTATATTAGAGCTACAGTGAATAATTTTAAATATAGAATAAATTTAAATACAGCTCAGTTTGTCAGTAATAACTCTGCAGGCAAGACTTATTATGGATGCTAAGATTAGTGAAGAAACACAGGAGAAAGAAACAAGCTATTTCCATGGTCTAATAGTATTTTTCTAAATAGATTCACTGTAACAGAAAACAAGCAACTTTCTAGCAGGGAAACCTTGATGGCAGCCCCTATGCAAGGAAAACAGATACAAGAACACAATGGCATCACACTCCCTTGATGGAGTGCATCCAGAAATGGAGAGTCAACCTGGGTGCTGTTCTTGTCAAATACATGGCCTCAGTCTTATTCTAGGTGAGCATCTGACAAAGCTAAGCTCAGTCCTATTCAAAATGCCTGACCAATATTCTTCAAATATACCAAGGTTGTGACAGCAAATAAAAAATCAAGGGAGTGTCAGCAACTGAAATAAGAAAACCTGACAAGATTCAGTGCAGGATCCTTGATTGGATCTGGAATGGAAAGAAGGATGGAAGAACTAAAAACAATTAAGCCCTATTGAATTTCTAATGGATCTCTTATTAGTTGGTGGCTGTTGAACTACAATTATATAGGCCGCCACCACTCATAGGGGACTCTGAGTAGGACTCATCATGAGATATATGAGTGTCTTCATAATTTTTCTGTAAATCTAAAACATGCCCAAAAGTACCCAAGAAAATGTTTTATAATTTCATTAGATCCTTTTTATAAAGGCAAATCCTTAGTGACCAACACAATATTACAGAAGCGCCTGGCCTGGATGGGGGGAGATAAAGCAGGTGTGTATTGATGTCAGACCTTTGGAGTAGCAACTTACATACCTATCCAACTTCTAGATGGTGAAAGGGAGGCTCAGAGATGGGGAGCTGCTAAGGGAGATGGGGAGACCCATAAACTAAGACCCTTTACCTCTCTATTACTTTTGGCTTGATTCAAACTCAAGAACGTGTTCAGCTGAATTAATTCAATTCCATTAACTCATAGGTTATGTTAACAAGAATTGCATTATTCTAATTTCTAATGTGTTATAATGAATTCATGAGCACCATGCCTCAGTAAGAATGTCACATTTGCTTTGTGCACATGCTTTAGAAGGGCTGTTAAAAATGGATCATAAGCTTTCACTACATGATTCGAGTGCAGTTCAACTTAACTGCAGATCAATGGTTTTAAGGTCCTTAAAGTTTAATGAAAATACATTATTGCCTTTGGGTAAAAGCTCCATTTACTTCCCCTTATGTGGAGATTCATATAGCTTACTTATTTGCTTACATTACCCTCTCTGTGTGCCTCTGTCTGTCTCTCCCTCTCTGTCACCCTATCCTTCTCTATCTTTCTGTGTTTCCCTATCCCTTTCTCCACCGCTCCCCACCCCCGCTACCCTCCCTTCTACTCCCACTCTTCCCAGCCCTCATTAAAACAGATGGGTCATTTTATTTCATTGAGTGTAATTGTCTGAAATGGCTTCATGATATAATCACCGTATATTAGGAGCCCAAACAAGACAATGATAGTCTTGGCCCTCAGCCCATGTTTTCTCCAGTTTTTATTGCTTGTGAGATTTGTGTTCCTCAGCAGAGTCTGCGGGTCCCTCCTCCATCCTCTGATGCCTGGCCTATGTGTCTGGCAGGCTGTGTTGCTATGCAATCGTGGTTAACAGGATTAGACGAGATCACTGGATTTTAGGAGTCTCAACTATCACAGCTGTTTCTTCTCTGACATGTTTTCACTCAATTAATGTACACAAGACTCCTCTGGCCAGCCCTTGGCTTCCAGTGAGGACCAAATAGAAAGTTAAACACATCTCCATTTTGGTTTTCAGATGGAAATATCTGTGATTCCTATTTATGAGTGTGTGCCAGGGACAACACGTATGCATATAAAACATCTAAGAATATGGATACCATAAATGCAAGAGAAAAATATCACATATTATTTTTAGAATCAAATCTCTACATTTCTGTAACTACATCTCCCCTCACATGGTATGGACTTTTCCTGCATCAGTATTCGAGTTATTGTTCATACTCACCTCTCCCTTACTCTCTTCTACTCCTCTGTAATAGTCAGAGTTTGTCATTCCTGTTTTTAGTCTACCTTTCATTTACACAATTTAGAAGTCCCTTCCTCTCTATTTCCATTGTCATCACATAGACGGGTCTAACTGGAATATAATTACACATTTCAATGGCTAAGGGACTAGAAAATAGGTGCATTTCCTATCTCTGCCACCCAGCAAAGAATAGACAGAGAAGTCCTTGATGCCTCATCTCCCACCCAGGGTGGCAGTGACTCAGTAACGGGTGGACTGTGTCATCACAGGGGATAGCAATCTCCAAGATATAGGGGACATTTCTGCGGAGGCATTGCCACCCAGGGGGCTCCCAGTAGCTGTAACTTGACTCTTCTCCCTGTTTGGGACTAAGGAAACAAACATATCCCTATAGAGAACCATGGGGGTTTGTTTATTCAAGCAAAAGAAAAGAATGCTCCCTAGCATTCAAATGAAAAAGTGGATCTCCAAAATGCATAATTTAAAAAGTAAAATAAACAGTTGCCATTTCTTAGGTGTTCTATATAACTTAATCTCATGTGATCTCAATTTGTATCACACAATTTAGCCGATTTGGGTGTTGTATGTATCTGCATATATACAGGTGTACATGCTCATAGACCAGACAAAGACAATGGGTGCCTTGTTCTATGATTCTACACCTTACTCCCTTGAGACAAGGTCTCTCTAGAGCTACACTGGCAGCCAGAAAGCCCTGGAAATCCTTCTGTCTTTACCCTTGTTGCCCCAGGGCTGTGTGTGTATGAGTAGACACTCCCAGCTTTTATGTGGGTGCTGGAGATTTGAACTCAGGTCTTCACATTTGTACAGTTGAGTTATCTTGGCCACTGAGCCATCTTTGCAGTCCTACACCATTTAACTTTTACATCTTTACCTTGCGTCTGATTTTATAGGTGAGGAAACTAAGGTTAAGATATTTTCTCACTCTTACACAGCTATATATTAGGGAAGTCAGACTAGTAGAATACAATTTCTCAAAATCTATCACCAAACACGTCTGTGACAAAGTAGTTTTGGCTCTGTCTATGACAACCAGATTCCATTCCTATTTTAAGATACACACAGTATTTTGTAAGAATCTTTCCCAACTTAGTAGTGCAAATAAATACACACAACTCTGCAAACACCCCTAGGAAGTAGAAACTCACAGAAGCCAAACAGCCCCTTGAGTGTCAAACCAATCAGTGGGAATCTGAACAGGGGTATTCTTAGTTCAAGTCCAAGTTCAGATATGCTCCGCTGACTTTACTACTACAGGGAGATCTTTGAGACTCACTGGCTGCCAGGCAAGCTCTAGTCCAGTGAGAGATCCTGCTTCAAGGGAACAAGGCAGAGAGTAAGAGAACAGGTCACTCAATGGCTTCCATAAACATATGGCCACTTGTAATGGCACGCACATGTGCCCACATACCCCCATACACGTACGCACACACACGCGCACGCACACACACACACACTCATGTTTATAATTGCAAAAATTTTAATAATACATTTGACCACATGCTTGGTCAGTTCTGGCATCACTTCTTGCAAAGGCAGGGAGACAGAACGGCCCTCTCAAAAAAAAGGCATATTGCATATTGAACTTGCTGAATTAAAGCATGTAACAACTATCCCTACCCATTCTCTCTGAAGACAGCAGTCAGGCTGTATTAAGAACATTATACTTTGTGTTGCTGTTTATGAATTGAGGCAATGTCCTGCCACTGTCACAAGGGGGGCTAATAGCAGGCTGCCCAGGAAGGCTATGTAGTAGGCAATAAAGACAATCGAAACCACTGTGTTATACTGCTGAGACTACTGGTGTTACACTGAGTGTTCATTTCAATCAAAGCCATTGTAACCCCATCAATGACTTCAGTTGCCACCACTGTTGGTAAGCACAATTTTTAGTTGTTTTCCAGTTGGTGAAAACTTCAAGGAGTTGGCTTGGTCCAAATGTAGAATTTCAAATCTGTTTGTATTTCTGATTGACTTAGAATGGAAGGCATGAAGAAAGCGCCTGTGTGAATACTTGAGTGTGCCTCTGGCCTTCTCTGGTGAAGGAATTCCCTGCTGAATTCTGCCCTCACTTGCTTCTTGACTGGGTGAAACCGGTATGTGTATCATGTGCATTAGTTTTGATTTTGGAACTAGTTCATGTTCTGGAAGTGATCAGGGAATTGAAGGTGCCTGTTTATGAAACTACAGAGCCTGGGTACTTTCTTCTGGCAATGCATATAATCAAGACCAAATGATTATAAAATTTCTAAAACCTAACACTATTTCTCTCATATATTTTTTAATGCACAAGCATATCATTCAATATTTTAAACTTCTGTGAATCTGTTTTATTCTATTCCCCCAAAAGCTGCATTTTCCAAATGTAAGTATTTCATAAATTTGCAATTTTTTTTACATTCTATGGATTTCCTGGAGAAAAATCAAGAAAGTCATGATATGGGAGCTGGGGTAATGGCTCAGTGGGTAAAAGTCCTTGCTCTGACAGCATGAGGATATGAACTCAAATTCCTCAACACTCAGGTGAAAAAGAAGGAAAATCCTGGGCATGACTCTCTCTCTCTCTCTCTCTCTATATATATATATATATATATATATATGTATATATATATATATATATACATATATATATATATATCTCCTGCTGAAAACAGCCAGCTTTCAGTTTAATGAGACCCTGTCTCAAGACAATAAAACAGAAAGAGACAAAGAAAACCCCTGACATCTTACTCTGGTCTCCACACAAATATGTATGTGTGCCTGTGTGCACACACACAAACCACAATACAGGTGGAGAGGAAGGAGGAGGAGGAAGAAGAGAAGGAGGACAGAGATAGAGAGAGAGAAGAGAAATTGCAAAAATACAAAATGGGTTTTTCTAACAGTCTAGCATGAAGGCTGTCTGTTACACCTTGAACATCTAATTAGGAAGGACTGAGCAATAGATGTTCAGTAAGTTAAGAAGGTTCTCATGGTCTTTAGCAGGTGGTAATTGACAGATATGAAATCTTACTGTGTCTGAATTGCCCCACTGATTGGCATACCACACAGCCACTGTTTCAGTGCCCCTGTCCTCTGGACCTGCAGCCCTGGATAAGCTCCATGTTCCCAACATACCACATCCCTACCCTGTATCGTCATTGTATGGTCAAAGTCATCCCAGCCACACAATGTTTACAAATCATCACTCCACCATAGCTCTGGAACTCCTCAGTATTTACTGTTTGAGTGAATGGGATGATACCACTTTGTAGCTAGCTGTTAAAGTCTGTAAACTGGAAGCCATCCAAAAATCCACCCTCTCCTTACCCTGTGCATATAACAGTTACCTACCAAGATGTTCTTCATTTGTTTACATTCTTATGACCATATTGTCACAACCAAGATCAAGGTAACTCTCATCTTCCACTGAACTATATTATACATCCCCCATTGATCCAGTTCCCTCACTGAAGCTAGTGTAAAACATATGGGTTCTGTCCTTTTCCCACCACTGTAGAGGACATGCCCGCATGGTTTCTCAGTGTGCCTCCAGCTTTGCTGTCTGCCTCCTGCCCTGTGATTTGCCAGTGAGTCTGGGTGCCTCTGAGCTGTTTCAGGAAGTCATGTTTCCCTCCCTGCCTTCCCTCCACGGCTGTTTCATACTCAGCCCTCATATGAGGTTAACTTAGTAGTCCTCTACAAACAGCCAGGAACAGCCACCAAATGCGAATGAGCTTCACCTCACCAATTACATCAATGCCTGGCCTTGCTGTAAGCATTGCCTATAATTTTAAGTGTGGGAAGGTAGCAGCCTGTCTAGCCACAACACAGTGCATAGTGCATAGCAGAGCCAAACACACACTTTTTGACAGAATGAAGTGTCTTACTTATCTTTCTTCTAAGCCTCTAAACTGAAGTAACCAACATAAAAACAAGGTTGAGAGATCTAAAATCAGTATTTCATTTCAAATAATATTTTCCTTTATATTGTTTTTCTCATTTCTTATTATCATTATTATTCTCTGCGGTCATTTTTGTTTTATTGACTTGGGTAGGGTTGCCACACTGGATGCTTACTGGGATGCCTGCTTAATCTACAAGTCAATTCTTGCCTGTTTTGGAAAAATCTCACCCTTTGTCTCAGAGTCTATCCAAGTTCTTCCCAGAGGGCTAAGATGAGGTGCAGACTTTAAGTGGATTCAAGTGACATATATCATCCCTGCAGTTGGGAGGAGAAACAGCTCACCCCATGTATAGAGAAATCTGGTCTAGAGAGAAAGTGGACCAAGGAGAAGGGAGGAGAGGACAGGGTAGGAGGAGGATAATGGAGAGGAGGTGATAAGGAGAGAGGGAAGAAGAGGAGAGGGAATATATAAGAGTAAGGGGAGAAAGAGGAGTATGAGACATAAAGAGGGGATAGCAGAGAATAGAGGAGACAAGAAAGAGAAGGGAATGAGAGGAGACAGGAGGGAGTAGAGGTGAGATGACATGGGGTGGAAGTGGAGGAGAAGAGGAAGGAGGAGAGGATGGAGGGGAAGAGGGAAGGAAAAAGGACAGAGAAAGGGCTGGAGGAGAAGAAAGAGGAAGAGAGAAGAGGGGAGTTAGGAGAATGAGAGGAGAAAGAGATGCCAATGGGGGAGGGGAGGTAGATGAAAGAAAGCGAGAGGACAAATTGTAGAGAAGAGGAGAAAAGAGAACAGGACAGAGAGGAAATCAAGGCAGGAGAGAGAGGAGAAAGCACTGGTGTCTGAAAAGTAAAATATTTTTCAATGTGTCTTCCTCATTCAGCTCTTCCAGATTAGACTGTAGCCTGTGGTTCATTCATACCTTGCATTGGTAGCAACAACACAAGAACAATCTGGAAAAGAGATCTGCTGCTTAGCTTGATATCCATGTGAGGAGAAATGAAATGTGGAAGCTTGGGTAAAGGTTCTTCACAAGGAGGAAAAGCATACACCTTTGCTGCAGGTGTGGCAACGAAGACTCTGGGACATGCTTTGGAAAGTAGACTGCTGGGTTCAAAACTCAAATACCTTAATGCCTCTCAGAGTTGACAAATCAAAGTATCCAAGGCATACCACATCTTCAGCTTTTACAGACAGTCTCAGTAAGTACCTGGAATACATGCTAAATTCAGAACCCAATCCAAATCCCATTTCCCTACAGCTCATCCAGATGCAATGTGAAGCCCGGTCAGGGCTGCGTGCTGAGAGCTTGTGAAGAGAGACCTGGGGAAGGCTCTCAAGTTATTCTACCCTCCTGCCCTGTCCTGATCATTTGGAAGGAATATAATCTGATGGGAAAGTTGTGTTGTGTTAGCCTCATTTGGCCCTTATTCAGCCTTCACAGGAAGCAGTGAACTGGCTGTTTGACTGACACATCTTCTACTTCCTTGCCCTGTAGAAGGCACAGCCATTCTGCCCATCAAGTTCTCTATTATTACCATGGGGAAAGGATGTTTATGACAGACATAGTGAAAAGGCATAACTTTCTCAATAAACTGAAGTTGCAACACAAGAGTTGGATTTCATTAATCACTTTGAATTTGTTGGAATAGCAACAACACAAGAGATCTTGAGTTTTTAACCAGTCAAAACTAGAATACATTATATAGGAAACCCCTCACCACTATCAAACTATTAGCCATCATTGATTAGTATTGTATAGCTTAAGAAAATGAATTTATCTACACTTTTTTGGCATTGCCACCGGTAGTATTAACACACAGCATGATCCCAGTCCTCTCTCAGCCTACTGTAACAGCTCTACCAGTGCTTTGGAAGGTTTCTGGAATTTTGTAAGAATATGTTGTTATCTTGTTTTGCCTAATCTCAGAGGAGAAACAAAAGGCAAATAATTAAAATCAGGGGTGTGTATTTGCACAGTCAGCCTACTGAACTTCTTCCCCAAACCAAAGAACATCCTATAGATATAAAATTCCCAATTAGGGGAAAAGATGGTAGAAAGAGATAGGCTTTAATAAACAAAGCTGTTCATCATGTATTAATGATTTCTAATATTTATTAAGGCCATAATAAAAGAAACAAATGATCAATGAACCATGAAACCTAGAAGCCTAATGCTCTCCACTAAATTTTCTGATTGTCAAACTAATCCTTTAAGACAAACTCATATTTTTGTGGCATCTGCAAAATATGAATTATCTGTTTGTACTGTATGGGTTGCCATGCACCCTCATTGTGAAATTAGCAGCCAAGAAGAGATTATGTTTCCTATCACGAACCATTTCTTTCTTTCTTTCCCTAATTAAAAATTAAAATTGTCAATCTGTCTTTGAAAAGGCCAGGAATATGACTGGAAAGTACACTCTGAAAACATGCAACTTACAACAAAAAATTGAGGTTATCACTGATTAATGGTAACTCTGAGCTTCAAAGGGAATGATAGGTTAAAATGAATTGCTTTAGGCAGGTATCTGAAGCCAGCTGAATGTCAATAGAGGCCACATTACTTTGAGATTTCAATAAGAACATAGGTTGCGCAGTTGACAAGTTTTATGTCCAAGGCAGCTCTTAAAGCCATCTTGCCTTTCTAACATTGTCTCTTGACTATAAAGGGACTGTTGGTTTTGTCTTAAATGCCTGTGAAAGTCACTCTGGAATTATACCAAAAAATAAACCACCTGTGTCATGTTAAACTTGACCTTCATCTTTTCTGAACAAAATGCTTATGCATAATGTATTTCACAGAGAATGGACTCTTGCCAGGAAGCAAGTACTCATGTGGGAAAAGACAGCAGATCTTACCTGGGTAATCATTCTTGTCTATGTCTGCATCTCCTCTTAGAGAAAAGCCAAATCCAGAAGGGATGCTCTGTGACTCCCATATGCCCTGCAGAACTTGGGAAGGCTTGGTGTGCAAGCCTTTTGAGTTCCCATTGTAAATGAGCACTTTGCCTCTTTGATTCTTGCCTGCAAAGGGCACGCCGATGGCAATGTCTACAGAGAACAAAGGAAATTTTAGAAAAATAAATAAATACAACCCAAACCCAGCATCACAGGGCCCAAATGGCTTGTTACACTTTCTAGAGGTTTCTGGAGTATTGTAGCAACAAAGAAGTACCATTGCCTCTTAAGAGCATGGTGAATGTCTGCTGAGAGTACACTAGCTACAGCATGTAGCAAATGCAAAGCCAGTGTAACACTCAACAGCCCTGTGTTTGGAGAGTTTTGTTTTAGGGGGAAGGTAATGAACATTTTGAATAGAGACACAATTAAGGAAATACTGAAATCAATAAATGGTACAGAAAGTATTTTTTTAAATACTGATACAATGGAGAGAGATGGCATTGTTTTAGATGGTTGTGGTCAGACACAGTGTCACTGTGGCTAGCATACAAACTGAAATCTATGGTCAGGAAGGAACCAAGTATGTGATAATTCAGGAGAAGTAGCTACCTTCCAAAGACCCAGAGACAGAAAGAGGGTAGCCCATTTGAGTAGCAGAAAAAGGCAGAACACTATCTACATGGGACCTCAATGACTGAGAGATACAGCCAGGTCCTACCATATATCAGGAGGCTGGAAGACCAGGTAAGATATGGTTTTAGGAGTTTCTTCTTTCAAAAAATTAAAATCAAAAGCTCCAGTCCAATAGAATGTTCTATTTAATACTCCCCTAATCTAATGAACTAAAAGAGCTTATTTTATAATTAAGTGACTAGGAAACCCAGACAGAAGTCATATTACCTAACTCTCACCCAAATATAAAACATCTATCTTCTACCATATCAGGATGGCCCTGTATATCAACTAGAAACTGTTATAGTTTAAAAAGAAGTCTCCAAACAGCAACGAGTTTACCAAATGAGAGGGAGTCTCGTTTGTTGGTGAAATGTCTCACTGAGCCTAATGAGAAGGATTATAAATACACTTTAACTCACCTACCTAAGAGAAAGGATATAACAACTCAGATTGCTGTAAAAATAAAGATATTATCATGTGTTTGGTGGGAAAGAACACTTTCTGTACTCCCTCTAAGTCCATGTCTTTCCAGCTGACCCCAAGGCTAAGCACAGCTAGCCTGGCATTATTTTGCTTGTGTTGTACTCCAGAACACCAAGGCTCAGAGCCCAAGGTGTTCTTCTCTTAGCTTTTAAGACCATCAGAATTGGTTTAAGGGTAAAGACAGTAGAAAATAGGATGAAAAAGACAACTCACGTAATTCAGCATCATGCTTTCCCTGGGAGAGCCATTTTAGAAAGCACAAAGCCAAGGTACTTTGAGGAGAACTTGTCTAATTTATTCTGCCAGAACATAGCATCTAACATGCACTTGGTTTACTTCTCCTGTTCTAGGGCTTGAATCAAGATCCTTCCACAAGCTAGGCAAGTACTGCTGACCTGTATCTGTGACCTAAGCGTGTATGTATGAAGTACTCTAACAATTACTAGTTGCTGATAATTAGTTTCAAAGAAATTCTGAAACACTTGGTACTAGTGCCTGTGAATATCCCTCTGATGGGAATCCTCCCTATGTTAGTGAAGTCCAGAAAATTCCTCTTATAGCTTCCTTTTTGAATGATAAACACACTATACTTTGGTTCTTCACTTACATGTCCTGAAAATGTTTGCAAATTTTGATGTGAGCATGCAGTATTTTCTGAGATGATATTTAGAAAGCATCTATGGATTCCTTACTTAAAGAACCACATTCCCCAATTAAGGTTTTTAACACTATTACTTTGCAATGACATTTACTGACCAAGAATGAGCCAGTATAACAGGTATAACTCAGGTAGTTTTATCAGAATATAGTAATATACTTGCTAATATTTCAGCATGTATTTATCTCTATTCATGGCAAATTTCTATAGCTCTCAAGTCACCATTGAGAAATCACACATGACAAAATTTGTGCAATATCTGGGTTAATCAAAACATAAAACTTAAATTTGCCTTGAGATCTGTTTTTGGAATTTATTGAGTCAACAATAGTACCCAGCCCCCACCATTAAGAAACTTTTAAATAAATGGCTATGGTTTCCTTCTTGCCACAGTAACATGGCCTTAAGGTGTGAGAGAGGCCCACACTTCCTCTAGATTACCGTTGTATCCATCTTGATTCAGGTCCCCCAAGTGGGCCACAGAGCTACCGAATCTCCCAAAAGTCTCCTTGCCGGTGAGGACCTGTGGGTCTTGGAAGACGAGGGCGCTCACTTGTAGGTACAGGTAGACCTGCCCTACTTCTCTAGGGTTACTTTCAAATTCACGGTCCATAAAGAGAGGTGCCCCGATCAATATGTCATCCAGGCTGCAGGGAACAGAGAGAGGGGACAGTCAGCCACCTTGG
Source organism: Mesocricetus auratus (assembly GCF_017639785.1). Taxonomy (NCBI): domain Eukaryota; kingdom Metazoa; phylum Chordata; class Mammalia; order Rodentia; family Cricetidae; genus Mesocricetus; species Mesocricetus auratus. Next base: position 20,936,394 of record NW_024429196.1, on the reverse strand, counting down.
CAGACAAGGTCTCTGGTATGTTTCCTTTTCTGGGGGCCATTTTACTATCATGAGATTTCATTCATAGCTTTGTTATGTCTACAAAGCAGAATGCTGAAGAAAATAAAGGTTGTTAAATTATCACATTGAACTTTCCAACTATATGAAAAATGACTAAGAAACTGCAAACATTTCATCCTTTCTGGCCTTTTAGTGCATTTCCAGAAACTTTAGTCGCACATGGAAAACATATCAAACAGAACTGAGCAGGTTTTTGTTTTTACCGACACAAGAGTTTGTCTGTAATTTATTGAGCCGACCCTGACTTCTTGAAGTAACAAGATTTCAAATAATTTTTGTCCTGTCCTTCCTTTGGTTAAATAAAAGAGGCCAGAGAAGTAGCTAGTGCTGGCTGGAACACAAATTTGTATTCCTGATGAGATATGCAGTCATTCTGTGTATGTCATAGCTAGAAACTAGTAGATTTTCTTAATGATTTAAAGATGATCTATAACTACAAAAGTGGCTGGAGGTTACTTCTCACAGACGTAAACATCACAGAAGGGACGGACCAGGGAATTTTCTATTTTGTCAGGAGATCTCTAAAGTATTTGATTTTTATTTTCAAAAAATGTAAGAAAATTCCTACTAATCAAAATGCATACTTAGACCTCTACTAATGACTGTTGCTAAGGTAGGTCTGAATACAAGCCTATCTTGGCAGGTGCAATAGTATGAAAACACAAATTTACCTTTGACTCTGTGTCTAAGCAGATCAACACTGAAGTTTGCCAAATTACTTAATTACCTCAATACTTTCATTCACATAATTTTGTTATATATTGTTATATTAATTAATACAGTAATTATATGATAATGCTTTGACAAGTTAGTATAAATATATAAGAGTGATATTAATATATAACATTTATAATATAATATTTAAAATAAGGAATAGAGTAGGAAGTTATTGAAAGCCAGATACTTTATTCTTTCGCTCCTCTTTTCCCTTTTTACTGTTCCCTCCTCTTTTTCTCCCTTCTCCTCTCTTCCCTCTTTTTCTTTCTTCCTTTACCTCTCCCTTTCTCTCTCCTTCCATTCTTCCCTCCTTCGCTCCCCCTATCTTTTCTTTTTTGACAGGATTTTCTGTGTAGCCCAGGTTGACCTTGAACTCATGATCTTCCATTCTCAGCCTCCCAAATGCTGGAGTTATGAGATCAACAATTAACAAATGGGACCTTCTGAAACTAAAAAGCTTTTGTAAGGCAAAGGACACAATCAAAAAGACAAAAAGGCAGGCCACAGAATGGGAAAAGATATTCACTAACCCTACATCTGACAGAGGGCTAATCTCCAAAATTTACAAAGAACTCAAGAAACAAGTCTCCAAAACACCAAAGGATCCACTTGAAAGGTGGGGTACAGAGCTAAATAGAGAATTCTCAGTAGAGGAGGCTAAAATGGCCAAGAGACACTTAAGAAAGTGCTCAACATCCTTAGCCATCAGGGAAATGCAAATCAAAACAACTCTGAGATACCATCTTACTCCTGTCAGAATGGCTAGAATCAAAAACACCGAAGACAATTTATGCTGGAGAGGATGTGGAGAGAGAGGATCACTCCTCCATTGCTGGTGGGAATGCCGACTCATACAGCCTCTTTGGAAATCAGTATGGAGATTCCTCAGGAAAATGGGAATTAATCTACCACTAGACCCAGCAATTCCACTCTTAGGCATTTATCCAAATGAGGCAGGTTCATACAACAAGGGCATCTGCTCCACTATGTTCATAGCAGCATTGTTTGTAATAGCCAGAACCTGGAAGCAACCTAGATGCCCCTCAACTGAAGAGTGGATAGAGAAAATGTGGTACATTTACACAATGGAGTATTACTCAGCAGAAAAAAACAATGGAATCTTGAAATTCGCAGGGAAATGGATAGCACTGGAAGAAACCATCCTGAGTGAGGTAACCCAGTCGCAAAAAGACAAACATGGTATGTACTCACTCATATATGGATTTTAAATATGGATCAGGATAGTGCCAGTCTGCACTTCCACAGATAGAGAGTCTGGGAAACAGGAAAGAACCTAAAAGATATGCATATATGCATAGTACCCAAGAGAAGAGGATGGAGACAAGATCCTCTGAATGGATGGGGAACAGGGCGAGGGGGGGTAGTGGGACCTGGGAAGAGTAGAGGGGTAAAGAGGAAGGGAGTTGGTCATGGGGGAACAGGAAGTTGAGGGGGTGGGGGTAAAATAGGGGGAAGAGGGAATCATAGGATCGAAGACAGATCAGGCACCAGAGTGACCTCGAGTGATCTAAAGGTATAACATCAATTGGCAAGCTAAGCAATAGTGGAAGGACCACCTCGAATGCCCATTCCTGATAATGAACTTGATGTCTATAACTATCCGGGAGCCTTCATCCTGGGACGGATGGAAGCAGAGGCAAACACACAACTAAGCACTGAACTGAACCCAAGGAACCCAGTGACAGAGAGAGAGGAGTGATGAGCAAATTGGCAAGGAATGGGCTGGCAAAACCAGCAGAGACGGCTGATCTGAACAGGGGAGTGCTCTTGGACCCCAGACCGATAGTGGGGAGGCCAGAATGGGACTGATCTGGACCCCCCAAATGTGAGTGTCAGTGAGAAGGCCTGGGCAACCTATGGGGCTCTGAGCTGTGGATCAGTGTCTATCCCTGGTATACAATCTGTCTTCATGTGCCTATGGCACAAAGAGAGATGCTCTCTCAGCCTGGACTCTTAGGGGAGTGCCTTGACCCTACCAAGAGTGAAATGATAGACTCTAGACATCCCCTATGTGGAGGGATTTGGCAATAGGGTGGGAGGGAGGGTGGAAGGGGAGTGCGGGAGGAGGGGAGGGAGAGGGAACTGGGATTGACATGCGAAACAAGCTATTTAAAATTAAAATAAAAAATGATTAAAAAAAAAAAAGAATTCTGTGTACTTTCTTTGAGACAGGGTCTTCCTAATTCTGACCTCCAAATAGGCAAGAGTAACTGGACAACGAGCCCAGGGAGTCTCCTGACTCTATACTTTCTATCACTGAGATTCCAGGAACTGAACTGTGTGTCATATGTTTTATGTGTATTGTGGGGATCAAACACAGAGAAGGGTAAGCTTCACACCAACTAAGCCACCTCCCCAGTCCAAGGTAGCTTTATTTACAAAACGTGCCTTTTTTTCTGGAGAGAAAAGAAGAAGTAGATTCGAGGAAGAGAGGAGGTGTGGGGAGCATTGGAAGGAAAATAGGGAGGGGAAACTGTGATCAAGATATAGAAAAAACAATAAAAACCAGTTCTGATATGTGTATAGAAAACAACCTCCTGAGGTTTTCTAAGGCTCCTTCCTCATTCTGATTTTTTGGGGTCATTGTCACGGTCTCTGTGGCGTTGCAGGAATATTTCTTCATCCTGGTACCCACCACACAAACTCCACAATCTCTGGGTTTCTTTTATTTTTAAATATTTTTGATGTTATAATTACACCATTTTCCCTTGCCATAATCAACACCTTCCTTTATAATCTCCATTCCCCTTTCAAATTCATAGCCCTGTTTCCTTTAGTTGTTCACACACACACACACACACACACTCACATGCAAAGAAAGGAAAAAGGCTACTTTTAATAAGTGGAGACATACAATCCATAAAACAATATATCTAAAATAGATAAGACATGCTTGAAAAGCTGACTTAATTTTATGCATCATTGTTGATGTGATCTCATACAATTTTTATACCTATAACTCATCATTGGCCATGAAAATTTGTTGAGTACGAGTTTAAACTAGGTAAAAATGTTTTGGTTGTTTGATTGTATGGCTCAGAGTTGACCCTAGGGCCTTGAGTATGATAGACAAGTAATCTACCTCTGTGCTTCACCACAGAGCCAAATTCTCGAAACTACAAAGACACGTTACCTCGTTTTTCTCCCTGACATGTTGATGTTACTTTAAAGGCATTATTACAGAATCAATTACAGGCCAGAATAATTTATCTTCTTTATTCTCAGATTGAATTGGCCTTTAAAATGATAATTGGTAAGCTAAATAGAATTCCATGAGCTTGCCCTCTGCGCAGCTGTCTGCCAATGTCTGTGTGCTGTTGAAGTTATGATCTTGGAGTGTCTAGAGCATGTATTCTGCCAGTGGTTGTCAAAATGTGGTGAACATCTTCACACAGAGACTTTAAGGGAAATAAATCATTTTTTAAAAAACAATTGTCATAAAAAAAAAATTAAAAAAAAAAAAAAAAAAAGATGTGTGCTACCATGTCCAGCTTTAGCATCAAAATCTTTCCAGCAGCTCGAAGTAGTATGAATGTCACACTATACTGACTTCATTGTCCTGACCTCTCCCTGATTTCAGAGCTTACCCATAGTAAAAGTCCACTATCTCTCAGGGTTCTTTTCCTTCTGTTGGTTTGTCTTGTCCAGTTTTGATGTGATAGTTTTTGTTTTATCTTATTATATCTTAAAATGAATGAATGAATGAAAACCTAGCTACTAGGGTAAAGGCTAACAACTAAATTACACCTGCTGAAAGAGGGAGAATCAGTTTTCTTTAATAGAGTGACACTGGGTATGCCAAGCACTGTAAGACAGACCTCATGTAGTTGACAACATATAATGAAGTCCACGTTATTTGTGTGCTTTTATTTGGTTATATTTTGGTGGATTTTTGTTTGTTTTGCTTTGTTTCCATTTTGGATGTCGTTTTATTTTGTTTTCTTGGGTTTTGGAGAGTTTTGATGTATTGGGTTTTTTTTTAGAAAGAATATAAAGTAGGTTAGGTAGAGAGGGGCAGAGGATCTGGAAGGACATGGGGAGGAGAAATAACATGATCAAAATATATTTAAAGTTAAAAATTGTTTTAAATAATACAAACATAATAAAACAAAGAAAAGGTATGTCATGTATACCTGTTAGGTTAATAATTTGACTGCAGTTAATAATTTGAAGAATAATTTGTTGTTTATTGGGTCAAGTCAAAACTTGGAAATGATATTCTTTCAACTTACCACTCATATAACCACAAATAAGGCAGCTTGAGAAAAACAATGAAATTAGGGTCCAAATTAGTGCTGCGGTTATAGACAGAGAAGAGGCTGGACCTTGGCAGGAATGAAGGGAAATTGACCACATGTAGGAATCTACTGGTGGATCTTGAAGTAAACATTCCAAATGGCTGTGTTGAAAGCCAAGAGTCAGAGAGCATTGAGTGGCTGAGGTACGCTCTATGATTTGAGCATTCTAGCACATTCAGTTGGAAAGTTAAAATGTATAAGCAATTCTTCTAATTCAAAAATTGAAAAATAATCATGTATAGCAATGTTATATATTCTAATGTTATTATATGTAGTTTATATAATACCATAAGTTATTTTATAATTGCATTATATTTATATAATATATAGCAAGAACTATAAGTTAAAAGTAATAAAATTGGGCAAATTATCTGAATAGATACAGCCTCAAAGAAGATACAAGCATATAAGAAGAATTAAAATTTAAATAATGAGGTACTACTGTAAATTTATTGGAACAGCTAAACTCCAAATGCTGCTATCACCAAAAGTTTATGTGGATCTGGCAATATGCAAATCAATACAGCCATTCTGAAGCAATCTAGCCGGTCCTTACAAAGCCACACATAGGATTATCACATATAGTCTCATATTTGTAGTCCTTTTCAGTTTCCCAAGTTGACCTTGATGCTTAACACCCATGTGAAAATCTGCATGCAGATATTTGCAGCATAACTGCTAAAGCTTGGAAACAACCAAGATGTCCTCAAAACTGTTACATCGTCTAGTGGAATATTCTTCAACAATGCAAGGGAATGGCCACAAAACCATGGAAAGATATGGATGAAATAGCACTTATTGCTGATTGAAAGAAGCCAGTCTGAAAAGACTAAATGCTGCATAATTTAGGAATAGCTCAAACAATGGAAACTAGGAATAGAAGTGATTTCAGGAGTAGGGTAGGTGAACATAGAAAGGAAGAGGTGCATGGGACTTGTAAGGTAATGACACTATAATGTAGTCTGTAAGAGACACTGTAAGGATGGGCACACACATGGAAAGAACCATAGAACCTTATAATACAGAGTGAACCCACATGGAAAGAACCATAGAACCTTATAATACAGAGTGAACCCACATGGAAAGAACCATAGAACTTTATAATACAGAGTGAACCCACATGGAAAGAACCATAGAGCCCTATAATACAGAGTGAATTGCCCTGTGAACCATGCTCTCCTGCTGTCAGTGTGCTTCCTCCTTTGTTAAAAACTGTACTGTACTGATACACGATGCTAAGAGCAGGAAAACGAGGAGGGGTGAGGAAGGACATGCCAATGTTGTACTTCCTGTTCCATTATCCTATAAACAAAGCAGGAAATATATTGATACTAGTTTTTTAAAAAGGCAACTGAAGACCTGGGTAGTGGTGGCATACACCTTTAATCCCAGCACTTGGGAGGCAGAGGCAGGTGCATCTCTGTGAGTTTAAGGATGGTCTCGTCTACAGAGAGAGGTCTAGGACAGACAGGACTACACAGAGAAATCCTGTTTTGAAAAAGCAAACAAACAAAAACAGAAACAAAAACCTAAATAAATACATAAGCAAATAAGAAACAGAAATTAAGAAAGGCAATTGAAGAAGTAAGTTGAATTCAGATGAAATGAGAAAACTGGGAATTTTAGAATAATGTTGATACAGATTCAGATATAGCCCTGCAGTTAGCATGTGTGCCATGGTGAGGAGCTGACATTGTTAAATGTGGACAGTACAGACTCCTTCACTGCATACCATTGATGGCATCTCTTCCTGCTCCATCTTGCCCACCCTGACACCCCCTAGAGTAGCCTTTAACAAATGGCAGGTGCTACTCAGGGCTTAAACTGTCTGTCATGGAGAACGCTCAACACTTTTACATTATACCAATGTAAATAGAAGGAATTTGTGTTGTTCATTTCCTTCTTTCTTACACTGAAAGAGCCACAAACAAGTAGAAAGTAACTCTGGAATGCTTGGAGCCTAGAGATGCTTTTAGAGCAGCCAACCCACAGCAGTAGACACAACATCCAAAAAACACTGAGAGGAGCGTTGAGTTGCCTGCACTGTGAGAAGGAAGTGGAGGCTGTAGGGGTGAGCCCTCAATACAGTCCACGCCCCAAAGGGGTACATGGAACAGGTGAGACATAAAGGAAAGGAAACACAAAAGCTCCCTCTTTTGGAAGCCGGCCAAGCTTCTCACCTTCCCAGCCTATGTGTAAGTACTTTCTCCTGTTAATAAAAATACTTGTTTCCCCATTGCATTGATTTTCTCTTCAGGAGACAGAGGGACACAGTTCAGGACTGGCTGTCATTTCTGTTTTAGATTCTGAAACCTAAGAAGGATTCCTAAACTTAAATTTTTCTCTCTCTATCCTACTTCCTTCCATCCCACCTTTGTCCTTGTATCCCTTTCATTCTTTCTTCTTTTAGATAGGGTCTACCTATGTCACCAAGTTGACCTGAAATTCACAACCTCTCTGATTAGCCTCCCAAGTGCTGTGATCACATGCTCACACCCAACTTAAAAGGTTCCAGATACATGTCAAAACAAAAAAAAGCAATACTCAAAACATCACATCATTTTCCCTCTTGTTGTGCCCCATCTGGAGAGGAGAACAAGGATCTGTACTTCCAGCCCCCGATCTTGTACCAGAGTGCCCTGGCTGGCTTTATTCCTGCGACTGTCATGTCAATGGGAAGATATATTTGTTTAATCATCTAGCTGTGAGGGTGGCAATCTAAAGGAAGTCACACAAAGGTACTAGTTTTGTATCACAGAGATTAACAGGCACGATTTCTCATTTCACAAGGAAGGAATGAAGCCACCTAATTGGTTCCTGAGAGTGTGACTATAACAAGTGTTGACACAATTGGCTCAGTACTTTTTTCTTGCAAACACGTGGTCCTAGAAGTGGGAAATGATTAGCCCTATGGTCGTGAGGGATTGGAGCATTCATGGAATGTTTGAATTCCAAAGTAATGCGATAGCATTAATTTATCATTTTGAGATATATTCTCCTAGATGCTTAAGTTACAGTCTATGAAAATACTCTCGTCTTAGTTTATACGTATGCCCTTGTAGAATGCAGAGACAATTACCAGCTAAACTTCAGTTGTCACAATGTGCTTCATACACTATTTTTCACTTACTATAAATATTATCTTACATTCACGGTGCCATTTAATTATAGTTCATATGGGTGTTTAGGCTGATGGTTTAAAATCTTGATTTGCAACCCATTAGAGGATCATGAAACTAAATGAATGGGTCTCCAGGAACAGTTTTAAATAAAATAGACTAGAATAACAAAAAAAAAACCAGAGTGATACAAAATGATACAAATTGAGGAGGAAGGAGTGTGTGTGTGTGCGTGTGTGCGTGTGTGTGTGTGTGTGTGTGTGTGTGTACTGGGGTATTATGCAAATGTGTTTCTCTTTTAGATAGGGTCCAAGCTGGTCTTGAATTTGTTACAAAGCCAAGATGACCTTGAACTTCTTATTTTTCTTTTTTTCTACTTCCACTTCCCAACTGCTAGGATTACAGGCATATGCCACTGTGGCTGTTTTTTTTTTCAGTGCTCTAACTCAGAGCTTCTGGCAGTTATAGCCCCAGCTGGCAAATACCTTTGGTATTATGGACAGTAGACTATCTGTGCTTTTAAAGACAAGGTCTGGCCATATAGTCAGCACTGGCTTTTAACTTATGATCCTCCTGCCTCAGCCTCAGAGTGTTGTAATTATAAGATTATGTCACCATATGTGGATAAATCCTTTTCTTGTGTGTGTTCAATTCAAGTTCAAAAATTTCAAGTATTTATTAGCACAGATGATTTTTGTTGACCATCTGATCTGTAACCACGTATGGCAGACTGGGGAACCAAAAGACTACGTATAGAAAGATTTTTAAATAAGCTCAAAAGTTTTTAGTAAGGTAATTATGAATAAATAAAGATGTGTTTTCATTTAAACTATTTCCTTTGATGGTGATATGAGTGAGAGTTAACTTCTTTGAGAAAGACATTTCACAGAGGTAGGATGCATGCATCAACTTCATTTTATCTTAAAGGCAATAAGTTTAAGAATGGTCTACTTAAGCATCTCTGTGAACCATATAGGCTTCATTTTTCTCTCCTATTGATGTCTAAATCCACTCAGGACATTAAAAGCAGTTACTATTTGGGATCCGCTGTGAGAGAATCAACCAGTGAGAATATCAAATATGAAAAAGCAGAATTTATTTCTTGTGGAAGAGTGGTATGAGGTTAATTTAATACAGGAACTCCCTATGTTTTTCTTCAGGAGTAAAATTTGCATGCTAATGCCTATCATTAATATTCACACTGGATTTACTTATTAAAGAAATCCAGAACAGGGGGCTTCAGAGTTGATATTTAGACAACTGGTTTACAATAGTCACTAACAAAGGTAATTTAGCTAGTTATATTAGTGAAATGAATTTAACTTATAATCTTTTTATGTTTTGCTTTTCTTGATTTTCTACCTAATTTGCTCAAAACAATTTCTCTTTTGTGAATGAAAAGATGTTGGACTGAATCTAACTTTATAATTATAGCTGCTTAAAGCTGCTTCTTTTCAAAAGTTTCTCTACAAACTGTTGTCAATTTCACTGGTGGCTGAAAGTTTGCAGAAATGTGTCTCCTTTGGTCTTGTTCAATCTATAGACAGGGAGTGTAGAAATGTCCATGCTTCAGTTTAACGCTATGGATTTCTGAAAAGGATGAATAATACTATACACTTTAATTACTGTAGTGAAAAATTAAAAGATTCTCTTATCTAGAAATATAATGAAAATTACTATATCCATTTCCATTCCAAAAATTCCTAAGAAAGATTACATAGATGAATTCATAGTATGAGCTGCATCAAGAGACCAAAACTGAGGTTAATTCTGCCAATCATTTCAAAAACATGACAGACTTGATAACATCCTTCATCAACAAGCATGTGCACAATTGTGCGGCCTAAATGTTTGCAATCCATTTGTAATACTGGTAGATTTTTTTCTAAATAAAAATATTGAGGTGTGGTAATGAATATTTGTAAACCCAGAACCACAGAGCCTGAGATAGAAGGATTATGAGTTCAAGGCCAGTCTGGGAACATGGCAAAAATATACCTCAAAAATAAATATATATACAATGCTTATGGGAAAATCAGCATCCATCAGTATCTTGTCACCTTGTGTAATATTACCTTGTTTTCTTCCTTGATGTTTAGATTTGGGTAAGAACCTTGATGTTGTTGCAGACAAACATTCATGCTGTCAGGCAGTCTTCATTAGCCAGCCTCAGCCTCACACACAATGGTCCCTAATACTCAGTATAATTCATCATGTAGATCAATTTTATATTCAAAGTAAACTGGAGCAGAAAGCAGAGGTCTGTGCTGCCCTCTGACAGGCAGCCTTGTCTACCCCTATGTCTCCTACCATAGAGGAACATTTATTAAATAGTAAACCAACATTCAGAAATAATTATCCAAGTGCCTAGTTTACCTGGAGCTCATTGCTGCTGCTTTTAACTTTATGTGATTCAGCAAATATGCAATGACTGTGTAGTTATGACTTACATGGTTATGTTGATTGATAAATCCTCTGTGCTCTGCTTATTCATCCCTTCCTACTTCCCAGGATCTTGAATAAGAACTGATGTTTCAACAGTTTGCACAACTTTCCCTTTTCAGAATAACAATTGCAATATACAGTACATGTCTTTTCCAAGTTGGCTTCTTTTACTGAGTAATGTGAATTCAGGGTTTTTTCTGTCTTTTTGGCAGTTCACTCATATTTTTTAAATACTGAACAAGGTCTTATTCTCTAGATTTACCATAGCTTATCTATTCACTTGTCTACCGAAGACATCTTCTTCAATTCCAGATCTTTTCCTACATAGAACATACCACCATCTGACATATCCTTCACTTGACTTGTTAATTTGGGGCTATACCTCCTACCACCCCAGGTCTAACATAACTTCCATGGTCATGCAACACTCAACCAAAAACAGTGGACAACAAATGTATGTCCAACAAAAGGATAATAGTAAAGGTATTTTTCTAGAATGTACAGAAAGTACTCGATAGTTCTCAATTTATATGCCACACCATGGCATATAAAGTATATTTCAAGTGTTGCATGTGTGAAAGAGAAATAGCCTACTAAAGATATATCTAAAGGGATTGGCTCTGATCTTGGAATATAGTAAGGATCCTTCAGATGCTTGCTTTGTACAAAAACATGTAATCTCCATGAGAGCAGAGAGCAATCTGCCTCATTCACCTCATACTGTGCTTTGGGTGCCTGATAATGCCTTCCATATGAGATTCTCCAACCACATTTGTTACATGGATGAGCAGTACATCTCAACTTAAAGATTCCCCCTCCTTTCCTCCTTCTCTTCACCCTTAGTCCTTCTCTTCCTCCTCATCTTCCTGTACTCTCTTCTTCCCTTACTATATACTCTTGTCTAGTCTATATACTCGAATGTATAGTTGAACTCACAATGCCCCTGCTTTAGTTTCAGAAAGGCTTAAGGTACAGACACATACTCACTACCACATTTGGCTAAGATTTTCTTCATATTTTGCCAAATTATCTCTGGAGTGCTTTTATAAAACAAAGGGGTGCGTGATTATTTACTTTTAATATAAAAGTAAATACTTCCATAAAACCACAGTTCAGTAGTGGAGTGTATTTCAAGCTCAACTGTAATCAAGTTCAATATTTTCCATGGAATTTGCCGATATGTTGGTTAGAGCAAAATAAGAAGGAAAAAATTCATCAGTGTGTAAAGTGCATGGGGGGGGGAGAACCACTGTACAAAAAGAGTAACAGATAACCAAGCTCCTGCTTGGCCAGTGGTTATTCATTGAATAATATCAGAGTAAAACCAAACACAACTGTCCTCTTTTTAGAAGTGGCAGATGTGGAAAATCTCAGCAAGACATAAAATAAGATGACAGAGTTCTTTATTAGATGCATCCTTTTGCCCTGACCCAAAAGTTAAAACAAGAGGGCCTCTATCTTGTTCAGGAAGTACAGAAGGATGTGTTCTGTGAGGGAAATATATAACATCTTTTATGTATGCACATAACATACAGCAGGGAGGAAGTTCTTATAAACTTACCCATCATTGTTAACATCTGATACCACCACTGTATATCCGAAATAAGATGCCATCTGCAATACAATAATAATTTTTTTGTGTTCAGGAAGCCATGTTTATAGTCACCTCTTAATTATTCATGAGAAATGACTTTCACTCTGGTACATTTTTACATTTAAATTCATAGACCCCCGAACTTGTTCCAAGTGTTCAAGTCATTTAGTCTAACCTCTGCCCTAATGAATAATTCCCTGAACAATAACTCTGACATTTGCTTGCACGGCCTCCGGATACATTAGGCTCATTCAATTGGGGGGCACAACTGTTAGGCAAGCCTTTATTACTTGTAGTCTTTCTGCGATATCTAGTGTTTTAACTTAGTTCAGCCATCTTGAACCCCACAGAATCAACTGAATTCGACCACATGTAGAAGACATTCAGGGCACTTTCAGATGCTATACTGTTCAGCTCGGAGATTCCACAGTGCAGACTCAAAGAACATATGGTACTTGTAAGCACAATGGCAGAAAAGCTAAGCAGGAATGATGCTGTCTAGTTTGGCCTCTATATTATTAAATCCCAAAATGATTTTAATTGTATGGAAATCCACAATTCATCAAATTATAGTGAGATCATATTTAATAAGACTCTCAAATCTTTTCAGTGTGTATAAATGCTATAATATAATCTCCCACAGTTTTCCCTCAGAATTGTTTTAGTATTATAATTCATTTCAGTCTGGCTCATCGTTTCATCTTACCAATGTTGTTCTTTGTGTGTATATGTGTTTGTCTACACGCTCATGGGTATGTACAGGTGCACGTGGGTGATGTAAGATGTCAACATTTGGGTGTCTTCCTCAATTGTTCTCCACCATTTTATTTTGAGACAGAGACTCTTGCCAAATGTGGAGTTTACTAATTAGGCTAGACTGTCTTAACAGCATTTTCTTTTCTCTGGTTCCCCAGCAGTGGCGTTACATTATAAGCTTTTACCATTGTGCCTGTCCCCACCAATGGGTACTGGAGACAGAAAGTCAGGTGCTCGTGCTTGTATAGCAAGCATCTTACCAAACACTTTAGCCCCACCTTTGTTTCTTTAGTCTACAATCTGATATTTCAGCTGACTTGACCTCCCACCATCCACTAATTCATGCAAAACACAGTCCACTAGAAACTATGCTCCATGGAAGGCAGACTTCAGTCTGTTTTGAGCTTTCTCCTTCCTGCAGTGCCTGAGCAATGTATGAACCACAATACACTCCATTGTAACACAAACTCTCTCTGAAAGAAGTTCTCAAAACCTTCACTATCAACCCAGTCTTGTTTATCCCTACTATTCAACAAAGTTCTAGGAGAGGTATGAAATTCCTTGTTGAAAATTTCGTAGCAGTGGGTACCTGGGCCCTCAAACTTTACCAGCAAGATATAAGAGACCTATTTCTGTACATTTAAAACCATTGCTAAATGATTCTCTGGACATGGTTCATCTATAGAAAGGGGTTACCTTCAGTGTTTGAAAAAAAACTTGGAAAATTTTACCAGGTCACAATACCAAAAGAAACACAGGACCACAGGACTCAAACCATATTTGGTTAGGAAGGTGGAAGCATCCTATATTCAGGCCATTGAGCCATTCACAAGAGGCTCTCAGCTAAGGACGGGGTACAGAGATAAATGCCTACTTTCTTCAAGAAAGGGACCCAAAACAACAGTGTTTCAAGACCGTGTATAAAGTTGAGGCTCAGGGGAAGGTTTAGGGTATGTGTTTGAAAGAAAGTGACTCCCAAAGGGAGTGCCACTCTTAGGAGGTGTGACCTTGTTGCAATCAGTGTAGTCTGGTTTGAGGAGTGTGTCACTGTGGGGGTGGAATTTGAGATCTCTTTTGCTCAAGCTTCCCTCAATGTGATTCTCAGTCGACTTCCTGTTTGCTGCCTTTAGGATGTAGGACTCTCAGCTCCAGCTCCACATCAGCCTGCATGCTACCCTGCTCCTAGTCATGATGAAAATGGACAGAACCTCTGAAACTATAATGGAGCTACCCCAATTAAATGTCTTCTTTATAAGAGTTGCCGTGGTCATGGTGTCTCTTCACAGCAATAAAAACCCTAGATAAGACAGGATGCAGTGAGGAAGAGAAGCAGAAGTCAGGCTCCTCCACTCTGGCCAATAGATTAGGACCTTGGAGCAGCCAGTCTCCTGTCACAGGGAGGGAGGTTCTGAGAGCTCACCCTTGGGTGCATTGAACACCATTTGCAATAGAATGAGATTGTATCATCATTTGGAGGATTTTGGCTGTTGAGTCTTACAGTCTGCTGTGCTGTTGTAGAAACTCTAGCAACAAGGGAAGCTATGAATCCTAAACACTAAATATATTCTGAGATTTTTTTTCTTCCTGAAGTTCTTGACAATATACATGGAGGAGAAAGAAACCCAACTTGAATGTCTTCATGTTTCAGTCTCTTGCCAGGAACTTCTGGATGCAAGGGAAGGTATTTGATTTGCTCTCTTCAGCATCCCTTCAAAACACACACACACACACACACACACACACACACACACACTCCTGTGTACGCATACCTACTCATACACACCATTGACAGGAGGCTCTGTTCTTTATGGAGGACTTACACACACACACACACACACACACACACACACACACACACACACACACACACACCATTGACAGGAGGCTCTGCTCTTTGTGGAGGACTTCCAGGACAGACATCCAATGGCCTCTTTGCCTTTCCCATTTATTCTCAGCACTCAATGCCATATCCACTCAAGGCTGCGTTTATCACTCGTAATTAGACACCTCATTAAGACCCTGGTCTTATAGGCTTTGTTTCGTGTGTGTATATGTGTTCTGTTTTGATTTTTCTCTCTTTCTCTTTCTTTCTTTCTTTTGAGAGACAGCAAATGAGAGAGAGCACATGAAGTTGGGTGGGAAGAAAAGTAGGGGATTTTGGGAGGAGTTGAGGGATGGGAAGGAATATGACCAAAGTATATGAAAAAATAAAATAATAAATAATTCTTTCTTTTAAAAAGACCCTGAGTTATTCTTTCCATGACTTCAATTAAGTCTTTGTCTTAACAACATTATATAATGATCAAGGGGGCCGGGCAGTGGTGGTGCACGCCTTTAATCCCAGCACTCGGGAGGCAGAGGTAAGCGGATCTCTGTGAGTTCAAGGCCAGGCTGGACTGACAACCTCCAAAATAATACAGAGAAACCCTGTCTCGTAAAAACCAAAAAATTAAAAAATTAAAAAAAATAGTGCTCAAGGGGTTATTATGACAGAACATGGAGGGGAATACTTTCTCTGTTAATAAGTGATTCCCTGGTGGGCTTGCCTTTATTACACCTTGAAAGACCAGAGCTCATGCTGGGCCTGGTGGTTCATGTTTGTAGTCCTGCATATGAGAGGCAGAGAAAAAGGAACTGTGAGTTGCATAGTAAGACTATCAAAAGAAATAAAAGCTAGGGGTTAGCTTAGAGTAGAGCACAAAACTTGAGGGCTGGGACTGACTAGGTTCACCATTGTATTCAGTGTTCCTTATTTTCTGAATGAATGACAACATGATGCAAACATTAGTTGTTTTGCATTAAAACGTGATTTCTGTTATGCTGGGTATAGTGGTGCACATTTGTAATCCCAGTGTTGGCAAGATGAGGCAGGAAACTGCCATGAATTCAAGACCAACCTGGACTACACAGTGAGTTTCAAGATAGTTTGATTGAGGCTCTGTCTCAAGACAACAACTACCAAAATGTCTTTACCTGCTCACCAGTAAAATTCTGAATGAAGGTCATATCTGTGGAATTAATGATGGAGACCTGAAATTGAAACAGTGAGACAGTACATCATTTGACAGAATCAGAGAAGCAGTTTTTAAACAATTGAACCTTAAATCATTTAAAATTCTTATGAAGTGTAATAGTTAGTTAGCCATATGTAATAGTTACAAAATTGTAAGCTCTCAAGAATGATCTTAGAAAAAGGTAATTGAACATGCTGATGACTCTAAAAAGGGAAATAGTTAAATGCAAGGATATGGGCAATAGTTAGCATATTGGTCAATTAATTTGTTTGATCATGATTTTGTTCTAAACAAATGTCTATGTTTATGTGATTATGAGGTCAGATAAATGACACTTTAGGAAAATAAGTTTTTAAAATGCTAGCCACATAGAAAAATGTAGCTTTTAATTCTATTTAGCCAAACTCAAACCTACACATTGTATATTGTCTAGATTATACTTTTTTTTGATACAGGGATTCATTTGCAGCATAAGCTGACCTGGAACTTTCTGTGTAGTCTAGGTTGGCTTCAAACTCTGTATTCTTCTGACTCATCAACCTCTTGAGTAGTAGGATAATAGCACCACCATGACCATCTTAAATCTTGGTGTAGCTGCATGCATATGCTTATGTGGGTGCAGTTCAACACGTATGCATGTGGAAGCTGGAAGTCAGCATCAAGGGTCATTCCTTGGGAGATATCTACCTAGTTCTTTGAGACAGGGTCTATCTTTGGCCTGAGGCTTTACAGTTGAGCTAAGAAAACTAGCCAGCAAGAGCTAAGGGTCAGCCTACCTCTACCTCCCTAATGAAGGAATTACTATGTCTGACATTTTTACATGGACTCTGAGGATCATATTTAGATTTTCTTGCTTCCATGATAAACACTTATCCAACCAAGCTATCTCCCTCATCCTGTAAGCCATTTTGTGTGGTTTCTTTCTGTGTATCTTTTTCTAACTTCATAGTAACCAGTTATGATGGGTTTAAATATTACCCATCTCAAATATGACACTTCAGAATGTCCACTTATTTTCAAATACCTTTGTAGAGGAATGAGTTAGGGACTTAGAGAAAAGTTCACTTTTGGGGTAGCCTTTGTGAAAGGAGAAAATACAAATATAGGTTTTTTCTGCATTTTGAATAATTATTACTCTGTGCAATAAAAATGCACCCCACATTCTTGTTTCACATGCAACTAATATAGTTGCATTTACTTCGTCGTGGGATGAATAGGGAAATATCACACTTCTGTAGTAGGAACTCATTAGTAAAGACATTTAAAATGGATTAAGGTTACATGGTATAAAACATTTCAGTGCTTACCAAATATGTCTGAAACATATCTTGGTACTCACATATCCAAAGTTCTGTGCTCCTCTTGGAATTCCAGCAACCAATTCTGGGGATTAAAAAAGTCATTTAGAGGGGGACCCACATTAATTAATTGATTAGTTACTTAATTAGCTAACTAACTAGTGTGCTTACATATTCATGTGTATTGGGTTGCTCATGTATGCAGGTGCCAAAAGGCCAGAGTAGAACCTTGGGTGTTTTTTCCTCAGGAGATATCTACCTTGTACTTTTGAGACAAGGTCTCTCACTGGGACTTGGTACTTATGAAATTATTTTGGCTATCCTGGCTGGGTAGTGAGCCATAGAGACCTTGCCTGCTTCTGCCTCCCCAACTCTGGAAGTATAAGTACAAGTCATAACCCTGTGTTTTTTAATGAGTTCTCAGGATCAAATGCAGGTCCTCATGCTTGCATGGGTTGCTCTTTACTGAGTCATCTCTTCAGCTCCCAAAATATTTAAAGCTATTTAGCAGTCAAGTGGAAAGATAATGGTGCCTTGTAAATGAGTGATGTAGAGGGTAAATCTGGTGCCTTGTAAACGAATTTGAAGAGGGTTGGAAGCTGGAAATCAGGATTTGCAGTTGCTTTTCCCTGATGTTTCTTTACAGATGACAGAAAACAAACAAGCAAAAGTCACCCTTGTGTACCGGACAGCATACACCTCTGCATTTTAGAACATCCTCCTGTTTTTGCAGGTCTGTGTGTGATTTAAAGTTAAATATCACTGAGGCTCTGCTAACTTCTACTAAGGGGGCAACTTTTACACTGTCACAAAGGCATATCATTAGAGGTTCAATTATGATGGGGCACATCCATGGATCAATCAGCAGGCCAAGGATTCTGTGTTAATAATCATCCAAATTTAGAGTTCATAAAATTATTTTTTCTTCTCCTCATTCTTTTTTGTCTTTGTGTGTGTGTGTGTGTGTGTGTGTGTGTGTGTGTGTGTGTGTGTTGATATCCAGTTAGTTCTCTATCATTTTTCATTTTAGTTTTGGGGAGACAGAGTTTCTCACTGAACATGGCACTTAGACATTGGTCACTGAGCACCCAAGAGTCCCATTTCTACCCCAGTGCTGGAATTACAGGCACTGCCGATGCACCTGGCTTTTTACATTGGTGTTGGGGGTCTGAACTCAGGTCTTCATCCTTGTGCAGCAGGCACTTTGCTCATTGAACCATTTTCTAGCTCCTCATATCCTCTTTCATGGAGCTTCTCCACTTGTCTTGTTGATAATGAGCCTGTACAGCCATAGATTCTCAATGGCCTAATGAACTATTTGAGATTTCATTGACAGTGCCTTTGTTTTACAAACCCTCACCTCGCATAAAGTATGAATGAGGTTTCTAGATATTTCTAAACTCCAGTGAAAATTACAGTTAGTCACTAGAGTGCTGATAAACCTCACTTGTTTCCTTAAGTGGGAATTGAGTGTTATTGTGGAAAGGTATAGGAACCCCATGCTATATTATAGAAGAAAAATATTTAGCATGCTTTACAATCCATTTTTAAACCATTAAGCCAGTGGTTGAAAGATTAGATTTTTTAAAAACTTATTTAAAAGTTATTCAGATCTGTCCTCTCATCTACTGATTCTTTCCTATAGCTAATCATTGTACTGTGTTATCAATATATAGGATTACATGCTTTAATCGCTTCAAGCATCCTATGAGATAAAGAATACTATTATTATCACCTATATTTTAGAAATAAGGAAACAGAAGCCAAGACATTGCATCATTTGTCTCAGGTCTTAAAACTAATAGTAATGAAGAGTTGAAAGCCAAAGGTCTGGATCAAAAACCCATGCCTTTTGTTACTATAAAATACTGTATGTATTTGTTTATTTTTGAGGCAGGATCTCCCTGTGTAGCTCTGGCTATCCTGGAACTCCCTGTGTAGATGAGGTTGGCATTGAACAGGTAAAGAGCCACCTGCCTCTGCCTTCCAAATTCTGGAATTAAAGGTGTGCTCCACCATACCCAGAATAACATGCTGGTTTTTCAAGCCAGAATTTGAAATTGACTCCAGTTCTTACCATCAAGCTATTTATTGTATGAGTCCTTTGTGAGCAAAGAATTGTCTAATCTTTAAAATGGAGACAAATAACAGTAAGACATGATCTATCTTCAAGAAGCTGGATGTGAACAGAGCTTGAAAAGAAAAGCAGTGGAAAGAAATGTTCATTAAGAATTAGCTTTTACTTAAAGAAAAGCACTTCTTTTTAGAACTCTGACTATTTTGAATTTTACCAAACTGTAAAAACATTTGTAGTGAGTTTTTATTTGTGTACATGTGAATTTTAAACTATTAAAAGTTCTGTTATGGTTCATAAACATAGCAATATTTTATTTGTGCTTGAACACTTGTGCATTAGTCAAAGTCATACAAAAGGGAAAAATAATTAATATTGATCTGAAAGAAGATGGAAATGGCAAATATTTATTGGCAGTTGACTCATTCGATAAATATTACTAGCTCAGTAAAAGCTCCTATTTTGTCTTGAATATAATATGCATTTTTCACACAATATTCAAAATGATAGTTCAGGGTCTATAGAGCTAATGCCATTCAGATATAAGCAAATAAGAATCAGAGAGGCTGTGTTACCTAAAAAAACATAGTTTCAGTCAAGACAGAACTTAAAATGGATTCAAATTCTTACTCTCAGACGATTTATTTTATTAGTCTTTTACGAGAAAAATACTGTCTAGTCTTTAGAATCAAGCTAAATAGCAATAAGACATAGATTTTACACTCAAGAAGCCAGATGTGAACATAAAAATACTATATATCATGTTATTCTTCCCAAGCAAATTTACTTTTTGTTTTAATTTTTTTTATTTAGGTTAGAAACAATCTTGTTTCACATGTCAGTCCCAGCTCCCTCTCCCTCACCTCCTCCCCCACCCTCCCCATCAGGTCCCCCAGTCCCCCACCCAATCTCCACTCCGATACCCAGGGAGGGTGAGGCCCTCCATGGTGGATCTCCAGTAACTGTCATTTCATCCAGGGCATGCAAATTTACATGAAACAACCAGTGTGGTTTCCTTCATTTTGTGTTTGTTTTGTTTTAGATTGTATTGGCTTCTTTGCTTATATTTCTACTGTTTCTCTACTCTAATTTTAGAACTTTATGACCCATAAGACCCAGTGTGAGCTGGTCCAGCCCCCCCTTTCTTTAACCCAATCCTAGTATCAAAGTATAAAAGCCTGGCCTATTCCAATCTTTCATAAAACTTAGCTCGTAGAAATCGCCCCTTTGTCAAACACCTCTTACTCTGGTAGGTCCTATTTTGTGGTACCTCATCTCCAAAGTTGTTTACTCTATGCATAATATTAATCACTAATACTAATCACAAATTTTGTAAAGGTGTTCAGACCCAGTATAGTGTAATCTCTGAAATTTAGGATAATTTGTTTACTTCTGCATACTCAGCACTGAACAGATCCTGGCACATAGGTACACAAAAAGTCTGCAACCAATGAATGGGTGGCAAAGATCTTAGAAGACCAGGAAAAAGAGATGACACAGGCATTTATAGAAGGAAACTAAATAAATATCTGAGGAAATGACATTTGAAAACTGACCTTAAAAAATCAAATACTATGGAAAGACAGAGTTGGATACAGGACTGGAGGTTTGGGAACAGGATAAACAATGAGGGATGTCTATGAGAATAGGGATTTTACTATTCTGTTATTATTACTCTGTTATTTAGTAATGGTCATGTCTAAAAGAGAAAGGGAAACAACATTAGCATGTTGGGTTGGAGTCAAGAGGAGAAGAACACCTGTGATATATGGTGTTATAAATTAGAGAGAAAAGAGATCTTGATTTCTCACTCAGGTCTATTGTGGCTATTGTCCAAGTCACACAACCATCTGTATACTTTTCATTCGTAACCTTGGGTATCTGTTCTCATTTTTAATTTCTTAATTAGATTTTATAGGTATTGGAATTAATTCTTATGAAATTCTTTTGAAATAAAATGTTGTGCGAATGTGTATACATTTTCTATAAAATGTTATCACATTTTACATCCATCCATTTACATAAATTTTTGTGTAGCAAAGAAAATAAATCACATTTACAATAGGACTTTCTCCATGCTTTTAAGATAACTTAAGTGTAATGATGTCTCTCACCTTGCTGAGAGTCCCCAGTGAATTCTCCAGCAGCAACCGAATATCCTATAATAAAGAAAAGAAACAAATGAATTTCATTTGACAAGAAAATGAGTTATATTTAGGAAATGATGAAAGTGCTATCATGGTACTATTTTATTCAAAAACATCTACAAATGTCTAAAAAATTAAGGATTCACTAAGCGGAAAAAATAATCATAGCAATATGAACACTTTCAGACCAATTCCAGCTATAAAGAAGATCTGCCACACTGATCTTAAATAAATAACAACCAAATAACAATGTCAGATTCTTAGGTGAGCCTTCAGAGCATGGTCCATAACCCCTTTAAGTGGAAGTGGCAGCTGCTGCATTCTGAAAGCTGCAAACTCATCACCATCAAGCACAATTCCTATGAGACATCCTTTGTGTTCAGGTTTTGCCATTGACCATTATCATGAACTACTTCTTAATTCCTTTCATGATTGTGGCCCACAGATGTCATTGAGCTCAAAAGCAAGATTCCATTTACACTGACAAAACAAAACCATAATTTAGCTTTTCAATACATAAAGCAATCAAAACTGGCTGGACACCAAACGTGGGTAACAGTAATAGTAAAAAGATATCATGTGGTTTGCACATGACACAATTTGAGAACAGTCTTGAATCTAGAAAGATTCATTTTGGTTTTGTTGAAACTGGACATGCCTGCTATCATGTTGCCCCATAACATGATCAGAAGCCCTGCTAATACAAATGTCTTCTTCAAGTAATCCTTCAGAAGAGAATGTAAAAGAGACTAAAAAACAGCAGGTCAAACATGTACAGTATATATTATATCTGGAAAAAAACAAGTTGTGGTGAAAAAGAAAATGTAAAGAGCTACTCAAAGTAATAAGAAATAAAGCTTTTAAAAGATGTCAGTCAGGCAACATCAGATAGTCAGGAACAAGCATTCATGTCCATTTAATTTGTTTGCCTTTTGAAAAAGTACAAATATCTCAATCAATGGTTCTTACCAAGGTAGCTGTCATCGTAGGAAGCTGGAGCCACATCTGTCTGCTTTTCTCCTGCCAGTTTTCTTAGAATATCCTTGAATGAGTAGTTTGCAATGATATCTGCTATACTGACAGTGATCACCTGACCTGCGTTTGAACAAATTAATACACCAACTGATTGGATACAAGGGGAGGGGTAGACACTTACTCAACAAACCTGGAACCACACCACACTCCTGAATGTCCATCCCTACCTCTCCCAAGAACTGACAGGTAGAGATTAGTTATAACTGACTGGGTAGAACTTTCCAATCTGGTAGGAGGCCAGCGATGAAAGGCAGTGTTTCATTCACTCTTCCTGTACTTTTAATGTATAACCTCTCTCTACCTTCAAATGATAAAAGTATGAAGGAATAAAGACACTTGCAAGTGAAATTTATGTTTAACTTTGTATTCTAGAGTTGAGGATAGGGTTCATTTCATAGACTGCTACCTAGCATGCAGGAAGACGTGGGTTCAATCCTCAGCTCAACATAAAACAGAGCAGGGAGACACATGATAACCCCTGCTCACATGTTCGTGACTAAAGCATCGTGGCAATATGCACTTTGTTGTGCAAACAATGTTTCTAAAGTGTTATCTAGTCTACTACTCACTGCCCTACCAATAATTTATTGAGGTTATGCCAGGCTTTGTTTTAGATGCTGGCGACACTGTACTGAGAACACAGACAGAAGGCTTGTTGGAGCTATGCTAGCACTCACTGACTGGCCTTTAGTCAGGGTCTCTCATTGAACTACATCTAGCAGGTCACTTGAAATCCTGTTACAGTCTGCATGCATGGGGTGTACATGCACACATGAATACATATAATCCCCAATACACACACACTCACACAAAATTAGAACAGAAAGATGGACTTATGACTAATTTGTAAATGAAATTACTATTCAACTTTATTGACATATATAATTACAAACATCTACCTGAGCAATGAAGAGGAGTCAGCCATGGGAAGCAGAGGCAGGCAGATCTCAGTGATTTTGAGACCAGCCTGGTCTACAGAGCAAGTTCCAGGACAGGCTCCAAAGCAATACAGAGAAACCCTGTCTCGAAAAACAAAAACAGAACCAAAAATCCTATAGATGTTAAGATGTTGATGATAGATCTAGCAAACGAAAACAAGAAACTGTCAGGATGAGGGAGGAAGAAAGGGGAACACTGAGTTGAAAGTGAGACATAACTGCCACCTCGACATTCCTCACAAGTTTGTGTGTAAATCTCAGCGTCTTCATAACAGAGCAGTCATTTGTCCCCATTACTTAGAAATATTTACAACCTGGCTTGACAGAATTTTAGTCTTTTCTTGGACTTCAACCCAAAAGACTGGGAATTCCCAAAGAATAATGTAGCTTGAAATTAGATGTTAAGTGCCATGTTTTCAAAAGCATTTCTTCCACCTTGTCTCAAACAGCATGAGATAACATTCAGATACAGAGACTTTTCCATATGATGGTGCATTTTAGACATTTGTGTGTCCCAATATAATCATGTTTCAAGACTTCTGAAAGTCACTTTGGGAGAAATGAGCCAACATTTTTATCAGTGTTGGTGGCCATGAATTTCTTTTGTGTGTGTGTGTGTGTGTGTGTGTGTGTGTGTGTGAAATTTTAAATCTCATTGGACATAGCTGCTTCCTACTAACATAATTTTATGCCACTAGGAAGGCCAACAATTGCTGTTTCTGCTCTCCTGGGTTAGTAACGACACACATGCTTTCCCTCTGATACAAACAAACATACCTTGCCAATAAAAGCTTCCAGGTCCTCCCACTATAAGGTCTCCGTTCTGCAAAACAGAAGCATCCAGGGAACGTGTAGACAAAAAGCCAAATGTTTTAAAGGGCACTGAGTCACTGCTAACGAGTAGTGCTCCAAGTTTGTTCATTGTAAAACCACGCTTTCTTAAAGAAGACTTTAAACTGCACTTTCCTCATACCTGAGCCCTGGGGGTCATTTTCTTCTCTCTCTCTCTCTCTCTCTCTCTCTCTCTCTCTCTCTCTCTCTCTCTCTCTCTCTCTCTCTCTCTCTCAATTATTTAGTGTGTTATATTAAATATTTTTAATTTGACTCAGGTGTGTTGACCTTGCTCCCTTGAGAGTATATAAATTCAAGGGAGGGGGTGCCACTGTTGGAGCTGACCAAGGCCTGTACATGAAGTGTGCAGCTTAATGGGCATAGTCCTTTGAAAACCTTGGTGACAAACACCAAAAAACTTCATTTCAATTGTTTCCAAGGCAACAACAGTGTCTACTTTAAAAAATAGATCTATTGCCAGAAAGATGGCTCTATGGGTAAAGTGCTTATCATCAAGTCTGACAGCCTGAATTTGATTCTTGCAACTCACACGGTAGAAGGAGATAACAGAGTCCCAAGATTTGTCTTCTGAACTCCCGCACACTTTAAATCTGCAAACCCACCCCTTTCAAAAGAGAAACCAGATTATCAAATGTGAGCAGCCCTGCTCTCTAGCTTCAGTCTGTAACTTGTGGTGGAAGCATCAAAGCAAGCAATCATAGAAAAATGCAATGTGCCCATAGGAAAACAGAGCATATGTTTATGGGATTTTCCTGTGCTATTTTCAAAGCATAGAATCTTCTTCCTTTCATATGTTTATCAAATGTTCTCTGCTTTCTGAATAGATTTATAAATTTTAATATGAATATTAAATCAAAGCAGCCAATTACAGCTAAGTGATAAAGTGACTGATTTATAGATTCTTGTGATCATTTTAGAAATGAGTTTTTGAGATTTGCATTCAAAATGATGAATGCTGGGAGTGGGAAGGATGAGTCCCTTCCTCATGGATGCTTTTCCATACTATTATCATGGACACAGATTTAAATAGAAATAAAGATGAATGGGGGGAAACAAAAAGTACTCAAGGAGTAGTTGCCAGACATGGTACACTCCCAAAGCTTCTCTGGCTATTATTATTTGATGGGTGGAGATGGGGATGAAAAACAGGAAAAAGAAAAGCAGTAGCAACAGTGACAAGAAAATTCATCCCATGCCATATGCTGAGAGACCAAATGATTTACCTTATAGAAGTCCAGGCTAAAGCCTGCTTGGCAGTATCCTTGGCCTTCAGGATCAGCATTACCTGGAATGATCAAACACATAACCACTATAATGTCACCATTTCTGAGAACTATTTTAATAAGCAATACAGGTTATTTTGTTGTTTTCCTCATATACCACTGAGTCAAAGAGATCAAATTGTGTTTTATTTTTAAAATACATCTCAGGCAATATTAAGTGTATTTCCATGTATTTTGTGATCCTGAATATGACCTTTATGTAGCATGGCGAACAACTTGAGGGGTTATGCTATGGAGCACAGGACACACAAGCCATGCTCTAGTTGGGGAACATATCAAAGTATTGGTTTAGGTTGGGGTGTACACTCATGTTCACTTCCAAAATAAAACCTCCATCTTCTGATTATGTCCCAAAATGTCCATGTGGCAGTAATGTCTCTTTTTGCCCACTCCTGATGTGTCTGCCATTTCTACAGTGACAACTTGGGACCACCACCTGAGTTCATGCTTCCTTCAGACAAGCTAATGACGATTTCCTTTTCATTCTTCATGTACAGACTGGCCTTGAACTCTCTACGTAGCTGAAGATGAGCTTGGACTTCTGAACCTCCTGCCTCTACGTCCTATGTGCTAGAATTACAGGTGTCAACTACTCCAGTCAGTCTATCAGTGCTTGAACCAAACCCTGGGGTTCATGACCGCTACGCAAGTACTCTACTAACTGAGCTACATCTCAAAGTCTTATTTCCATTTTATGGTATTTAATAGAAACATAAGTTTAAATTACTATATTTTGATAAGTTAGGCTGATTTGAAATTGTATTTCTGATTCTAGTAATCTCACAGGGGCATTGCAATACTAATGTTCTCAGAAGAGAAACCCTTCAACAGTGGTTGTTTGTATTCTCTTTGCTAACTAAAGACCCAGTGGGATCATTTTTAAAAGCTATAGGCTTTATAATGAGTATATAGACTCCAAGGATATTGTTATTGAACTCTGTAGGACATTGAGATCACAAATTTACTCCCTATAAGCTGAACTTTGAAAGAGATCCTACACCTTCTATCACACTTGAATTATAGTCAAACTATAGTTAAGTAGAGGGTAACCTCTTAGTTATTATGTAGCTAGATAAGAGCATGAAAATGATTACACATTTCTTACTGAGGATATCATTCAAGCAATACTACAGTAAGAGTGAACATCTCTGTAGGAAATTCTGATAGGCTGGGCATGTCCCTGATCCTGAATATCTCTAAAATACACCTGGTCCTTCTGGTTTTCTAGACCAGTATCCATTTTCTTTTTCCAACCAGATCATAGTTCTATTTTCTCATACCAGTTCTGTGCAGACACACCTTTTGTCTTGTTTGTTTGTTCATTGAGACAGTGTCTCATGCAGCCCAGGTCACCCTGGAGCCCACCATGAAGCAGAGAATGATCTTGAACTCCCAATCTCCCTGTCTCTACCTCGTAGTCTTGGAATTACAGGCATGTATCACTACGCCTAATATTACTCCCTTGTGTTTAAAATACTTTACTACCTGATACAATGTCTTTCACCAAATTCATTCTCTCCTTTACAACTGTATGTTAAGATTGATGGTTATGAATTTTATAAGGTTCCCTAAAATCCAATCTATATAACCTAAATTTACGAGGTTCTATTTTTTCTATAAGTCCAATGGAATAACATTTCTACCCATTCAGAAATATACATGAATATATGATGTAGTCTATGTGAACCAATGTAGATGGCATTGATTGTATTTAAGGAATGATTTATAAACACACAAGCCTTCTTTAAAATCTACTTTTGAAGTTGGTTCTTTATTTTTAATATTGTAAATTATTAAGAAGGGAAGAAACCTGACAATTCTTTACTTTAAAACAGGACACTGAATTTTTAAAAAATCTCCAACTGAAAACAAGTCATTGAGAAAATAACCAACTTCCAGTGTTTGTTTTGAGTGGCAATTAGAGAAGAGTTCTTTGCTCAGCAAGTCTGTTTCCCTTTTCTCATTGAATTATAATTTATGAGACCCAAAGGAGTCTTTCTTCCTGGAACCTCAGGGTGTCTCTAAACATTACATCCCAGTATAAACTCAGGAACCCAGGGACATGTGCTGTTCGTGTTCATTCTCTGCCAATGGTGAACTGCTATGGTGAAATTGAAGGACTATGAGACCCTCCCTCACCTGAATTATGAATCGTCATGAGGGAAGAAAGCATGCTATTCAGATAAATGAGCCGGCTACACCCACACTGCTTATGGTGCCCCGGATCTGTGCTGTAGGAGTAATGTAAGACGCCTGTTTCAGTTCTCTTTTGAAAAAGATATTGCTGATATTCCCTCTCTGTGACAATGACCATATGCTCATGAACAAGCAGGCTCTGTGTTAGTGGACTGTGAGCTTCTCAGTCATGACAGGAAGCCAGCTCTTGGGGTGATTTGAAGAGGAGGAAGTGTGAGTATATGAAAAGTGTTGGCGTTCCCTAGAGCCATATAATGCCTAATGAGCTATTCCGCAGTTCTACCTAAGCTCCTTTTCATATTGGCTTGCATATTTCTACCTGGGGAAAAGGAGAATAAAGAAACAGGCATGCTGATGTGCCCAGAGAGCTCACAATTCTTGGATACTATAATGGATAGTTATAAAAAATAGTCCAAGCTCATGCTGTAACAGGGACCACACAAGTTGAGATTCTGTGGGCTATGACTTAGCTAGCACAGGTTCTCAAGTCACAAGGACATGAAGCATAAGGGCAGAATGAGACATAGTGACAAGTTTCACAAGTTAACTTCATGATACCCAGAAGATTTTGTCATGAGGGCCAATGGTGAAGGATGCCATGGTTTGCGGCTGTAAGGAAATGTCTCCAGCAAACCCTGAGGACTAGGATATACACAGATGTAAGCATTGATGAGAAGTCTAGCATTGAATCTCTTTAGCAATAATACAGGTCTCTTATCTGTTGTTGATTATGGCCACTTCCCAGCTGCTACTAATGTTGATAATTCTTCCTTTCTCCACTCCCAGTGTCCTCTGCTGGAAAATCTTCCCTATCCTTTCTGAAGAATCTCCCTTCTTCCTGTTCCTCCAGACTCAGGTCCTTCACCTTTCCATTGATTATAGATTTCCTACTTGGTATTGTACTATGAGTTTGTTTATTTTGGTTTCTGCCCTCTTTCTTTCTTGAATGCCCATTCTTTGAACACTACTGGTTTGTTTTCTCTATTTCTTGAACACACTGACTCCCTACATAAAGTATATTTGGTGCCAATGTGTTCAGTAAACAAGTGTTAAATTAATAATTGAGTCTCATTCTCAACCAAGAACATTCACTTTAAAGTTGTCTAAGACAAGGTCTTTAATTTCAGACCAGTAACCCAGCTCACACCCAGGAAACCATACTCTGTTTCCTGCCAAAACCCTCACAAGAAGCTCTTGGGTTTAAAAAATTCATGTTTAGTTTGGAGCTATAAACTTCAATGACTTCTTTATTAATTCTTTGAAGTCCTTGATTCATTCTTTATCATCATCATTTTTTCTGATATTTGCTTACTGTCTTTCCCAAATTGATCTTGAATCAAAAAAAATACTAAGTATGCAAAAGAGGGAAATTTTATTTGTAGTTTTTTAGGACAATCTCTAATAACTTCAGACTGAGTCTTCGAAAAAGTCTACAGTGTTACTCTAATGTTCTTTGTAGTGACATTTTCCTCTCTACAGTTCATTCCCACTATAATAACAGGAAGTTCCTATTTGTTGATTACCCACATCTCACAATGATCTATCAAAAACTTAGAAAAATAGAGAAGTTTATAAAAGAACTCCAAGCAGATAATTGGTAAACACACTATCAGTCATCACTTCCCAGAGTAATTCAACATCAGCACCCCTAATGCAACACTCAGATGTTTGCTTTAAAGGATGCATCACACTGGTGTGGTGCTGTGTGTTTGTTTGCAGCACTTGGAAGGCTGAGATAGGAGAATAAGTAATTTGAGGTCAGCCTGGTCTACATAGCTAGTTCCAAGCCAACATAAGAGACATAGAAAGGATGCTGTCCTGGGAGAACCCTAGGACAGCTAAATGAGATTTGAACTCTAAGTAGAAAGAGTCCTTTGAGACTGAAGGGGATTCAACATTTTAAGCAGAAAGTGTAATATGCATATAACACGTACACAGCTGCCAAAACAAAGCAACAACTGTTAAGAACAAAGGCTATGCAATGTTGCAGACAGAAATTACTCCAGTCCAATCATCCTAACTGATATTATCGTTTTCATAAACAAGTAGGGTGAACAGTCAGCATCTTTTGGAAAACAGAATGGGGACTTTCAACAAAAACTGTCAGCTAGTGGACACAGTTATTCTACCAAAGACTATCTAAAGTTGACTTTTAAGTACAGAAGAGTCAGCAATACAGATCACATGTGGGTACAAATTGCCAAGACTGGGGACCTGAGTTCCATCCCTAAAACTCACATAGTGGAGAGAACCAACCCTTTATTGTCCAATTTCTATATGTGTGTTGGGCATTTATGTGTACACACAAAATAAATAAATAAATTTAATAAAAATAAAAATAAATAAATTGTGGTTGTTTGAATGAGCATGGCTCCCATAGGCTCATATATTTGAATGTTTGATACCCAGTTGGTGGAACTGTTTGGGAAGGATTAGGAGGTGTGGCCTTATTGGAGGAGTTATACCACTGGAAGCAGGCTTTGATGTTTCAAAACAAAGCATTCCCAGTTAGACCTCTCATTTTCTCTGCCTCCTACTTGAGGATCGGTTGTAATCTCTTAACTACTACTCCAGCACCATGCCTTTCTGCCTTATGCCGTGCTTACTACCCTGATGATCATGGACTCATCCTCTGACACTGTAAGTCCCAACAAACTCTTTTCTTCTATAAGTTTGCCATGGTGTCTTATCACAGCATAGAAAGCTAATTAAGACATAAATAAATGTGTAATAGAACAGTAGAATTCTGAGTCTTGGATATCATCTATCACAACTCTCAAGCTTGGGGTTTTTTTAAGCTAAATTTTACTTTCAAGGATAAAAAACAACTTACTGTTGCGGCAAGGAGAGTGCTCAGCATAAGCGCTGAAATTCTGAATTGCTACGTAACATGTGCCAACAGGGTCCTTTGCTGGGTTAGGTTTAAGAGTTCTCCAGTGATACAAAGGAGCACAGGCCTGTGGATACCAAAGGCAAAAAATACAGCTTTGATATAGGTTTCTTAGACAATAGTTTTATTTGAATTGCTAACTATTGTAACGAAAGTTATAGGTAATTATGTTAAATTGTTAAGTGAACTAATTGACCTCCAGCTAATTTTTGATATTGATTCATTGAAAAAATTGTAAAATCTATATATAGAGGGATTGTCCTACCCCATGGTAGAATTTTTAATTAAATAAAAAGTAAACCGATGAAAGAAAATTATTTCCTAAAAGCCAAAAACTCACATTTTCTATTCATTCTTTAAAAAAATGGACCTCTGCACCTCTGTAACAGCAAATGACATTCAAACAGTGAATGAATTAACACTACATCCTGAAATAACTCACCACTTCCTTTGTCTGGTTGTTAATTTTTAAAAACGGTTTTCAAATCAACAGATTCATGCAGGCTTATTGTTCTCTGTTTTGTGATCTGTCTAGTTTATCACTGAAGTTGCATCTTATGATTTTTAAACAATGATTGCTACATAGGCATATCTCATATGTAACAGTTTTTATTCATGGAAAAACTGAGGTCAAAGAGCATTGCAGGTCAGCAAGCGCTCAAATAGCACACGTGATGACACGTGCACATTTCTTAGTTATTGTGACCACTGAGAAGTAATCCAAAACTGGGGTTCCATTTTCTTTGGAGAAATGTAATCTGATAATCTCCAGTGGCCACAGATAACCTTCACGAGGGAGATGAGCTATTCTAGTCATTCCATAAATATATATTCAATTCTAAAATGGCAAAAATCCTTCAGGTTGTAAATAAAACATTCCATGACTATTGCCAGGTAAAATATAGAGCAGAAACTTTGAGAAGAATGCATACTATGCAAACATTTACTCACACTTTAAAGCCTTGCTTAGAATTTATTTAACTGCTAGCCACACTAAACATGGAGGTTTGCATGTAAAATCTTAATAAATAAATGTGTGCTGAATGAAATTAAATCCATGCCCTCTAGATAGAAGTTGAAACACAGTTGTATAACAGGTTATTATGAATTAGTTCTTACATCTTTGATTTTATGGTATGTAATTTGTCATATCAGATACCTATTTGATGACTTACATGTTCTAATTTTAGGACTGTGGTGTAATCAAAAACACACGTGTTAAATTATGCCTTGTGATGCCATTTCAAGGAATATATTAGGGTAAAATGACTTGCTTAATATCAGGAGTTTTACCAGCAAAAGTTAATTTAAACAATAATAAGAAAAGTGTGTTTCATTCATGGCATGATCCTGTTTCATCTTCTTGTAATTAGTCTGTTTTATAAACTTTAGTATGAAACATCTTGCAAATAAAATAAACATTATACATCAAAATTAACCAGACCCAAAGTCTATATATCTCAGTGAACAGCTAGAGTAGTCATTTCAGAACTATGCTGTTTCACATTGGGTTTTACACTTTTGACTATTAAATGTATTTTTAGGCACTTATCTACCACCAAAAATGAAAAATATGTGGCAGAATTAGAACTAGAAAAACAAATAGATTTATATCTTCTTTCATGACCTGTGTCCAACAATAGCATTGAGTCCTTTCACACAAAAATCCCAAACCCTCCAGATATATTAAAAAGGCATTAATTTCTCAGTAATTTAGACACACATGCCTCTTTACAACAATAAGAGAATAAAATCAAAGTCATAGCATTTGTGAACTGAGAGATCCCAACCTAAAAGTGGGGTTGTTTACTCTAATAAAAGTCATTAATGAATTAAGAAACATTGGTTAGCTGGCAGGTTTTTTTTCTTTTTAAGAGACAGGGTTTCTCTGTATTGTTTTGGAGGCTGTCGGTCCAGCCAGGCCTCGAACTCACAGAGATCCACCTGCCTCTGCCTCCCGAGTGCTGGGATTAAAGGCGTGCACCACCACCATCTGGCGCTGGCATTTTTTTTAAAGATTTATTTATTTATTTACTTATGTATATGAGTGTTCTATCTGTATGTAATGCTAGAAGAGGGCATCAGATCATGATGTTGTGAACCGCCATGTGGTTGCTGGGAACTGAACTCAGGACCTTTGGAAGAGCAGCCAGTGTTCTTACCTCTGAGCCATCTCTCCAGCCCAGCTGGTAGTTTTTAAAGGTCTTAATATTAAGAAAAACTTTCCTTCTGTTCTAAAAAAGATCCCACAATAGATGAACATTAAAACAACCCTAGAGTCATTTCCCTAGACCTATTTTTCTCTGGTTTTAAGTAGCCTTTTAAATTGATCTTGAACCATAAGATGTTTACCCCCTCAGGGTGTAGTTTTAAATTTTCCATCTTTCCTAGTACTTTTAAAAATGTTTGCAAATATCTGTAATTTTAGAAAAAGGGCTTCATTTCCTATATCTTTGAACACATTTTTAAAAACTGGATTATTTAATGTTAATCATTAACTGTCTGATTTTATACACCACTATTCTTTAAACAGCCAGTAGGTCTACAGGTATATCCCTCTAGAAAAGTGTTTGCATAAGTCACACATTAAATCATTTGATGCAAACAGTTCCCCAAACCATTCATACTCACCACGACTTTTCCTTTGTGAGCTCTCACTGTTGCTCCAAACCATTGGTTTGATTTAAATTCTATAGGTTCTTTGGTTCCATTAACTCTGATTTTCCTGTTATCTGACAAGAATGATGAATGATAAATAGTTTATCAAATATGGCATCCAATGAAAATTGCAGCAATAAATTTATATACTAAGACACCAGAAGGATGAGTGCCAATCTTTCCCAAAGTTGTCTGAAAAATTAGAAAAGGGGAAAATATTTCCAAGGGGCAGATTTATTCTGATATCAAGTCAAACAAAACCCTACAAGAAAAGAAACCCATGCAATCATTTTAAATGTAGACACATGATTGCCAATGTTCAGCATTCTATTATGTTCAAAACTCTCAATATTAGAGAAGGCAGGAAGAACATAACAGAAGCCATATATCACAAGTGCATACCATACTCTATGGTGTAAAGTGAAACTTTGCATCTAAGACCAGAAAGAAGAAAGGATACCCACTCCTTTAGTTTGTGTGTGTGTGTGTGTGTGTGTGTGTGTGTGTGTGTTTGTCTGTGTGTGCCCATAGAGGCTGGAGGAGGGCATCAGAGTCCCTAAAACTGGAGTTATAGGTAGTTGTGAACTTCCCCATGTGAGTGCTGTAAATTGAACCTGGGTCCTCTGCAAAAGGAGAAAATGTTCTTAACTGCTGAGCCATCTGCA
Organism: Mesocricetus auratus; assembly: GCF_017639785.1. Taxonomy (NCBI): domain Eukaryota; kingdom Metazoa; phylum Chordata; class Mammalia; order Rodentia; family Cricetidae; genus Mesocricetus; species Mesocricetus auratus. The sequence continues at coordinate 20,902,334 of NW_024429196.1, read as the reverse complement.
AAGACACCGCCCTGTCCACATATATTCAAACAAAATATTAGAAATGTATAGGGCTATAAGACAAGAAAAGAAAGAGCATCTATATAAGAAAGGAAGAAAAATAATTCTTTGTGCAGATAATATGGTCTTATATGTGGAAAACACTAAATGCTCCAGAAGAAAAATAGAAATAAGGTTTTGAGCCAGACAGTGGTGGCACACAACTTTAATACCAGCATTCAGGAGGCAGAAGCAGAAAGATCTCTGTAAGTTCAAGGGCAGCCTGGTCTACAAAGAAAGTTTCCGTACAGCCAGGACTGTTACACAGAGAAATTCTGTCTTGAAAATATATATATGATACTCAACATCATTACAGACTTGATGAAATCCCTATAAAAACTCCAATGAGCTTCTTCACAGAAACAAAATTTCATAATGAATAACAAAGATTCTTGCATAGCCAAAGTAATCATAAAAGACAAACAAACCTAGAGGCATTGTTGCACTTGACTTTAAAATATGATGCACTGAATAATCATAGAAATCAAATATATATATATATATATATATAAACCTGAAAGATACAAAATTAGCAAAGAAAAATCAGAGGCCTGGAGATATGGCAAGGTGCTTGTTCTGAATATGTAAAGCCCTGGGTTATATTATAGAAACACACACACACACACAAAGAAAGAAATCAGAACTGACTATGGTAGCACAAACTTAATCCAGTTCTGGGGGAACCTGAAGCAGGAGAATTTTAGGCAATCTACACTACATAGAACTTGGGCTGTATAGGGAGACTCTTGACATCTTCAAAAATATAAGTACCATCATTATAACCAAGGAAGAATTATCTGTGAATGAATTAAAGAAAACACAATAACATCAAAATTTCTGTAATAACTTTGTAGCAAAAGTAAAATATTAGTATATCAAAACCATACAATAATGACAAACGAAACTGATGAAGATAAAAATCAGTGCAAAAGATAGCCCATGTTGGAAAATTTTCTAATGTTAAAATGAACATGATACTCAACATTATTACAGACATGATTCAATCCCTATAAAAACTCCAATGAGGTTCTTCACAGAAAGAAAATTTCATAATGAGTAACAAAGATTCCTGCATAGCCAACGTAATAATAAAAAACAAACAAACCTAGAGTCATTGTTGTACTTGACTTTAAAATATGATGCACTGAATAATCATAGAAATCAAATATCATCACACTGGTATTTAAAACAGGCACAAGGAGCAATAGAGCAGGATAGAGAGTGAAGAGATTAAACCCACACATTTTCAGTTTATCTAGCTGAACTTCCACAAAGGTATTAAGAACATACAACAGAATAGATAGCTACTAAATGGTTGAAACAACTAGATACATGCAGAAGAAAGAAATTAGACCCCTATCTCATACAAACCCACATACAAAACCTATTCAAAATGTATTACAACTGTAAGCTACAAGGAAGAATATATAAGGAAAAGTTTGTGGCATTGGTCTCAGCAAAGACTTTCTTTGGACATGACCCCAACAGCAAAAGCAACAAAGCAAAAATAGACAATAAAATTGTATCAAAGTACAGTGAAGAGACAATCTATGCTGTTGAAGAAAATATTTGCAAACCATATATCTGATAAGGGAATATCTTAACTGTGTAAGACATTCATACAACTCAATAGCAAGACAGCAATAAGGCCAAATAGAAACTGACCAAAGACCTGAATAAGGATTTCTCAAAAGAAGATATAAAAATGACAGACATGTATATGAAAAAGTGCTGAGTATTCTATTTATCATCGAAATGAAAATTCATACCACAGTGAAATATCAATTTACCTAAGGGGTAAAGGTATTACTAAAAAGACTAAAGCAAATTCTGATTAGAATGTGAGAAAAGAAACCTTTATACCAGGTGGGTGTGGATATATACTGGTCCACCAACCATGGAAAAATAATATGCATGTTCTCTTAAAATTGAAAATGGAACTACCACATGGTCCAGAAGCCCCCTCCTCCAATGTCTACACCCCCAAAAGGAGTGTTGACAAACTAGCCTTACTCCATGTTCATGATGGCATAAATCACAATAGTCAAGATATGGAGTCCTCTTTAGTGTGCACCCAATAGATGGATGAATAAGAAATGTGGTGTAAAAATACAGTAGATTATTTGACCTTAAAAAGAAGAAAATCCTATTATTTGCAAGCATATTATGTTATTCAGGCACACACACACACACACACACACACACACACAGTGACTGAGCACAACTGTGGGTAGAATATAAAGAAATCAAACTTACAGAAGTACATGGTGTTTGATAGAGGGTACTGAGGGGGCATGGTCAAAAGGTGACAAGTTGTTGCTAGGATGCATATATTCTGAAGATTTATCATACAGTATGTTGCCAATAGATTTTTAATGGTTTATTATATCCTTGTGATTCTAAAACAATGGATTTTGACTGTTATTATCAATAGAAAATGTTAATAATGTTAGGCCATTGTTGTTTGAATGAGAAATGTCCCTCCTAGGCTTATGTATTTGAACACTTTGTGGCAATGTTTGGGGAAGTTATAATACATGAAGGAGCACATTTCTTCTTGGTGGAGAAGAAAGGTCACTGGAGGACAGCTTTGAGAATTAATAACTATAGCCTACTTCCAATCCTGCTCCACCCTTGTCCCCTATGGGTAGATGAAAAACATTCAATTAATTTACTGCTTCTGCTCTCTTACAGACCCCATCAGGATAGGCTCTGTTATTCTGGAAGCATGAGCCAAAACAAATGGTCTTCCAAAAGTTGTTTCTGCTTACAGTGTTTTATCACAGTGACATACAAGTAACTGATACATTGGTAGACACATTAAGTAGTTTGATTTAGATTTTCTATAATATATATATCAAAGTGTTACATTATATATTATGTATATATCTGTACTTCTATTTAAATATATTTGAAAACTAATTTTAATACACTGTGGGAATATCTCTTTCAGTATAAGCTACAAGATGGTTTTAAGGCTGGGAATATGGGTCAGTTGTAGAGTGCTTGCTTAGCATGCATCAGATCAAGGATTCATACCCAGCTCTGAAAAAAATAGCTTTTTTGAGGGTGGCTTTCACTATGCACATACAACATTAAGATATGTATAATATACATCACAACTTACAGGAAGTTTTCTCTTACATTTCATATTGCAGAGATAACTCTACCTTCCACATAATGTGGGCTCTGAGCATCTTGGATGTACATGTCAGTTACTCCTAATAGGACACCAGATCATTGTCACTGCTTTGAAGAAGGCTAAATCTTTTTTAATAGTAAAGCATGTAAGATCCTTCCTGTGGGGCTAGAGGGATTGCTCAGTCATTAAGAATACTTGCTACTCCTCCAGAGGACAAGAAGCCAATTCCCAGCATCCCTTTGGGCCACTCACAACCAACTACCTATAACTTCAGTTTCAGGGGATCCAGTATTGTCTTCTGGACCCCTTGGACACCCATGCACACAGGTGGTACACACTCATGCAGAAACACACATATATCATATACTAAAATTAAGTCTTAAAAACAAACACCCTTCTCTATGGTCAGATGAGCACCAAGTGTCTCAGCATGCATCAGAAACTATCATGAAGGAATGTTCAGGCCTTGACTTTTAACTGAGTAGCACGTGTCCATAATAGCACAGTTTTCCATTTCCTTTTTAGAGTTCAGCCTGCAGAGGCTAGACAAGGAGAAATTCAGTCCAAGTGTAACACACTTCAGGTCCTAATCAAAAGCAGCAATCATTCCTTTAACCCTTGGTTCATAGTCAACTGACTTGCCATGTGACTTCATCTGCCCCATTCCAAGGTGCTCTATAGTAATAGCTAAGGAATTCCTAAGTACATTTGTTCTAAACCATCTTACCTGCATGTGTTTTCTCTCATGCAAATTTTTATTTTTCTTCCTTGCTTCTCAAATAAATACATTACAAAATGAAGTTTTAAGTCCTATTAGGTAAGGCCAAAATAAACACCTAATTAAGACTTCAGTTGAGTTTACTTATGACTACAGACATTTTTTAAAGAATAATGTATTCAATCTGAATCTAAAATTTACATTGTGACATGTTAGTAGAAAATCATGAATTTCTTTTTCAAAAATCTTAACTTTGATGTTTCTGAAGTATTTTTAAGAGACAAGTTCTGGAAATTTTCACCCAAATGCACTCAGTCGGCAAAGAATTACAGCATGTTGCAGCTTATGGCCTGAAATGGAATTCCCAAACACTGCCATTCATGTCTAGGTAGCATAGGTGACCAAAAACTCAAAGTCAAGGAATCTTGCCTCCACTAAGTGGGTGATCTTGGCTGACTTGTTCAACCTTTTGGAGTTCTTGACCCTTCTGTTTGCAGCTGATCTGTCACTGTGCAGCTGGTCAAAAGTCACCAAGATCATAAGCAGGAGCTGGCATGAAAGGTGTTTATAAATTGACAATCACATTAAACAGAATCTTCTAGCAATTTGACCAAATGTCCATAATTCTTTAAAAGCATCTTATCAGAAACTCAGAAAGTAACCTACATCTAAGAATTGGAAAGAAACTCACAGAAACACACCATAGTAGGCTGTTATAAGAGATTTGTGGGACTCAGCAATAAAATATGTGACACCTCACAAGATTGTCAATGTGGTTTTGATTAAGTATGGAGAGAAAGTGCTGGAGTGGCTTTGAAATTTCTAACATTGGAAAAACTCAGGAAAAGGAGACTGGCAACTTAAACTTTCATAGTTAAAAGAGATCCCCAAAGGACTTAAGAGAATCAGGCTTCTGTAAGGAAGGAAGACAGTTATGAGGAAAATAGTTCCAGTTCCAAGCCTGGCTTTGTTTTGTGGAACTGAATGGTGTGAGTCTGTCTGGGTGGTTCCTAAGTATTTTTTTGCTACTACACGTTGAACTGAATGATAACTATACTAAGAGAGTAAACTATGGTTATTTGGGGAGACAAGCTTTTTGTAGTCAAAGAGTACCAACAAATGAGTTTTGTTGATTGCATTTCAACTGAAGCAATGTAGTAGAGAAGATTTCTACTGCATCAGTCTCAATTTCTCCTGATCTGTTCTGATGTGAGTGTGTGATTCTTTCATTGATCCTGAACATCCACAAATCATCTTTTAGAAATTCTGTTTTGGCCCACAAACTGATGGCCAGACCCTGTTGCAGAAGTTAACACCCACACAACTTATTGAACATGGAAAGATTGAGTTTGTGCCTTCACCTCATATTATAGTTTCTATGACATGGAAAGATACTCTGCAAGCTACCAGAAGAGAAAAGTAAACACCAACCCAACCATGAAACCTTTGATCTACAATCTGTCCTATTTGCAAAATATGCTAAGGTGATGGCAGCACAAACCTTGTGTGAGTAAGCAACTGAGGTCTGAATTGACTCAAGCCCACCCCATGAGAAGGAACCCATACTTGACACTGCTTGGGTGACTAAGAACCAGAGTCTAGATAGCCTAGAGACCTAGGGTAAAGCCAAATACTACTGGTCTTTTTAAAAAGTAACAGTAAAATGACTCCTTTTGATACTCTGCTACTCACAGATTGGGGCCTTAGTTAGCCATCATCAGAGAGGCTTCCTACTGCAGCAGACATAGAGACCCACAGCCAAATGTTATTCAGAGAGAGAACTTGGAACACACAGCTCTAAATGAGATGTCTGCATCAAAATCCTGCCCCCAGAGCTCAGGGGACCCTGCAGAAGAGGAGGCAGAAGGAGTTGGGGAGACAGAGGATGGAGGACACTAGGAGAACAAAAGCCTCTAAGTCAACTGAGCAAAGACCATATGGACTCACGGAGACAGAGGCAGGAATCACAGGGCCTACATGGCTGTGCACTGGGTTCTGTATACTACAGCTTTCAGTTTAGTGCTTTTATGCAGTTTCTGAGTCTATAAATGAATGGGTGCCTTCTCCTGGGCCTCTTTTATTCTTCTTTTGGCTTGTCTTATTATATTTGATTTTGTTAAAACATCCTGTTTGGGGCTGGTGATGTGTCTCAGTGGGAATGGTGCCTGAGTTTTTACACTCAAGTCCTGGAATTAACACAATAGTGGGACAAGAGAACTTGGAACTGTCCTCTTCCACTGGTGAGCCCACACACACGCATCATCCACAAACACAGCAATAACACATTTCAAAATAGTTAAACAAATAAAAATTCTGTTTCACAAGAGAAAAACGAATTTGATCAATAAATAATCTAATCAACTGAACAGACAGCTCTTAAAAGACAAAATAAAGATGGCCAACGAGCATCTGAAAACAAATTCTCTATCTTTAACCATGAGAAAAGAATCAAATTAAACTACATTGAGATTTCATGTCACACTATCCAGATGGCTGTCATCAAGAAAACACAGATGAGAAATGCTGGCAAGAACGCAGGAGAAATACAGATTATATATATATATATATATATATATATATATATATATATATATATATATATCCTGGTGGGAATGTAAAATGCTGCAGACACTGTGGAAATCAGCCGCCTCATGACCCAGTGATACCACTCCTGACAAGAATTTCTCAAAATAAAAAGTAAAGAGAAAGCTGATAATATAATTCACTGATAGAGTTTTTAACCTAGCTTATGTGAGACTCTAGGGTCAACACAAACACAAAACCCAACCATTGTAATTACACAGAGTTTCAGTTAAGTAGCACGTTTGGTTGATCCTTAAAGTGATCTATCCTAATTTCTCACCTTCCCCTTCAGAACAAGATTCTTTCATGCCAGTTGGCACGACCCTGGGTGTAATGCTATCTGCAACTTACGATGGTGCCCAATGAGTCATCAACACATGGAAGATGGCTTTGATTTAATTGATCTGACCTTTATTAAAAAGTAGCTCTCGCTACTCATCACTATTTTCACCCTTCTAGTCTCTTCTTTTTATGGCAGGAACTAAACCCTGGAAAACACATTTCTATGACTTCCTTACAAACAAGATTCAGAATGAACAAGAAGAGGGAAATGAGGAGCCTGTCACTTTCTGGCAGCACCTGCAGGCAGACTCATGAAATTCAATGGTGGCAGATGTGATGTTTGGTCAGTCTGGCCACTCCCAGATGCTGTCCTGACATCCATGTCTCTGGTGTGCTTTGGTCAGCTGAGATCATGTTATATGACCCCCACACTTCTATATTTCTTGATCCATGGAAGCTACTCTCTTTTCCAGGGCTTACAAGCCTCTAAGCTGCTGAATTAATTTCTTCCCTAATCATCACAGGCAAAGTGGGCTCTATGTTCCTACTGAAATCTAAACCCAACCCTGACTGGCTCATTAATGGCAATGCAGAGCATTTAGGGGAGGCTTCATGTCCTTTGAAGCAGAAGGAAGGTACCTAGTCACCCCAGGTACCCAAAGCATTGTCCACTCCACAAGCCTGAAAGAGACCACTTCATCTTAGTAACTTCCTAACAGATTATAAATGACAGGTGAAACAAAGTTGAAAGACAAGAAATACTTTGCAATTGACTATATGCAATTTAAAGTTTTCTAAGAGGCAGGATATTCCATGTGATTTTTTAAAGAGAAGCAACAATATAATTAAAATAAAGGAACTCCCAAACCAATACACAGAAGACAAAACTTCAATAGGAAAACCACTGTTGATGGGAATATAAACTAATTCAGTCACTATGGAAATCGGTATGGGGGTTCCTTCAAAACATGAAAATACATCTATCATAGGACCAACTTTGTACCATTCCTAAGTATTCACCCAAAGGACCACAGGCCAATGCATCACAAACTTACTTGTACATCTCTGGAGAATGATTCACAATAGCTAAGATACAGACTATCCTAATTGTCCATCAACAGAAGAATTTGGGCAAAGATGTGCATATATACATGGTAGAATTTTTCTGTCATAAAGAAGAACAAAGTTAGTATAAAAAAGTGTGAAGACAATATAACAAACACTTAAGTAAACACCAGGCAGAATTAACAATATCACAGATTTCTCACACTCATAAACATTACATTTCCTTTTCTACCCATTCCAATTTCCTCCTCTGTTGTGTCACCATCATGAACTCTGTGTGTGTGTGTGTGTGTGTGTGTGTGTGTGTGTGTGTGTGTGTGTTTAAAAATAATCCTGGCATGAAGGAGATAGCTCAGTCAACAAAGTTCTAGCCCTGCAGGCAAAAAGAACTGAATTTGATCCTCCTCAGCCATGTAAAGGACAGGTGAGGTGGCATGCCCATGTCATCCCATCACTGAGGAGGTAGAAACAAGAGGATCCTTTGGCTAGCTAGTCTAGCCAATTGGAGAGTTTCAGATTCAGTGAGAGAACCTGTCTCCAAAACTAAGGTAAAGAGCGAGTAAAGAAGACAGCAGACATCTACCTCTGGCCTCTGTGGGCACTCACACACACATGCACATAGACACACAAATAATTTCATGAACAATATATATCTATGTTCTGCATCTGTCAAGGACCAGACAATAAATGTTTTAGGCATTGCAACCCTCCATAGGAATGAATGGTCTACAAACATAAAAAGGTGATCAAAGTTACTAATATTGGGGGAACATAAATGATTTTTAAAAAGCTAGATGCCCTTTCCCAGCCAGGTCCCTAGGAAAACCTTAACTGTCCTGAATAGCAAATGCCCCTCTCTGCTGCTCTTCTGGAGGGCCTGGGAATTACAGTTACTTTAGTATCTGATGAAATGGATTTTACAAGGATGCTTAGAGCCCACGTGTTTAGTAATAGCAAGACAAAAAGAAATAAAAGTTTTGTATACATGGTTATCTAGTAAGCATCCTTGTAAAAATCCTCCCTGTTAAGTTTGCATATTGGCTTTATTGATTGGTAATAATCAATCATAAGTTAGGGATATTGATTCTTCTTTTATTATATATGTTGAAAATGCCTTCTCATTTTTTTTGTCCTCTAACTTTATGGGTCTTATGATCCATGTAGAATTTATTCTTAGTGGAGCAATGGTGATGTATGTGTTTAATCCCAGGAATTGGGAGGCAGAGGCAAGCAGATCTCTGTGAATTCGAGGCCAGTCTGGTCTACAAAGCTACACAGAGAAACCCTGTCTTGAAAAACCAAAAAAAAAAGTACTTGTTCTTATAAACTGGGGTAAAGATATTGTGCTTATTTCAACATGAAAAGTCATGTGTCCCAACACCATTGTTGTTAGTTACTTTTCTTCTCACTGTGACAAAATAACTGAAAAATGCCACTGAAGGAAGGAAACACTGATTTTGGTTCATGTGTCAGGAGATCTCAGTCCATCAGGTGAAGAAGCCATGCCAGCAGGAGGGCCTTAGTCCATGTCAGGAGGAGCCTGACTTGGCTGGTCACATCCTACCAACCAGGAAGCAGACAGATCTAAGGCTGGGCTATGCTTTCAAAAATCCCTCTCCCCCGCAGTGGCCCACCTCTGCCAGCCAGGTCTCATCTCCTGAAACATCTACCATCTCCTATAGCTGTGTTTCCTGGGCACCAAGTGTCCAAACACATGAGTCTGTGGGACACATTTCACGTTCAAACCCTAACAACTATTCAATCTTTTTGCTCAGTAATGGTTATTGCACCTGAGGGTAGGAAGAAAACACTCCTTACATAGTCCAGAGAACAACATAGATGCCCTGCTACCTCACACTCCCTCAGCTTGTGGTTTTTGTTAAGAAGAAGACACAATGATGCTCTCCCCTGTGAATATACCCAGCCTTTAAGACTCTCCCATTGCTGTTGCTCTTCCTGCTGTCTGGAATGTTCTTCCCATTGTGCTTCCCATGGCTGACTCCTCTTCATTGCTCAGGTAGAAGTTAAAACACCCACCTCCCCAGACTTGCATTTCCTAGGTCACCTGACCCTTTGTGTCTCTCTAGTCATTTGCAACTGTTTTTTTTTTCCCTCACAGCACTGACCTCTGTCTGAGATGATGGTATGATCATCTTCACATGTGTTGACTCTCTTTTGACCACATACATTAATTCCATGCACAAAGACTATCCTGTTCTCCTCCATAGTTTGCTCTTCTTAAATAATTCATGGCACCCTGTAAGCCATCCACAAAAGCTTATTGAATGAATGGTCCAGTTCTCATGCATTCATTCAGAAGTTTTCCCAGGATAAATTATTCATTACATTTTCACTTTTGTTGAAAAAGTGTGTCAGAGTTGGGTATGGGTGGGAAGGAATTGACCCTTTACATTCCCTTTTAATGTATTTCTATAATGTGGGGATGAGACAAACCTGAAGATACCCTGAAAAGACAGGCAGCCAACCTGAGAAATACAGATGGCTGTCAGCAAGCAGCAATGTTTTGGCCTGCTCTGTTTTCTGGGCTGTGAATGAGCTCCCTTAAGTTGATATTTGGGCAGTCTGGATACAGGTCCTCGTGGGTGGCAAAGCCCACCAGCTTTAGATCTTTTTATTTGGGGGGATATGTGTTTCAGAGCAAGAATGTGGTGCCAGGCTGTAGAATGCAGTACACAGATGAGTAACAGCAGATTTCTCCACTCTGTCCAGTGGAATGAGAAGAGCTGAAATGAGGATAGATCACCAGGGATGAGGGAGGGAAAAGCTGAAACTACACAGGTGTGGCCAAACATTTCACCAGATGGGACAACTTTGGGAAGCTATTTATAAAGCTCTCGATTTCATCTCAGAAAAACAGTAAGCTTGGCTCTAGCCTCCGATCATCACTTCCAAGTCTATTGCCTCAGGGACTTTCTTCAAGCTGTTTCGGGAGCTGTCCAGACAGTTTTGATCAAGAAGGGAGAGAAAGAAATCTTTAAACATTTAAATCTTGATCATCATCAAATGTGTGCTGTAAAAGTTGCATTTAAGTAGGAGCTGTGCATGTGAGAATAAAGAATACTCATATAAAGTTCAAGATAAAATGATGGTGTCAGATAATCCCTTTTCTAAAAGAAACAAACCCAAGAAAAGAGCATGAGCCGGAGTTTAAGTCACACAAAATTAAACTTCCGATGAATTACTCTCAAGCCCCCCATTAAAAGATGTTAAAGAAGGCTCTGGGGCTCCATTTTATTGTTGGGAACTTTCAAGGATTTAAATAAATTTCTCAGACTCTTTTCTGTCTCTGATATTCAAGGTATGTTTTATTCTGATTGAATGATGTCTTCTTAACTGCAATTGGTGATTTAACTCATGTATGCACACCCTGTGTAAGTAGGTATATACATGGTGTGCAAACACACATGCAGCATTAATAAATTCATACCTTTGCCTAATAGATTGAGTTTCTGTGCCCTGCTCGTCACTCCAGAGGACATAGGTTTACCTGGTCTCCATGTCCGAGGCTTCCTTCCTTTCCATTGCTATAGCTTTCTCCTATTCTCCATTTAGTTCCCTCTCTCTCTCTCTCTCTCTCTCTCTCTCTCTCTCTCTCTCTCTCTCTCTCTCTCTCTCTCTCTCTCACACACACACACACACACACACACACAGAGAGAGAGATAGAGAGAGAGAGAGAGAGAGAGAGCAATCGTTTCTTATTTCCAACTTCTCTAAATTTCCTTAAAACCTGTTTGTCAATGGAGGAGGTGACGGCACATCTTGCAGTCCCCTCACTTGAGTGATTAAATAGCTAGTAGTGTGAGTTAACTACCGAGATCCTATCCCAAAACAAAATAACAAAAAATAAATAATAGACAAATGACAAACGTGTTGCAGAATATCTGTTTGCACTGTGCAAAGATGTGTCACTGTGACTGGTTTAATAAAGAGCTGAATTGCTTAATAGCTAGGCAGGAGAGAACAGGTGGGATTTCTGGGGAGAGAAAGGAACACTGGGAAGAAGAAAGGCGGAGTCACCAGAGAGAAGAGGAACAAGTCAGTTGTACAGAATAGAAGAAAGGTAAAAGCCGCGTGTATTAAAATGTAGATTAATAAAAACAGGCGAATTTAAGTTGTAAGAATTTGTTGTAAACAAGCCTAAAGACTGAGCTTTCATAATTAATAATGTCTCCATGGCGTTATTTGTGAGCTGGCAACCCAAAGAAAAATCCAACCACACAAAAGAGCTGATTGTGTAGCTCATCATTAGAGTGTTTTCCTAGTATGTACAAGACTCTGAGTTTTATGCCAGTGCCAAATAAATAAGTAAGGCAGTAAATTCTCTCTTCAAGATGAAAAATTGTTAGGTTATTTTAAAAATTTCAAACAGGGATGTGTTTTTCATGAAGCTTCCATTCTCCTTGGACTTTAATGGTGGGCACTAAGCTGTGTTGCTAACAATGCCAGAATTATTTTCTCTGTTATTTGTCAATAGGGTTATTTTATAATCTGGGGAAAATAGAAGACCTGGAAAAATGATCTGTACCTGGTTGAAAGACAATTTGTCATCTTAGAGTTGTATTGGTGATGAGAGGTTCTTTCGTGACAAGGATGGACCACACAAGTTTCTTTTCTTTTCTTTCTTTCTTCTTTTTTTTAAGGCAACTGAATACAGAGTTCTATAACAGGGTAACTAAAAGGTCATTAGAATCCAGTTTCCTGGATATACTTTCTGCTCATAATGGTAAACTCATTCAGCCTTTCACAATTTAAGAACCGAAAAATAAATTATTCTGTTCTGAAAATTGTGAAACTTTTAAATTCATTTGTCAAAACCACAATTTCAATGTTTTCCTCCATACATAACCAGATATTAAGATGCTTAAAAGAAACAAATCTGTGCCTTTAGAGCAGAAATAATAATGTTCATATGTATGGGTTTGGGAAAGCAATAGTAAAGATTATATTACAATATTCCTATTATATATTTTTCTGTCCTGAATGAGAACATAATTTTTCTATAATTATTTCCATATCTAAGTCATCTTCCATAGAACAAAAAAGGAAAACATTCCCAGCTTCTTGTTTTGAATAACCATAGTAGCTAATGCTATTTAGAGTTTTGTTTAGCAATAAAAATGAATGAGTTTCCTACATCATATAATGCTATTTGAAATGTTTTTCATATGTAGCTTGACTAAAGTTTTATGTAATGTTTGTTCTGGAAATACATATGGACTTTTTTGGGACAATGTAAGAAATTTTGGAGGGCAGGAATTCTGCTGATTTATATGGTGCAGCTAGAGAAGTGAGAAATTAGAAATAAAGGAACAAACCAAGGGGCTCCCCAAGAGAAATCCTAATCCATCTGTAGAAGACCAGTTTAGAAACAAAGACTAAAGCAACTCCCAGTGTGGCACATAGGCTGAGGGGCAGAGCTGACTGTGATTGGACTGGAGTGATGAAACCATCAACTTAAACCTCAATTTCTACAACTTAGCTATATTCACATCGGCTGGCATGGTTTTCTCTCTTACCTAACAACCCCAGCTATGGACACACACACACACACACACTTCAGCTCCTCTCTCTATGCCATTTCCTCTAAATTAAGCTTTCCTTGACCTACAAAACAGACACATTTCAGTCAAACATGAATCTTCTGCACCCCTAAATTCTTTTTAATTTACTTGGCATAAAACTTCATGCACTTTCTGTTGATGACTTTTCTAGATCTCTCTCAAATCTCAAGTCTCTGCATTTCTTTCTGTCTCTGCTGCTTCATCCCTATAGTAGCCACCATGCTCTTTGAGTGCAGTTGCTGACATGGCTTCCTGGTGGGCTGTTCTTGCTCACGTTTGCCACCTTCGAATCCACTCTCAACTCAGTGGCAGAGATTTTTTTTTCTCTACAGAAAAACCAGTCAAAGTGGCTGTACGAGTTGGCACTCCCACCAGCAGTGGAGGAGTGTTGCCCTCTCTCCACATCCTCTCCAGCATAAATTGTCATTGGTGTTTTTTATTTTAGCCATCCTGACAGGAGTAAGATGGTATCTCAGAGCTCATAGACCCCAGACTGATAGCTGAGAGGCCAGCATGGGACTGATCCAGACACCCTGAAGGTGGGTGTTAGTGAGGAGGCTTCAGCATCCTTTGGGGCCTCAGGCAATAAATCAGCATTTAACCATTTCATACAGATGGACTTTGGGAACCCATTCCACATGGAGGGATGCTGTCTCTGCCTGGACACATGGGGGAGGGCCTAGGCCCTGCCCCGGATCTTATGACAGACTTTCGTGATCCCCTAAGAAGGGTCTCACCCTCCTTGGAGAGTGGAGTGGGGACTGAGGAAGGGGTTGGGGGAGGGTTGAAGGAGGCAGCAGAGGAGGGGAGGGAGAGGGAGCTAGAATTGACATGTGAAGAAAACTTGTTTCTAATTTAAATTAAATTTAAAAAATCAGCCATATAGAACCTTTATCTTGCCAGGACCATTCTTGTGACTTCCAACCAAAGTGACTTTATTTTAGCTCCTTGCATTTTTCCTTTTTTATATAAATTAGAAACATGCATCTTCAAATGTCAATCCCAGCTCCCGCCTTGTCCCTCCCAGCTCCCCTACCCCCAGCCCTTTCATCTAACAGGGCATTCTATATGCACTTCCCTTCATATCTGTCTTAGTTAGGGTTTCTAGTGCTGTGAAGAGACAACATGACCATGGCAACTCTTATAAGGAAAGCATTTAATTAGGGTGGCTCGCTTACAGTTCAGAGGTTCAGTCCATTATCATAATAGTGGGAGCATGGAGACATGCAGGCAGACATGGTGCTGGAGAAGGAGCTAAGACTCCTACATCTTACAGGCAACAGGAAGTGGTCTGTCTCATTACGCATGGCTTGAGCATATATGAGACCTCAAAGCCTGTTTCCACAGTTATACACTTCCTCCAATAAGACTATACCTACTCCAACAAGGTCACACCTCCTAAAAGTGCCACTTCCTTTGGGGGTCATTTTCTTTAAACCATCAAAATGCCCAATCTTTTTTATAGAGGTTGGGGTACTCTGGGACTCAGTTTCAATCTAGATATCATCCCTTTCCTGTTTCCTCACTTTGCTGCTCTACTCTTGGTCCACACTTGCCCCATAATAAGTCATTGTCTTAGAGATCATCTACACACGATTTCCAAATTTAAAATCCCAGGCATCTTGCACAAGGCCTGTGTCTATCCAACAGCCCATTTGACATTCATTTGGAGGTCAAATAAGCATCTCAAATTTCACATATCTGGATTCAACTCTTGATATTCCCTCCAAGGCATGCTCCTTCACCACTGTTTCTAGCCTCTGTCCAGTTACCCTGGGAGGTCAAACTTTTTTTTCTCTTTCACACTGTTCATCTGATCCAGAATGAGATCCTACTAACTGAAATGTGAAACCCAGCTCCACCCATCTCTCACCCCTCATAGTTCTTATTCATGTCAAGCTGTATTTCTTTCTTGGACAGGGGTAAGTGGTCCCTGCCTTATCCCTTGGCTTCTGTTCTGGATTGGTGATAGTTCATTCTTCATCCAAAAGTTCAAATTATCCTTTAAAAAACATAATTCAAATAATCCTGCTTCCTACCCAAAACTTCCCATTGGTTGTGCAATTCTTTTAGTATGAACCCAAATCTCAACCCTGACTATTAAAGTAACATATAATTTTAAGCTGGTCGGGATCCTAGAAGACACAATCCCATGTATCCCATGTCATAATATTAAATGTTTAAATTCTGAGAGATCAAAATCCATAAGGTATACAATGCCAAAAATCTAAGATCTCTGAAATCATAATCCTGGAAGATTACAGTGCCAAATGCTGAAACCCCCAAACTCTCCAAACCACAATTCCCTCTGAAGGGGAAAGGCAGGAAGGAAAGTCAAGTTCTAGGAAAAGATTTGCATGGTTTGGCTACATGCAGAATGGCTGCATCATGTCAGGCAGAACAAATGCATGGAAGCCTGCTAAGACATTATTTTTTGAGTGTTTTTCCAGAGGAGAGGACTGTATCCAAATGGCCTGAGGCTTTTAGGAAGACTTCAGAAGGTTCTGGTTCACTTTATGTATTTTTGCTCTTTTGACTCCATGAAATTGCATTAGCACAATGTTTACTTAATTTGTATGCATTGTGAATGTACTTTTAAACGTCCATGTTTCCTCAGTAGATGAAGAAATGTCCTTTTGTACATTTGCATTTGTGATCTACAGATCTCAGCTCTTTCAGTAACTGTGTGTTCAGTGGTGATCCACTGAGGTGTTATTTTTAACTTTGAGAACTTAAGTTTGGACATGTATACAATGTATTTTATTCAAATCCACTCCCGTACACCTCCTCCCAGATGCACTGCCCACCAAATCTTCCTTCCAACTCCATGCATTGTTTGTGTTTTTGAACCAATGAATCCAGTTGGCTCAGGAATCAACTGTGGAAGAGAGAGCAGGAAGACTATATGATCCTAAGGTTATGGAGGACTACTGGGAAGCCATGTTTCCTATGAAGTCTTTGATAAATATTATGAACCATTTTGCTTTAGAGTGTCCATCACAGTATCTCAAATAACCATAGTTAAAAGGCTGATTGCACACAATTACCAACCTTTATAAGATATATTTGTACATTTCATTTTTCAGATCTATGTCTTTTTTAATGTGTGTGTGTGTGTGTGTGTGTGTGTGTGTGTGTAGCCTGTACATATGTGAATAAATACAGAGGCCATGGGTCTTCAGGATTGTGTGGCTTAAGTATCATAGTTCAATCTTGCCACCAAAGCCTTCCTGGTCTAATTTTCTCTTCTTTCTCTGACTCTCTTCTCTCTAGGCACAGGCCTTTCTCTATTGCCCACATATACTCACCTCCAGATTTTTACCTGGACAACACTCTAAAATGCTTCTTCCTCATAGGCTTTACCTAGCTTAGTCCCACTCATTCTCAGTGAAGTTCTGTTGACCACTTAGGTTAAGCAAGATAATGACCTTCACATGTCTACAGACCTACAGATCAGTTATCAGTAAGCAATAATGAAGGGGAGTCATGTCAGCAGTAAATTTGAATGTTAGTCACCTAACCTCCTGCTTTTTAATGTATTCTAATGTAATAACATGAGTTCTGCAAAGCAGAAAACAAGAGGCCCAGAAGAGAGCCATGGAGACACTTGTGACCAACACTGTGAGTTTTAAAAATGGAAAGGGCCTCCAGCCAGAAAATGGGGCCAGTTTACAGCCTGGGAAAGTCAAGGAAACAACATTTCCAAGAGCTTCCAGAAGGTACATGGCTGTGCCAAGATTTTGATGTTGGCTCAGGGAGACCAGTTTTAGACCTCTATTTTCAGAGCAGTACGGCAATTCGTGTGTGTTGTCTAAAGCCCCTCAGGTGCCTGCTAATTTTCTGTAGTAGAAACAGAAAGCTGATGACCCAGCCAGTCTTAAATAAATGCTTGTGCACATGTACACACATGCCCTTCTCTCCGCTCCTCAGCTTGTCTCTCTTTTCCTTTCACACCCTATAGAGGCAAGGCCAAGGTTCTCTTTGTGGCCATATGTCAGCGTCTAAAAGATCTGTTTGTGTAAAGTCACTAAATTTTATTTAAAACTCTACTGGTCCCCTTAGATGACATTGTTATTACATATGTTGGAGATAAAAGGTGGTTTCAAGGACAAAAGGTATTATGATAGGGCTAGGGAGAAAACTTGGACAGCAGAGTACTTGCCTTGCAAACACAAGAACCCAAGTTCTAACTCGAGAATCTATGTTTTTAAAAGACGATGGAAGGTAATGTGCACTTGTAATCTCATCACTGGGGAAACAGAGATTGGAGGCACCTTGGAACTTTCTGGTCAGCTATCCTAACAGACCTGGAGAGTTATAGTCCAGTGAGAGTGCCTGGGAGATGGGGAGGGGACAGGAGTACTTGAAATAACACCTGGTGTTGACCTCGAGCTAAGATTACAAATAACTTCACCAACCTGAACTTTGTATATCAGTTTGGGGGTCCAAACATGGGTGCTCCTGCTGGCAGGGCAAGCATTTGTCAACTGAGATCCCTCTTCAGCCCTGGACCCATATTAATCAGACAGCCTTTCATTGTATTTCCCTTCCAGTACTCTTAAAAAGTTATATACACTGGTTTGAAATTTTGAACTAACATTAAACTAAAAGTAACTTGTCATATTCATGTTGATCCTTTTTAGACTTCAATTTTATGGTTATGTCATATTTGTGTGATTTGTGACCTTAATTTCATTGACTATCACATTTGGGCTGTTGAAATTATTTTGTCTTTATTCCATAAAAGGATGTGTGACCATCTGTCTTAAAATTCTAGAAACATATCCCATTAGGAAGTATAAGAAGTAGAAGCAGGAAGTATCAGAATATAATTTCTGGAAGATAAGTTGTTATAGATGGTTACGGAAGAGACCGCAAAGGAGCCCAATGTGAACTGGAACGTGTATGTGATGAAGAGGGCATAGTGTGCTGTATAGAAAGAAAAGCTGTTTAAGCTGTGTGGCAAGAGGCTGTCTTAGAATGGAGCCATCTGGCTGATTTTTGAGAGCTGACAACGGAGGCAGCTGAAATGGAACCACAGCCTGGCCATTAGATCTTTCCCTTACTAGACCTTGTGGATAGTAGATATAGCATGGGTTATATAGGGTCCTTGAATAAACATACGGCTGTAGTAATGCTGTGTGCCCTTTTCTCTGGTCTCAGTGTGTCCAGGACATCATCGTCGACTGATGAAGAAGCCTTTACAATGTCATATAAGAATCTGTGCCCATATGTAAAATAGCAGTGATAAAGAAAACTCAGCCTGAAATTGCTAAGTAAATGCTGTACAGTGAAATTGCACTCATTTTGTTATCTAATATACTATGGTTGAAGTGAGAACTCAGCTTGGTGACTATTGATGAAATGAAATTTCACACTCAAATTTCATAAGCTGGGGAACTGCAGGTTAGAAGATCTCAATGAACAGATGTGGTCTTACTCAACATGTTTGCATTCACAGCTCTCTTAACAAGTACATTCTGATATCAGTCTTTATTTACAGAGTGATGAAGATGGTCTCACACGGTGTTGTAATTGTTCACTCACAGGGGAAATGGCTTGCACTCATTCAAAATATGTGTTCTTAGATATTACAGTTTTATTAGATCAGAAGTTCCCATAGCCTAAAGATCTTAATGCCCATGTATTCAAGGCAATGGCTACAAAATTGAGTTTGATCATATATGTGTAGCTTTCTTGTTATATATTTATTTTCCATCTAGGCTTTTTTCTCTTCATTTTTAAGCTTTTCTGTTACTACTTACAGGAAAATTCGCTCTTATGTACCTCTATGGATTTCACCAGTTACATTTAGTCAATTATTCACTGCAATAACCACAGTACAGAAAGGTTCACCAAGCTGCCCCAACTCCTTCCTGTTGCCCCTTTAAAGACTGCTCCTCCCCTTCGGAATGCTCAACAAGCATTTCAAGAGAGACCCAGTTTTGTAATGGACACCTTATCTTTACATAAATAGTCCAAAGGGCAAAGAATCACTTTTGGCAATGTTTACAGGTCTAGAAATATCTCTCATCTTGACAGACCTCTGGGGTGCCACACTTAGCATCAGAGATCCCCGTTCTGGCTTTTCTGCATGGCTGAGATTGGACTGCACTCTGCCCAGACTGTCTGGTGACATTCACATGAGCTCTTCCCATCTGCATTTCATAACAGTGCAGAAATGGTGAAAGAGGTAGAATGTTTTGAATATAAACCACTTATCAGCGAATCAGTTTGCTAGCCTATCTCAAATCTCCTTGTAACATGGTCTACAACTGACATTACTTCTACTCTATTTTAGAATTCATTATGCAGATACACCTCATATGCAGGTACACATGTTTTTGGTAAGCGTGTGCTTAAATTGAATTTTGAAAAATTAGACATTTTCATTCAATGTACTAAGCATGCCTGTTGGTTTAAAGATGAATGAATGCTGCTAATGAAATCATCATTAGCTTTCTATGTAACTTCCATAAAGATCTGTTTGTGTAACCAGATGGTATCAGGTGAGCATACCTAAACAGACATGCCCACAGTGCTCCCATGTTCCTCGTCTTCATCATGGATACAGAGCTTTCTGCGCAGGGTTCCCAGTGTGCATCTCAGTCAGTCAGTTTGAATGTCAAAGTGCAGTTTTTGTCTTTCAGAATAATCACAAGATGATTTTCAATATTTCTCTCACAACACTGCATCTGTTGCCTGGAGTATTCTTGCCAAGAACCTGGAAGCCTGTTCCCTCACACAGACTTCCAGCTTCTTGAAAGAATTTTGCAGATTAAGCAGCAGGCGCCTAGTGTTCATACTACTCAACTAGCCGTGGAGCAGATCTGTTTCCCATTTCTACTTGGAGTTTCAAGGGCTTCCTCTTTCTAATTGCTTCCTCTCTCTCCCTTGGTTGCTAAGCACTGTGGGGTCCACTGCCTCCTCCCTTCTCCTATCAGGACTCAGTTGTGTTTGTTGTGGCGAAGCCAATGGAGATTCCTTTAGGAATGGGTGGTGGGTGTCTCTATGAGGCCAGCATATCTGGGCCTGGTAGCCACCAGGGGTTGTTCACAAGAAAAGGAGAGGGTCATCTGAACAAGTCTTGATCACTCAGGGTTAGCATGTGACTAATAATATTTCTGCGCATGTATTCATATACATATTTCCTTTTACATATTAATATATACATAAAATTTTCTGCACATATATTCATCTGTGTATGTTTATGAGTAGTAAAACTTCATTTATTTATTCATTTATTTGCTGATGGGAGTCAAACTCAAGGCCTCATCAATGCAAAGAAACCACTCTTGCCAATCAGATATACCCATCAACCCATTATCATTACTTATCCTCATCAATTTGCTATGTTAGGGATTGACCCTATGGCTTCCCACATACGAGGCAGGCATTTTACCACCAAGTGATAGCTCCACCCTACTTTGGGTATTCATTTTAAAGATGGGTCTCAGTTGTCCAAGCTGGAATTGGACTCAACTATGTAGCCCACACAGGCTTTAAATTGCAGATATCCAGCCCCCGGCTTCCACGTAGCTGAGATTGCAGATCTGCACCAGCACTGTTGGCTCTGCTGCAGATCCTTCAAAGGAGAAGGTTGTCACTGAGTCCCCCATCTTCCTTTCAACTAAACTTGGAGTATGGCTTTCTGTTCCTCCTGAGTCCCATCACGTTCATGTTCTTCCTTCTGTCATTGGCTTGAGTCACTCTGACCTATATTTTCCTTTCCCTTTGTTGCCGAACAAAATATGGTCTCCCCTCATCCCTGGGGATGGGTGCAAGGAGAAGGAGAGGCTGGAAAAGCAAGGTTCCTTTCAGCAACATGTTTCCCACCTCACACGTGAGGAAAGCAGCACCGCCAGCACTATCACAAAACAAGCTAGTCCCACTGCCACAGCCGGATGCTGAGAGCTGCCCATGTTGTGGGCTTGGGCAACACAAAACAAAACAGATCCAACAAAACCAGGGATTTCATGTTCCAAGCCCAACCCCAGCAAAAACCTTGCTGCTCTGGAACTTTGAAACGCCCTAACTGAATTACCTATTATTTTATGTTTTTCCCCCTTTCTTTTGTACAGAGACACTACATTAAAGCAAACTCTAGGAGTCTTTCTCTGTAAGCTTATCCAATAGCATCTCCCACCACTTCCTGTTCCCTCTCTCACATGGGTCTCCAGCTATGAGTGGATCCCAGCTGTCTGACTCTGTACTTACTACTGTTGTGACAATTGTTACCATACACTAGCGCATGCCATTAGATTTCTTCTCCAAGCGTGTCACTTGAGAATCAAAAACTGTCAAATATTCTCAGGGTAGTGCTGGGTTACAGTGGTCAACCATTTACCCTTTCGTGATCCATGGCTGAAAATGCCTATTTCATCCATCCTATTCATTGCCAGAAGGGGTCTGTTTTACTGATCTTTATGTCATCCACATATTGCTGTGCAAAGTGGAGAGGAAAAAAAAAAGAAATGAGCCTTGGAGTTTCACATGCATGTTGCAGATGTGAGGTTTTGCGCTTTGTATGACAGGGGCACAGTTTAGAGGCTAAAGTGAGAGACATCGACGCGGCAGCTAAGAGGAATTCCATCCCATTGAAGTGAGAAGGCAAGGCGGAAGCGGGAGAGAGAAGTGGAACTACTTGATTTTGTACAGAGCAGGAAAATTATCTGCTCTTTGCACCTCCCCCAACGCCATATGCTTCCTTTAAAACCCCTCTTTCTGGACTTGAAAGGACCAGAATTTGATGGTATTAATGTGTTTGAAGTCACAGGCTATTGGAAACTTCCTCTAGTTTTGTATTTGTCACTTGGTATAGTAAAACATGAAATCCAAGTTGATTGATAAGGTAAAAATAAAATGACGAACAGTTAATGAAAAGAATTAAGTTAGCAGGTGACTTTTAAAATAAGCCAGTTAGCCTTAAGTAAATTAACATAGTCCTAAGACTAAGTTACATAGCTAGCTATTTGAGTGTCTAGCATGAGAACGCTTGGTTACACCAGCAAAACAGTAAATGGTAGACCTCCCAAGGCTAGGACAAGTTCAAGCAAACTTCATTGAAAAATCAGATTTTATTGGTTGTCTTGCTTTGTGATATAATAAGAAAAGTAGGCAGAGAGAAAGACATGAATAGTGGGTAGTGTCAGAGGAATACTGGCAACATAGTACACACGTTACACTGTTCCTTGGATGCCACGGTGCTCATGTATCCTTAAGCCACAGTCCTTAATAGCTCAAGAAAAAGGCATTGTCTTCCTTTTTCCAGAAAAACTCAGGAGGTAGCTCCCTGGAGACTCAAAGCAAAGATTCAGTGGGAATTTAAATAAACCAGGGACATTACAACCCATAATTTCTACCCAGAACAAGTACTTCTAAAACTCTGTTTTCTCCAAAACACTTGCCAAAATTGGTTCTCAGTGTAGCCTCTTGGAGGAAGAAGACATTTACATTGAGATCTGCAGATCCAGCTGTGGTGGGCAGGTGAGTCTGGGGCAAGAGGAAAGGGAAAGCAGATGCTCAGTGTTTCTTGGACTCAACAGAACCAGCTGTGGTCCTGAACTCCAAGAAGACCAGCCTTCTCCCATTTCTGGATGGAATTCAGAAAGCAGCCTATGGCTGCTACTGTGCTATCATATGGTCTCAGTCATAGTTTGGGGGTTGATTCAGAAAATGAGGTTTACATAGTTGTTTTGTGCAAGAGATTAGGAACAATGAGCATGAGCACAAAGGGGCTGCTATGTAGTAGTCAAAAGTTCATGCATCGCCGGGCGGTGGTGGCGCACGCCTTTAATCCCAGCACTGGGGAGGCAGAGGCAGGCAGATCTCTGTGAGTTCGAGGCCAGGCTGGACCCATAGCCTCCAAAACAATACAGAGAAACCCTGTCTCGTAAAAACCAAAAAAAAAAAAAAAAAGGTTCATGCATCTACATTACTGACCAAGAGACCCAGAGTTGGTGATGCCTGTTGCCACCTTTCAGCCTAGGTTCTACTATGCCCCTCTGCTTACACAGTCCACTTTCAAGAAGAAAGCAATTCTGAGGGCTTCTGCTGTCCCTTCTTTGTTTTCACATCCTAGCATCAAATTAGAGCTGCTGTCAATTCCACTCTCCTAGTCATGGTGAATAAAATAACTGAACAAATTAGGAATGGAATATCAGCACCCACTCAGGAGTATAAACCCCAGCTCTGGGCTCCCGGCTTCCCACGCAACCTCCTCCTCATCAAAACAACAACAAAAACCAAACCAAAACAAACAAGCAAACAAACAAAACTGTGGTCTCACAGTACCCCCTCTTGGCTGACACAGGGATTTTTTTCTTTCCCAGAGATTTCTATCTTCTCTGTTTCATAGGTCACTGAGGTGTTAAGTCCAGCCTGAACCCTTCATTTCTCTCAAACTCTGTGCAGCCTTTCTTACTCCATTACTTTTGAAAAAAATGTTATTGGAGCTGAGGAGACGATTTGGCCTATAAAGTGCTTACTGCATAAGTAGGGAGATCTGAGGTAGATCATCAGGCACAGGTGAGTACTCCCAGTGCTGAGAAGTAGAGACAGGAGGATCCCTGGGGCCCCTGGACAGGGAGGAGAGCCAACTCTAGGGGCTCAGAGTTCAGTGACAGACACTCAGTTAAAGATAAAGAGATGGAGAGAGACTGCAGAAGACACACAGAGTCAGCTCTGGTCTCCAAACACACTCAAACACATGTGCGTGTGCACCTGTACACACACACACACACACACACACACACACACTTCTAATTATGTAATTATTTCAGGAATATCCATTTCTTGTTCCCTTTTATCCCTTCACTTTATTCCATCTATATGGCTGAGAAGCATAAATGCACATCTCTATTGAGTAAAATCTCTATACATCTAAAAGATGGGGATGCAACTCAGTAGCAAGCATTTGCCTAGTGCCTGATTACTAACCCTCCACATACACAAACAACAACATTTTCAAAGTATAAACCCAGTGCCTGAATGCTGAGACACCCTGCTACGTCTTTAGAATCATACAGAGAAGCCATGTACCCCTTCAACACTCTCCAAGTAACAAAGGTCTTTTCTAGGTAGTGTTTTTCTACTTGTGTAATTGCCAAAATTGTCCTAGCTTCTCCCCTTCTGCTCTGCAAATATAAATTCAACTACAATATGGGTTAAGTGCATTCCTGTGGGCCATTCTGGAAATCCAAACACAAGCATTCAGCATTTGCTTGCTGAAGAAAAGTGAACTCAAAACCCTAAACAATTGCTTTAGAGTGAATGTTGGAAAATATTAACTACTGTAATTTACCATGGAACATTTTGGCTGGAGAGGTCAATTTAAAAGTCAGTTTGATGCCTGGATTCTGTGGTTTTCATCTGTTAAATCATGACATTAGCTGAGATTAGCACTTACAAAGCTATCCAGGAATAACTTATCTAGGCAGACATCAATTCTTCTTCATCTATTAAATCATGACATTAGCTGAGATTAGCACTTACAAAGCTATCCAGGTATAACCTATCTAGGCAGACATCAATTCTTCTTTTAGCAAATGAAAAAAAAACCATGATAACTACATCCTGATTTCATGCGTTATGGAATATCCTAGAAAGTTATTAAATTCATTTGTATGACTAGGTATAGCTACTTGGTTTAAAAATTTTCAAAATTGAAATGGCTCTCTTCTTGAATGCAAATTCAAATAATAAAAGGGTTTGTTTGTATCTTTATGTGTCAAGGTTTGGATTTAAATTACATTTTAAAAATGCAGATTAGTGGATGAATAAATGGCTAAGAGGTGACTGCTTGCTATCCTTCCAGAGGACCTGAGTTCAGTTCCCAGTACCCACATCCTTTGTCTCACAACCCCCATGACTCCAGCTTCAAATGAACATTCACCTTCTTCTGGCCTCTGTGGGCACCCATATACATGTAACATACACAAGAAGATGCACACACAGATAAGTACAAATAAATATTTAAAATACAAATTATTTGAGGTCATATGATTAAAGTGACATTGGTTTCATGCTTATATGATCAAATCATAGATGAAGTCTTTGCGTGTACATGTGTACATAGTATATACATGTGTGCACGTGTGTCTGCAGACGTGTTTCCCAAGTGACATATGTAGAAGCCAGAGTTTGAGGCTATATTCTCCCCATTCCTTATTGTTTGAGGCAAAGACTCTCGTGGAAGCTGCAGCTCTCTGTTTGAGCTGAGATGGGCTCATCAGGAAGGACCTTAAATCCCCCTGCCTACCACCCAGCCACTGCTGAGGTCACAGAGACACCCTGTCTGCCCAGCTGTGACATGGCGCTGTGGATCAAACCTCAGGCACTCATGCTTGTGCAGCAAGCATTTTATCCACTGAGCCATCTGCCCAGCCCCAGAAGTTTGCTCTTAAACTAAAGATCAGCAAGGAGCTCAAACTTCATGGTTTTGTTCACAAAAGGTTTCAATTTTCCAGTTGCTAAACTTGAGTGTAAAAAAAAATAAAGACTTATAAACCTGGCATCAAATAACTGAATATTTAATGAAATAAGAAACAAGATATAGTATCCATAGATGGACATGGGAATACAATTTCAAAAATGTCTCTATAGAACATTTTCCTAATTGGTTCATAATTCAAGGTAAGGGTTGCATAATTTTTTCTTTAAAATTATTCCCATATTCCTAGTGCTGGAATTAGTTTCCCCTCAACATAAGTGATACAAATTAAAGTCACAAGTACATACCATCCAATCAACTTCATCAAAATTCTGTAACAATGGACATTCTATATAAATTCTAGATGCACAGCATCTAGATAACCGCAAAACTACAAGAATGACATCATAAAAAAGCTGTGTCGTGTACAAGGTATTTTAAACAACTGCCCATCAAACTCGGCATTTGATCTGACATATTTGCATTTTTGAAAAGAGATAATTTTTCTCTGATAATATATATCATTTGAATACTAACATTTGGGTGGTACAAGCTAAAACACTGACGATAATGTTTTCAAAACATTACTTTTAAATTATTTTCTTAGGACCCAAAGAGAAAACAGCAGACGAAACATAACCAGACTGAATTGTTTAAAATGTATTTTCTCTTTAATTAAATAAGAAACATCTGTCCAGGGATTCTGGAAGTGAATGTAATCCATCCACTCTCTGCCTGTAGTATTTTGCATTCAATGACCAATAGTTTGAAAGAAAGTTCTTTCTTTCTGTAAAGCATTAGAACGGCAAGCACCCCAGGTCGCAGTCTGGATCTACTGCAGGGAACATCTTGCCTCTGGACTTGGGAAGTAGAGAACAACAAATGTTCTGAAACGAGTCCTTTTCCATCTGTATTTGAGGCACAACCAGATTCTCTCTACAGTCAAGGTAACTCTGGCTGGCCTTGAACTCACAGAGACTCACCTGCCAACTAAGCGCTAGGATTAAAAGCATGTACCACCAATCCCCACAAGGTTGTATAACTTTCTATTCCGCCCAGACAGCCACTTGCCGTTAACGCTCACCTCTGAACAGTAGGGAAACAGAAGTTATCAGATGCACCCAAAACACTCAGATTTAGCTTAGAAGGGCAAAGAGAAGGCACATTTGCCCCAGGGATGGCTCTGGTTCTTTTTAACCAGGGGCCACAATGCGGAAGAGCATCACTTACTGGTGGTGTCAAACGGTATCTGCTTGCATTGTGCAGATCCCTCTGCGGGCCAGGGACAGTAGTAGACAGCTCCCCCTTCCACGATATCCGGCTGGCTAGTGTTGGCTTTGGGCGCCCCCACCAAAACGCTGGCTCTACAAAGGAGTTGGAGAAAGTCACTCCTCAGGGCTCATAAACCTGTGCACACGAAATTCAGTCCGTAGCAGCATGCCTACTGGACTGCAGCAGGGATGGGGGCACAAGCAGATTTACGATGGAGAGACTGTCAAACTTGATTTCCTCTTTGGAAGACTATGAGCTTTAGAAATGTGGTTTTGGAAGAGGCTGCTAATGGTTCTATCTAGATGGAGGTAGGTGGAGACTGATGGGGAAACCAGAGGACAGATCCCAACCGCTTGCAACCTAAGGCGCGTGCACCCTGACCTTAGTTGCTACTAACTGTGTTGTGGTCTTTATTTTTAAATTGAATCTATCTGGTTCCATTCTCTCCTTTGTATGATGCTCCTGTCTTTGAATCCGGATTTATATGCAAGTGTAGCGTCTCCAAAGTTCACAGGGCTCATCTATCTAGCATGAGCCTTGAGAGAAGTTGGTAGCAGGCAGAAAGCAGAATCCGATCTCGTGTGGGCAGTTGGCTAGAATCTCAGATACCCTTTCCTCTGGGATGCAGAGACAGGCGAGGAGGAACTGGGACCCACCCGGGAGCTAGCCACCAACCCAACCCAGAGACTTACGTGCGTGCATCAGGTATGTAGAAGTCCAGTGAGTAGCCGAAGTAACTGCCCTCAGGGCCAGTGTACACCGTGAGCTTGTCCACGTCCAAGTTGAACGCCAGCGACACGGGGGACCACAGCATCCCCAGCACGGCCGAGATGCAACAGAGACGCGCGAACGGAGGCACCCGGTTCCCCGGGGAACCGCGGTGAGTTTCCGCAGACATCGCCTTCCGCCCCGAACTCTGCTCACCCGGAATCTGGAGCCGTGGAGTCCGAGGAAAAGGCCGGATGCTCCCCTGAGGCCGGTGTCCTAAGTCGGTGAGCTCGGCGCGTCCGCAGTGACAGTCCTTGCGTCCTGTGCGGCCCGCCGATCCCGCCGCTCTGGGCTTGCAGCAGTGGATCCCGCGCTCGACTTTCTCCAGCAGCTGGCTAAGGCCTGCGCGCTCTTGGCGCCCTCCAGCGGCAGGTTCCCAAGATGCAGGTCGAGCTTGAGGTCCAGCACAGGGACAGACACCCCATGCCTTGGTGAGTCTGCTGAGTTTCCACAGCAGTTGCGATTTTAGGGGCCATCTAAATCTCATGGATGTCACCTCAATTCATTGTTTTTGAGAAGTAGTGTTCCATACGAGAATATACAGATTTCCCACAATTGGGCGACTCGGATGGACGCATACAAAGTGTATTCCACCTCCAGAAAACAGTGATTGAGTACCACCTCTACCCTTGAGGGATTTTTAGGGACAATGAGCTTCTTCCTCTGTGAATGGGAGTTTGAGATTTCAATGCAACAACCCTCTTCCTCTCCTACTCTGCTGACATACGAATAAATCCTGCAGATTTTCTCCAGTCTTTCTCAAAGGCATCTCGGGTACACTTTATGTCTTCGTAGTAAACCTCGATCCCGTGAAGTGATGGCGAATAGTTCACAGTTTACGAAAGCAGGGCTTGGGGGTCAAAGCTGGAATCAACAGGAACTCTACCCCGAGAATATTAATTGTTGAGTTTTTGAGGAACATGAAGATGAAGGGAGGAGAGGATTGTGATATAAATGGGCTTTGAAGACACAGGTGACAAAACAGCTGAGCTCACAGAATTTAAGAGTAGGAAAGGAAGTGTGAGATGTGGCATATACTTGAAATTCCAATATAGGGGTTTGAGGGGCAGCTGAGGTAGAGGGGTCTTTAGTTTGAGGAGCATCTCAGGGAGGATGAAAGACAAGATAAGGGTTCACTCTGAGTCTAAAGGCACCTACTTAGGAGAAAAGAAGCAGAGTGGATGAGTAAGATGCCAGTCTGTGCTGTGCTGGTGGTGGCACACTCCTTTAATCTCAGCACTCAGGAGGCAGAGGCAGGTGTATCTCTGTGATTTTTGAAGCCAGCCTGAAGTACAGAGTAAATTCCAGGACATCCAGGGCTGCTACACAGAGAAACCCTGTCTCAAAAACCAAAACAAAAGATGACAACTTGTGCAGAATTAGTACCATTCCCTACAACTGGGGGAGCCATCGATAGGTTGATACAACTTAGAAAGACTAGACAAAAATCTCAGCCTACTGAAAAAAATCATATTTTCATATCCCCTTTCCATCACAACCTGCTCAGTAGAATGATTTCAGTTTTGTGTTTCTACTTGTTCCTGTTTTAAAAAATCAAAATAAGCAAGCTGTCACCAGATCCCTGGATAATAGTCACATAATCACTCCCAACTTTGTTGTCTTTTCCCAGATATAAGGATTGAGGAGTAGATGGTAGACCAGTTGGTTGTTTTCCTTCTCTATCCTGAAGTCCATTTGTGTCGGACACAGAGTCTGCTGCTTTGATTAAGTTATTGCTACTAATAAAGTGAGAGTCCCCAGCAGGAGTTTGAATGAACAAGCCACATGAGGCACATGTGGAGGTAAGTGCTCAGAGCTGTGATGGTCACTAATGCTGGGGAATAACCACAACTTGGTCACCTCCTCACACCAGTGCACTACAATTTTGAAGGCCATCTTACTGCAGGCAAGTCTTAGTTTTATGTGGAATGTCTGAGAGGGTAGACAGTGACAGCATGACCCTAGATGTGTCCTTGGCCAGGGACAGGCTTTCTCCACAGAACTAGTGCTGAACTGCATGAGGCTCTCTGCTTCGTGCCAACTGGTTCATCATCCCTGTTGTACCCACTTGCTTATTTCTCTTGAATATCCCTCACGTGTTTCTGCTTCTTGTTTCACATATGTAGGTAGTGAAAACACACATTGTGTGTGTTCATGCTTATGCAGGTATACATGTATGGTCCAGAAGTGGATGTTGGATGTCTTCCTCAATCACTTTTCTTATATTTTGGAACAGGATATCACTAAACCTGAAGCTTATCAATTCAGCCCACCTGGACTGCATGGCCAACAAACCCCAGGAATCTTCATGTCTCTGCTTCTCCAGTGAGGGGATTACAGGCTTTTCTTGCCATGTCCAGATTTTACATGGATGCTAAGAAATCAAACCTGTGGCCTCATGCTTCCACAGCAAGCACTGTGACCATTGAGCCATCTCCTCAGGTCTCATTTCCTATTGCCAACATACATGGACAAATTATTGCTCCTTTCTTTTAAAATAGACTTGTCCTTGCTTATATGAGTCATATTCTTAATATTGTTACTCCCACTTTACAGATGAGAATTCGGAAAAAGATTTCAGACAACACAAGACTTGTCTGCTCACAAAGCAACAGAGTAGTGTGATTTGAGCTCTTGTCTAATCAGATGCCCCAAGAATCCCTTACCCTACTCAAAGAAATAGGTTCTTTTTCTCATCTGGGCTGACAATGCTTCCTCAAAAATCACCCGATAAAAACCCAACACCAGGCATGAGGAGAAATTGTTGACCAGGTTTGTCTAAAATACTCTCTCCTTACAGACTATTGCTATTACCCCTTAGAGGTTAAAGGTAAGTCCCTATTTCTGG